>NC_041740.1:5860758-6504894 GCF_004115215.2 Ornithorhynchus anatinus | reverse complement strand
GCAATACATAGAATCAAGGGGATGGACATCTCATTAAAACAATAGCAATAAATTGAATCACGGGGATGGACATCTCTTTAAAACAATAGCAATAAAGTGAATCAAGGGGATGTACATCTCATTAAGACAATAGCAATAAATTGAATCAAGGGGATGTACATCTCATTAAAACAGCAGCAATAAATTGAATCAAGGGGATGTACATCTCATTAACAAAATAAACAGGGTAATAAAAATATATACAGATGAGCAGAGTGCTAAGGGGAGGGGAGAGGGGGAGGGGCAGAGGGAAAAGGGGGAAAGGGGATTTAGCTGAGGGGAAGGGGGAGCAGAGAGGGAGCAGAGAGAAAAGGGGAAGCTTGGTGTGGGAAGGCCTCCTGGAGGAGGGGAGCTCCCACCTCGGAGGGAGCGTCGTCGTCATCCTCGGCAGGGGCATCTGTGCGGGCCTCTTCGGGGGGAGGGTCCCCCGGCTCGTCGTCTTGGTCGCCTTCATCATCATCATCATCATCATCATCATCGTCTCTGAGGAGAGAGGCCTCGTCGCTGTCGTCGTCTTGGTCGCCTTCATCCTCATCGTCCCTGAGGAGAGGGGCCTCGTCGCCCTCCTCATCCTCATCGTCCCTGAGGAGAGGGGCTTCGTCGCCCTCCTCCTCATCCTCCTCCTCATCGTCCCTGAGGAGAGGGTCCTCGTCGCCCCGGTCGCCTTCATCATCCTCATCGTCCCCGAGCGGGTGGTGGTCGCTGTGGGTGTCCCCGGCGAGGGCCGAGCCCCCGGCCGGGCCCAGGACGTCCAGCAGGTATCCGAGCCCGTCGCGGACGAAGCTGCGGGGCAGAGGCGCGGGGGCGGCGACGGCGGCGGGGCCGGGGCGGTCCTTCTTCTTCCTGCGGCGGCGGAGGCCGAGGCGTCGCTCCAGGAGCCGGATCTCCCGCTCCTCCGCCTCGTTGGCCGCCAGCAGGGCTCGTCTCCGGGCGGCCGAGGCGGGGGACGGGGTCGGGGACGGGGACGGGGACGGCTCGGGGCCCCGCGCTCCGGCCCGGGGGCGGGGAGAAGAAGGACGACGACGAGGCGGCGGCGGCGGCGGCGGAGGAGGAGGCGGCGGGTCAGGCCTCTTCCCTTCCCCCTTCTTGGCGACCCCAGCGCGGCCCCCGCCGCCCCCGGCCGGTCCCGGTGCCGTCCCCCGCCCCGGGCCCCCGGTCCTCTGCAGCCGACGGCCTTTCCGCGCTCGCCGCTTCTCCCGCCTCAGCTCCCGGCGGCTCTTCTTGGCGCTGCGGCCTCCCCGTCCTGCTCTCTCTCCGTCCGGCGGGGCGGTGGGCGGCTCCCCGGCGGCCGCCCCCTGCACCAGCTCCTCCACCGCCCGGCGCATCCGCTTCAGGGCCCCCGCCGACCCGCAACCTCGGGACGCCCGGCGCTTCATGACGGCCCGGGGGGACACGGGGACCGGGGGACCGGGGGACCGGAGGACAGGAGGAGGGGGGCACCGCGCCTCAGCCCCGTCCGTCCGTCCGTCCGTCCGGCCGCCCTCTCTCAGCCCCGGCACGGGACGGCCGCCACGCGCCCCGCCTCGCGCGCCGGAAGAAGAACCAGGCCGACGGAGAAAGCGTCGGCCGCGGGGCGCCGCCGCCACCTACCGGCCGGAGGCCGTTTTGCAGGAGAGGTAGGAATGAGGGAGCCGGAAGGCCGTGCCCGGCCTCCCTTCCTGCTTTCGCTTGCTTATTTATTTATTCATTTATTTATGTATTTATTTATTCATCTATCTATCTATCTATCTATCTATCTATCTATATCTATTTATTTATTTATTCATTCATCCATTCGTTCATCCATCCATTCATTCATTCGTCCATCCATCAATCCATTCGTTTATTCATCCATTCGTTCATTCATTCGTTTATTCATCCATCCATCCATCCATCCAGCCATCCATCCATCCATCCATCCATTCGTTCTTTTGAATTTAAAAATAATAATGTTGGTATTTCTTAAGCGCTTACTATGAGCCAAACACTGTTCTAAGCGCTGGGGTGGATACAAGGTCATCAGGTTGTCCCACGTAGGGCTCCCAGTCCTCACCCCCGTTTTACAGATGGGGGAACTGAGGCACAGGGAAGTGAAGTGACTTGCCCAAGGTCACCCGGATGACAAGCGGCAGAGGGCAGATTAGAACCTACGACCTCTGACTCCCAAGCCCGGGCTCTTTCTACTAAGTCACCAGGCTTGTCAATTCAGTTCGTTCCTTTTGAGGGCTTTTTTGGATTGACATTTTACTCTTTGCCAGGGTGACCCTTTAGGCCCCGTCTCCATTGCCAAACTACGGTTTCCAGGGGGCTATTTAGGACAGGGATTCAGGGCACTGTGAGCCTGAAGTAACCTAAATAAATAAATCAAAGCCTACATGTTTTCTCCATGTGTAAAGGGAAGCTGCTTATTTGCCATCAAATCAGCTGCTGATGATAAGGGCTGAGCCTGTGGAAGGTAAGGGGTTTCTTCAAGTTTCCAAGGTATTCGTGATGACCATTTGTAGCTTTGGCCTCCTTCTTTTTCCCCTTCAACTCAACCAGTCACCTGGGAAGACATTTGGGGTGGACCTTTCTTAGTGGTTTTTTTTTGTTGTTGTTAAACTTTATCTTCCCTGCATTTTCCCTTTTCTTCCTTTTCTAGCATTAGAGAGGAGAAGTTTGGGACCTCGCTGTACCATTTGAACCAGAAGAGGGGCTGGAAACTGACAAACCAATAGCTCTCTCTGGGGAGGAAGTGTGGTCTACTGGAAAGAGCATGGTAGGACTCAGGAGAGCTGAATTCTAATTCCAGCTCTCTTACTGGTCTGCTCTGGAGCCTTGGGCCAGTCACTTAACCTCTCTGGGCCTTATTTTCCTCATCTGAAAAATGGGATGTTACCTGTGTTTTCCCTGCCTTTTAGACAGTAAACCCAGTGTGGGACAGGGAATTACTAGAAAATCAGTGTCGCCTAGTGAAGACCCCGAGCCTGGGTTCTAATCTCATTTCTGCCACTTGCTTGCTGTGTGACCTTGGGCAAGTGACTTCACTTCTCTGCCTCTCAGTTTCCTTATCTTCATTCAATCATATTTATTAAGCGCCTACTGTGTGCAAAGCAATGTGCTAAGCGCTTATCTCCTTTCTACTTAGACTGTAGATACCTTATCTTGTAACTCTTCCAGCACTTATTATGGCCCTTGGCACATGGTAAGTGCTTAACTATTATAACTATTATTTTTATTAATATTCATAATAATCATCCTCATCCCAGTGCTTGCCCCTATAGTACTCATTCTAGGGCTTAGAATAGTGCTTGACAAATGGTAAACTCTTAATAAATGTCATAGTTAACTACTTCTCAATATTGTAGGCTGCAAGGGTGTGTTTTGGAGACCTCATCATTGCTTTTATTGTGGTCTCTAGTGGCTTCTTCCTGGGACTTACTTGGGGGTCTATTCATCATTCCCCTCAACATTCAGCTCCAAAGGATGCTGAGTCCCTCCTCAAAGCTGGTCCCATCTTCAATTACAGATTTGCTGGAATTTCAGTTCAGACTTTCCTCCCAAATGCTAACTCTGTGGGTGACCGTGGTTATGGGAATCGGTCAGCTCCTGATGCCGGTTTTAGTGTGTGGAAATGTCTTCCCTGTTCATATAGTGGAGCACTGTATAGTGAGCATTCCTCATGTTCTCTGTCTTTCTGGTAATTGTATTGGTTCCCTCAGGACTTCCCTGTCTCTCTGGAAGTTTCCCACTCTTAAAAATAGATGACATTTGACTGTGTACCCCTTAAGCATTTTGATACTCACCCTACCCTTAAAGCACTCATGTACATATTGTTATACTCTATTTCCCCTTTCTGCAATTTATTTTAATGTCTACCTCTACCTCTAGTCTGTAAACACCTTGTGGGCAGAAAACATGTCTGCCATCTCTATTGATTGTACCCTCCCAAGTGTTTAATACAGTGTCCTTGCACAGAGTTAACACATAAGTACAATTGATTGACTGACTGATTGTACCCTAACAATCTCGACCTCTTATTTCCTCAGGGTCCCAACTGTGATGCTCAGAAAGCGAAAATGAGTTGTTTTATTTCACACCTATAATAACATGGGGTAAGATAAACTTCTCACTATACCTCGATCTCCTCGATCTCGCCACCGACCTCTCGCCCACTTCCTGCCTCTGGCCTGGAACACCTTCCCTTCTCATATCAGACAGATAATTGCTCTCCCCCACTTAAAAACCTTATTGAAGGCACATCTCCTCCAAGAAACCTTCCCTGACTAAGCCCTCCTCTCCTCTTTTCTTCTCCCACTCCCTTCTATGTCACTGACTTGCTCCCTTCATTCATCCTCCCTCCCAGCCCGCCAGCACATATATGTATATATCTGTAATTTATTTATTCATTTATTTATTTATGCATGTATATTAATGTCTGTCTCCCCCTCTAGACTGTGAGCTCGTTGTGGGCAGGGATTGAGTCTGTCTCCCAAGTGCTTAGTACAGTGCTTTGCACGCAGTAAGTGCTTAATAAATACAATTGCGTGAATGAATGAATGAATGAATAAGGACTCTTTCTGTGACCCTAAACCTAGGCAACTATCCCTTGTAAGGTAGAAAAAGGAAAATACGATCACTGAAGAGTAAAGTACAAAATAGGAGGATGCATTTTCCATTAACAAGCTCATTGCCTGGAAAATAATTTAGTGTTAGACTGTTCCAGCTGGGGAAAGCTTCACATTAATGCTATGCTCTTTACATAAGATTTCTTTGTGTCTCTGGTGGCTTTATTGCTACTGTCAAGGCTCGCTCTGTGGTTCCCCATTTCAGGCTGTGCACTTTCAGAGTCCGTACAAAGCCTTCACCTCCTGGCTCTGGTCCCATTTCTGTCAGCTCTTGTCAGTTGAGTGCTGTGGATTTGATCCGATTTTGGCTGAAATTCAAACGTATCATTATTTTTCATTAGATATTTCCTGTTCTTTCCCTGCTTCTTTGACATTTGCACTGATGGCACCCAGTGATCCAGGTGCACCTGACTTTAGAACTGTTCTTCAGGATACAATTGGCCTTCATATAAATTGCATCCTTTCTCTCAGCTCTACGAGACATCCCATTGTTTTTCACTGCATTTTTTAAGGTTTATTTTTAACTGTCTAGTTTTTATGCCAGACCTCATTGTTCATCTGCTTTTATTCATACCGGAAGCCTCATGTGCCATTTATTTCCCATTAGCAGTTTTGCTGGGAACCATCTACATTCTAATGGGACTGCACTCTAAACGATTTTATCTGCTCTAGGCAGTGACCACCAGCCACTTTTTACTAGTTCGATAATAGGGACAGAAAAACCTGTAAAAGTGACCTCCTGCCTGGCCACTTTGCTTAGGCAAATAAATTGGTGGTAACCAAGTAATTTAAGGTTGTTCAGTGGACAGGGCAATGGTGGTTGGAACACAGATGCAAATCTCTCAGCGGAGTCTAGTGGAAAAACCTGGGGCTTGGGATTCAGAGGACTTGGATTCTAATCCCAGCGCTGCCACCCTCCTTCCTTGTGACCTTGGGTGAGTCACATCATTTCTCGGGGCCTCAGTTCCTCGTCTGTAAAATGGGGATTCAATACCTATTTTCACTTGGACTGAGCTCATGAGGGACAGGAACTGTGTCTGACCTGATTATCTTGTGTCTGTCCCAGCACTTGGTACAGATATTATTATTATTATTATTATTATTGTTATTATTTCTCAAGGTACAGAGCATCATTCAGCAAACTTAATTCTCCCCTCCCAGCAGAGGAGGTTGCAAGAAGGTAGTCTCCCAAGTTGTTTTGAGGGAAGAAGAGCTCCCCACCATTATCTAAGGCAGCCAAGTTTTCCACCTAATGTTCTCCAGGGAACCGCTCAGCTGCTGCTAGAGCTTCTCTTTCAGTTGTGTGTCACACAGGGCTCATAACCAAAAAGGTGATGTTGGCAGTGCTCACTTGATGATGATGTTCTCTGTACCCTTCCAGAAGGGCTTTGGCCCAGAGCTTTTTCCAGCCAAGGAGAGCTGCCTGGGTAATTGTCACAGTCCGCCTTCTTTCCTTTCTTTTCAAAGATGGTAATGGGAGGCAAGACCCTGAGATCTGGTGGTTTTTCCCCAGTGCTCCATTAATTTAGGAAAAACCCATCCAAGTAGCCAGTCAGCAACTTCCTAGGACCAGATCCTCGTGCCAGAGTATGGCAATAGCTCACCTTTCCGACCCTGCAGATCACCCCCTCACTCCTCTCTCTCTCACCGGGGTTTTAATTTGTGGCCCAGGACCTTTTTGGGAAGCAGCATGGTCTAGTGGAAAGTCAAGCAATCAGTCAGTTGTACGTACTGAGCTCTTACTGTGTGCAGAACACTGTACTAAGCACTTGGGAGCCAGAGATGGTGGACACATTCCCTGCCTGCAGTAAACTTAAAAGTCTGATGGGAAAGAGCACGGGCCTGGGATTCAGGGACCCTGGGTTATAAATTGCAGCTCTACCACTTACCCACTGTGAGACTTCTATGGGCCCCAGTGTCCTTATCTGCAGAATGGGAATTGAATACCTGTTCTTCTACCTACTTAAAATGTGAGCCCCATGTGTCTGACCTGATGATCTTATATCTACCCCAGAGTTTAATTCAGTGCTTGGCACATAGTAAGGGCTTAACAGAAATACCATTATTTTTGTTATTTTCAGAACCTGAGGCAGAGTTTGTTTGGCTTCTGTGGTTATGATGGTGGTGGAGCTGCCTATCAGAAGTGACTGATTAATAATAATAATAATAATTATGATAATAATAGTAATAATTGTGGTATTTGTTAAGTGCCTACTCTGTGCCAAATTCTGGGATAGATATCAAATAATCAGGTTGGACACAGTCCTTGAACCACATAGGGCTCACAGTCTAAGTAAGAGGGAGGACAGGTGATAAATCCCCATTTTACAGATGAGGAAACTGAGGCACGGACAGCATATGTGACTTGCCTAAAATCACCCAGCAGACAAGTGGCAGAGCTGGAATTAGAACCCAGGTCTCCTGATTCCTAGGCCAGGGCTGTTTCCGCTGGGCCATGCTGCTTCTCAAGGATGAACCTTGGTCTTAAGACTTCTGGACCGAGGATCCGCAAAGCGCAGTCGAATCTAGATTTAGTGGTTTGTGAAAGTACCGCTCACACTTTCTCATCCCTGTCAGTCAGGCCCCTCTGGTCTCCAGGATGCAACAGGCGAGGAGGTGGGTAGGGATGCAGTACACTGCAGAGTTCATGGCCTGCCTTCGACCATCTTTGCCAGATCCTGGCAGGACAGGAGATAGGACCCAAGTCTCCCGATTCCCAGAGCAGTGCTCTTCTCACTGGACCACCAGCATGGTCCTTCTGCTGTACTCTGCCAAGCGCCTGGCCCACTGGAAGAAGCGCAGGCCCGGAAGTCAGAGGATCTAGGTTCTAATCCCAACTCTGCTACTTGCGTGCTGTGTGATCTTGGGCAAGTCATCCAACCTCTCTGGGCCTCAGTTTCCTTAGAATGGGGATTCAATACCCCTTCTCCCACCCTCTTAGACTGCAAGCCCCATGTGGGACGGGGACAGTGTCCAACCTGATTATCCTGTGTCTATCCCAGAGCTTGCCACATAGTAAGCGCTTAAGAAATACCACACTAATGATGTGTGATTTCTTTCTCTATCTCACCAAGATTATTTGAGAGAGATGGCGTTAGAGAAAGAAATCAGAAATGCTGGAAGAATTCAGAAGTCAATCCATGACCGATGCCCTTTTAGTGGCTGTTGGAGCAGAGACACCCTTTGACGCCAGAAAAATATAGGCAGCATAATTTTCTTGTTAGCAAATGAGTAAATCTTTAGCAATAGTCAAGCAGTGCCTAAACACCAGCTTTTAAATCAGCTGCATTTTAAATAGGCTGGTTTAAAAATACACAGCGATAAATCAGGATCGCCTCATTCATCAACGTCGCACATTATGGAACTTGGCATTTCCTTTGTGAAATTTATATAATGGATCTGTCTGTTGCCAAGGGAAGTAATTCTTCCTTCTTGAGAAGATTCAGCGTCGAGCTGAAAGTTGCCCTCACCTTGGGAACACTTACTGGTATTGGGTCTGCTCTCACTGTCCACCGCCTTCTCGGGGACCGCGAGGTCTCACCAATTACTCCGTCATTTGGAGGGCAATTTTCATTAGTGCTCAAGCGGTAAGCATTTAACAAGGCAAATTTGCTTCGCTTTCTGTCCTCTCTCCCTTCAGCTTATAATGATTGCTGGATTTTGCTACATTAAAGTCATTTCTCTAATGCTAAATGCGGGTGCCTGCCATATTTTGGGGTTGAGCCCCCCGACCCCCGATGGTATAGGAGGGAAGGGCTGAAGAGGCCCCTGGGTCGGGAAACAGGTTTTGGAGGGAAGAAATCCCGGGGAAGGGATTGGGGGCGGGGACGGGGGATGGGGGACGGGGACCAGAGGTTATCATTGGGATTTGGGACCTGGAAAATGGAGTCAAAGGTCAGCATCTGATTTCTGTCTGCCGTCTGTCTGCCAGCATGCAGAACATTTCTTGATTCTACTCCTGAGAAAGTGGATAGATAACAGATCTGCTTTTTCTAATTAAATTAGGTTTTTTCCATATTATCAGACTTAAGTGACTCATTTAGTGGGTGTTTTAAAGCTCCATTTGGTCATTTATATGGTTCAAGTCACTTTCCAACTTATGAAAAAACCTCCCTCTCTCATTACACTGTAAGGTCCTTGTGGACAGGGAACGTTTTACTTCTTTGTTTTGCTCTTCCCAAACACTTAGTATAGTTCACTGTGCCCTGTGGGTGCTCACTAAATACTATTACTGCTACTCCTAATAAGGAGGTTTAAACCTCCCTGGCCACCAAAGAGTCTTCAGACCAGGAGCTGAAATTCCAGAATCCAGCCCAGCTCAGCCCAATTTAATTTTCCTATGCCAAGTCTGACGAGTGTAGGGGCCAGACCTGCCTGATCCTTATTTCACTGGAGGTTGGATGCACGTGGACCCCACCCTACTTTGGGGAAGGGGAAAGGTTTTGTTATCTATACCCTAACCCACAGAAGCAGGAAACAGAATTAAACTCCTCAAAGGCGGGGACCTGTGTCTTTTCCCCGTATTAATAATAATTATTATTATGGTGTTTGATAAGCGCTGACTATGTGCTAAGCATTGTTCTAAGCACTGGGGTAGATACAGGGTAATCAGGTTGTCCCACATGGGGCTCACACTCTTAATCCCCATTTTACAGAAGAAGTAACTGAGGCACAGGGAAGTTAAGTGACTTGCCCAAGGTCACACAGCAGACAAGCGGAGGTGGTGGGATTAGAACCCATGACCTCTGACTCCCAAGCCCGTGCTCTTTCCACTAAGCCATGCTGCTTCAGTACTCAGTAATCTACTGCATATTTCCCAAGTTCTGCACACTATAGGTGTTCAGTACAATTCTTGATTGATTTTTTTTATGGTATTTGTTAAATGCTGAGTCTATGCCAGGCACTGTTCTAAACACGGAAGTGGATAGAAGCAAATCGATTTGTACGCAGTCTGTATCCCAAGTGGGGCTCACAGTTTCGATCCCCATTTTACAGATGAGGTAACTGAGGCACAGAAAAGTGAAGTGACTTACCCAAGGTCACACAGCAGACAAGTGGCGGGGCCGGGATTAGAACCCATGACCAATGGGTCGGTGGCCCCAAGGTATCAACTCAACAGAAAGTAAAACAACAAATGGATCATCTGTTCGAAAGATGGCAACGTTGGGCTGCCTGGCCACATCGCTTTGGTAGTTGTTAGTACACTTCAGTTCCAAGTAAAATTAAAAAGCCTCTCAAAGCTCAGGGAAAACACATTTGTTTTTATTTGCTTATATATGGCTCAAATTAATACAGATTTATGGGTCCTAGGGTGTAAATTTATCGCCTTGTGTGACAGGGATAAATCATGCATGCAAACTGCATAAAAGTCATGAAATGGACTACAAATGCACTTAAAAATAAGGTATTTTATAGTTCAACACAGTTTCTTGGAGGCAATTTGGTCAAGTGCTCACCAGGCATGGTGTGAATGCAAAGTAAACCCAGTTTTCCATAGTACAAGGAATGTGTTGGGTTCCAGCCCATATGCTATTTTGAATGCTCTGAATGGATTCAGAGTCCAACCCACTTATATAAAACCAGGTTCTCTGTATGTGGCCTTTTCTCCAGTCATTCCTTCAACCGTACTTATTGAGCGTTTAGAATGTAACCCCCAGTATAGAGTGAGTGAGAGATTAACATCGTTAACACCCGCTTATTATCAGACCACCTCCCCAGAACGTTGCTCATCACACATCGCCCCTCTCTTCAAAACCCTCCAACGATTGTCCATCTCCCTCCACACCAATCAGTCGATCAATCGATGGGATTTATTGATTATCTGCTTGGTGCAGAGTACTGTACTGAGCACTTGGGAGACTACCATATAGTTGGTAGACAGGATCACTGCTTTCAAGGAACTTAAGGTCTAATGGGGAAGCAAAGACTGCCTTACTGTTGCCTTTAAGGCTGGCTCCCCACAGGACTTCACCCTACTACTTACTGACTCCCCCTACCTCCTGGTCCTCTGCTTGTCCTCGTCCCCTGGCTCTACTCTGCTCTCATCTTGCCTGCCTCCCATCCCTCGCTCACATGGTCCCCGGGGCCTGGACACCCTCCCCACCTCATGGCCTAGTGGAAAGAGTCCGGGCCTGGGAGACAGAGGACCTGGATTTTAATCCTGCCTCTGCCAGTTGCTTGCTGCGTGACCTTGGGCAAGTCACCTCACTTCTCTGTACCTCAGTTTCCTCAACTGTGAAATAGGGATTCAATATCTGTTGTCAAATTGTACTTTCCAAGTGCTTAGTACAGTGCTCTGCACACAGTAACTGCTCAATAAATATGGCTGAAGGAATGAATGAATACCTGTTCTTCCTACTAAGACTGCGAGCCCCATGTGAGACAGGGACTCTGTCCAACCTGATTAACTTGTATCTTCCCCAGCAGTCAAAACGGTGCTGGACACGGAGTAAGCGTTTAACAAATATTATAATAATAACAACGATAATAATAATAGTAACAATAATGATATCCACTGGATGTCAGCCCTCTCCAACCTCAAAGTCCCAAGGAGTTCTTAAGCCATCTCCTTCAGGGTCTTGTAGGGTCTTAGGTTAATATATTAATGAGGCCTGAGATTGTTCCCCTATATTAAGTAATGACTGGAAATGATTGAATGAGAAACCTCTCCACCTTATTTTCTTCCGTGAGGCCTGAGATTGATGAGAATGGTTTACCTTGCCAAGAGAGCACCAAAATATTGCCGCCTCTTATTCCTCTGCAACTGGGATGAAGCACATCCATTTCACAGCTCCTGTATAGCAGCACCTCTTAAAACGATTCTGGGCTAAAAAAATGCATTAAATTCTCAATTTAATTACATTGAAACTGCACACTGGTGTTCTGTCACTAATCTAGTTTAATTTTGGCATCTCAATCCCATCTGTTATTTCTCCTTAGCTAGGCTGTATTAGTCAATTGAGTATAATCTGCATTATTTAGGACATACACATATTTTTTGCAAAGTAGTGAATCCTGGGACCCAGAGGAAGAATTATAATGATGCTTCAGTTAATGTGCATTTCAGCATCACATACAAACAACATTTTTCAACTTTGCACTATTTAATTTCAACTGTTCATTCTTTTTGAACACCTTTAGTTTCCTTTTTCCCTAGGAGTTCTAAACATTCCAAAAATATATAAACCAAACTGGAATATTTGAGATTGCTGTATTAATCTTAATATTTTAGTCCTCATTTACACAATCAGTGTTGTGTGAGTAGTTCGGCATGAAGCTCCAAGAGCTTCAAAAGTAGAAAACCAGGTACTGGACCCACTTTAAACCAGTGCCAGTCAGGAATCTGTTTCCTGGGGATCCCTGGAAAGGAAGGAAGTCTACAACATTTATATTTGTAAGGAGGCTTTTTTTTAATGGTATTTGTTGAGCGCTTACTCTGTGCCAGGCACTGTACTAAGCTTTGGGGTAGATACATGCTAACCAGTTTCAATGTAGTCCATGTCCCACGTGGGGTTCACAGTCTTCATCCCCATTTTCCAGGTGAGGCAGGTGAGGCATAGAGAAGGAAAGTGACTTACCCAAGGTCACCCAGCAGACATGCGGCGAAGCCTGGATTAGTCAGGCCCTCCTGACTCCCAGACCGGTGCTCTATCCACTAGGCCACAGAAAAGCCCAGAGGGGACACTGGTGAATGACCCACAGAAAGGCTTGAGGAGGGAAGCCGAGGCCAGGTCAGGAGTTGAGAATTCAAGGTCCAATTCAAACAAGAAAATCAAAAGCAATTCCTGTTCCACTAGACACTCACAGTCTAAAGGGAGATGAAGCGGGTCTTGAATCCCCATTTTGCGGATGAGGACAGGGTGGCACAGTTAAAGGTTCAGTGGCTTGCCCAAGATCCCACAGCAGGCAAATTGGCAGAGCTGGGATTAGATCCCAGGACTCCTGACTCCCAGCCCTATCTCTTTCCACTGGTAATAATAATAATAATGGCATTTGTTAAGCGCTTACTATGTGCAAAGCACTGTTCTAAGCGCTGCGGGGGGGATACAGGGTGATCAGGTTGTCCCATGTGGGGCTCCCAGTCTTCATCTCCATTTTACAGATGAGGTAACTGAGGCCCAGAGAAGTTAAGTGACTTGCCCAAGGTCACACAGCTGACAAGTGGCAGAGCCGGGATTAGAACTCCTGACCTCTGACTCCCAAGCCCGTGCTCTTTCCACTGAGGCAGGCTGGTTCTCGCTGGACAATGCTGCTTCTTTACAGAAGGGCACCCTCCTTGTTTCCCAAGTTTCCTTCCATCCCCAGATGCTTCCTCTTCTCCTGGCATCCCATCTCCTCCCTACCTCCAGCTCCTCCTCCTCTCCCATCTGTTACAAGATCCAGGCTCTCCTGCCGGGGACTTTGACAGAGACATGCTTCCTCCCGGCAGGAGCGGATATCCTGGACAGATGTTATTTTTGTCTATCTCGCTGCTGAAGTACCCTGAGTAAAGTGGTGAGATGCCCAAGAGCAGCGATCCAAGGCTGGGATGACTACCTTCAAACCAGGGACTTCTATGTTTCCTTAAAGTTGCTACATGGACCTGTGCATACAGCAGCACAACCTCGTCGATAGAGCACGGGCCTGGGAGTCAGAAAGACCTGGGTTCTAATCCCGGCTCTGCCACTTTTCTGCGGGGTGACCTTGGGCAAGTGACTTAATTTCTCTGGGCCTCAGGTACTTCATCTGTAAAATGGGGATTAAGACTGTGAGCTCCATGTGGGACAGGGACTATGTCCAACCAGAGAGCCCGTCATTGGGCAGGGATTGTCTCTGTTGCTGAATTGTACATTTCAAGCGCTTAGTTCAGTGCTCTGCACATAGTAAGTGCTCAATAAATACTATTGAATTAGTTTCTATCTACCCCAGCACTCAGAACAGTGCTTGACAGTGAGTAAGCGCTTAACAAATATACCATTGTGGTTATTATTATCATCAGGACACCACTGAATCAATTAACCAATGGTATTTCTTGAATGCACACTATGCACAGAGCACTTTAAGCCCTTGGGAGAGTCCAAAGAGTTGGAAGATGTGATCCCTGCCTTCAAGAAGTTTACAGGTTGAGATGGCTCCACCTCCATCCCAGACAAGGAGGGAATCTTGAGGAGATGGCGGTGACACTTCAGTGTACACACACTGCTCACACTTGATATTATTGAAGACGGGCCCCGGGGAACTTAGAAGACCTAGGGAGCGGGCAGGGTATAGGAGGAAAGAACATGGGACTGGGAGTTAAGCGGTCTGGGTTCTAGTCCCAGCTCTACCACTGTATTACTGTGTGACCTTGGACCAGTTTTGTAACTTCTCTGGGCCTCCATGCCCTCCTTTGTAAATAAATGATATTAACGCCTGCCTTTCCCTACCTCACAGAGAGAGGTTGGAAGGACAAATGGGGGGAGTTGAAAGGAATAAGGGAAAAGCAAGGTGGCTGAGGAAATGTTTCAAGGGGACAGTTAGTTAAGCCCAACAGAAGACCATAAGTGAAGAAAGCAGACACATACATAGCACACAGCAATCACAAAAGGAGTGGTTCTTTAGGAGAGAATAAAGAGACAGAACTGAAGTCTCTAGACTGTAAGCTCAGTGTGGGCAGGGAATGTGTCTGTTTAATGTTGTATTCTACTCTCCCAAGTGCTTAGTACAGTGCTCTGCACACAGTAAACGTTCAATCAGTACGACTGAATGAATGAACTGAAAATTGCAAACTGCAAGGTACAGCAAAGAACGAGCTCATTGTGTTTGAGGATACTGTTGGGTCCACTTGGATCTCTTCAGGCACACACACACCCTAATCAATCAACCATGGGTGTGTCATCATCTTCCTAACCAAATGTCTAGTCTATGCAGCATAGACTTTGGGCAAATGAAAAGCATTAAGCTTTTCCTTATATTTGATGCAGGATGTGAATTAGATCGAGGCGTACGTAAAGACTGCAGGATGAATCAGTACCTGTTTCACTAAAGAAAGTGGTTAGGAGCTAAGGCTTTTTTTTTGTAAGCTTTTTCAAGCTAGGATTTTTGTGTAGGGGCTGTATTAAGTCACAAAGTTATACCGCAGTCAGGGTAAACTCCATTTTAGCTCAGCAGTGAGAATTTTGAGGAACTGCTTCTAAGTTGGCCCTTGCCTTTGGTGAAGTTAGCTGCGTTAGGAACAGGTTACACTCCTTCTTAGATGGGGCACACTGCAAGGATTTGTGTGTGTGTTGGGGGGGCAATGGGTTCCAGTATTAAGAGAGAATAAGCATAAAATATTAAGGAATTTGCTATTGGCAAAGTTTGGCCTCAGGGCTCATTGATTTAATTTTTATTTGGTGCTCACAATGTGATTGGCACAGTATATTGAGAACTTAGAGGAACAGCTAGAGAAGATCTTATAGTGCAACTAATTGGGAGAAAGGCAGGATTTTAGAGATTGTAATTTCTCCTCCTTCATATCCTCTTGCCTTACCTTCTTTGGATGCTCATCTTCCTTGGTTAGTACTAGCTCTCCCCAAATTCACAACAAGCCTCTTCTCTCCTAGCATCTTAAGCCTCATCATTCCTTCAACTATTTCTAGCACTTTTCAGTCTCCTAGGGCCACTCAATTTATTTATTTTGACAGAGTTGTAGATATTTTTATATTTTTCCCCCTTGTTAGAGTGTAATCTCTTTGTGGACAGGGACTGTGTCACTGTTATTTAGTACAGTTCCTCCAGAGCTTAGTACAGTGCCTGGCACAAAGTGAGCATTTAAAAAATCTGTAATTATTATTATTTTGTACTTTCCGTGCCCTTTCCAGAGGGCCATGCTACGGCTCAGTACTTACTATGTAGCAAGCTTGGACCACCCCACAGACCTGACTCAGAGGCCTGCCGCCCTAGAGCCCCAGACCTCACAGCCTCAGCTCCATTTGAACTAGAGCCATCTAACTGGTCCTCCGTAATGTATTTATTTAATAGTAATACTAGTAGTAATTATGATACTTGTTAAGTGCTTACTATGTGCCAAGCACTGTTCTATGTGCCGAGGTTGATACAAGTTAGTCAGGTCATTCATTTCTGCTAATGAAACAGGTGAGGACGATCAAACTTAAAAAGCCAAAAATGAAACTGCTGGGTATTGCATTTTTAAGTCATCCAACATAATTATGGAGCGGGATCAAAATATATTAAAATTCAGAAAAAGGTCTACTTATCTTAATGTATGCATGGGGCATTAAACACATTTAAATTTAATTAGGAAGGAACACCCGTGATTTAAGAATCAATCAGCTCAGTTAATTGTGAAAATTAAGATGATTTATTTCCTTTAGGATTTCTAACTCCTCTAAAGAATATATGTGTGTAGATATTTTTCAGAAAAATGCAGTCTAAGGCTTCTTTTCAGTGATCTAATTGCACCAAGTGATTAGATAAACTCTAGTGGAGGAAGAAAAATGATTCTCTGTTAGATGCTGGACCAACTTAGTGAAACTGGTATTGAATGACATCTTGGTACACTGAGAACAGTAAGATATTGGATTAGATTCCTCCCACTCCACAGCGCCTCTGGGAGTTAAATTCCTCACCCATTCTTACCAGTCAAATTCTGTTTACTGAATTGACAGGGAGGGAGGACAGTGACATGTTTCAGAGTAGGGGAGTACAGACTATTGAATTTTACCCCTAGCTTTGCCACTGACCTGTTTTCTAACCATGGCAATCTCTGAGCCATCCCGTACCTCAATTTTCCATCCGGAATGGAGGAATGCCTACACTCTGCTGCCTTATCCTGAAGCTGAAGGAAGTAGCAAGCTAACTGATGTCTAATGCTTTGAGATCCTTGTGGAAAAATATTTGGTTAAAAAAAGAGAAAACAAAATCAATCAAGAAGAATTGATGAGATGACTGGACAATGAAAAAAAATCCATTTGCTGTCCAAATATAGTTCCCATGAATATTAAATGTTGACTACAGCTATAAAAAAGGCATTAGAGGAAATAGCTTTTAGAAACAGATAACATTTACAAAGACTACTTATCTGAATTGCCAACTAATAAAAAACCCACCCAAATTCATTTTGGTCCCTGACACCCATTCTGATAGTATTCTATATTCATAAATTGCTGGACAGATGTTTTTCCACACATGAGTCTAATATAATTCACACAGATATTATTCCTTGCCCCAGGATTACCCTTTTGCACTGTACATTATAGAAAATGTCATGCTAGATTTATGAGATGCTAGATTTCTGCAGGGGGCATTATTGATGGTGAAGGGAAGGTTCACTGAGAATTGGAAGCATATCTGAAAAACACTTTTTCACTTGAAAGGGTCATAAATCTAAAAACCACCTTGAATTAAAAAAAAAAATCCTTTTATACACTATGTTAGTAGCAATTGGAGTGTATTATCAATGTTGTTAACCCATGCATTTATTTATAAAAATACACTACCAAAACAGTTGCGAGGTACCGCTATGTTTTTTATTTAATTTCTAGTTGTATTAAACACTTTAAATTTTGTGTCCTATTATTTGCTTTGATTCTTTCTTGTTTCATATCTACATATTCGTGAATTTCTGTTTGTCGTGACTCTGCTCATCGTGGCACGATTTCAGGTAAGAGGGAGGGGTGGATGATATTAATGATAATAATTGTAGTTTTAAGCACTTGTCATTACTATCATGGTATGTGCTAAGCACTTAATATGTGCAAACACTGTTCTAAGCACTAGGGTAAATAAATAAATAAATAAATAAATAAATGGTGGTATTTGTTAAGTGCTTACTACGTACAAAGCACTGTTCCAAGCGCTGGGGGATACAAGGTGATCAGGTTGTCCCATGTGGGGCTCACAGTTTTTAATCCCCATTTTACAGATGAGGTAACTGAGGCACAGAGAAGTTGTGACTTGCCCAAAGTCACACAGCTGGCAAGCGGCGGAGCAGGGATTAGAACCCACAACCTCTGACTCCCAAGCCCGGCTCTTTCCACTGAGCCATGGGTAGATACAAGTGAATCAGGTTGGACACAGTACCTGTCCCACATGGGGCTCACAGTAGGAGGGGCAACAAGTACGTGCCCCATTTCACAGTTGAGGAAACTGAGGCCCAGATAATTTAAATGATTTACCCAAGGTCGTACAGCAAGCAGTTAGCAGAGGTAGGATTAGAACCCAGGTCCTCTGATTCCCCAGGCCCATGCCCTTTCGAGAGGGCCATGCTGCGTCTCAGTACTTACTGTGTGGCAAGCACTGTACTAAGTACTGGGAGAGATGGAATGAGTGAAGGAGCAAAAACTGAATATTTGCCACGGAGGAGATGGCACTGCAGATGGAAAGAGCTTTGCTGCCCTCTAGCTCTGGCCTGTCTGCCTTTTTGCGGACTTGCTGAGTTGATATTTGGTCTGGAATATTGAACCGCGCTGCTTTCTCCTAAGCGAGAACCAAATCTTTAAGCTTTGTGCCGCTGACACTCTCACACTGTAAAATTCATGGAGGCCTTTGCGAGACTGTGATTTCTCTATGGGGCACAGCCACAAAACCCTTAGAACAGAAAATGTGCTATATTAAACTTCTTTTTGTGGAGAACCAAAAATACCCATCCAGTCGACATTCTGAAGGTCTGACTGTTATGATCTTGTGCATACTAATGAAAATTCTGCAGAATTTAAGAAAATACTGTGTCGATTTTTCATGAAGAATTAAACAACCAGAGCAGTCACACACTAGTCATGGCATTTATTTAGTGCTTACTACATGCCAGATTGCTAATGGCTGATGTAGATACAAGTTAATTAAATGGCACAGAGTCCCTGTCCCACCCAGGGCTAACAATCTCAGAGATCAGATATCAAACTGATCAAACCTCCTTGTGGGCAGGGAACATGCCTACCAACCCTATTGTATTCACCCCAGTGCTTGGTACAGATACAAGCTAATGAGCTTTTGCAGATGAGGTAACAGGCAAGTGCTTAGAAAGAGAAGGGCTTTTCATGCATTCCCTAATTCTTGCTATACACCTCAGTGTTGTTTGGTATTTAAAAATCTACACCCTTCCCATCAAAAATCTTGCATTTCATTCAAATATGGACAAAACTCTTGTTCTCGCATTATTTGCAACAGATGGTGATTGCACTTTTGAATTTTTATACCTTCTTTCAGCACTTTTATATAGATAATCTCATTCACCACCATAACAATCATGAGAAGCAGGGAAGATGAGTTACTGAGTTAATCATGAGTTAAGCATGCGTTGATCTGGATACTGAACATTTTTCAGCACCTTGCCAACGTGAGATGGGGAAGGGAAAAGAAAGGTAACGCCTTGGTGATCCTCAGTCTAGGGGCTGACAGGAAAAGACAGCACAGCCGTGAATCTGAACCTGTCTTTGCAACTCCATTGATGCCATGGCCACCGACTGTTGGCTATTTGACCTGATGCTAGGTCCTACGCTTGCAGGGGATGTTGTTTGCCCTCTTGCTGTTGACTGTAATTTATTTTAATGAACGTCTTCCAGGCTAGATTGTAAATTCCAAGGAGGCAGGGATCCTTTCCACCAACTCTATTGTATTGTCCTCTCCCTAGTGCTTACTACAGTTCTCTCACTAGGTGCTCAATAAATAACATTTTAAAAAAATTAAGTGTCAAGCACTATGTGTCAGGCACTGTTCTAAACCCTGCGGTAGATACCAGATTATCAGGTTGGACCTAGGCCCTGTCCCTATCAATCACAGTCCAAGTTGATTGATTGCCTGTCAATTGAGCACCTTCTGTTTTTGATGATGGTATTTGAGGAGGGTATTTGTTAAGCGCTTACTATGTGCCAAGCACTGTTCTAAGTGCCAAGCACTGTTCTAAGCGCTGGGGGGGTGGTGATACAAGGTTATTAGGTTGTCCCCCTGTGGGGCTCACAGTCTTCATCCCCATTTTCCAGATGAGGTAACTGAGGCCCAGAGAAGTGAGGTGACTTGCCCAAGGTCACACAGCTGAGAAGTGGTGGAGCCGGGATTAGAACCCGCGACTTCTGACTCCCAAGCCCGGGCTCTTTCATTTGTTAAGCGCTTCCTATGTGCCAAGCACTGTTCTAAGTGCTAGGGTAGAAACAGTGTTCTGCACACAGTAAGTGCTCGATAAATACGATTGCATACAAGGTAATCAAGTTCTCCCACATGGGGCTCACAATCTTAATCCCCGTTTTACAGATGAGGTAATTTAGGCACAGAGAAGTTAAGTAACTTGCCCCAAGTCACACAGCTGAGAAGTGGCGGAGCCGGGATTAGAACCCACGACCTCCGACTCCCAAGTCCAGGCTCTCTCCACTAAGGCACACTGCTTTTTCACTTCTATGTGGAAGAATGAGTTTCTGTGGGGGGAAAAAAATCTCTGTTCATTTTGCCGATGTGGAAAATGATAAGCCAAAGAAGGTTATTTAGGAGTAGGGCCCAGCTTTTCTTTCCCAGCCCAAACGAGGGGCCCCAATTTAACCTGATTTAACTCCCCTCCGCATTACGCCGACCCGCTCCCTTTGCTGAACCCCCGCCTCCGCCCCACAGCACTAGTGTAAATATGTATATATTTATAATTATAATTCTATTTCTTTTTATTAATGATGTGTACATATCTACAATTCTATTTATTTCTAATGATGCTACTGATGCCTGTATACTTGTTTTGATGTCTGTCTTCCCCCTTTAGACTGTGGGTGGGGGCTGTCTTTACTGTTGAATTGTAAAATTAAAAAAGAATTGATGGTATTTGTTAAGCGCTTACTATATGCCAAGCACTGTTCTAAGCACTGGTATAGACACAGGGTAATCAGGTTGTCGCAGGTGGGGCTCACAGTCTTAGTCCTCATTTTACAGATGAGGTCACTGAGGCCCAGAGAAGTTAAGTGACTTGCCCCAAGTCACACAGCAGACAAGTGGCGAAGCCGGGATCAGGACCCACGACCTCTGACTCCCAAGCCCAGGCTTTTTTCCACTAAGTGACGGTGTACTCTCCCAAATGCTTAGTCCAGTGCTCTGCGCACAGTAAGTGCTCAATAAATACGACTGAATGAATAAATATGAATGAATGAGTAAATATGATTGAATGAATAAATACGATTGATTGAATGAATGAACGAATAACTACCATTGAATGAATGAGTAAATATGATAAAATGAATATGATTGAATGAATAAGACTGAATGAATGAAGGAATACGATTTAATGAATGAATAAAGGAAGGAGGACCAGCCAAGGCTCACCACCTTCCGGGTTCAACCAAGGGGGAAGGACGAGATGAATGAATACGATTGATTGATTAATTGATTGAATGAATAAATACGATTGAATGAGAAAATACGATTGAATGAATGAATCAATACGATTGAATGAATGAGAAAATACGACTGATTGAATGAATGAATAAATACGATTGAATGAATGAGAAAATACGATGGAATGAATGAATAAGTACGATTGAATGAATGAATGAACAAACACGATTGAATGAATGAGAAAATACGATGGAATGAATGAATAAGTATGATTGAATGAATGAATAGTGATGTTGGTATTTGTTAAGCGCTTACTACGTGCAGAGCACTGTTCTAAGCGCTGGGGTAGATATAGGGTAATCAGGTTGTCCCACGTGAGGCTCACAGTCTTCATCCCCATTTTACAGATGAGGGAACTGAGGCACAGAGAGGTGAAGTGATTTGCCTAGAGTCACACAGCTGACAAGGGGCAGAGTCGGGAATGAATGAACAAACACGATGGAATGAATGAATAAATACGATTTAATGAATGAATGAATAAGTATGATTGAATGAATGAACAAACACGATTGAATGAATGAATTCGATTGACTGAATGACTACATTCGATTGACTGAATGAATACGATTGAATGAATGAATAGGTACGATTGAATGAATGAATAAATTCGATTGACTGAATGAATACATACGATTGAATGAATGAACAAACACGATTGACTGAATGAATAAATTCGATTGACTGAATGAATACAGACGATTGAATGAATACGATTGAATGAATGAATAAATTCGATTGACTGAATGAATATCTGCGATTGACTGAATGAATACGATTGAGTGAATACATACGATTGATTGATTGAATGAATGAATACAATTGAGTGAAGGAATAGGTACGAGTGAATGAATGAATTCGATGGACTGAATGAATACATACGATTGAATGAATGAACAAACACGATTGACTGAATGAATAAATTCGATGGACTGAATGAATGAATTCGATGGACTGAATGAATACGATTGAGTGAATACATACGGTTGATTGCCTGACTGAATACGATTGAGTGAATGAATAGGTACGAGTGAATGAATGAATTCGATGGACTGAATGAATACATACGATTGAATGAATGAACAAACACGATTGACTGAATGAATAAATTCGATGGACTGAATGAATACGATTGAGTGAATACATACGGCTGATTGACTGAATACGATTGAGTGAATGACTAGGTACGAGTGAACGAATGAATTCGATGGACTGAATGAATACGGCCGATCGAATGCAGGAATACGACTGAAGGGAGGAACCCGCGGCGGCCGAGACGCGCCGCCCTCCGGACTCAACCGAGGCCCCGCCCCTCTCGGGGGCCCCGCGCATGCGCGCGGCGGCGTCGCGGGACTATGACGCGTCACGGCAGGCGCCGGGCCGTTGGCGTGGTGGCTCCCGCCGCCCTCCCCTGAGGGGCGGAGCGGCCGTCCGTCTTCCCGCCCCGGCTCCTCCTCCTCCGTCCTCCATCCTCCTCCTCCTCCTCCATCCTCCTCCCGCTCCCCGCCCTGCGGCGGTGGCCTCCGCCCAGCCCGGCGGCCGCTGGTGACGGGCGGCCTCGTCGGGGGGCTCGCTCGCTCGGCCGGGAGCGGCTCGGTGTCCCGGGAGCGCGCGCGCCCGCCGCCCCCCCCCTTCCTCCTTCCCTCCCCTCCCTCCCCCCCCCGCGGCGCGGGCAGGCGGGCGATGGTGCGGCGGGGCGGGTCCCGGGCGGCGGGGCGACCCCGGGCATGAAGGATGGACGGGGAGGACGAGGTGTCCCTCCGGGAGCAGCACTTCCACAGCCAAGTGCGGGAGTCCACGGTGAGTGTCTGCCCCTCCCCCCCGCCCGGGCCGGGCACGAGCGCCCCCCGCGCGCCCCCGCCCCCCCCAACCCTCACCAATCTCCTCCTCCTCCTCCCCCTATGTCTTAAACGCCTACTCTCTTCCAAGCGCTGGGGTAGTGATAATGCCGGCATTGGTTCAGCCCCGACTTGGGTGCCGAGCGCCGGTCTTAATAATGCTGATATTTGTTAAGCGTTTACGCTGGGCAGAGCACTCTTCTAAGCGCTGGGGCATTCATTCCTGCAGCCGTATTTATTAATAATATTGGTATTGGTTAAGCGCTTGCTCTGTGCAGAACACTCTTCTAAGCGCTGGGGCATTCATTCCTGCAGCCGTATTTGTTAATAATATTGGTATTGGTTAAGCGCTTGCTCTGTGCAGAACACTCTTCTAAACGCTGGGGCATTCATTCCTGCAGCCGTATTTGTTAATAATATTGGTATTGGTTAAGCGCTTACTCTGTGCAGAGCACTCTTCTAAGCGCTGGGGCATTCATTCCTGCAGCCGTATTTATTAATTATTTTGGTATTGGTTAAGCGCTTGCTCTGTGCAGAACACTCTTCTAAACGCTGGGGCATTCATTCCTGCAGCCGTATTTGTTAATAATATTGGTATTGGTTAAGCGCTTACTCTGTGCAGAGCACTCTTCTAAGCGCTGGGGCATTCATTCCTGCAGCCGTATTTATTAATTATTTTGGTATTGGTTAAGCGCTTACACTGTGCAGAGCACTCTTCTAAGTGCTGGGGCATTCAGTCATGCAGCCGTATTTATTAATAATGTTGGTATTGGTTAAGCGCTTACTCTGTGCAGAACACTCTTCTAAGAGCTAGGTCATTCATTCCTGCAGCCGTATTTGTTAATGTTGGTATTGGTTAAGCGCGTACTCTATGCAGAGCGCTGTTCTAAGCGCTGGGGCCCGGAGAAATGAAGTGACTTGCCCACCGTCACACAGCTGACAAGCGCTGGACCTGGGATTCGAACCCATGACCTCCGACTCCCACGGGGTCTTTCCACTGAGCCACGCTGCTTTGTATTTATTGAGCGTTGGTGCTGTACTAAGCGCTTGGAATGTACCATAGAGAAGCTGCATGGCTCAGTGGAAAGAGCCCGGGCTTGGGAGTCGGAGGTCATGGGTTCGAATCCCGGCTCTGACACTTGTCAGCTGGGTGACCTTGGGAAAGTCACTTCACTTCTCTGGGCCTCAGTTCCCTCATCTGTAAAATGGGGATGAAGACTGTGAGCCTCATGTGGGACAACCTGATTACCCTGTATCTACCCCAGTGCTTAGAACAGTGCTCTGCACATAGTAAGCGCTTAACAAATACCAACATTTCTTCAGCTCTTATGTGCCGAGTGCTGGTTTAAGCGCTGGGGCATTCATTCATTCACGTAGCCATCTTTATTGAGCGCTTGCTATGTGCAGAGCTCTGTACTAAGCGCTTGGAATGTACACCTTGGCCCTAGAGAAGCAGCATGGCTGGGTGGAAAGAGCCCGGGCTGGGGACTCAGAGTCGTGGGTTCTAATTCGCCCTCTGCCGCTTGTCAGCTGTGTGACTTTGGGCAAGTCACTTCACTTTTCTTGGCCTCGGTTCCTTCACTGTAAAATGGGAATGAAGACAGTAAGCCCCACGTGGGACAACCTGATGACCTTGTAATAATAATAATGTTGGTATTTGTTAAGCGCTTACTATGTGCAGACCACTGTTTTAACTGCTGGGGTAGATACAGGGTAATCAGGTTGTCCCACATAAGGCTCACAGCCTTCATCCCCAGTTTACAGATGAGGGAACTGAGGCACAGAGAAGTTAAGTGACTTGCCTACAGTCACACAGCTGACAAGTGGCAGAGCAGGCATTCGAACCCATGACCTCTGACTCCCCAGCACAGGCTCTTTCCACTGAGCCACGCTGACCTTGTATCCTCCCCAGCGCTTAGAATAACGCTTTGCACCTAGTAAGCGTTTAACAAATACCATCATTATTAGATAGGAGACGATCCCTGCCCAATGACGGGCTCGCAGTCTAAACGAGACACAAGGTCATCAGGTTGTCCCACGTGGGGCTCCCAGTCTTAATCCCCATTTTACAGAGGAGGGAAATGAGGCACAGAGAAGTGAAGTAGCTGCCCCAAGGTCACACAGCAGATGGGGGGAAGAGTTGGAATTAGAACCCAGATCCTCTGACTTCCAAGCCCGGTGTCTTTCCACTAAGCCGTGCTGCTTCTCTGCCACATTCCAGACTGTGTCCGATGTTCTTGACCCTCAGCTCCAGTGCTTAGAACAGTGCCTGGCACAGAGTAAGCGCTTAAACAAGTACCATAATTATTATTCTAGTTCCATCTCTTCCCCGAGCACCAGCCCCTGTTGCCCACCGACTCAATCTCTCCACCACCGACCCTTCCACCCTCCCTCTCCTCCACCATGACCATCCTAAGCGCCCACGGGATGTTTAGCACAACCTGCGGTGCCACCTTACCGTAGCCAAGTGCTTGCAGTTCCTGTTGGGCTTGGCCCACACCCACTTATTTTGCGGTTTCAGCAGCGTAGTCAAATTGTTTGGTAAAGAACCTCTCCAGCTCCTCCTTTTTCTTCTGCAGAGCTGCACTGAGAATTGCCTCCTTTTTTTGGAGTATTAAGAACTGTATTGCTAGTTTTACTACTTTCTCTGAAAGCAGTGGTTCTTACTGCCAGAAGTTTTTTGCTTCTTTTTTTTTTTTAATTCTCAATCGGCATTACTCTGCTCTAATTCACATTAGTACTTCCCTTCCCACACGGTAAGGGAGATTGGTTTCCTCTCAGGTTTAGTCTGTAGGCAACGCCATTGTATTTTCTGGGTTGTTATTCCCTGTAATTTGAAAGTCTTTTCTGCTTAGTCTTTAGTGCTCCTCTCCGAGTAACTTTCAGTTGTTTTATATTTCTGCTTAGACACGCACAATCTTCCAAAGTGGATCCAAAGTTTTTATTTGGCATCTTTCTCATTTGTACTTCTACAAAAAGCTCTTTTGCTTGTGGCCCCAAATTGACTGTTTCTTTAAACAAGTTTCCACAGTCTTCTGAAAATTTTGTGTAAAACTAGCAAAGGGAGGATTGAATTTTCTGTTGCGGTTCCAGTTACCAGGATTTATCCACACCTTTATATTGATTAGTCCATATAGGGGTTGGGCATCCTTAGTCACTAAAGCTAAAGGTTATATTCTTCAGGGTCTCTTGGATTTGCTAACTTTTTATTATATTGGACTTTCCTAAGTGCTTAGTACAGTGCCCTGCACACAGTAAGTGCTCAATAAATTACATTGATTTCCTTTATGTTATACGGAGAGCTTTTGCTAGAGCCCGGCCCTGGAAGTCGGAAGGTCATGGGTTCTAATGCCGGCTCTGCTACTTGTCTGCTGTGTGCCCTTAGGCAAGTCACTTAACTTTGCTGTGCTTCACTTCTCTCATCTGTAAAATGGGGATGAAGACTGTGAGCCCCATGTGGGACAAGGACTGTGCCCAACCTGATTACCTTGAATCTACTCCAGGGCTTAGAACAGTGCCTGGCACATCTTGTCTCATGCTGTTGAGTCATTTCCGACCCATAAAGATACCACGGACACATCTCTTCCAGAACGCCCCGCTCTCCATCTGCAGTCATTCTGGTACTTTATCCATAGAGTTTTCTTGGGAAAAATACAGAAGTGTTTTACCGTTGCTGCCTTCCGCGCAGTAAACTCGAGTCTCTGTCCTCGACTCTCTCCCGTGCCACTGCTGCCCAGCATGGGTGAGTTTTGCCTTGTAGCAGATGGCCTTCCACTCGCTAACCACTGCCTGAGCTAGGAATGGAATGGGTAGGCCTCTGCTTCACTCGCCCTCCTGTAGCTGAGACTGGTAAAGTTCTGGAAACTCTCCAGGTGCCACCCTGTGAGGGGGTCTGGCACACAGTAAGCACTTAAGAAATACCATGATTATTATTATAAGCACTTTCATTTTTAAAGGTGGGCAGTGAAAACTCAGGGCTTTTTTTCTGTATAACTTCAGAACATCTTTATTCTTTCATTTTAAATTGCTTTTGGATCACAGTAGTTACTGCGGGTTTTTGAATTAGAGAAGGGACCAGGACTGATGGTATGGGAAGAAGTGGAGGAACACCTTGCACTCCCATCTCTCTTAGGCCTGTCTCTCACATCTCCACTTCTCAGAACTCCTGCTAAGGTCTTCTTGAAACACATGCATTTCTCTTAGTGCTGGGAACCAAAGTAAGCTTGGAGAAGGGATTTCCCTGCACCTTCCTTTATTTTCCCTTCCTCCCCTTCCTCTTCCTCATTCAACACCCCTGCCATTTTTAGGTTTTGAATCAGTCCATGGTATCTGAGCACTTACCGTGTGCAGAGCACTGTCTTAAGCACTTGAGAGAGTAAAAATACAACAGAATTAGCTGGTACATTCCCTGCCTTTAGCAAATTTACAGTCTAGAGGATGCTAGACTAAATGCTTTGGCTGTGGCACTCTAAGGCTTCTTGCTGGTGGAAATGATATTTTTATGAGCATGGGAAGTGGATTAGAACTCAGGGTTTGGGCATTAGGGGTTCTATTTATGTCCAGATTAGGGATTATTCATGTACGATTTCCCAAATTGCTGGAATTCAGGCATCAAAATTTAGGGACATAATTCAATAACTGCTTTTCTAAACACATCATAAACAAGTGGTGTAATTAACACAGCACGACATTTCAGTAGCTAATAAACCTGCTTGTTATAATGCCGTTACTATATCAACCTCATGTGATGCAGCTGGAAAGGGCAAAAATGGCAGGAGGCCCATGTTCCCCACTTGCTGTGAGCTAAGTACTGTTGAATATATAGTATTTCACCACAACAATCCAGACTGTTATTCAGCCTCCTACTTCTTGAGCTACACCTCCTTGTCCAGAGGAGCTTCTGTTTAGAATGAATGCTCTGTCAAATCCATTCCGTTTTTAGGTGCTGCATCTCCTGCAAAAGAAACATAATCAACTGCCCTTGTTACATGTTCTACAGGATGGCTTGCACTTCTTTGAATGCACCCAAAGCACCGACAGCTGCTTTTGGTTTGGGTGTTTTCACATCTGTATCCATGACCTGACTTCAGGTTTGGAGTAGTTAGTTGTTCCATCTGTATTGTCAGTCATATTTATTGAGCGCTTACCGTGTGCAGAGAACAGTACTAAGAGATTGGGAGAGTACAGTATAGTTGCAATCTCTCTGCTTCTCATCCTGTTCAGGAGACTTGCACCATTTACTTGATACCTCTCCCTATTTAATTGTCCTCATCTCTTTTTTCATTTCCCTCTTTCTTTTTTGCCTCAGTCAGACACACATTCCCATCTGGTTTCTTGGGTCTGTCTTCCCATTGCTTCTTGGGGGCCTACATCACACCACCTGCACACCACAGATAACTTTCAGCCATCGTTCTGGAAAGCCACCTCCCTAGAGTCTGAAAAAATTCTCCCCAGTCTAAACTTCTTCAGAGTCAAGGTTACCATAGTGTTTCCTCAAAAAAGGCCATGTATTTAGGTTCTCTACTTGGTAATTTTTTATTTTTTATGTGTGGTGGGTCATGGGGAAAATGAAGGAGCCTTCAAAGTTGAGGAGGTAGAAAGGCTTGAGGATCACTGCAGGCTCATTGACACGAGTCACTGGCTGAGTCACTGTCTTACCTGAAGTAGACTGTCCCCAAAAGGAACTGTTGATAATATGTGCAGGTAAAGTGACCAATTGGTGGTATTTTTGAGCACCTACCGAGTTATGACAGTAGCCTTGGAGTGTACACTCTAACCAGTCAATTAATAAATCTGTCTATGGCACAGAGTACCAACTGAATGCAGAGTACTGTTCTTAGTGCTTGGGAGAGTACAGTTCATTAGAGTTGGTAGATACAATCTGGCCTCAAGGGGCATATAGTGTAGAAGGGGAGGCAGACATTAAAAATCAGACAGGGGAAATGGCAGGGTATAAGGATCTGTACATAAGTACTGTGGGACTCAAGGTGGGTTGACTATCACGTGCTTAAAGGGTACAAATCCAAGTATAGAGGTGACACAGAAGGGAGAGGGAGTTGGGAAAATGAGGGCTTAGTTGGAGTAGTCCTCTTGCAGGAGAGGAGATTGTTTTAGGATGGCTCTGAAGGTGGGGAGTGGTGGCCTGGTGGGTGTGAAGGGAGAGGGATTTCCAGGTCAGAGGGAGGATCTGGGGAAAAGGTTGACACAGATGATGAGATGGAGGTACAATGAATAGGTTGACATTAGAGGAGCCAAGTGTGTGGGCTGGGTTTTAGTGGGTCAGTGAGGTAAGGTAGGAGGGGGAGAGCTGATTGAGAGCCGTAAAGCCAGTGGTTAGGAGTTTCGGTTTGATGAGGAGGTGGATGGGCAGTCACTGGAAGCTTTTGAGTGAGAAGCTGGGGCTGAACGTTCTTGATGAAAGTAATTCGAACAGCAGAATGAAATATGGACTGGAGTGGGGAGGGGAAACATAGAAATTACTTAAAAAAGCAGGAATAAGAGAAAGAAGGTTATAACTACCTGACGGTAATAATAATAATGATGGTATTTGTTAAGCGCTTACTGTGTGTCAAGCACTGTTCTAAGCTCTGAGGTAGATACAAGGTAATCAGGTTCTCCCATGTTGGGTTCACAGTCTTAATCCCCATTTTATAGATGAGGTAACTGAGGCACAGAGAAGTAAAGCAGCTTGCTCAAGTCATCCAGCAGACAAGTGGCGGAGCTGGTATTAGTACCCACAACCTCTGACTCCCAAACCTGTGCTCTTTCCACTAAGCCACACACTGCTCCTGTGAGTGTGTGAATTTGCCAGGGTGAAAGACCTGATTAAATAATTGAATATACAATGTAAACATGTACGTATGAGTCCTGAGGGTTAAGTGCTAAAGGTGTGTAATTATTTTTAATGGTATGTGGTAATGCTTAGTTAGTGCCAAGCCCTTTATTAAGCATCAGGGTAGGTACAAGATAATCAGGCTGGACATTGTCTTCCACAGGGGCTCAGTCTACATAGGTGGGAGTAGTATTTAATACCCATTTTACAAATGAGGTAACTGAAGCACAGAGAAGTTAAGTGACTTGTGCAAGGTCACGCAGCAGACAGGTGGCAGAGCTGGAATTAGAACTTAGGTCTTCTAACTCTCAGGTTTGTGCTCTTTCCACTAGGTCATGCTGCTTTTTCAGCTAGGGTGTTATTTGGAAAAAGCTTCCTAGAGGATGTCAGATTTTTAAGAGGGCCTTGAAGATGGTGAGAACTGTGGTCTGGCAAATTGGGGAATGGAAAGAGTATGAGTCGGGGACAGATGCAAGAAAGTAGAAAGCGAGATGGTGTTAGAAGGTGAGCTTGGGAGCAGAGAAGATTGTGAGCTGGGGAGCATCGAATGCAAAGAGAGCTCATGTGTAAGATGGGGCAGATCGAATGTATGACCCTTTGTGGGACCAACTCACATGCATCCCCTGGTCCCACAGTCTACTGGAAAGCCGACAAAACTGACAAGAGGTGTTGTTTTGGGTCATGGTTGTCGGGGAGAACTGGAATTTGGCGGTAGGCTGAAGTGCGGAGTAGAGCCGAAGTGGCAGTCGAAGAAGGGAAGAGCCAAACAGGGGATGGCTATATCTGCTGCCGTTGCCGGCTCTCGGAAAGTTTCTACTACCGTTTCCTGCCTTTATGGCCCCAGATCTAGGTCGTTAATGAACTGTACACCAGTAGTAAGAACCACAGGGAGACAGCAACAGAGATTGTTGTTAGCTGAGTTCACTTCACAGATTGCGAGTCTCTCGAGGGACAGGGTTTGTGATTGATTTTCACCTGAGAACACTTTCCCAGTGCTTAATACAGTGTTCTGCACACCAAGTCCTTAATAAATACTGGTTACTGCTGCTGGTTTTTGAAAATCATCCTTTATGGCTTCTGCTCGGTTCTGCACTTAGCTTGAATGTCTCTGCAAGCTTGTGCTTGTGTGTACCTCTCTGGATGGTTCTGTTGCCTTTCTTGACTTTTTCTCAGTTTGCAATCTCCTTCCCCATGTCTCTGTGTCCTCTCCCTTCCCTCCCTTCCTGCCTTCCAAGACTATACTCTAATCATTGACCCCACTTCCTGGAAATCCCTCCCAATTCCCACTTAAAATTTGAAAAACTTGATCTCTCAGGTACAATTAATGTCCTGTGGGGCTAATGGCAAATTAAATTCTCAGGTTATTTTAATTTAATTGGAGACAATATTATCCATTTTCTCTCCTTCCAAATCTTTTTACCAGAGCTGCTTAAAATGACTGACTTGAGTTTTTATCTTTTTTTCCTTTTCTGGCTTTGGAAGTAACAGAACCACAATGCTAAAGGGCAAATAGCAAGAAGAAAAGGGTTAAGCGAAGGGCATATAACTCTTCAGAAAAAGATTTGTTCCCAAAGTGTCTGATTATCTGAATGGAGGTTTATTTGAATAATTAAGGAACAGGAGAAAAACAAATTCAGATAATTGGGCCAAAAACCTCCTCTAAACTGAGTAAAATTGGATGCATATGTGGCTGAGTGCCAATTGCAACTTTAGTTTCCTGAACTTATGAATGTCTGAACTAGCTTCAGTATCAATTAGTTTGGATTTAGTTATCTTTTCTTTTTGAATCTCACCAGGATTGGGTTTCCTAATAGGCCCTGTAGACTCCCAGCATAGAGCAACACATTTTTAGGGAAAAAAATAAGACCCCTTGCATCAAAACATATTTTTAGTAATACAAGATATTTGTGGATTTTTTTTCTAATTGCAGTGTGTGCTCCCCCACCCCCCCCCATTTACTCCCCCACCATCTGAGCACAGTGCAACACAGTTTGCAGGGGGCAACCTCAGTGGGTTTTCTTGTAGAGCTATAATGACTTGGAAGCGAGCTTGCCCATTCCTTAGTGGTGTTGCTTTAAACTAGAGTTGTAATAAGTGTAGTGCCCAAGGGAGGCAAAATAACAAATCCTCCCGTGGATGTCAGACAACACTTTCTCATCTATGTTGACAGCACCACCATCCTCCCCTTCTCTCAAGCCCTCAGGCTTGGCATTATCCCTGACTCCTCTTTCCTCCCTCATTTTCAATCAGTCACCAAATTCTGTCAGTTCTTTCTTAACAGCATCACCCTTTCCTATCCATCCAAACTGCCACTATGCTAGTCTAGGCCCCTGCCATATCCTGACTCCACTGTTGCATCAGTTTCTTTGGAAGTAGACCTCATACCTTCTCTCTTTTCTAAAACATTGATTTGCTCATATCTTCTGACTCCTCAGAACTCTCCAATGGTTTGCTCATTCCCCTCGCCTCAAGCAGAAACTCCTCACCGTTGTCTTTAAGGTTTTCAGCGATTCTCTTTCCCCCTCCTTTTCCTCCCTCCTCCTCCTCTGTCTCACACACTTTGCTTCTCTCATGCCAGCCTACTCACTGGGCCTTATTATCAAGTTTCTTTCCCCCCTCTGACCTCTTACACACACCGTCTCTTTTGCTTGGACTCCTCCTTCTCATCCAAAAAGCCACTACTCTCCCCATCTTGAAGGCCCTTCCCAAATCACATTTGTTCAGTCATATTTATTGAGTGCTTACTGTGTGCAGTGTACTGTACTAAGTGCTTGGGAGAGTACAATGTAGCAATAAACCCTGACATTCCCTGCCCACAATGAATTTAAAGTCTAAAGGTGGAGAGACAGACATCAATACAATTAAGTAAAATTACAGATGTATATTCATTCCATCATATTGAGCGCTTACTTTGTGCAGAGCACTGTACTAAATGCTTGGGAAAGTACAATACAGCAGTAGAGGCAATCCCTGCCCACAACGAGCTCACAGTCTAGAGGGGGAAAGACATCAATATAAATAGACATCAGTGTAAATAAATAAAATATATGTACATAAGTGCTGTGGGGCGGGGAGGAAGGGAGAGCAAAGGGAGCAAGTCAGGGTGATGCAGAAGGGAGTGGGAGATGAGGAAAAGTGAGGCTCAGTCTGGGAAGGCCTCTCGGAGGCCTTGAAACCTTGTCTTCAGTAAGGTTTTGAAGGGTGGGAGAATAATTTGAAGGGGGGGGGGTGTTCCAGATCAGAGGTAGGACGTGGGTCATGGGTCAGCAGCAAGGCAGGTGAAATGGAGGCACAGTGAGAAGGTTAGCAGCAGAGGAGTGAAGTGTGCGGTTTTTGTTGTAAAAAGGAGAGAAACGATGGGAGGTAGGAAGGGAGGAGGTGATGGAGTGGTTTAAAGCCAGTGGTAAGAAGGCCTTCCCTGATCTCTTAACTTTCCGCCCCCTTCCCTTCCTCCCTCCCTCCCAATGATGAATTGAGCATTTCCCTGTCACATAAGTAGTTGCGTACTTCCCTCTCTCTCTCTACTCTCCAAAGCATATATATACATATCTTTATGCTCTATTGCTTCCCCTAATCTGTAATTTGTATCTGTTCCGCAGGTAGATTGTAAGCTCCTTGAAGGCAGGGATCCTTTCTACTATCTTCACTGTAGTTTTTAAAATGGTATTAGTTAAGCACTAACTGTGTGCCAGGCACTGTACTAAGTGCTGGGATAGTTACAATAATCAGGTAGGACACAGTCCATGTTCCACTTGGGACTCAGTCTTAATCCCCATTTTACAGATGCGGTAACTGAGACACAGAGAAGTGAGTGACTTGCCCAAGGTCACTTGGCAAACAAGTGGCAGAGCCAGGATTAGATCTCAAGTCCTTCTCCCTCCCAGGCCTGTGCTCTATTCACTAGGCCATGCTGCTTCTCGAACACTTGTACTTTCCCAAGCACTTAGTACAGTGATCTGCACAGAGTAAGCCCTCAGTAAGAGGGTTAGAGGGAAAGAGCACGGGCTTTGGAGTCAGGGCTCAGGAGTTCGAATCCAGCTCTGCCACTTGTCGGCTGTGTGACTGTGGGCAAGTCACTTCACTTCTCTGCGCCTTAGTTCCCTCATCTGTAAAATGGGGATTAAGACTGTGAGCCCCACGTGGGACAACCTGATTCCCCTATGTCTACCCCAGCGCTTAGAACAGTGCTCGGCACATAGTAAGCGCTTAACAGATACCAACAGTAAATACTGATGATCATGATGAACATTGAAATAATCTCGACCCTCTTATTCTCTCTGTGTCCCAGAGGCCATGCTGGCTTTCTTGATTTGATTATGTACTTCATCTAACTGGACAAAGTTTAGGGAATGGATTTAAGGGATTCACTATACGTAATTCATGGGGTATTGATTCGGTTTTATGTATCTTTTCAGAAGCTTGAATAAAAATCAAGTTTAAAGTATCTTCTATTTTAGGTTGCATTTTAGCTTTAATTTTTATGATTCACTTAGAACATTTGCATGGCTAGGGCTTCTTCAGCCGTAACATTTCTTTACACCATTTGCATTGGTTGCTGTGTTGTCACCTTGGCTGTGTTAGTCTAAAAGTTAATGATATCCAACTCCTGGTTTTGAGGTGAAGGCTCTATTTGTGTGAAAAGAATGACATGCTTTGGATAAACAAAAACCGACTTGGGTTCTTAGTTACCCCGTTACAGAGAGGGGAGAATATTAAATTAAAAACTGAAATCCTCATTTCAAAAAAAAAAGTATTGGTGGGGACGGGTAAAAATTAGGATAATTTGGATAAAACCCTAAAATTCTGTTCCCTGTTTTAATAAGGTAGCGAATTCAATGACTGCTTGTGGGTGAGGAAGAAAATCTGATTTGAAAAATCCTGTTTTAACAAATTTTGCTGTACTGTTTCAGAGTCAGTGCTGTGTTCTTGGTCTCGGATGGGAGAGACCATTGTCTCTGGTGTTCCTTTTCTCAGATCTTGGGGAAAGAATCTTTCATGTAGCCACTTTTATTTTCATTGAATTTCCTGCCGTTTTTCCGGTTTATCGCACATCAGAAACCACTCCCAGAAAATCTGCCTTCAAATTTAGCTGCTGATTAGGAGGAACAGAGAGTTTAGGTGATTTCTACAGCAACATTTCTTAGCAAAATTATCTTGCTACGACAAAATTTTTCTGCAGTTTCACTTTTTTTAATGACAAAAATATTTTGATTGAGACAGTGTTGGTACCTTTTAAGGAAAATGTTAGTGGGAGATTACTAATAACTAGATGAACAACTTTTCTTAGGTTTCTCTGTCACCATTAAGGGTAGGCTGGGGCTCTTTTTAGCCGAGAGAGTTTGGGAGTCAGGATAAGTGTTCCTTGAAGGTGACAGAGTGGGGAGTCATTGGTGAATTTCAGGCCCTGCCTTATCTTGGGATAAGTTCCCTGGCAAGGGTCTCCACACTGGATGAGGAAGCTGTTCCTCAAATGAAAAGTCTCTTCAGGCTTTTGTTCCAAGGGTCTCTGGGGGAAAAGGAGGATCTAGGAGCCCTCAGGAGGCTCCCTTGAATCTTGCATATGTTCTGAGTGATGTTTGGCTTTAGAGAAGCAGCGTGGCTCAGTGGAAAGAGCATGGGCTTTGGAGTCAGAGGTCATGGGTTCGAATCCCGGCTCAGCCACTTATCAGCTGTGTGACTTTGAGCAAGTCACTTAACGTCTCGGTGCCTCAGTTACCCCATCTGTAAAATGGGGATGAAGACTGTGAGCCCCATGTGGGACAACCTTATTCCCCTGTGTCTACCCCAGCGCTTAGAACAGTGCTCAGCACATAGTAAGCGCTTAACAAATACCAACATTATTATTATTATTTGGCAGGGAAGGTTTGGTCAAGATTACATAAAATGGCAAAGCACAGCCTGGAGAGAGACCATCCCCTAGCTGACAGAGTCGCCTCCTGACCTCTCACAGCCGAATCTTATAGCCGCTGTCTGTTGGGAAGTCAAGAGGGAAATTCTATTCTTGGCTAGCTGGTCAGCCCCTGGAGTGCAGAGAGCACGTCTCCCAACTCTGTTCCCAAGCGATTGGTACAGTTCCCTGTCCACTGTAAGTGCTCAGTAACTGCCATTGATTGACTTGGTCTGGCAAGGGACTTGGGGGGAAAGTCAATATAGGAATTGGGGCTATCATATTTCTGGCCTGAGATGCTTCAAGGTGGCTCTCTGAGCCTTCCTGCTTCTGTCACTGCCTCCTTAGTCTTCCTTCCCACCTTCACCTTTCCTGCACAGGGTCTACCGAGCTCCACTGTCTCTTACACCCTCTCCACCCATTCCTGCTGCCAGAAGTATCCCCTGTTCCTCTTCTTTTAGTAGAATGCCTGAATCAGTGTTGGAGACTATTTTCATGTGGTTTCACTGACAAACGAATAGTGTATTTTGGAATTAAACAGAACAATACTTATTCACTTTGAGGCTAAATACAGTCATAACAGAGGTTTGGCAGAAACATTAGGAGATGGCTTAATGCTTAGGTAGGTTGCCAGTTCGAGACATTTCAGCAACATAACTTGCTTGTTTTAATCCTCTACTATTTTCCTTGGGCGATCATGTTGAAGCCGCCCTTGAAACCCCAGATCATGTGCAAGAGAGGTTTGAAGGAGTTACCCCATGTCTTTCAGCTTTTATAAGGCCAAACCTCCATTGAACAAGCACAGATCTTGGCTTAACTGGAGGATCTGGAGCTCCCAAACCGGCCTAGGGCTCGGTGGGAAAAGTGACAGGATGAAGGCCAGGCAAGTAACTTATAGGTGAATGGGGGAGCTTGGTGACAAGCAGCAGGTTCCAGAGCACCAGGTTAAGCAGGCCCAATTCAGGTTGGGGCGTGATGAGTTTGAGTGGGGGGGAAAAACAAGAATGAAGGGAAAAGAGGGAAGCCGTAGTGAACTCTGGAGGGCTCAAAACAGCCAAGGCAGTGTTTTTTCCCAGTGAACAGTAAAGGTATAATTATGGTATTTAAGTGCTTACTATATGCCAAACAGTGTTCTAAGCACTAGGGTAGATACAAGGTGATCAGGTTAACCTACGTGGGGTTTATAGTCTTAATCCCCATTTTACAGATGAGAGAACTGAGGTCCAGAGAAGTGAAGTAGCTTACTTCTGCTGGGTCACACAGCAGATGAGTGGCGGAGCCGGAATTAGAACCCATGTCCTCTGACATGAAGCCCGTGCTCTTGCCACTAAGCCACGCTGTCTGAAAATATCCTTAGTTTATTGACAAGTAGTCCATCATGGGGTCACCAAAGGTAAAGTTAGACATTACACATTAGAATGGATATCAAGGGGAACAGCCCTCTCATGGCTCCTCCAGACACCCGGTTGCTGCTAATGGAGGCAGAATATTGGGCTAGGTGGATCATTTCTCTGACCCATATATTCTGATGAAGGCGGGACTGGAGATAGGGTCGACAGATCAGAGGAAACAGAGCTAAGGACTAAAAAAAGATTTATTTGCAATTTTAGGATTTGAGGCAATGAATAAAATCTTTAGCATCTGATTTAATTAGTCTGATAGATTCACTGTTTTTCAAGTAGCATTTTGATTGGTTTTAAATTTTTCTGTGTATCTTGAAATTTGTAAATGCAAGTACAGTAGATAGGCTAAAATGTTCTGGGCTATTCATGTGGTCTTAACTGTTGCTTAGGCAACAAGGAAGATTACTCATTGCTTTTAAGCAGTCCTCATCTTTTGATATTTCATGTCTGTGGTATTTTTGAATTCTCTAAAGCTAAAAGGGCTTTTGTTGGGCGGCTGGGGGGTGAAGGGGAGGTTCATCAAAAGCCATTTAACAGGAGTCCAGAGACTGTTTAAACAAAAACAAAATAATCATGGAATTGAAGGGACTATTCTATCATGGATAGGAAACTGGTGAAAAGATAGAAAACAAAGATAGACATAAACAGTCAGTTTTCAGGAGAGAGCGATGCAAATAGCTGGGCCTCCCAGGGATCACTGCTAGGACCTCTTTTGTTTAGCATTTTCATAAATAATCTGGGCATTATGTTTTTCAAAATTACATATTGGGTTAGAACACTGATCCACTCATCTCTGCATTTTGTCTCCCAGACTGGCACTGCAGGATGCTAGGAGGAACAAAATAATGATTCCCCTTTCGGACAACCGCCCTCTGGGTTAGGGATGAGCCTTCTAATGTGTTAGGTTCACAGGCTTTTTGAACCTGAAGGGCTGCCTTGCTGGTTTACACTGGGCAAGGAATAACAATATAAAGTATATAAACCCTTCTAGATCCAATGCACTTCAAGGGATTAAAAGAGTTAGGGAGTCTGGCTATGATCCCAGTGGAGGCTCTACTGTGGGTAACCACAGTTGAAATAGATTCCCAAATAGAAATAAATCAATTATTTATTGAGCAGTAATGTGTGCAGAGCACTGTACTAAGCCCTTGGGACAGTACAATATAACAGAGTTGGTAGACAAGTTCCCTGCCCACAAGGAGTCTGCAGTCTAGCGGGGGGAGTAAAAATAGCCAAAGTCAATGTTTTATCAACGTTACTGTGGAAAAATATAGAGAATGTAATGGAAAATCAGAGTGAGATTTGCAGCTGTAGACAGGGATTAATAGAGGTAGAAAGTTTTTCAGTATGTGTGTGGTGCCAGACTTGTAGAGCACTTTTTTTTTGTTTTTGAGAAAAGCCTTTGAATACAAACCCCAGAAGTCAATGGTTATGTCCCTGGAAACTGGGTTTGCAGTAAGAAGAAAAACCCCATTGCACGGCTATCGTCCGGCAGAGTCAAAGACCAACAGGTACAGATCAATGCAGGAAGCAGAGAGCCAGCAGAGAGATTTTTCGCATCTGGGTAATCATTTCTAAAAACTTAACTTTTCCCCAGAGTAAGATGTAGCTTTATTTCCTGACAGTGAAGGCAAACTCCTTCCAGAAAACTCCAGAAACCTTTCAGCACCCCACAGGTCCACTGACCTTCACTGAGAGTGGCACCCCAGAATACTGCAGACTTGGCCTAGAGTGATGGGGGTTAGTCTTTCTAGTGGGGGCATCTTTCCCCTTCAGCGTTCATTGGGCAATCCACTTCTGTATCCTCTTTATCTCTGCTCCCTGGAGAGGACCCCTCATCCTCTCTGGACAGGACCAAGTCAGAGCCTCTGCCTCCTCTGTTTATGGTGAGGAGTTTTGCTTGACTTCAGGATTCCAGTGTCAGATGGCTTTCAATTCTGTGCTAGGTCTTGAGCCTATTGGCTTGTTCTGACTCATGTTAACCCCCTGAGCTGTAAACAACTTCCCCCCAAATCCTCTGCTTTGCTCGGTGCCTTCCCTTACAAGTTTGAAGTATCTACTGCTGCAGATGCTGTTCAGAGAGGTAACATGGAAGATATTTTGAGATGATATATAGCTGCCAAATCTTCACTCCCATTATATTAGTGGGGATTGAAGAAGGAGAAGGAATGGGAGAGAGCCTAAAATGCTCTATTAAGAATCAAACAGCATTCAAGGGCCTCAGATAAACATAAGTGTTGCTGAGGTTTGTAGAAAGCAGCGAGTCCCTTAGCCACTTACAGGAGTTTGTTTGGCAAGTGTTGCCCATCTCAGTGGTACAGTGTATCTTTTTATTTTTTAATCTCCTCTTCCATTCTCCTTCTCTGCCTCATTTTAGGTAACAGTGTTTGTGTTGTAGGACTGGGTAAAGAGACCCTTGTGACCTCTTGAGGATGAAGCTGGGGGCCCCTTCCTTTGAGCCTAGCACCAGGGTAAAGTAATGGAACATTAGTGCTGAATAAATGGGATTGTCAAAAACAACAGATATAAAAGCTACATTTTACAACTTTGAAGTTAAAAGATGAAATTATGGTTTGTATTTTAAGTATTGAAAAAATGAAGCCAATACTTTATGCAAGGGATTTTTTTTAAACCTGAGGATTATTTCCTGTCTATAAAATACCTTATTTATTAAAGGGATTTCGATCTGTGGTTTTAACTCCAGAGAATGGGCCAAACTCTAAGATGGATTTGAACGGATTTAAATTTATTTTAAGCACTTGGATTGAGAAACTATTTATCTGACCTAAACTAGTCTTTGAATAGTCTGATGTAGAATATCCTTAAGCACAGCTGTTGTGTTTTAACTTTTGCCTAATTTGCCTTGATCCAGCCCCAAAATTTTGATAAAGTACCATCAATTTTAATTGAGGTAGAGTCAATAAATCTTTTAAATTCATTTTTATGAGAAAGAGGTTTCCGATTACTGTGAAATGCCAATTAAATTTGCATTAAATTTTTTCCCTCATTTTTCACTTTGATATAAAATTCTAAATCTAATGCCAGGTGTAAGGTTGGAAGCTAATCATTCATAATCTGGCAATAGGATAGAATTTGGTCAAGGGCTTTTCAAAATACAGGAAAAATCCTCACTGTATCCATTCTTGATAAGCCTATTTTCCACCATATAACCCACAGAATAATGACCAAAATTGGGATTTACTCAGTTCAGATTGTGAAGGATCACAACAGAAAATGCTGAATACTGTTTAAAAACCCAAAGGTTCAGGACAGTCAGGGTCAGACTGAGGATCTGATTAACAGAAGTTAGACACTGTGTTTTGGACCATCAAGCTGCTTGGTTATGACAGAAAACAGGATTCAGTCTAAAATTATCCCCAAATTGATTAGTCTCAAGTTTACTTTCACCCAAGGTGTAGCTTAGTTTCTGAAGTGGTTAGGTAAAACACTGTGTGTCTTCTTGCTGACCTGTGTGCCCAAATCAGCCCTGCAAGACTCACAATTCTGGGCCTTAGCCAAACTGACTTTGAGGGATGTGGGATTGGGTTGGCTCCTGAGATATAATTGTCCCAGAAGGCACATGTGGCCTTTGGTAAATATAAGAGTCAGAATTTGCTAGGGATTTTGGTCCTTTTTTAATTATGGCCAGACAGCTACCAACTTGGAAGCTTTTGCTACATGGGATTAAGATTGGGGCTGTTTAGCTGAATTAAAAGCAAACTGGACTAAAGTAAACCATCCTATATTCAGGATGATTATCTAATCATCTGGGATCTGATTATCTTGCATCTACCCTAGTGCTTAGTGCAGCGCTTGGCACGTAGTAAACGCTTAACGAATAATCCTATTATTATTATTATTGTTACTATTCAGAGCACTCCAAGGAATATAGAGATTTACAAATTCCAGCTAGGATCCAGTTGTTAGCTTGGTAAAAGCTGTAGTAATCATGGCCTAACCTGATTCTCAAACAGAATAATGGTTAAAGTTGAGATTTAATCAGTATTACAAAATGGAAAGAATAACAGAATGTATAAGGACTAATAGAATGACATTTGGAGCCTCTGTGTAAAGCTACAAATGCTAAACTGATTACTGGAAGCCACTTGACATTCACTTAGCCACAGGAGCCCCCCCCCAAAGGACTCTGCTTTGGTAAAGTGGATGAAAAAAGTTTTTTGACTTAAAATAATCACCGTAGTTTCCACTTTTCCCCCAGGAATATAGCTTAAGCAGAGATAAATACATTATTTAGTGGAATTCTTCTTCTGGCATGGTTCCAACCTCTAGCCTGTAAGCTCACTGTGGGCAGGAATCGTGTCTTTCAAGTCAGTTATGTTGTACTCTCCCAAGTTTTAGTACAGTGTGCTGCACACAGTAAGTGTTCCATAAATTCAGTTGAGCAGATCAGAAGCAGCATAGAAGAAACTAACCAAATCTTCTCCAAGCTCCACCCTGTGCTCACAACAGGTGGAGCTCTCCCATTATAGGGAGGAAAAAGCTAAACTCCTCTCTGAATTTCCCATTAACTTTTGGGAAGTTTAGGCCAAACAAACCCCTGTGCATGGTAGGCTTTGCAGTTTGTGTGGGCTTCCATCCCTCCAATTATCCTGCCAGGCTTGTTTGAAGGGGTTTTAAAGAAAACCACTTGGGCTCTGTTGTCACTCACTAACCTCTCCACAAAGTGGGGAGAGAGAAATGAGAAACTGTAGATCACACCCCATTTCCTTTCTCTCCTCTTTTTGGTGACTGGGCCAGGGTCATTCAGGATTTTACAGGGTTTCTACTAGGAACTTTTCAAGAGGTTGTGAATAATAATAATAAGGATGATGGTACTTGAGCAAGTACTGTGTTCCAAACATTGTACTAGGGTAGGTAAAAGATAATCAGTTTGGACACAGTCCCTTCCCACATGGGCTTCTCAGTCTAATTAAGATGGAGTAGGATTGAGTCCTCATTTTACAGGTGAGGATTAGACACAGGGTTTGATCAAGTACTGAAGAGGTACTGGAAGGAGATTGGCATCCTCTCTTTGTTTTTCAGTTCCCAGCAATTCCTTGCCTCTGGACACCCATCTATGATGGGTGTGGTTAATGAGTGAATGATATTTGAGTGCTTAGGAATGTACCAAGTTCTGGGGTAGATATAAGAAAATAAGATTGGACACTGTACCTCATAGTCTGAGTGAATGCAGCTTCCCTGGCTCAGTGCATGTATAGATTATTTTATCTGGTGAGAAAATTGGGGAAAAGTATGCACTTTGTCCTATATTTTGAATATTTCTGACATTATTTACAGATTAGCTTATGTACAAGAAATGCCAAATTCTATGATTTTTTTAATGGCATTTAAGCACTTACTATGTGCCAGGCACTGTACTAAGTGACCAGATACTATTTTATTATTAGATGTGTCTCATAGAATAGGGTAATGGCTTTCATCGTATTAGTTATTTGCTCCTAAAGTGTATTTCCCATTCCTGTGTACTAGCCCCTGGTTTGGATACAGTTGTAACTTTAAAATTTAGTTTCCTTGGGAAAGGTTTATTTTTCTAAAGACTTGTCCATTAAGTAGGAGTCATTGACTTAGGTTCTTGACAGGTTAGTCTATTAGTGTTGCTATTAGCACCATGTGTAGGATACTTGCTTATGCTATCAGCCTTCCTTACTGAGTTATCTAACAGTTTCTCTTGACACTAACACTCTAACCCTAACTTTGCTCTTTGATTTAGCAAGACTTTCGGGATTTTTCATTTCGTCCCAAAGCCAATCATTCAACAGGGAGGATGGAACTTGGTTATGGTTTGTATCGTGAGATCTGTTTTGTAGAGGATATGTATTTAGAGAGGAGACTTTAGACTCTGAGGCTTTTGTTGCAGATTATTGAAGTCATAACTGCTTAGGTGAATATAACCAACTTTAAGACCAAAATTAGCCATCCTGTATTTAGGCTTAACAGAGGAAGTTATGGAGTTATGAAGTCCAACCAGGATCCAACTCCAGTGTCTGTGAAAGCCCCAATCTTAGGTGACCCACAGAATAATGACCAAAATTGGGATTTACTCAGTTCAGATTGTGAAGGATCACAACAGAAAATGCTGAATACTGTTTAAAAACCCAAAGGTTCAGGACAGTCAGGGTCAGACTGAGGATCTGATTAACAGAAGTTAGACACTGTGCTTTGGACCATCAAGCTGCTTGGTTATGACAGAAAACAGGATTCAGTCTAAAATTATCCCCAAATTGATTAGTCTCAAGTTTACTTTCACCCAAGGTGAAGCTCAGGTTGATTAACTTACTTTACTGCGCAGAAGCCTCTTCTGGCTGGGTCTAAGATGAATAGTCAAGATGAGACTCTACAGCAAGGTCAAAACTGCCTCCTTGCTTCCCCCTCAGTAGAACTCAGCATTGCTCCCATAATGGTTGGGGCTTTCCCACTATTTATTTATATTAATGTCTCTCTCCCCTTCTAGACTGTAAGCTCATTATGGAAAGGGAGTGTGTCTGCTGCTTTTGCATTGTACTCTCCCAAGGACTTAGTACAGTGTACTGCACAAAGTAAGCATTCAATAAATACCACTGTTATAGGCAGAGGTGCCCATCTTTTCCAGAAGGCCAGAACAGCTTCCGGGAAGCGTAGGGGAAATCAGTGCTGAGGGCGCCCTTAGCACCGTGAGGTTAGTAGTTCATGCTTCCTTTCTGGAGATTCTCTTGGAAGGTCTCCTTAGGATTTGAAAGCACTCAGCTCAGGCTGTGGCCTTGCAGTGCCAGAGAAACACCGACACAGAGAATTGGAATTGGTTTCCTTCGTTCAGTTGGCAGGAAATATTGGTTTTCATGTTTTGTGTTAACACCTTTAGTTGGCGCATCTCCATTTTGCAGATTGGAACACCAAATGATGGGGGCAACTTTCCCAGTATCGCTCGACAAGTCAGTGGTAGAGTCATTGAGAACAGAATCCAGGTTGCAAGCCTCCAAGATTTCTCTCCATCCTCTGGAATGATTTTCTTCCCTTACCTTGCCAAATGTATTCATTGTATAATAATTTTTCAATCATACAGTGCCGTTTGAATTGACAGGCAGAATTTTTGCCTGTGGGATAGATGCTAGGTACCAAAAAGTTTGGTTCCCGAGTGGATTCTTTTATCCCAGTAGAAGACCAAAGGGAAAAAGGCCAAAAATGACTCTGCTCTGTTGGAGCACAATGCAAGGAATCCCTGCAGAGCTGGGTTTTTCCTCCACTGCCATATTTCATTACCATCATGGGAGGAATTGACTATTCCTGAATTGACTATAGTCAAAAATTGACTATTTTTCTGATTTGATAAATAAAATTATTTTGAAGAATTGCTTGGCCTTGATTTTTTTCTTTTCCTGTTGAAATTGCCTGGATTTTTTTTTAACACAGATTAATTAGTCTGTTAATGAGTGAGAGGTGTCATCTTTAAGAATGTTTATATTAGGAAACTGTAGCTGCTTTTTGGTTGGTTGAATTGAAGGTGGTTCAGGCAGTTAACAGAGTCTGGACTAGGTATGGCAAGGCTTTTTTTCCTCCCAATATAGCTCCTTTTTGTGAGCAATTTTGTCATATTCAATATTGTTCACATAGGTAAATGGAAGCAGTGTGGCCTAATGGAAAGATTGCTGGCCAGGGAGGCCAAGAATCTAGATTTTAGTTCTGGCACTGACCGACTCTTGCCTGCTTGTGACCTTGAGCAAATTACTAAAATTCTCTGGGCCTAACTTTTCTCATCTCTAAAATGGGGATTTAATACCTGTTCTCCCTCCTACCTAGCCTGCGAGGCTTTTATGGGGCAGGGACTGTGCCTGACCAGATTATCTTGTGTCTACCATAACATTTTATACAATGCTTGGCCCATTGCCAAATGCCATCACTGTTGTTATTAATATTATTATTATTACTACTGCTATTATTGATGTGAATATGTACTCACTTGTAGAGATGAATATTAGGTCTTAAATTTTCTTAAATTTTTGCATTTTCAATTTTATGATTATCTTTAAACATCAATTTTTAGTTTACATTTTAAAGTGATAGCTTTGTTGAATAGCCCTTCTAGCGTGACAAGTGCATGTTTTAATCAATATTGCGAATGCAATATATTTAGCCTCTAGACTGTAATCTTGTTATGGGCAGGGAACATGTTTGCTAATTCTGTTCTCTTGAACTTTCCAAAGTGCTTAGTACAGTGCTCTGCACATAGTAAACACTTAATATGATTGATTTAGCACTTGAGAAATAAAATGTCACAGTTGTTTTGCCTTGAGATATATTGGTTTGCTCTACCAAAGCTCATATGAGCATTATATCATGTGAACAGTTCTGGAGTAAATCGTATGTTTGAGAGTTTGGCGAATAAGGTAGGTGGTACTTTTATATTGTCACTCATAATCCTGAATGTTGAAGATACTCTTTGAGTCATTATTCTTATTCAACAGTTATTCTAAGATTAGTATTATAGTGAAATATAGGAGATGTAATTATTGAAAAGTTATTTATGTGTATTTGTGATGCATTATATTTTATGGGATATTGAATTTTTATTCTTTGTTAAAATCCTCATTGAACACATAAACTGTCAAAAAAAAAAGCTTAGTTTCATTGTGCTGTTTCATCCTACTTGTCAAATCTTGGATGACTACATTTGTTGCATACAATAATATCACTGTCTGCAGTTGTGTTGTATGAACTATTATTAGTTTGAATATCTGTAGCACTTAAAGGATCTCAAGTCACATTACAAACTTAAATGGTTAAACAGGGAATAATCCTTATGACAACCAATAGAGGTAATAAAATCTCCATTCTGTTTTACCTCTGGAAGTGAAATAAAGGGAAAGAGAAACAAAACATGTCATTTAATTAAGTGTCACAGTGCTGCTGCTGAGGGAAATAGGTGATAGAGGAAAATCAAAACCATTGAAGAGGTATCCACAGAATGTCTAGCATGATAAATGTTTCCTATTAAAGTTGTCAGTGTGTGTGGCGGGGGGCAGGGGATAGCAATGAAAAGGATGGTACTCAGGGAAAAAGGTGGGGGAGGAGTATGGCAGAGAGGGAGAGAGAGAGAGAGCGAGAGAGCTCACCTGCGTGTATATTTATAATCAGTTGAGCAGAATAATATTGGTATTTGTTGAACACTTACTGTGTACCAAGTACTGGGGACTGAGGTCGATATAATACAGTCAGATTAGATAAAGTCCCTCTCCCACATAGAGCTTCACAGTGTGAGGAGATCCAATTTATTCTTATTTCACTGCCTGTGAATATTTTTCTGTCTGTCTCCACCATTGAAGTGTATGGACTTTTTGAGCAGGAAATGTTTTGTGTTTCTGTTGTATTTCCAAGGTGCTTCATACAGTGAGGCAACAAGAAGTTAGCTGTGTGACTTCGGGCAAATCACTTAACTTCTTTGTACCAGTTTCCTCATTTGTCAAATTCCTGTTCTCCTTTCCTCCCTCTGACTGTGAACTCCCTGTGGAACAGGGATTGTATCAGTCTTGATTATCTTGTATCTACCCAGTAAATAGCACGATAAGTGCTAAAATTCCATTAATTATCATTATTATTATTGATGATGATGATCATCATCATTTCCTGCTCAAGTTTACCAAGGAGGCAAGTGGTGAAGCTAGGATAAGGACCTAGTCCTCTGACTCCAGCGTCCGTATTCTTTCCACTAGGCCATGTATACTATCGATGGAAGAGAAGTAATAAGGTAGAGAATGATCTGTTTGGAAGAATGACTGATATGTCTGAGCTTAACAACGGTACTCCTATAATGGACGTATGTCCATTTCCTACCTAATGGCATGAATTTTTGTGGAGCAGCATATTACTATATGAATTGAAAAGTGAATAAGTAAATATGACTTAGAATTTTCAGTAAACTATCACAAACAGTGTCATTTGTATTTTAAAGTACATTTTGTATTGCTAATAAAATAGGTTTGGATCATTAGATTTCTATTCACTCTTCACCCGTTAATCTGTTTTCCAGATATGTTTTCTTCTTTTTGCTGTTCTCTATGTCATTTCATACTTCATCATCACAAGATACAGGAGGAAATCAGGTAAGAGAGAATTTCTTATTTTTGTACAATCGTAATGCAACATGAATTAGGATATAGAGTAGATTAAGAGTAACTGTAAGGCAGTCATGGAAATGAGCAGTTGAGGAGCTGCCATGGCCTACTAAACATCTGGTCGTGGCCACCAGGACTACTGTTTTTGCAGGCACCTGAGAGAGGGGTCTGTTGTGAGTGTTGCGTGGGCAGGCTTCCCTCTGAAGAGGGGGATTTTGTGACTGGCTGTTACTGAGCCTCCACCAGACTGCACCAGTGCCCCCTTTTCATCATTTGGGCATGCACAGCTTCAGGGCCAAGTGTATTTGAGTTTCTGAAAGAGTAACCATGGCAACTTCTTATCAGAGGGGCATTTTAACCTGAGCTGGCAATGGCTTCCAGTTTTTGAGTAATATTTTTGGTGACACACCTACCTCCCTTTCTTAAATACTCGTAATAGGATGATTTAAATTTTGAAGAGTAATTATTGTAATGGAAACAATATTTCAGTCGGTCATTGGTATTTCAGCACTTATTCTATGCCGAACACTGTAATAAGCGTTTGAGAGAGTACAATTCAACCAAATTAGCAGACATGCTCACTGCCCATAATGAGCTCAACAGAGGAGATGTTTTATACATTTAAAACACTAGTAGTACATTAACACCAGGACTACAGCCATTTGCTAAGTGGTGTCCTGAAAGAGCATATGGGCAAGATCTAGTTTAGGCAACGTAGATGGGGCTGAGGAACTAGGTGTAGCCAAATGCTGAACAGAGCAGGCTAAGAACATACCCACATGTTAACCTGGGGCTTCCGTCCCTGCTCCCCCCGACGAGCTGGAGAATCTGGGAAAGTGAGTGGCGATGAGCACTCCATGTGCAAGCTTAGTAAGAATTAAGAGGGTATTGGGCAAATGTAATCTCAAAAAGATAGCCTTTAAGTGAATCCCCTGGTCCTACTGTTGATGAGCTCTGAAGAAAATCTTCTCTGATTTAAGGCTGAGCTGTTTAACTTGTCTGACCAATTTGCTTGTGTCTACCCCAGCGCTAGTACTGCGCCAGGCATATACAAATTCCATAAGTATTATATTACAAAATCAGGAGCTGGACAGGCCAGAAGCCGGCTCCTGCTCTCCAGGCGCTGAGGTCTACAGGGCAATGTCTGAGACCACCGTGCCTCCCCACTCCCTTCTAGCCTAACATCCCCAGGGGGACCTGTCCTGTAGGAGTAGGGCAGACTGAAGGCCACATCTTAAACTATGGTGGCACACTTTCTGTCAGATGGCAAAATAGATTCACAGGCAAAGCTGTCCTGGAATGCAGTCAGTCTACCAGATCATAGTAACCACCCTCTCATCATCTTTGCCAAGAAGGACATTTGAGAAGTGATGATGACAGCAGGATTTGCAGACTCCTGAACAGGGAAAAGGGAAGGAGTCCTTTGAAGTTATAATGAAGCAAAGCCTTAGACAGTGCAGCAGACAGGTTAGCCTGGTGTTCAGCAATTAGAAATGGAGTGACTGTCTTAGAGCAGAGGCTTTGAGAAGGCACCAAGAGATTTAAATCAATGAACCAGTGGTATTTATTGAGCAATTACTATGTGGGGAGAACTCTACTAAGCACTGGGAGAGTACAATACAGACAGAGCAGGTAGACATGTACCCTACTCACAACCAGCTTAGGGTCTAGAGAAAGCAATCAATTAGTGGGATTTTTTGAAGCATCTGGTGCAGAACACTGTACTAAGCACTTGGAAAAGCAAAGTAGAGTAAGTAGACCTAACAGTGCCAGGTACTGCACGGTGGAAATGCTCTAACACAGCAAGGAATAATCTTCATACACAGATAATGTGGAAAGGTTTGTCAGTTGCACATCTCCTTAATTGGCCAATCAGTCAACCAGTTGGATTTATTGAGTACTTACTGTGTGCGGAGCACTATACTAAGTGTTTGGGAGAATACAGTGCAATGAACTGGGTAGACACATCCCCACAGTCAGACAATGATAAAATCTCATTTAGCCCCAAGGATAGCTGGGTTCTGCAATGAACACTCAGTGAATATTGTTGGCTAACATTATGTATATTCAGGTCTAGGTAGAGAGCTTATGGATAGGGATCCTGACTAGTGTATCTTTAAAGTCTGAAAACGTAGATTGAGGAAAATGCTCTTCCATTTCATTATTTTAGAATCGTCTCGATTGTCAATTAAATTTACCAACACACTTGTGAATAGAGCTTAAACTGACAAAAGTTTGTAGGATTTTTTGCTCTCTCTCCACAACAAAAGTACTAAGGTTTTGAATCATATGCTCTTAATTGGCTGGCATAGGAGCATCTGCAATAAGGCCTTTTTTCTTGTTGAGCTCTTTTTATGTGCCAAGCACTGGGGTAGATACAAGATAATCAGATTGGAGGCAGCCACTGTCCCACATGGGGCTTACAATTGAAGAAGGATGGAATAGGATTTTAATTCCCATTTTAAAGCTGAGAAAACTGATTCCCAGAAAAGTTAAGTGATTTGCCTTTCGTCCCACAGCGGACAAGTGACGACTAGGATTATAACCCAGATCCTTTGACTCCCTGATCTATGTTCTTTTCCCTAGGTCATGCTGCTTTTCTATGCTGCTTTAAAGACCTGCTTATATTTTTAACTCTTTAGGGAGTAGAGGTAATGGGGTGGGAGCTTTTGGCTCTAAGCTCCTTGAGAGCAGGGATTGTCTAGCAACGTTATTCCGACTTCCCAAGTGTTTAGGATGGTGTTTTTTGCAAAGAGCCATTGATTGATTGGGAACTAGGAAGCAGTCATTTAGGCAAGAATAGAAAATGCAGAACTGGCTTTATAGTTTCCTTTACTGATATATGGATTGGGTACAAAATTCTGTGTTCTTATTTTTTCTCTATGTAATACATGAAAAAAGTTTGTGTCAGAAAATAAGGCACTGTATAAAATACAGTAGTTAATGCTTGTTTAACCGTTGTTAAATACTTGTTAATGCTTTTGCAGATGAACAAGAAGATGAAGATGCCATAGTCAACAGGATTTCGTATGTATATTCATGATTTATACATATGTTTAGAATATTGTTGAGAAAAATACAGAATATTCTAGTTGTTTAATGCAATACAAGATTCATGCGAAAAAGAACCCAAACTAATGATTATAAAGTGGTTTTGTCAAGGCAATGTCATCTTTCCAACCATTTTTATACCTTCAAATGTCAAGCAATAATGTGACCTTTACACATCCAATTTACATTCAGTCTAATCTTAAAATCTGTTTTACAAACAATTTAAATGCAAAGTCTAAAATGCTTGAAAATCTGTAACTCTGTGGGTCAGGTTTTACTTATTTTGGGTTGAAAACTTTAAATGGAAAAACTTCATTTAAAGTAATAATGAAGGTAACTAATACTTATTTAATTTTTCATGTTTTAATGCAACATTCCGCTGATGGTTTGCTAGTCAAATACATTTACCAGCACAGTAGCAGAGTTGTTTTTTTTTTAAAGCCAACTACTAAGATTTATTTTGACACATTGCATCTGCTTTACTCTAAACATCTAGACCATCCTAATGGTAATTGAAACCCATACAAGTTTAAATAACAGGAACCATATAAACAACTGTGTTTGCTTGAGCAGAAGTTGGCAGTCACTTTGAGTAGAAAGGGCAACTTTCCTTTCCTGATGGAGTGTTGCACAACAGGCTAAGTTCATTAATGTGTTTAAAACTTAGCCTAGAGGGTATAATACAGGTTATTGCCTGAGCAGGTGACCAGTCTAACAGTGCAATGTTGTGTTTTCCCTGAGGCATTTCCTCTGATTTTCTAGAAATGCGTCCTTTCATGTGAAAGCTGGGAACATTTTGCTCTTTACATATATAAAACCGATTGATCTGCAGATTTATAGGAACCTATAGATCACTTGAAATAACCGCCTGTGGAATCCAGGTACTCAAGCAGAATGGGATTGATAATACACGTAGGGCTGCCTGTGGAAGCAGCACAACCATTAACGTCATCTGTGCAAAGGCACTTCGAAGTTAACTCTGTGAAGGAGAAACTTGCTCAAAGGAGAAACTGATTCTCAGTAAAGGAATGATTTTTAGAGGTGTAGTGGTGGAGCTAGCAATAGAGTCCAGGGCCCAGGGCTCCTAGCTAGCCCAAACTTAAAGCAGCCTTCCCTGGCAGGAAAATTGGAGCCATCTTCAGTGGCCAGTTTTAAAAATCAAAGCTCAGGCCGAGTGGCCAGCAGATGGCGCCAATTGTACGTTCCAAGTCGGTGTCTTTCTCCCATATTAGTAATTTGGGAACAAAAGAAGAATATGTAGCTAAACATTTAGACCAACTTATTTGGGATTGAAAACTTGAACTTGAAAGAGAACTCATTCGCTCTCACAGCTTTGACTACCATCTCTATGCAGATGACACACAGATCTACATCTCTGCCCCTGTCCTCTCCCCCTCCCTTCAGGCTCGCATCTCCTCCCGCCTCCAGGATGTCTCCACCTGGATGTCGGCCTGCCACCTAAAATTCAACATGAGCAAGACTGAGCTCCTCATCTTCCCTCCCAAGCCCGGTCCTCTCCCAGACTTCCCTATCACCGTGAATGGCATGACCATCCTTCCTGTCCCTCGGGCCCGCAATCTCGATTTCATCCTTGACTCGTCTCTCTCGTTCACCCCACACATCCTATCCGTTACCGAGACCTGCTGGTTTCACCTTTACAATATCGCCAACATCCGCCCTTTCCTCTCCACCCAAACGGCTACCTTACTGCTGTGGGCTCTCGTTATATCCCGGCTAGACTACTGTGTCAGCCTTTTCTCTGACCTCCCTTCCTCCTCTCTCACCCCACTCCAGTCTATTCTTCACTCCGCTGCTCGGCTCATCTTCCCACAGAAACGATCTGGGCATGTCACTCCCCTTCTTAAACACCTCCAGTGGTTGCCTATCGACCTCCGCTCCAAACAGAAACTCCTCACTCTAGGCTTCAAGGCTCTCCATCACCTTGCCCCTTCCTACCTCTCCTCCCTTCTCTCTTTCTACTGCCCACCCTGCACGTTCCGCTCCTCCGCCGCCCACCTCCTCACCGACCCTCGGTCTCGCCTATCCCGCCGTCGACCCCTAGGCCACGTCCTCCCGCGGTCCTGGAGCACCCTCCCTCCTCACCTCTGCCAAACTAATTCTCTTCCCCTCTTCAAAACCCTACTTAAAACTCACCTCTTCCAAGAGGCCTTCCCAGACTGAGCTCCCCTTCTCCCTCAACTCCCTCTACTGCCCCCCCCTTCACCTCTCCGCAGCTTAACCCTCTTTTCCCCCATTTCCCTCTGCTCCTCCCCCTCTACCTTCCCATCCCCTCAGCACCGTACCTGTCTGCTCAACTGTATATATTTTCATTACCCTATTTATTTTGTTAGTGAAATGTACATCGCCTTGATTCTATTTAGTTGCCATTGTTTTTACGAGATGTTCTTCCCCTCGACTCTATTTATCGCCATCGTTCTTGTCTGTCCGTCTCCCCCGATTAGACCGTGAGCCTGTCAAATGGCAGGGACTGTCTCTATCTGTTGCCGACTTGTTCATTCCAAGCGCTTAGTACAGTGCTCTGCACATAGTAAGTGCTCAATAAATACTATTGAATGAATGAATGAACAATATTTATTTTTCGTGTTTTAATGCGACATTCCGATGATGGTTTGCTAGTCAAATACATTTACCATTCATTCAGTAGTATTTATTGAGCGCTTACTATGTGCAGAGCACTGTACTTAAGCGCTTGGAATGTACACTTCGGCAACAGATAGAGACAATCCCTGTCCAATGATGTGCTCACGGTCCAATCGGGGGAGACAGGTGGAGAAAAATAAGACAACATAATCATGATAAATAGAATCAAGGGGATGTAGACCTCATTAACAAAATAAATAGGGTAATAAAAGTATATACAAATGAGCTCAGTGCTGAGGGGAGGGGAAGGGAGAGGGGGAGGAACTGAGGGAAATGGGGCTTAGCTGAGGGGAGGTGAAGGGGGAAAGGAGGAGGGAGCAGAGGGGGAGCAGAGGGAAAAGGGGAAGCTCAGTCTGGCAACAGTACAGTACCAGCACAGTAGCAAGCGAGAAAGCTGATATTTACTTTGATCTGCAGTAAAATTTCACTAATTTAAAAATGCTTTTGTCAGAATTTGGAGTTTCAGAGACCTATGGGATTTGAAGTTAAAATTTTGCAAAATCCCCGCTTCCTTTGCTTTGGGAATAACATTAAAAATGTATTTGAGTGGTGGGTGCTAAATCCATCGAAGAAAATTCAGTTTTATTCCATTTACATGATTTATTTTCACAGTTTAGTTTTCAGGTGTTAGATTGGTAACACTTTTCACATAAATTCCACTGATTGATGAATTCACATATCAACAATTTGGACTTCAATAGGTTTATTTGCAATTGCGATTTGTTGCAGTTCTGTTAGTTGCCACAAGATGGCATGGGTTGCCAAGTAGCCTTTTAAATGTATTTTATAGGGTGCCTTGATTTATAAGACTTTTAGATTTCTTAAGTTCCCTCTTTCTAAAGCTTTAATACATTTTTGTTAAGATTTTTCTTCATAATAAAGTACCTCTTCCTTTTGCTTACCAAAAAAGATATTGGATTGAATGATTTTCAAGAGAAGCAGCATGGCATAGTGGAAAGAGCCCGGATTTGGAAGTCAGAGGTTGTGGGTTCTAATCCTGGCTCCGCCACTTAGCTGTGTGACTTTGGGCAAGTCAGCTCACTTCTCTGGGCCTCAATTACCTCATCTGTAAAGTTGGGATTAAGACTGTGAGCCCCACATGGGACAGGGAATGTGCCCAACATGATTAACTTGTATCTATCTCAGTGTTTAGAACAGTTCTTGGCATGCAGTAAGCGATTAACAAATACCACAATTATTATTATCATTATTGAGTTGGGGGAAAGTCCGAAAAAGTGATACTGAGTACTTTAGTGTAGTTTTAAAATTGAATTCTTAATAGTTTCAAAACACATCAAACACCATGTCCAAAGGAATTGACTACTTTTTGATGTAGGATTCTAGGTAATTTGAGTCTTTTAATCAGTGGTATTTATTGATTGAGTGCTTATTGTGTGCAGAGTACTGTACTAAGCATCTGGGAGAGTACAGTACAGTAGAGTCCTTAGACACTATCCCTGTCCAAGTTACTTTTAGATTTTGATTTTTTTCCCAAATCTTTATATTAACAGTATCTCTTTTTTTCCCCCCACCCTCTCTCAGGTTGTTCTTGAGCACATTTACTCTAGCAGTTTCAGCTGGTGCTGTTTTGCTTCTACCTTTCTCAATAATCAGCAATGAAATCCTGCTTGCTTTTCCTCAGAACTACTATATTCAGTGGTTAAATGGCTCCCTAATCCACGGTGAGTATTTGGGGAATAGTCTAACTAGGTTGGAATGTATACTTTGTCGTCATGTCCTATCTTCAATTCCTCCACTTCTTGAGTTGTAGGGAGAGCTGTGATAATACATTAAGGCCCTGTTAGTTTCTGATTTTGTAGTTTTATATCTTCCTAGTGCCCATAGTTTTCAAACTGTAAAGCTAAAAACCCACACTTTATAAAAATAGTTCTCATTTCAAATTTTACTTAGTATTTGTGGTCTCCAAGCAAGAGGAACTGGTACCCTTTAATATTCAATATATTATATATTCAAAGGTATTCTTGGAGAGAGGAAAGACTGTGCCAGGGAAAACAGCCCTCAAATAGGCAGTCATAATTTATCTGCACATATTGCTTATTCCTTGGTATTTTCCTTCAATCATATTTCCTGATATCAAAATAAGAATAAAGGCAAAAACACTTTTCAGTCAACTCTCTTAGTCTGTGCTCAGTATGAAACTGTATCCAGAAAGCATTTTAGAGGAGACCGGCAACCTACTGGTATGAACATGGGTTCTAATCCCAGTTCTGTCAGTTGTCTGCTGTATGATCTTGGGCAAGTCACTCAACTTCTCTTTGCATCCATTTCCTGGATCATGGATTAATTAGTTTTGTAGAAAAGTGATCTGGGCAGCAGAGCAAAGTATGGACTGGAGTTGGGAGACACAGGAGGCAGAGCGGTCAGCAAGGAGACTGTTACAGTAATCAAGGCGGGAAAGGATAAGTGCTTGGATTAACGTGATAGCAGTTTGGAGGGGAAAGAGCGGATTTCATTGATGTTCTGAAGGATGAACTGATGGGATTTAGTGATGTTGAATATGTGATTTCAATGAAAGAGATGAGTCAAGGGTAACACCAAGATTATGGGGTTGTGAGACATGAATGATGGTGTTGCTGTCTACAGTGACGGGAAAATCAAAAGGGGGACAAAGTCTGGATAAGAAGACAAGGAGTTCTGTTTTGGACATGTTAAGTTTGAGGTGTCAGTGGGACATCCATGTAGAGATGTCTTGAAAGTCGGAGGAAATAGGCGACTACAGAGAGGAGGAGAGATCAGGGTTGGAGGTATAGATTGGGGAATCATCCTCACTGAGGTGGTAGTTGAAGCTATAGGAGTCAATGAGTTCTCCAAGGGAGTGAGTATAGTTGGAGACCCAGAATTGACCATTGAGGAACTCCCATAGTTAGGGGGTGGAAGGCAGAGGAGGAGCCGACGAAAGAAACTGGAAAAGGAGTCGCCAGAGAGATAAGGAGAGGACGGTGTCAATGAAGCTGAGGTTAGAGAATGTTTCCTAGAGTTCAGATACAAAATAAACCCTCAACCAATACAGTAATAATAATATAGAATATTTTTTCTTTCCTCCACTGTTCCTGATAAGACTGAGTCTTGCATGTGAAGGCAGGATTGAAGTATACTGTGTAAATAAATGCATATGTCACGTACTACACATGTGTACCTATATGTGTATAATACACACTCAGAATATACATTTGAATAGGAGATATGAACGTTATCTCTGAACCAGGTGACAGTCAAAGCATTTACAGATGCATTTGCACATGAGTAAGACCTCTCACCTAAATCAGCAGTTAAATTAGGAGAACCTTTTATAATTAATTTGAGAATCTGAGCTTCATGTGAAAAAGGATCCAGCAGAGGTATAGCAGGGATAAACATTTGGCAGTAATTTGAATTCCTTCAAGTCAGTTCTAAACAAAGACTATCTCACTGGGTATTGGGAAATACTGCTATTTTTCATTTATTAAAAGCTAAGTGTCTTTTTACTTGGAAAAATAAATCCAACTCTCGAGGTATAAAGCTAACTTGTGAAGAAAAATAGTGACTATCACCTGACCTAATAAAAAATTAGAGGTAGCCTGTTCCAGTTAATATGCACCCTGGAGAATGATGGGAATTAAAATTGGGACACTGAAATTGGGACTCCCAAGCTACAGAAAAAGGTGAACAACTAGCCCAGGTAGGTGGATATCAATTTTATAACTTGCTACACTTCAGGGTTTATCTGCAAATTTTTCCTATGAAGACGTTCATTTTTTTTTTCTTTTTTATGTGCTTCATGTTCTCCAGAGTTGTAGCACAAAAGCTGTGAATACCACACACTGCATTTATATTGCTGGTTCTTGGTCCCAACTCTTATCTCTTTAGCAATACAGAGGACCTGAGTTTTGATCCCGACTCTGCCCTTTGCCTGCCATGTGGCCGTGGGCAAATCACTTAACTTGTCTGTACCTTGATCTTCTCATCTGTAAAATGGGGATTAGCCTCTCCTTTAGACTCTGAGGCTCATGTGGAACAAGGACTGTATCCGATCTGATTTTACTTTTAATTACACCAGCATTTAGTACAAAACTTGGCACATAATTAAGCACTTAACAAATAGTTATCATTTGCACATCGCGTACTCAGATGTCTTTAGAAAGCTTGATTCGAAACTGAAAAACAGCCACCTCTACACAGTTCAGTTAAGAGAGTCAAATGGGCACATCAGGCACCAAAAGAAGGCTTTTCAAATTTTAGAGAACTCTAATGGCTGTAAAACAATTTGTCAAGCAACACAGTTGCTTATATTCATTCTCTGCTGATCCAGATAATTGAGGCCTATAACCTTAAAGGGATATAGCGTCGCCTTGATGGTAGGGACATTGCACATTAAAGTCCTTTTGGCTTAGGGTGGTATTTTAATGACAGATGCCAAGCAAAGAAATAGAGGGGTAAGCTGTTCCTTCAATTTTTAATATAGTTGTGGATGACTCATCTATTTAGAGACCCGAGCCATGCCTGCGTTAAGGACCTGGATTTCTCTTGTAATTTAACACAGCTAATGATTTATGATTCATTAGCTAATTAACGAGGGATTTGCCACTAGTATTTTTTTTTTCTCACAATTCAATGGAGTAGAATAGAAAAAATTTTAGGTTAAATATGAGACTGTGTATCAGAAGTCTCCTAATTGGACTAGAAGTCCACTCAGTACCTGGAGACAGGGATCCTGGCAACTCTGCACTCCCCCCATGACTAGCCTGCCAAGGCTCTGAAGGCCATCCTGAGTCACCCAGCATATTTAGAGGAGGGGAAATAGAAAAGCCTGAAATTGATTCAGTCAGTCAGATGACTATACTGGAGTCAGGGTTCTTGAGTGGGCTCAGTCCTAGATCCATTGGTAAGAAGGGTCATATCAGCCTCCTTGCTGACCTCCCTGACTCTTGTCTTTCCCCTCTCCAGTCTATACGTCACTTTGCTGCCCATATCATTGTTCTGCAAAAACGTCCAGTCCATGTTTTATTGCCATTGTTCTTGTCTGTCCGTCTCCCCCGATTAGACTGTAAGCCCGTCAAACGGCAGGGACTGTCTCTATCTGTTGCCGACTTGTTCATCCCAAGCGCTTAGTACAGTGCTCTGCACATAGTAAGCGCTCAATAGATACTATTGAATGAATGAATGAATGTTGCCGCACTCAGGAGCCTCCAATGGTTGTCTATCCACCTCCGCATTAAACGGAAGCTCCTTACCATTGACTTAAAGCAATCAATCACCTTGCCCCTTCCTACGTCACCTCGCAACTCTCCTACTACAACCCAGCCCCTACTCTGTACTCCTCCAATACCAACCTACTCACTGTACCTTAATCTTGTCTGTCTCGCTGCTGACCTCTGGCCTGAGGTGCCCTCTCTTTTAATTTCAAACAATTACCCTCCTCACCTTCAAAGCCTTATTGAAGGCACATCTCCAAGTGACCTTCTTCAACTAAGCGTGGCTCAGTGGAAAGAGCATGGGCTTTGGAGTCAGAGCTCATGAGTTCGAAACCCAGCTCTGCCACTTGTCAGCTGTGTGACTGTGGGCAAGTCACTTAACTTCTCTGGGCCTCAGTTACCTCATCTGTAAAATGGGGATTAAGACTGTGAGCCCCATGTGGGACAACCTGATTCCCCCGTGTCTCCCCCAGCGCTTAGAGCAGTGCTCTGCACATAGTAAGCGCTTAACAAATACCAACATTATAAGTTCTCATTTCCTCTTTTCCCACTCCCTTCTATATTGCCCTGATTTGTTTCCTTTATCCACTGCCTCCCCCCCCCCCATAGCACTTATATACATGTCCATAATTTATATTAGTGTCAGTCTCCCCTTTTGGACTGTCAGCTTGTTGTGGGCAGGGAACCTGGCTTTACAGAGTTGTATCGTACTCTCCCAAAGTCTATTATCCTGAACATAGTAAGCACTCAAATGTGATTATTGATCATATGATAGGTAATTAAAAGTCAACTGCCAAATTGTCAGGTGGTGGTAGATCCATTTCTGATGCCCAAGAGTCCAGTGGTCAATATTTAGAGGCCAAGTTGGTCAAGCCAGCATAGGTCTTGGGGGGGAAAAAACATAATCAGGAAGGAGCATGCAGGCAGAGGAGATGCTCTCTCAGCAACCTAGTTTGAGTCAGCTTCTGTTCTGGGCCCAACTCACCTCTGGGTGAGATCCTGCTGACATAGTTCTTGGGTGGTGGTGAGGAAAGGGTGTCCTGCCCTTGTGGCAGCTTTGTTGATGAAGTGGTCTAGGCAGGGGCTGACCTGGTGAGCTGCATGGTTGAACCATCCTGATCTAGGCAGAGGGAAAGTAAGACCCATCCAAATCATATGGCAGATAAAATATACCAGCAGGTGCCATTTGTCAACAGTGTGGTTTTGCAATCTGGAGTTCATAGATGTGACTTTAAAATAATAGTTAAAACATTGGAACAAAACCAGGCATTTGCTTAGTACTCATTTCTTTCTTTTCACGTATTTTTGACATATTGAGTTTCAGATGGTTCCTATCAACAATAGAAAATAGAACTCCCAGGTTTGCTTTTTTTGACCAGTCCCTTGGAGTTACCCTTGTTTAATACTGTCAGTGTCAGGTATGCTGACAAGGGAACAGTCTTTATGGGTGTCCAGTGGAACCGTGGGTCCTTCATTGTCCTTTTTAGTCATACACATGTACCTATATGCCGTCGTTGCTGTCGGTAACTACATTTGGAAAATGGAAAAACAAAAAGTTCATTTTACAAATGAAAATGATTCCCAAATTAAGGGAACTTCATATACAATCACCCTGGACCTATTGTTTGTAGTTGGTCAGGATGCACTGAAACTGCTGATGTAGAAGCAGTCTGGCCTAAATGATAAAGTGCAGGCCCAGGGAGTCAGAGATCTGGGTTATAATCCCGGCTCTGCCACTTGTTTGCTCTTCTCTTGGGCAAGTTACTTAACTTCTTGGTACCTTAGTTACCCCATCTTTCAAATGGGGATTAAGACTGTGAACCCTTCGTAGGACAAGAGCTGGGGAAGCAGTGTGGCTGGGGAAGCCGCATGGCTCAGTGGAAAGAGCACGGGCTTGGGAGTCAGAGTTCATGGGTTCGAAATGCCTGGAGAATTTCTCAAGCCAACCAGCGGGTCCAGCCGCTGATATTTTGGGGAGGGAGGAGTTGTGGCTTTTTAACTCCTCCTTACCTAAATGCCGTCAGTATCTCTTTGGGCAGATCATGGTTACCTATAGGACTAAAGTTCTGCCTCTTTGTCTCTCTTCCCGGCCCTTTTGACTCTTTTTCCTCTCTCCTCTGGCTCTACTTTCTCTTTACCATAGATTGTCTCATCTCCCGGAGCCAGTGTGCCAGAGGGTGTGTGTGTGTGTGTGCGCGTTTGCAGTGTGTGAGATTGTGAGTCTGGGCCTATCTGTGGGAGCATGTCTCTCTACCCCAGTGCTTCACACGTAGTAAGGACTTAATACCACTACTGATTCTGTAACTTATTCAGAAACGGATAATTCTTTTGGTTTTAGATGAGAAGAATATGTTCAAAAGAAAGAGTCTTTTGGAACCTCGATCAAATGGGTTCTAATGAAGAATAGGCAATAGTCCATTTTCATTATTAGTTTAAATCTATTAAAAGATTCACGAGAAAGTGTTTTGGAACGTTTTATGTAAATCCAGCAGGTGGTGCTGTAACTTAATGCAACTTGAGAGTAGATGGCACTACAGGTTTATTTTCAAGGTAAAAGTGATTTAGTAAATGATTTCTTTTATGCTCACATATCTCATTTTTCTTTTAAAATGGAGTCTCTTTGAAAATTCAACAGAGCTGACCAAAAGACCAATTGACATCATGATACCTTCCAAATTTTGCCCAAATGTTGAGAAATGAAAATCTTTCTTTTGACTATAATGCCCTTTTTAGAAAGAGAATTTCACTATAGGTATATTACATAATGACCTCTAAATAATAGTTGATTGTTTTGCATAGGGTGCAGATTTGAAAGTACTGAGTGTTGGATATCACAAAATAATAGGGTCATAGGTTTTGGGGTGAATACTTCCTATAGTATCATTCCCTGCCACAACAAGTTTACAGTCTACAGGGGGAGACAGACTTCCCATGTTTCTCATAACCATTAATTCAGCAGAAGTGGCACTATAAAATTTAGACAGTGTATTATTTTAGCCCCTATTTTAGTTTCCAATAATTTTTCCAATTTGTCAAAGCAGGCCCTTCTCTTAACTAATTTGTAAGGAGGAACATGAGGCCAATTTGCTGCTTGCTCCCTTCGTGGAACTTGCATTGATATCTATCGGATTGCATTGCATAGAAGGTAAATATTTGTTCTATTTCCTCTAGAGAAGCAGCGTGGCTTAGTAGTAAGAGCACGGACTTGGGAGTCAGAGGTCATGGGTTCTAATCCCGGCTCCGCCATTTGTCTGCTGTGTGACCTTGGGCAAGTCACTTAACTTCTCCAGGCCTCAGTTTCCTCATCTGTAAAATGGGATGACCTGATTACCCTGTATCTACCCCAGGGCTTAGAAGAGTGCTTGGCACATAGTAAGCGCTGAACAAATGCCATCATTATTATTATTAAACACATGATGAGAAATTTCAGTTTTGAGAGTTGACAGCTCCCTCTTTCTCTGATCATTCCTTTCTCCTTGAAACTGTCAGACCTGTGGTATTGCTGACATGATATTCACCTGATTGTGCTCCTTACCCTCTGGCTGTTCCCTCTATTTCCTTTGTTGGCTCCTCTTCAACCTCCCATCCTCTATCAATGGGTGGCCTTTAGAACTCTGTTATGGATTCCCAACTCTTCTCACTTTATATGCACTTTCTTGGAGTTCACCCATTCATTGGGCTTCAACTACCACTTCTCTGCGAATGACTCCCAAGTCTACCTAAACCCTTGACTGGATCCATTTTCCATAATGACACTTGGCACATGTCCCCGCTTCACAAAAACCTCCAGGGGTTGCCCATTTTACCTCATATCCAGCAGAAACTCCTTATCACTGACTTCAAGGGTCTCCACCAGCTCTTCCATTTTACCTAAGCTTAAGGGGAAGCAGCGTGGCTAAGGGGAAGCAGCATGGCTCAGTGGAAAGAGCATGGGCTTTGGAGTCAGGGCTCATGAGTTCGAATCCCAGCTCTGCCACTTGGCTGTGTGACTGTGGGCAAGTCACTTAACACCTCTGTGCCTCAGTTCCCTCATCTGTAAAATGGGGATTAAGACTGTGAGCCCCACGTGGGACAACCTGATTCCCCTATGTCTACCCCAGTGCTTAGCGCTTAGAACAGTGCTCGGCACATAGTAAGTGCTTAACAAATACCAACATTATTATTATTATTATTACCTAACAGTTCTCCTCATCCAGTTCATTCAGTTGTATTTATTGAGCATTTCCTGTATGCAAAGCACTGTACTAAGGGCTTGGGAGAGTAAAATATTACAATAAACAGATACATTCCCTGCCCACAGTGAGTTTACAGTCTACAGTTCTCCTTAATTTACACTCTCGACCCCTCCCAAGACCACCTTCTAAATATTCCTCCTGACTATCTCACCTCTGGCACCTTGCTGACACCTTTTCCCCTGCCTGGGACTCCCTCCTCCTCCATGTCTGCCAGACCACAGCTCTCCATGTTTTCAAAACCATCCTAAAATTTCATCCTCTCCAGGAAATTTTCCTAATTCTCTCATTCCCAAGTCATGTCAATAACCATCCTTAGGACTTAAGTATCTGTACCCTTTGCTATGGTATTTGTTAAGATCTTAGTATGTGCCAGATACTGTAGTAATAATGATGATGATGATAATGGTATTTGTTAAGTGCCTACTATGTGCCAAGCACTGTTCTAAGCACTGGAGTAGATACGAAGTAATCAGGTTGTCCCATGTGGGGCTCAGAGTCTTAATCCCCATTTTACAGATGAGGTCACTGAGGTACAGAGAAGTTAAGTGGCTTGCCCAGGTCACACAGCAGACGAGTGGTGGAGCAGGGATTAGAACCCATCTCCTCTGAGTCCCAAGCCCGTGTTCTTTCCACTAAGCCATGCTGCTTCTCTTACTAAGTGCTGAGATAGATGCAAGCTAATCAAATTGGACACAGTCCCTGTCCCACATGGAGATCACTGTCTTAATCCCCATTTTACAGATGAGGTAACTTGAGACCCAGAGAAGTGATGTCTGCTTGGTGACCTTGGGCAAGTCACAAGTGGCAGAGCCTGGATTATAACCCAGGTCCTTCTGACTTCCAGACCCTTGCTCCATCCACTACACCATGCTGCTCATTATCGTGTGTCTTCTCCAGTGCTTTGTCACTTAGGAAACATTTAATAAATATCATTATTATTATGGGGTGAATAAAAAGCACTGCCAGTATTGCAAGTTTATAAAATTTCCTTTAAGGACTCAAAATCTGAAAGAGAATTTCATGAGTCTATCTGGGAGGTAATTTCAGCTGTACAAGAAAGAGGCCACATTTCTCGAATTGGTCTACAAAGTGAATTTTAAAACTTTGTAAGCCTTGAAAATTACTGGTGCACACATTCTCAGGACTTCTTTTTTGAGTATTCATTCTTACTGCTTTGCAGCTGAGAGGAAAGGTCAGTCACTTGCATCAGGAGGCTAGGCAAAATGACATTTCAGTATAGGATCATTTTTAAGAAACTTGAACCAATTTTCAGTGGAAGATGTTTTTAAGTTGAGAAGGATGTGCTTTCTTCATACTTGCAAAATTTAAAAATGATTTGAAGGTGAGTTCTTGGTCTAGAAAAATTCACGATTAAAAACAGCTCATGTAGTTTTAATACAAAAGAAACTGGAGACATAGAGAAGTTTTTCAGCATTATTACCTTTACAAGTTGGTACAGCCAAAGGGCTTAATTTGTATTTTAAAGTCATTCAACGTGGCATTATTCCCCAAGATGTACCAATCCATTTTTTTCTCACTGAGATTTATAAAAATGATATTGCTCTTTTGTCAATATTTTTATAGAGTAAGGAGCTTTTGTTTCAAAGGGTTAAGCATGCTTTTTTGGTGAACTACAAATCTATACTCTCCTCTCAAACTCTGTTCATATTTGACAATGTTGGAGAGCTTATCCAATCAGATTCCATCCATGGTACTGTTTCCTAGGTAACTAACACTCAGCCACAGAAAGTATCAGCACGTAGCGGAAACAAATGAAGGGAAAAATTTAGCCTTTCCTCTGCAGCCCAATCTAAACAATATAAAAAAGCTGTAAAATAACATGTTTTATGTTCACAAGTGAACAAGGAAGATTATCTGATGTGAGATTTACCCCCTAGAGTGTGTAACAAATCAAAATTATTAATGCTGTTAATGAAAAAAATGTTGTTGATTTGGATGTCCATAGGCCGGTAGGTTTATACTGTGCACACCCAAGACGTAAGATATGGCTCCTGTCCGTTAGGAGCTTACATGATAAGAATGCAAGATGAACAGATGTGCATTCTTTCTCCGCATTTCTTATCTAAGCCTTGAGTTAATTTTTATGCAAACAAGAGATGGAGAGCTAGAATGTATCCACCCCCAAATCAAAGCCAGTCAAAACAACCACCCCTCGATTAACACTCCAAAAACTAGTGTTTATTGTTTATTATGTATTAAAGTATATCTCTATTTTAGTCTTTGTCATTGCTTTCTACTGACATACAGCGAATAGATAGTTTTAACTTAAATGCTCCTTTTTGAAATGAAAACAGTATAAAAGGCAGCATGTATCACTCTGTAATATACATTTTTACTTTTTGATTGGTACCTCTTCCCTGTTCTGGCCATTATCTGCTCAGCTTGTGGTCTGCATTTTACTTGATGGAAATTATTTGACTGGGTTGTCATTTCTTTCCTTTTTTTCCTTTTTTTTTGGGATCAGTGTTTGATTGAAGTCTCTAACTGAAAGAGGGAGTCTCACCCTGAAAACTTAATTAAATTTGTGAGATGTTCTTATTTGCTTTTCATTAGCAAGATTATGATATTTGTTTTTTGTGATATTAAATTATGCGAGGACTTGTAGTTCTTATGCAGTCAGAAACCAGGAGACTTAGAGCAATTCCAGGGGCATTTGGAACTAGGGCTGTTGATTTAAGAGGTGATAAAAACAGGTGTAATTTGCCATTTTAACTTAAAAAGCCTTTTGTGATTTAGGCTTTGATTATCTTAGTGATCATTCCACTGTCATCCTCTCAGAACTAATTGCAAGTGGCCACTGATGATTTCAGGATTCATTCATAAGGGAACCAGAAGAGTGTGTTTTTTCTTTTATAGAGAAGATTTGCGTCTTTAAAACTTCAGTTCTTTCAAAATTAACAATTTGGTTATGGTGAAAATGGGATATTTTTTACTATCTGATCCTATTCGACAGTGGATTTTGATATTTCATTGCTTTGTCTTTATATCAGCTTGTCCCGGTACAATGTTGAAGGCTTTATATAAAAGAACTACCACTTTGTCTCACAAAAATCCAAATGAATTAGGAGATTTTGTTATTTGAAATAGAAGTCCTTGACTAAAATGTGTAAATAACGGCAATTGGGAAGATCTTTTTCCTTTTAGATTTCTGCAGTTTTATATAGAAGTAATCAAATCTTGTCTTATTTTTCCACCTACCCCATTTTTTTTTTTGTAGGTTTGTGGAATCTTGCCTCACTCTTTTCCAACCTTTGTTTGTTTGTGTTGATGCCCTTTGCCTTTTTCTTTCTGGAATCGGAAGGTTTTGCTGGGCTGAAAAAGGTAGGTAAATGACTCCTGTTTCTTAAGTGTATTTTTGTTAAATGAAGAAAATCTGTAAGATTGTCCTGGAAATAAGTTATTTTTTATTTAGCCAAAAATGAGTATTATTTACTCACTAATTTGTTTAATAAACAAATTAAGTCATGATGAGGGTGTTTTAAGTGTGCAGGTAGAACACATCTTTCAGTTTTTGAGGTCATTCAAGTTTTGGAGGGTTTTAGAGTTTTACTACAACCATAAAATTCAGTGACTCCTTTGTGTGTGGAATAGAAGGCCCTGTTGCTATGTAAGGTGAAAGTGTCAGGTTCTTGGAAGTTTGGAAATGAGTGAACAGAGAACTGTAGGAAAAATCTGTAACCCAAAGAAAAAATAAAACCTGTGTACATGTATTTGCCTTTCATTTACTTTAAAAATTGAATTTGTAAACATGAGGCAAATGGAGGAGCAAATTTCTTACTTTTAAATGTATTAACTGCTCAGTACAGTGCTCTGCACCCAGTAAGACCTCAGTCAATACCATTAATGATTACTGCCTCATAATGGTTTCATGCAGTGGGATTTAAAAAAGTGTATGAAGCAACTCTATCAGAGAGAAAGGAAAATTGAAGGTCAAGGTGTAGTTACAAATTGAGAAACAAATCATGATTAACGTTAGCAGCATTTATTTAACTCTATTTGGTAAAATAAGTGCTGGAAAAGAAGTATATAGATGAGATATCACAGTCCCTGGCCCCCAAAGGGCTCACAATCCCATTGACGCCTGAAACTTAACATGTCCGAAACAGAACTCATCATTTTTCCACCCAACTCTTGTCCTCTTACCACCATCCTCCCCACCCTACAAGCCTTATGACCTTGTTTTTTCCTCAACTCATCTGTCTCATTCAACTTGCATATTCAGTCTGTCACCAAATTGTATTGGTTCTACCCTCACAACACCTTTAGGATCTGCCCTTCCTCTCCATCTGAACTACAGCCATACAGATCCAAGCACTTACCATATCCCACCTGGACTTCTTCATCAGCCTCCTCACTTACTTCCCTGCCTCCCGTCTCTCCCCTCTCCAATCCATACTTCATTCTGCTGCTTAGATCATTTTTTTCCATCACAAAGTCCACGTCTTCACGCTCCTCAAAACCCCCCAATAATTGCTCATCCATCTCCACATCAGCCAAACTCCTTACCATCAGCTTTAAGGCATTGTCAGCTCTTCCCCTCCCACCCTACCTTCCTGATCTCTTACTACCACCCAGCCCACACTCTTCACTACTGTAGTACCAACCCACTCACTGTTCCTCGATCTCGTGTCTTTCCGCAAACCCCTCACCTGTGTCTTCCCTCTGGCATGGAACTCCCCCCCCCCCCCATCTTCAAAGCCCTGTTGAAATCATATCACTACCAAGAGGCCTTCCCTAATTAAGCCTTCCCTTCTGCATTGCTTATTCACTTGGAGCAGTACACCCCTTAAACACTTTGATATTCACCTCAGCCCCACCGTGCTTATGTACCTGTCCTTATACTCTGACATTTCCACTATCTGTAATTTCTTTTAATGTCTCTCTCCCCATCTTCTCTGTAAGCTCTTTGTGGGTGAGGATTGTGCCTATCAAGTCTGTTGTATTGTGCTCTTCCAAGCACTTAGTACAGTGCCTTATACACTTAAGCCCTTAATAAATACCACTGATTGATTGAAGGTGAGGTGTAAGTTGGTGCCTTATGGAAAACGAACCAAAAGCAAAGACCTGGATGAAGATAAACCCAAAGGGAGCTGCTGGATTTTGGGCTCCTCATGACTTGACTAGTGATAGCCACAAATCACAACTGCGGACTCAGTGGTGATCTTTCCAGAGGGCTGCAGTTTAAACCATCTAAGAATATGAGCATGGTCTAGTGGAGAGAGCACGGGACTGGAGTTCAGGAGACTCAGCCTGGTTCTCCTCTTGGCTATGTCACTTGCCCGTTGGGTGACCGGAGTGCAGATCTCTAAACTTTTGCCACAATTTCCTCATCTGTTAAATGGGAGTAAAATATCCACTCTCCCTTCCTCTCAGAGTCTGGGCCCCAAGTGTGCAATCTATTTATCTTGTACCTACCCTGATGCTTAGTACCATGTATGACACAGAGTAAGTGCTTAACAGTTAACACTAGTTTTTGTTGTTATTAATTTCAGTAACCTCTCTGTCTCAGTTTTTTCTTCTGTAAATTGAGAATAAAAGACCTGTACTCCATATGTCTTAGATGGTGAGCCTGGTGTGGGACAATGACTGATACCTTTTAACTACCCAAGGGCTTAGCACAGTGCTGAGCGTTGAATAGCTAGCATCATCATTATTATATGAGGCAGAGTAGCAATGTAGATGGGCCTTCAGGCTGTCCATGTTCCCTGACTCAGTCAGATTTAAACCTAGGCAGAACCTGCTGTTTTACTAATTTCTTCTTTGGTTTCCCAGGACCTGTGCCTCCCCTAAAAATGTTGAATCTGAAATCCGGAGATACCATAGAAACTAGCTAAGAATCGGAACATGCTGGAATCTGCTAAGTCAGAGGGTGGTTTTATATGGTTCTTTGCCATTCATTGCGTGTAGTTGCAAAGTGGACAGTATTAGTGGTATTTAGTAAGTGCTTATTGTATGCCAAACACTGTGAGTGCTGGGATAGACTCAAGGCGAATAGATTGGACACAGTCCCTATCTCTGATGGGTTCACAGGAAGTAGGAGGGAGGGAGAAAAGGTGTTTCATTCTCATTTTCCAGGTGAAGAAACCGAGGCCAGTCAATCAGTGGAATTTACTGAGTGCTAACTGCATGCAGGACACTTTACTAAGTGCAGAAGAAAGTACAAAATTATATAGCTGGGGAAGAGTTGGCGAAGAAGAATTTAAGTGACTTGCCTTAAGATCACATGGGAATGCAGTTGCCACCAGGGGTTCAGGTCTGTCCCCTCCCTGAAAAGGAAGTGGAGCTGGATCTTTTTGGATCTGGCTTTAAAATATTTAATATTTTAAAAATATTAAGCACTTCATCTGCCGCAGCTCCTGCTGCTGAGTTCTGTGGAGTTTCTGGCCCTGGGAGGAGAATGCAAATGAGGGGTGGGATTAGGGGACCTACTGGGAACCCCTTAGGATCGGCTAAACCTAGGCATATTTCCCCAAGATGGCACCCTTGACACCAGCACATCCAGCATGCCCAATGCAATGCCTGGGCTGTTATGTGTATCTTCTAGTCCAGAATTTGAGGGCTCTCAGAGTTCAGTAGTCACCCCCATTGTTTGAACTAGCCCTCGGGCTTTACGGGACCTTTAAAATAACTTAGTTCTGAATGCATTCCTGCTATTTACTGAGCAGTATAGTAAACATTTTGATATTTGAAAAACAAGGCCTGATCACTGCCTTCTCATATCTTTTTGCTTCCAGGATATCAGTACATGGGTGTACCACTGGCGCCTCAAGCTCAGTAGCTCCCAAACTGAATTCCTCATCATCCCTCCCAAGTCTTTTCCCTTCCCAAGTTTTCCATCACAGTCATTGACCCTGCTATCCTCCCCGTCTCTCAAGCCTGTGACTTTGGCATCCTCCATGGTGCCTTGCTCCCCTTCTACCCATATAACGAATAGGTCACCAAACTCTGTCAATTCTTTCTTCACCACATTTCCAGAATTTCCTTCTTCCTCTCCAACCAAGTTGCCACCATACTGGTCCAAGTACTTGTCATATTTCAAATTGTCTGTGGCACCAGTCACTGTCCTCATCAGTTCATTAGTCACTCTGATGCCTTGATCATTTTTGTAAAGCATTGTTTTGTCCTCCTTTTCCCACTCCTCAAAAACCTCCAATGGCATCCTATTCCTCTCTGCACCAAGTAAAAAACACCCTAGCTTGCCCGTTTCGCTCCTCTCAAGCGAACCCACTCAGTGAATCTCATTCTTGGGTCTCTCACCACTGACCTCCTGTTTATGCCTTCCTTTGGCCTGGAAACCCCTCCCCCTTCACATCCAGCAAACCACTGTTATACCCATTTTCAAGGCTCTTCTGAAATCACATTTCTTCCAGGAGATCTTCCGCACTTAATCTTTCATTTCCCTGTCCGCTTTCTCCTCTGCTGCCACTTGATCCCTTTGGTGTCACCTAAGCATTTGGATACTCACTCCCACCTTCTCGTTCAAGTAGCAGTTATGAATTTATATTCCAACCGTGGCCTCCCCCTTTTAGTTTATTTTAATATAATAGTAATATTGGTATTTGTTAAGTGCTTATTATGTGCAGAGCACTGTTTTAAGCACTGGGGTACATACAGGGTAATCAGGTTGTCCCATGTGAAGCTCACAGTCTTAATGCCTTAATGTCTTAATGTCTTAAAGTCTTAATGAATCAGTCTTCATGTACAGATGAAGTAACTGAGGCACAGGGAAGTTAAGTGACTTGCCCACAGTCACATAGCTGACAAGTGGCAGGGCTGGAATTCAAACCCATGACCTCTGACTCCCAAGCCCGGGTTCTTTCCACTTAGTCACGCCGCTTCTACCTGTCTGTCTTCCCCACTAGATTGTAAACTCCTTGAGCTCAGGGATGGTGTTTGTCACTTCTCTTGTCTCCTCCCAAGAGCAGTGGTCTGCAGAGAGTAAATGCTCAGTAAATGCAATTGATTGATCAAAAGCTACATGTCATTCATTCATTCAATAGTATTTACTGAGTGCTTACAATGTGTAGAGCACTGTACTAAGTGCTTGGAATATACAAATCGGCAACAGATAGAGACAGTCCCTGCCCTTTGATGGGCTTACAGTCTAATCGACTCTTTCAACATGGCTCTTTCAACATGGGCTTGAATGTCCTCCATTTTTTGAAACTATGTCAAAGAACACAGGAGTAGTACTTGAATTCAACCGTGGCTCAGGGGATGCAGGCAAGCATAGCCTAGGCATCAAACACTTTAGCAGACAGAGCCTCACATTCAATCTGAGTCATTACCCTGGATTCTTGGGAGTTTACAGCTCAGGCTTCAGTGGGGCCAGCTGAGTTATTCCCCCCTGCACTATGACCAAGCACACTGTAGTGTACGTGGGCAGGGTTCTGAAGTATCAAGCAGAGTGGCTCAGTGGAAAGAGCCTGGGCTTTGGAGTCAGAGGTCATGTGTTTGAATCCTGACTCTGCCTCTTGTCAGCTTTGTGATTTTGGGCAAGTCACTTCACTTCTCTGGGCCTCAGTTCCCTCATCTGTAAAATGGGGATTAAGACTGTGAGCCCCACGTGGGACAGCCTGATCACCTTGTAGCCCCCCAGCGCTTAGAACAGTGCTTTGCACATAGTAAATGCTTAACAAATACCATCATTAATTGTCTTCCCTGTAAGGTGACTGAACAAACCTCAAATTTTGCACTGCTGCCTCAAGCCCAATCTAAGTCCTCTTCAGGCCATAGCTAAATGATATGTAGAGAAATACATAAGTGCTAATGGTAATGATTATCATCACCATCATTAATAAATATTTGAGTGCCCATGGTGTAGATTGTGGTACCAGGTGCATGAGGAGAGGTTAGGGAGGTTAATCAAGAGACCCACATACATAATACATTAAATACAAAATGATAATTACAAGGATCAAGCAAATTTTTTGTATACTCTTTATACAGGCAAATTTAATAGAACAGTTTGAGTTTGAAGTTCCTTCTCTTTAAAAGTTTGATATTAACTTACACTTTAATAATCAAAGTGTGAACTTTGTGTGTAAAAATACCTACTCTCATGTGCATAATCTGGAAGAAATTAAAAAGGAAACATGTTAGCAGAACAGCCAATTGGAAGTCTTTTCTTTCTCCAGTCACTTCCCTGACTGTCAGGATTAACAAATGCAGGAGCTTTTATAGGCTCTGACCTTGGCAAAAGTCAGTTAATTTTGTCCGTGTTAGGATGACATCCTTTAGTTTTATTGCACTGTTGTGTTTTTGAAGTCCCACCTTAAATTTGGGGAGTTAGTTGGATAAAGCAGTGTGGATAGAGCATAAGTGGAAGAGATTTTAGCACTAATAGGTCTTGTAAAAGTATAATAAAGAACACTTATTGCAAACAAGTTTTTGGATGATCTCTGACAGACTTTTTTTCTTAGGCTTTTACCAACTGCAAGCCTGACTTCCTTCTGACCTTCTCTCTTGCTTCAGGTTCATGGTCTGCTGAGAGGCTTAGGGCCGGGATTAAGGCCGGGTTGAGGGAGCAGAGAGGAAGAGGGAGTTACTTTTTGACTTGTTTTTTCATTTGTTTAATCAAATTAGAAGGAAAATCATCTAAATCTAAAATGCAAAATGAGGGAATTTGGTGGTCTTGAAGGAAAATCATCTAAATCTAAAATGCAAAATGAGAGAATTTGGTGGTCTTGAAATACGTTAGAATCACACTTTGACTGTTATGGTTTCTTGAAACAGAAGGTGTGTTTTAAGTCGTTACATGAATGCTTTCAGCATATTCTTTCACATTCATATTGATCAGTTTTTAGCTTGGATACTGAAGACTCTAAAGTGAAAATCCTTAACTAAAGACTGTCATGTCTGGTATTCTTTCCCCAAGATTTCAGATCCCATCTCTTGAGAAATTCACCTTTGTGGCAAGAAGTCGCTAAGACTTCAATTTTGTTACTTGTGCAATTTTCCAATGGGGTATTGCTCTGAGGCTTGCAGTTCACCTTAGGTTGGATTAGAACCAAGGTTCAGGAGGTGAATGGCTAGCATTAACACACATTATTCCTGTTCAGTTAACTTGGCTTGCTTCATTGAGTTTAATACTGTGATTATCTGCGAGCATGTTAGCCATTAAATTTCTAAGCAAAGGTTGCTGGTAAAACCAAGATTTTTTTTAAAAGCCAATTGTGTATTGGGCAAATGAGATACATGCTTAGTAGCTGTAGTGATGCTTAAAAGAGATGTTAAAAAGCCTACAAATTGGTGAGATAGGCTTGACTTCAAGCAAATTAATTCACCTATAACAAGGTTACATTAAAGTTCCTTTTTATTCCTTCTGACCACCCTCCTAGTACTATTTAGTTGTTTTTCAGTTCTCGTGTATTCTTTAAAAAGCATATGGCCCCCCTCTTGTCCCATTGATTCCCCTGGGCAACCGTTTTAAAGAACAGCTCCTTGCGTGTTATGCTGACATGCGGAAATTGGCCACTCACCATGGACGGATGCAGTGCTTGGATTGAAAATCAAACTAAGCATGATTCTCTGCTTAGTTTTTAATTAAAACACTATGTTAATTCAAACAGGACATTTTAGGCCTAGGGGGTTTGACTATGTCCTTTTTAAAGAGCTTAAATGGCCTTTCTTCTCTCTCCTTACTACAGTGTATGTTTTCATTTTATTACAGCTCCCTCCTCTATTCTCCTTTCCTTTACTGTAATCTTAAGCGGTAGGAAAAGAAAACTGGAATTAATCAAGAAAAGTAAAGATTCTTTGCATCGTGCTGTGAAATACGAAGAAAATAAGACCTAATATACTTTAGTTCCAGCTAGGTTATATATATATATAAAAGACTTGGTATACTGGTTAGATTTTTACCCCTTTTTGGCATTTAAAGTCTCATACCATGTTTTGAAAGTTGAATCTCCCTGCAAGTCTGCTTTTGTTTTTCCTTCAGACACTATCTCTTCACACTTTGAAGTTGATTGCTATCCTACAGAAGTTCCTTGTCTGAGGGTTAGGCAAGCATTTGCTGATGGAGCTGCCATTCATGTCACTTCACCAGTCAGCTGTATAACTCTCCCTTCCTCCTCTGCTTCTATAAAGACCTGGGCAACCTAGACCTGTATCTGAATGTACATGCCTATTTCACAGTGATTTTCCAAAGCATGCCAGCAGACTAGTGCATTCATGTGGTGTGGATTTGAGGCACAGTGCAGTTTGAGTATTATTTTGCTCCTGGGTTTGAGCTAATTTTTTTTTTGTTGATGCAGTTGAAGAAATGGGCATTAGTACCTAATGTGTCTCGGGGAAAAAAAAATTCACCTTTTGATGATAGCATATGTCTAAATGACAGATTTATTCACAAATGAAAGATTTTTCTAGAAGTATTTTATATTGTACCTCACCTTTATGCCAATCTTTGTATTTGAAGTCACGGCATAAAGTTTAACATGAGCGACAGCAACATCCTGACCAATTATCCAAATTATCCAGACATCCCAAAATGGTCAGAACACAACACAGTCTGTAGGATTAAGAGGTTAACTCCTAGAACATCAAAAGAAGTGCTTGATAATAAAAGCAAATAGTACAAAAATTTGAGGTAACTTCCTCGCTTAATTAATTAGGTAGACCAGGTGGAAGTGAAGAGGCCTGGGCTGGTGCTTGGAATGTCTATAAAGCTGAGCAACATGACAGCACAATGGAGGAGGAACAAAGATTTTTTTAATATGCTTCTATCCTGTGTCACAGTTTGAAATTGTCCTGGTTTATGTCCCTTTTGGCAAACTTACATAAAAGTGACCCTGTACTGTATTTTATGACCAGATGACTTTTTTTTTCCCCAGTGGCTAATTTGTATCAGGCCCCCATCTTAAAGAGACACAGCAACGAGTAGGAAGTCTAAGCCTGTTTGTCCCAGTGAGCTTTCATTGCATTCTTTCATTATTTTTGCTCGTTTTTGCCACTGATCATCCATAAATTGTTGGAAATAAGTGATTAAGGAAGTACTGCTTAGTGTTAGTGGCACATGCACCTACTTGGTATGGTTTTTGTGGGTGAGAGGAAATCGCGTACAAAAAGGAAAACTCCTGCTGGGAACCTTTCAAGGAAATTTAACTTGCATAATGTTTTGATCTTGGTGTTTATTACAGAAAATAGAGTAATATTTCACCAGCTATTGTTATGTGTCAGTTCATTTAGTCTTCCCTTCACCCTTGTGAAAAACTTAATTCAGGAATTTAAGAAAACCTCAAAAACACAGCCCTTCATTCTTTTGCTTAACATGGAGGGGACTGGCTATTGTCCAAAAAAGGTTTGACCTGAGTGTGTTGGTGTGTTCACTGTATCTACTGGTTTTTCTCTTGTACTGTAAAGCCTGATTATTTGGCCACTTGAAAGGCTATTTGGCACAGCAATTCTTAACTGAAAAAGCTTTTTGTCAATCAAGGCTATTTAGTCAAACTAATTTTTTATTTTTTTAAAAAAGCTATACAGTTCAGGCTTTGTCAGACTTTAATTTTAAAAATGCTTCCATGTCCTTTGCATCAAATCAGTCTTTTGACATGATTAAAGATTTTTTTAAAAAAACCTTATTTATAAACTATTTCATGTATATGCTGTTATACGACATTTTCTGCTGCTTTGAATATTTTAGTTAGACACTATTTTTTAGCATGTCAAATAATATTGGTTCCTGGAAATCGCTCTGATTTAGTTGAAAGATGGTAGAATAATTTCCATCACATATGTTCTTTTCATTTATCAAAATCAAGGGAATTCACAGTCTAAGGCTGATTGTCTTAATCACATATCTTAGGTGCTGAAATACACCAGCTGTGTGAAATACCAGGATAATAGGCATTGAAGAAATAGATATGGTAACCAAGCTCCAAATTATTTTACAGACGTCTCGGACTATAAGATGTGTATTAATTTGAGAGGCATTTTGATTTCAAGTAGGAAGGCGGTGGATTTTTTTTTTTTTAGTTGTTTTGGTCGGGGTCGAATAATTGCGCTTTTGTTTTAACTCAATAGCTAGTTCATTATTACTGTGCATGAAATAACTCTGTATAAAATGTTTTGTAAACTTTTTTATGGAGCACATTTATTTAGAAGCAGTAGTAAGTCTCATATATTTTAGTTGGTTTGAGAACTACTGTTGGAACTTGGATATCCACAGCCAATGCAAATAATGGGTCCCCACACAGACTGGAGTTGGATTGTTAAAATCGTATGTTTGGCATTTAAGCTCATATTTATTTGACTATAAAATCATTCATTCAGCATGAACTAAAACTTTAATGCTCTAGTCTCCGTGAAATGTTTACCAGTATATAACCAAATTATGGTACATTATATTACAACCCATTTACTCATTCCATTAGCAGTACCAGAGACGAAAGTTGTTTAATCAGAGACTTCAAAGGCAGCAGGGTTGTTCGGTAGTTTTGACATGAGCTAACATTTTAAGTTGAGGTATAAGGCCACTTTTCTTTAAAAGTTAGGTCATTAAAAATCGTACTACTTAAAATTTTATTGGTTTGCACACTTTTTTTGTAGGGCAATGGAAATTGGCATCAAAGATAAATTCTCACTGTTATAAGAAGGTAGGAGGTTTAAAAGATGCATTAGTTAAATTTATAAATCTCATATTTGGAATTTCATAATCTCATTTAATAAACAAAACTAGAAGAAGAGGGTTCTGCAGTAGTGGAGCAAGTTAAGATTAGAAAATGATCAAGGCAGGAAACGTTTTCAAAGCTGATAATTAAGATTGTCCTGGGAAGAAGTGGAAGATACAGTTTTAATTTGGGTTTGCCATCATGACAAGTTCAAACTTTTTTTTAACATGTTTGTAGGAGACTGATGCCTGTAGTTTCATTTTCAAATGCCTAAAACATGTTAATAGTGGATTTGGTGAGTACTAGGCACCCACACATTTTTAAACCATTTGAAGTTACCAGATTCCTTGGTGACTTCCGTACTTTTCATGGTCCTTTTTTCTAGCAAAATGTTTGGGGTCAGTGTCTCTGCTGTTCAAAGGAGAAAATGGAATAAAGCTGAGGAACTGTTTTTGTAATAAGAGCCTATTGGATAAACTTGAAGCACTATTTTCTGTAAAAAAAAAGACTTTGTCTAACTTAGATTTGAAAAGGATCAGACACATTGCAAGGGTTTAATAGAGACTGTCAGTTGTCAAAAAAAGTCCTAATGTACAAAAAAGAGAAGATTAAAATCACCCTGTGAGAATTATTCTGAGGGATCTGTTAAAAAACAACCAACCCCCAAAATGAAAAAAACTGAAGTGATTGAAGCTTCCTCATGACTGTACACTCCTTGTGGGCAGGGAACATATTTACCAGCTCTGTTATTTGTACTTTGCAAAGCACTTAGTACAGTGCTCTGCACATGTAAGTTCTCAATAAATACCACTGAGTAGAAGACATTTAGAATCATAATGTCTGGTAGGCATATCTTCTTTTTGACTTGAATGCAGTTGCAAATGCTCTTTCATTATCCGTAGCAATGATTCCAGTCATTTAATGCAGGATTATAATTTGTTTTAAAAATTTTTCCTATGGAGCAGCCCACTTTATGATTCTCCCAATTTTGATACTTTGAAAGATTGCTAAAACTGACCTTGTCTGTGGTGTGAGGTATCGTATTGATTCACAACATTTGCCATCTGAATATATAATGACTTACACATTTCTCATATATAATTTGTCATAAATATTTGCAAATAATTATTTTTCTAAAGTAATATATTTCCAAGAGACCACTTTGTTTTGTCCAAAGTGGGGATCATTTTTAAATATCACTAGCTTGTTTCAAAAGGGTCATTTTGTGAACAGTCTTTGTATTTATTTTACAAAATTATTTGAATAAAATTACCCTTTCTTTTTTTATATCTAATTCAAAGCAAAAATTTGAGCCTGAATGATTTGAATTAGGGTAGCTCGTGTGTGACTGACTATTTTATATCTTTGGCTTTTGTGTGATGTTGACATGAATTGAGGAGGATGAATTTATGGATTAGTAATCTTAACCTACTTTCAGACTTTCAAAAACCATAGAGGATCTTTGAGGATGATACCTTACCGTGTATGTAAATGGATTTTTATCTTACTTCCTTGGTAAGATGTACCATTTACAAAAACCTAAAAATTTTGATTGTGGCTTTTATTTGTAGCCCAGTCTAAACTAGGCAGGAACCATTTCCTGATGGAGGATAATTGTTTTCTTAGGAGAACTGAAGTCTTCAGAAATTAGCATTTTAATGTGTGCCTAGTCAAATGAATTTGCTGACCTTTTACTATTCATCAGAATTGATGAATCCATCATCTGGATTGATTTCTGATCATGGTGATAACTTCTAACGTGGAGTCATCTTTGGGGAAGCCTGCTTTTTGATATCCTGAGCCCCAGATTGTAAGAACAGAACTTTCTAAGCCCCAGTCTGTAATTTTGATGCTTCTGCAATAGTTGGGGCTGGCCATAAAGCAAGGAGGATGATGTGCGATGAACCCTCATTGGGTATAAAGTCTTGGAACAGAGGTTTCCAGCTGGTAGATGGCTGGGTTAGGTCATCTGCCCAAATGGACCCTAGTATACTTCATGTGTAGGGTGGCTGTTTTTCTAGTGTTCAGCTGGAGTGTCCTCTCTATGGGACTGATGTGGCACTAGATGTCTTTATATGTGTGTGTTAATTTAAATGGCCTGCTCCTGCGCTATCTTTGCGGGGACCCAGGGTGGGGAATTCATCCAGTCGTATTTATTGAATGCCTACTGTGCGCAGAGCCTTTAGAGGAGATGTTCCTTCAGTAAGGATTTGATAGGGGAATGCAGTGGCCCTGGGGCAAGGGGAGAGTCAGTCTCCCCAGCACATTTTCACAAAGAACGTTTATATGTTTCCTCATGAAACCAATGTAATGTACATCTGTTACATTCAGATCAGCAAAAGGGTGTTCTGGTATTCTCCATTGCCCATCAATGGCCACCTTGCCTCCTTGTTCTTGAATGAACCAAGAACTAGTTATTATTGGGACCACGTTGTTGTCCTACATAAGCTGTTTGTTTTATAATTCTCTTGGTTCTTTTTATGACCAAGACTATCAAGAGGCTGGACATTGGGACGACAATTTATTGGGAGTATTTCGAGGTAAAAATAGGTTATGGTATGTAATTGTCCATTTGAAATTTTTAAATTTTTGTTGAAGGTTCTTCCGTGCATATTTTACAGGAAAAAACTAAAAAAATTTATTGGCCAATCGTGATAGTCTGGGCACTTGAGGAGTTAATATGCAGAAGATCAAAGTTAAATTGCAACTTTATGGGGGGAAAGGACTTGTAGTGAGTCTTGCCTATCTCTGCTGCCCCCTTTCCTTCCCCTGCCCAGAGCTGGTTCTCATATGGGAATGTAGCAGGCTACAGAGTTACAAATGAGGTTCACTGAAACAGAAGGCTATGGGAAGGAAAGTTTAAAATGACACTATTTGGTAATCCTTGAGGCAACTGTCAAGCTTACATTAAAAAGACAAAATTTTTGATGTGAAATCTTTTAGGTGAGAGAAACATGTCTGAAACAGTTGTGACATTTTGAAAAAGTTTATTCTTTGACTTGGTTTGAGATTACCTTGTGTTTATGCCTTAAAATAAAGTCTTTGTTTCTTACCTCTGATTAAAAATGCTGCATCATGATTGATTACGTAGGTTGCTCTCCTTAAGCTAATCAGTGGTATTTACCAAGTGCAAGGCACTGTACTGTGCTCTTGCGATTACAACAGATCAATATTTCCTTCCCTTATGGTGTTTACAATCTAATGAATTCAGACTCTTCGAGGATAGTATTAGTAATTGATTTCTATTAATGCCTGTTTCCCCTCTAGACTGTAAACTCGTTGTGGGCAAGAAATATGTCTGTTTATTGTTATATTGTACTCTCCTAAGCGCTTAGTACGGTGCTCTGCACACAGTAAAGCACTGAAGAAATACAATTGAATGCGTGAATTTCTTTTATGATAAATCTGCTCGAGATCTAGCGTTCGGGCAGGTGTGAGTGTTTAGTAATTGCTGTTTTCATTTGTTTCACATATGGTGTGTACAAGGCTGTCTCTCTATATGAGCCCTCTACAGTAGGCAGTGTGTTTTTTTGGTTAGTGTCCTGACTCTCTTACTCTGCTTCTTGCCTCTTCTTTCATTTGTTTTTCATGATCCTTGTTTTGGCCTAGAAGGACAAAGTGTCTTGAGCCAGTTTTGTGAGAGTTTATATAACAGGGAAATTATTCTGTAGAATCCTAAGGCAATGAGTATAATGACTTGGCAGTGTGAGGAGTATTAAATAAGTGAAACTTTACCTGGTTCTTTGAAGCAGTGTATAATATTCTTGGGAATTCTATAGAATGTCTGATTTTAAAATGTAGCTTGTAACAGTCACACAACTTTTTTCCCATCTCTTTCGTTGGAAGGCACTGAACCAGCACAAGTTTTATGACTGAAGAAATCATATCCAGAGACAAAGGCAAAGAGAGTGGAGTTTTGTTGATAGCCAGGCCAAGTTTAAAATCCACCATTCTACACAGTATGCGGATATTCTATACATTGACCCTAAACACAAGCCATAGTTGAAGATATCTATTCTACTGAATGCTTTGGCATTGTGCTTCTATCAGAATTCTTTTACTCCACACAATTAAGATACTCTCCAAGATACTGTTTCCCTTGTTTGCTCTGCTCCTTGCTCTGTTTTCTTTTTTTTGTGCTCCTTGGTCTCTCTCTCCCAACCCCACCACCACCACCTCTAGCTCACCTATCCTTGGCCCCTGCTTCTGCCTTACATACACATGCCTGAGTCTTCTCTCCTCCCCCGCTACTCCCCCCAACCTTTGAAGCACTTCATTTTGAAGCACACCTTATTCTTTATCTCTCTTCCACATCTCCATTCTCTTACCTTTTGTGAGATTCACTCCCCCTTCTCCCCGCCTCCTCCCCCCCCCCAAGAATTAGGGAGACTTCAATTCAGTCAGATAATGCTGGGTTGATGACCCTGAACCTTTTTGAAGTGTGAGTGGCTGTGGAGAAGCTGCTGGCTGCTGCCTCTTTTTCACCTTGGTCACCCCACTGCTGTCACCACTTAACTCTGCAGCCTCTAGCAGCTGTTTTAAAGGTGAGTCAAAGCCATCCACCTAGTTTTTGTGGAGGAAGAAGTGAGGGGCAGCAATAGCTGTTTTGGCTCATGCTAAAGGTACTAAATTTAGTACCACATAAAAAAAAGAAATGCATCCTGGGTGAGTCTGTGTCTTTGAATCTGTAGGCCCATTGTGCAGGTGTGATATATACTACTCATATATACATCCAGGGCCGGGGGAGTCTCTGTTCTTGAGGAACCCCGTGTTAAGATGAAATTGCATTTCCATGTTCACCCCAGATCTGATGCTGGGTGAATGCGCACAACAGATTTTCCCAATTGCGTCACAATCTAGTCAGATGCGGAACAACGTTCTCTAATTCTGCCTTGATGTGCTCTCCCAAGCTATTCGTCAAAGCAAATGATATGGGCAGAACTGACTTCCAGACTACATTTATCTAGCACTTTTTGGGGGAAGAGTTCATGATTCTGTAGTAGAGCTTCGGAAATCACTGTGCCCCCACAGTAGATGCTTAGCGCAGTGCTTTGCATTCAGTAGATACCAAAAATGATGAGTATCAGTTCACAAAACACATTTCAATATTTTCAGGTTTTAGTGTATTGATAGTAAAACTGGGCTGTCCTAGTTTAAATGTGCAGTGACATTTGATAGTATTCCCTGCCTGATACCCAGAGATTTTGTGACACATTGCATATGTACACTCATACCTGAATCCTTTTGACTTGATGTCATGCTCTTACGTACTGTGAATCGTTTTGACAATTCTTCATAGTTCTATACATTTTTTCTTGTCACTGCTCCAATCTTTCACATTCCCCATGAAGCTCAATTATTAGTTGATGAAGGTGGGGAGGATGGTGCTGTACATTCTTCTCTCACAACAATGATTTTATAATTTTTATTTTTAGGATGATTGGATAATTTTCTTGCTCAGTTGAATTTCCTTTCTGGGTACATTCTCTGGCTGTATTTTCAGTTTACCACTAGTAATGTATTTTGTCTGATTCATTTGGGGCTTATATATTGGATTATATGTACACTTCTAATCCAGGGTCTTTAGTAATCCATTTCAAATAATTTCCAATCTCTGGTTTCTATTAGTTTTAGGAGAATGAACTTTTGAGCAAATATTTATGTTGCTTTTGGATGGTAAAGTTAAGGTTTAATTTGTGACTGAGCGATCACAGAGAATTAGAGAAAATTTTAATTGTTGTTTTTAATGCAGAAACAGGTTGTAATGGATCTTGAAAGTATAAAAGTCTAGCTAGTGTAAAATCCGGCTCTCCTTATCGAGGGACTATTCTGGAATTAGCAGCAGGACACATCCTAGCTCTGTTCTGTAGTGTCTGGGAAGTTCTTGTGTACACAGCGTTCATACTCAACATTGTGTTGTTTATAATTTTAAGTACACTTTTCCTCACCCTCCCTACAAAATCCACCTCTTAACACATCTTACTAGTAAAGAGGCAAAGCCCTTCACCGTTTCAAATCTTATCATATGATTCAGCTTTAAATGATTTCCTTTTTGCTACAGGTAAAGGATAAATTATGAACTTAGTGACCTTTTTACTGTTTTAACTGGGATTTGGTGCTGTCCATTCTTTAAAATGAGGATTCTGGGCAGAGATTCATTAGACTGGCATTGGATATTCTTATTGGACTAAATTGTGGTTTTAATTCAGTAGTTGGATTAAGACTTGGCTTTGTGGGTTGGAATGATGGTATTTTTTTCATTTATTTGTCTTCAAGTTAAGCACTTTTGAGTTGAGAAGGCTAAAGGCCTCTCAGGATGCATTGAAGGGAAAAATTCTCAAGTGTTTAAGAAAAGTGATCGTGACAGTGTGAATGGAAGAATTTTGAAATTTGTTAAAATGCTTTTCCCATCCCTAAAATAATTGTAAAAATTCTGTTCTGAATTGTCAACAATTCAGCCACTCATTCTTATGCTTTTACATTGCTTGGGATTGCTTTGTAAGGTGATTATTAGTTATGTAATCTTATTTACACAATTTATTGTATTAAATGGGTTTAATTGGCAATCTTTTTCATTCTACTGTGGAAATATGTGCTAAGAAGGGACTTCTGCGTTTAGAAAACATAGACATCTAAGTGGCATTCTTTTATGTGTACCCATGTAGACTATCATTTGTTAATCTCGAATCATTAAAATGGGTGAAATAATTTTCTCGTAATGGCTGATCCTGGAAATCTTAGTCGTTTAACTCTTTTGGATGTTGTTCCATTCAAAGAAATAAGTTTGCGTCATACACATTTCATTTTCATTCACATTATCTGAATATATAAATATCCTTTGGTGCGACATAACTTCAGCCAGGATTTTTCAGAACTCTTTTTCTCTGACCAGGCAACTAAAGTACTCTTTTTGTCCACACTCTTAATGATACTTGGGAGCAAAGGAAAAACACATGTGACAGGTGCTAAACATGCATGTTTGTAGTTATTTCATGGCTTAAAATAACTAATACCTGCTTTTATTTTCAGTCCTTTTTAGTGCTTCTATCGATCTTCCCCAGATGACGGCATTTATGTTTGTTGCAGTCTAAATGTCATGCTGAGCAAACCTTATCTTAATGTTACTAGGAGACCCTTTTTGTTAAATAAAACAATGGGCTTGATATTTATTTTAAATGTGCCATGAATGTAGAAATTTTTCCCAGGCTTTCCTAATGGGTGGGGGCATAGTGTATAAAGTAATGTTTACCTTACCTTGCAAGAGGTCAAGATGTCCAGGCCGAATCGTGTTTAAATGTTCATCACCATAGAAACATATCAGCTTATTGTTAGGACTTTTGTAGCACATTGTAATTTTGACTTCATTGATGCTTAGTACAGAACAATCAAGTTTGATGGTGTTGACCGGGATAAAAATTTTCAAGTAACAGAAGTTATATCATGGGTATATCAGGCCTTTGGGACCCATAAAATGTGTTATTTTAAAACCTTGAAACCTAGTAGCTTTTTTCCTTGGCTGTTCCTTCCTATTTAATTGCGTTTATTTAGTATGCAGTGGCTGTTTCACAGATGATCGGTAGGACTCTAAGCGAGGTAATGTGGCTTGATTTTTCTGTACATAAATAAAATCATTAACCCTTCTGCCTGCCTATCTTTCTGAGAATGTTTAGCTTAATATTTGACAATTCTTAAAGATCTTTCTATTAACACTCTCCCGCCAATCATGGTTTTCTAAAAATGCAATTCTACTGCAAAATAGCAATTTATCGTTAGGTATTGATTTAAGTGTGCGCGTTTGAGTTCATTTGGGAAATACAGTAAATACATTTTCAGGGACTAAAAGTCTCTGAGATTTCTAGAATACTACTACTATTTCACATGTGAAATGCAGGCAATTTGTAATTTAAAGTTACAAGGGGAGAATTAAATTAATTGAAAAACAGTTTTAAGCTTCACAACAGGCCTGTGAGCCTACATTCAATGACTTTCTTTCCATACCTCTTTTTGGATGACAACGAAGGCGTTCTCCAGTCTTTGATGCAATATTTTGCCACCGCTACTGTTGCTTGTAGGGTATTTCAGTAAGTTATCCCGACATCTGGTACATCTTTCCCGTGAACATTTGTAAGGATGGAGTTGATAAGAAGCCTTCCCTTGGGACTTTCCATGTTCAGCTTCTGGCTCTTAATGGAAAGATGAGTGGTGGGCAGATGCTTCTTCTCTATGCCAAGTCTATCGGTGATTAATACCAGTGATAAAAGCTTCCACTATGCTTTTCCCTAATTTCACAGACCACACCAGATTAAAAAGTTTGTAAATTCTAAATCACAATCTCAAAATACATTCAGTTCCCTATGGATTTTGGATTCACTAACTTATTGAAAAAGCAGAAGTGAGAATATTTTAGTGCTCACTCAGTCCAAACTCTGCCTTATGTAGTAAATGATTATATTTTCCTCACTAAGTCATTTACATCTTCTTAATATTAAAATACCGCACAGTTGCAGGTAGACGAATCAGTTGCTAAAGTAATTTCCTTTCCATTGACTTGCCCAAAGCCCTAATGCCTACCATCTCAGTGATTATATAGACTCTATAGAAATAGAGTTGCATAATAATAATAATTATGGTATTTAAGTGCTTATTATGTGCCAAGCACTCTTCTAAGCATTGGGGTAGATACAAGGCAATCAGGTTGTCCTACATGGGGCTCACAGTCTTAATCCCCGTTTTACAGATGAGGTGGCTGAGGAACAGAGAAATTAAGTGACTTGCCCAAGTTCACACAGCAGCCAAATGGCTTAAGAAACTAACTCCTTCCCCTTTAGACTATGAGCCCCATGGGGGACAGGGACTATGTCTCATCTGATGTACTGTGCCTATTTCAGTGTTTAGCACAGTGCTTGGCTCGTAGTAAGTACTTAATAAATACCACAATTATTATTGCCTTTTGAAGGACACAATTAAGAAAATAACTAGGAAGATATATTTTTTATCTAGTGGAAAAACTGCTCTTTTGGATTCTGAAATGGCACTTGCAGATATCCTCATTGTTTATTGGAAAGCATTAAGATAAGTTGACATTTTACTACCATATTATATATTCTTTCCCATTGAATTTGCTCTTTTGTGAGGAATTTATATGAAGATCTTACAGGATTGAGTAAATGGCTGGGTCAGAATTATTTTTAGTCAAAGTCTTGAGTGCCTACACTGTACAAATCATGTTATTAAGTGCTTGGAAAAGTACAATAAAATGATTCAATTTGATCTCTGCCCTCAAGGAGCTTACTGTCTAGTAGGGGAGATGCTAATATACTGTTTGTGTGTAAAATTAATAACTAACGCACCATTTGAGTACCGTGGGAATTTAATAGCAATAATGACATATACCTGTTTTAGTTCCATATTCATAAAATAAAGCCCTTTGCACATGAAATAAAAGAGATTTCACTTGAGACACCTCTCCACTTTCCTGGTGTGTGAAAATATTTAGTAATGTAAATGTCAGCTTCACCAGAGTTAACAGCATCTCCTGAGGGGTTTTAACACTTTGCCGCTTACTTGATGTAGTGGAATAATGCTGTTATGAGTTTCGGGGCTCAAGGATTTCAACTCTCAATTGGCTTTGGCCAGGTATGACTTCTCATCTGGTTTCTATTTTCTTTCGACAAGGGGAAAATAGACCATATACCTAACAGATCTGTTCTGTTGTTACTTGTTCTTCCTCTTCCTCCCATTGTCTGTTAATAACTTTTGTCTGTGTGCCCCAGTAGCTTCTAAACTCCCTGTGGGCAGGGAACACATCTAACTTCAGCTGTACACCCCCCCAAGCACTTAGTTCAACATTTGGACTCTCTAGATGAGCGTAAATGGAAGCAGCGTAGCCTGTAGAAGCAGCTTGGCCTAATGGACAAAGCATGGTCCTGAGAGCCAAAGGACTTGGGTTCTAGTCCCAGCTCTGCCACTTGTCTGCTCTATGTCCTTGGGCAAGTCATTTCACTACTCTGTACCTCAGTTTCCTCAACTGCAAAATGGGGGTTCAATATCTGTTCTCCCTCCTACTTAAGAAGGTGAGTCCTTTGTGGGATAGAGACTGTGTCTTGACTTGATTAGCTTGTATCTATCTACCTTGGGGCTTAGAACAGTGCTTGACACGTAGTAAGCACTTCACAAATATCATTTAAAAAATGTCAATTATTGATTAATCAGAACTCACTCATTATTGAATCAAATGGAGGAAACACAACAGAAAGCTGTTCCAGGCTTCTGGAGTGTTCTAAGAGGAGATGACACAGAATCTGAGCGAAGTTATTTGAGTTAGACTAGAGGATGTGAGTAGGGAAAGATGAGGAAATGCCAGACCTAGTCCACCTTCTAGAGGAGGGTTTTGAAACTGAAAGTGAACAGTTAAAATCTGGTATAGACTTTGCACTTGAAATAAAAGTAGAGATTTCATTTTAGACACCTCTCTCGTTCTTTGCCGGTGTTTGGAGATACCAGTGTTTTACATTTTGGGTGCTTCCATGGTGTCATCTTTTTTGTTCTTTGGAAAGAAGATAGTTTATATGATTACACACTAAGTCTTGGCACATTTGCTAAGCAGTGTAAGTCAGCGACACGACGACTGAACTTCCTAAATCTGAGGTCTCATGGTTTCCTCATACTTGATCCTGGGCCAGTTGAAACCTGTCGTGATGGATCATCTGTTTAGGGAAGGAGCACAGGCCTGAGATTCAGAAGACCTGGGTTCTACTCCCTGCTCTATTGCCTGTCTGCTGTGTGCCTTTGGGCAAGTCACCTCCTCTGTGCCTGTTATCTCATCTATTAAATGGGGATTAAATCATACTCCCCCATACTTAGACTGTGAGCCCCTTAGGGACCGGACTCTGTCCATCTTGATTATCTTATATCTCCCCCAGGGCTCTGTATAGTGCCTGGCACAGAGTAAATGCTTAATTACCATTTAATAAAAAAAGTTTCTATTCTTCCAGTGCTTCTGCAGATGCTGGTAGAATCTTTCTTTCTCTTAATTTGTATTCAACGTAGTGACAGTTATCTAGTGATTAATTAGCCTATGTGCCCCTTTTTGTATATGCAGACCATTTGTTGCAGTACTCCCTAGAGTAGGCATTGGCAAGACCTTTTTGTTACCATGCTGTTTGGATGTGGGGGCCTACAGGAAAGGGTATGAAGCATGTTCTTCCTTCCGAGGAGATTTGCCCCAGTCTAAGAAGCAATTGCTTCTCTTGCGGCTTTTGAATAATAATAGTAATACTAGTAATCATGAACTGAAATTTAAATGCTTACTATGTACCAAGCACTGTGCTAAGCACTAGGGTAGACAGAGGATAATTAAATTGGGCATAGTCTCTGAAGCACATGGGGCTCACAGTCTAAAGACAAGGAAGAACAGGTCTTTAATCCCCATTACAAATGAGGAATTCATACACTGAGAAGATAAGTGATTTACCCAAGGTCTCACCCCAGGTAAATGGCAGAGCTTGGATTAGAACCCATGTGCCCCGATTCTCAGGTCCTTGCTCACACCCACCCTCTCTCCATTCTGCTGTGGCTAGGATTACTGGACCTGGGTTGTGTATCCCAAAGAATTAGCTAAACAGGAGTGTCCACCAGGGAATACACATTGGGACTGGAGAAAAAAGGGGCCAAGGAGCTGAAGCCTCACTAAACCTTGGCACCACTGGGAAAGTCTCACCCCTGAAGCCCATACCGTGACTTGGCGTGCTATCCATCCCCTGACTCATCGGGAGTTGCCGATGCCTGCTCAAGAGTTAGTCAAGCAGTGGTATTTGAGTACTTCCTGTATGCAGAGTACTGTAAGTGCCTGGGAGAGTACAGTGTAACAGCATTTGTAGACATGCTTCCTTGCTTACATAGAGCTTATAGTCTAAAGTCATTTGGAGCACTCTCGACATTAGGTCTCCACTTGCCTGAGGAGCAAGCTGAGTATCTCTTTTCAGCTTTTATGCTTTGCATTGTGCTGTCCTTAAACAGCCACCTCAACCAATTATATATATTGATTGCAGTGTATCTGAGGTAAAATGATCAATGTGATTCTTATTGACCTTAGAAGTGACCTTAGAAGAATATAGTACCAGGTTTGGATTTCTGTTAGATAGTTGCCCTGATTCGTATTGTTTGTCCATTTGCCTTTGGGGCTCTGTTTATTGCTAAGAATCATTCCTTTTGAATCATTTAGTAATTAGAAAAATCTAATAACTTAACCACAAGATGTCCACAAAACTCAGGGATTAATGTGAAAGTGTAAATAATTATAGCAAGCTGTTTAGAACCATAAATCAAACCCACATAGGCTACAAAGTGCTAATTATTAACTATTGAATGCTAGTACAAAAGATTTCTTTTTAAAAATATGCTCTGGTTTTATGTATTTACCAAAAAAAGTTGATTGTAATCACAATCTTAATCCCCATGTTACAGATGAGGCACAGAGAAGTTAAGTTACTTGCGCGAGGTTACACAGAAGAACACACTTGTATTGCACATGCATTCAAAAGGCAAAACAGCATTATCCATGGAGAGTCAGTGTGATGTTAGAGTACTGGCAGTAATGTAATGGTGAAAAAGTGCTATAACAAGAGATTGCTGAATAGATTAATGGCAGTTTTTGAAATCATCACCTCATATTAAAATATGCAACCTTGAAAATAACAAGTAGCCTAATTTACCAAGGGCAAGTCATAGTGTCAGGCAAGTAGGAAAGAATTGTGGCTTCTGAATTCCATACATCCATGGAAAAAGGTTGACATATTAAATAGATGTGTGGGTTGGCAAATGTTGCTCCTTGTTTCAGGAGTGGGTTAGTATACTCTCAGAAGGGGATATTTTTTTCTACCTTTGCCTTAGACCAGATGCTGCCAGGTGAATAAACTATTCCCTGGGAATAAGTCAAACTCACATTCCAGAAGCACAGTTCAGATCTATTGAAATCCACACAAATGAATTCTAGCCTATTAGATTATGTATAACATCTGGCAAATTAAAAACCTGTAAAGCTTTCAAACTATACTACTTGAGGAATGCATTTGAAATTCATTTGATATATCATTCATAATGTAGTAATCATTTTGGGCCCTGCTAAAATTTTCTACTTTTTCTCCAGGGCCCAAATTTGCGAGAAATATTTTGTAAAATTATTTTTAAGAGGTAGCATTGTCTGCTCAGCTTTCGTGTACTAGGTTGTTTCTGGAATATGATCATGCTGAATATTAATGGAGAGAAGCTGCTGGACTGCGAAAGATTAGTCCAATAGTTTTTAATATTTCTTCTTTGAAAATTAAGTCATTTGACAGCTGCAGCATTTTGTGACATTATCATAATATACGTGCATTAATAGTTCATTAAGGTTGTGGCACAAATCTACAGAATGAAAGGAATTTCACACTTGGGAATAAGGCTACTATTATCTAAGGATGTAGTAGAATAGTAATGAGGTGAAATGAAACTCAGCTTGCTTAAACACTTCTTCACTGGCTTCTTGATTATAATTTGTGTTATCGATTTTTTTCCCTTTGGTATTGAATTCAAATACTTTTCCTGATCCCTTTTTTCCATTAAAAAGTGGAATAGTCAGAATACCTGTGCTTAACTATTCTGTGGACAAAATCTGGCCCTGCTCATAATTTACATTCCAAAGTAAATATGGTTTGTTGTCCTTTATTTCTAGATGGATTAAAGTATTTATAATCTGTTAATGTTTAGTACATTTATTGTGTACCTATTTTGCACCATTAGAGCAATAGTAATTCATGATCAGGATTTCAAAAAAATGTACTTATTTAATCACCTGTGTGTTTCCCTCCACAGTTCATGATGTCAACAGGGGAAGGGCGGGGTGGAGAGCTAATCAATTTAATCTCACTAATAATTGTGTGGGACAGATAATGGGAGGAGACCAAGGAAGAGCTAGGGCAACAGATGGTGCAAGGTAAAAGAGTATATATGGTGTTTGATTTAAATTCTCAGTGCAATACTCATGTCAAAAATACAGGCACCACCCAGTCTTCCAATTTAAAGACATTTATATCCCAAAGTGTCACAATGGACATATTGTATCTCTTTCTCACTTTGTCATTGTACTTGTCATTTGTTAAAAACTGGCCATCTAGCCAGGGAGTGTCTAGAAAGAATTGGTGATTGAGAGTGCAGGTATCCAGGTATAGCAGCGTAGCAGGTATCCAGGTATAGGAGAGTGCAGGTATAGCAGCGTGGCGCAGTGGAAAGAGCATGGGTTTTGGAGTCAGGGCTCATGAGTTTGAATCCCAGCTCTGCCACTTGTCAGCTGTGTGACTGTGGGCAAGTCACTTCACTTCTCTGTGCCTCAGTTCCCTCATCTGTAAAATGGGGATTAAGACTGTGAGCCCCACGTGGGACAACCTGATTCCCCTGTGCTTACCCCAGCGCTTAGAACAGTGCTCTGCACATAGTAAGCACTTAACAAATACCAACATTATTATTAACATTATTATTATCCTCTTCCAGATTTCCCTAGAAATTTGGAGGGAAAGGATTGGGGTCTGGAGTAATGCGATCTGAAGAAGAGGGAGAACATGGGGCAAGTAACAGGCAGAATAATGGAAATGGGAATGTACTCCGTCCTCCAACTCTGCATTTCCTCCACCATCCCACTCCAAAGAGGACTTGGAGAATAGCCTGTTTGACTAGAGGAGTGGTGGGGTGAGTGCTAGTGTAGGTGGGTGTCAGGGAGGTATGTTTGGCTGGATGGCACTGGAATCAAAATTTAAGTAGTTTTATTTTTAATGGGAAGCAGAAGAATGGGGTGACCTGGAGAGTTGAGGAGAAGGATGCTGAAGTCAAGTTGGCAGTTAAGGTTGGCGACTGAATGGTAATGTTGTGCGGAGTGGAGAAAGATTGAAGTGAAGAAGGCCTGTTCATAAAATCTTATATGTGAGTGTCTAGTCCAGTCACCAGCTTTGGAGAGGAGGTCTAGGGAAGACATCTGAATTTGTCTTTATTGACCTGAAAGAAATGAAACATTGAGCTAAATATTTTAGCAGGAGGTATAGGGTGTTTTTTTGTTTGTTTGTTTTTGGTATTTGTTAAGCGCTTACTATGTGCAGAGCACTGTTCTAAGCACTGGGGTAGATACAGGGTAATCAGGGTGTCCCACGTGAGGCTCACAGTTAATCCCCATTTTACAGATGAGGTAACTGAGGCACAGAGAAGTTAAGTAACTTGCCCACAGTCACACAGCTGACAAGTGGCAGAGCTGGGAGTCGAACCTATGACCTCTGACTCCGAGGCCCAGGCTCTTTCCATTGAGCCACGCTGCTTCTAAGGGTTGGGCAAAGTGGGTGGGGTTTACATGTAACTGATCTCCCATTATAGATAAACCTGGAATTATCTGGGATGTGCCTCCCTCAGTAAACTAACTAGATTACAAATGGCTTAGAATGTCCACCGTTTTCCCTAACAAGTCTGAAATATGCTAGTCAAAGACCAACCATGGTAATACTCTGATTTTCAAATATGCTTTCCATTTATTTCTCTTTTTTCTTGATTTGTTTTTGTTTCTTATGGATAATATTAAAAAAACTGCTCTAAAAGGCCTCATTTACAGATGGGTCTGTAGCTCACAATTATTACTCCCTTAATTTGTGTTCCCTTCCTTCTTGACAGGTAGGCCACTTGAATGGGAGTTGAGTAAATAGGCAATTAGGCAATTCTTTCTAAAGGTGATTTAAACTTTTTTTTGAGGAATATCAGCCTATTGTTTAGGCTATTGGTTTGATCATTTGATATCTTCTGAGTTACCATGGCACTCATTTTGGTTGTATCTTTGGTGGTTGCCAAAAGTTTACATTCCCAGCTCATCTTTTCTTGAGACCTGCTTGAAGACTCCAAAAAGTGCTTTTAGATTGATAAGTGCTAAATGGATATAAACACTACATCCCCAAAGTTCATCAGGCAGGTCAGTTAATACTACAACCCATTCCACTAGGCAAGATGGTCATTTTGTGAACAGAAGAGCGTGCTTGTGCTAATTAATCCTGAGAGGTTAGCACCTCACAGTTCTTTAATGCGCGCTTGTCAGATGAAGCATTCAGTTTCCTATGTATATCGACATGTATTGCAAGGTGCATGGCTTGGTGGAGTCCTAATTTTGGGGGGAAAAAAATCACATTTTTCTTGAGGGACAAGATTATGACTTGCACCTCTTTCGGGTGTTATCCACCCACCAGGCAAATACAGGTGTGACTAACGCTGTAGTTCCCACTGGTCACTCCCAGGTTTTAACTGTTGGGGTGGAAGTCAAGTGGGATCTCGCACCCAGGATAGGTGTTTAAAAAGTGGTTGGATCCCTTGGGAGGAGGGAGAGATCGGGAGAGTTAACCTTGGAAATGTATCAAGAAAATGCTGTTTATCCTGCTTCCAGGGATACTCCATAGTGATGGCGAAGGGCTTCGTTACCCAACAGTTTTTAGCCGCCTGGGGGATTTTTGATCCTGCAGCAATAGATATTGTTCCTTAGTTTTCTCAGAAATTATTGACACCGACTTGACTTAATTTTTCTGAAATAGCTGAAAATTTAAAATTAGAAATTAACTTTACTCATAATCAAAGTGTTCTTCAGATGCTTATTCCTTCAAACTTATTCTGAATTTCAAATGTAAATGCAACCCAATTTCAGTGCTTGCCAAATTAGATGATGTCATAGTTTAAACCACTATAATTTTAAAGCAACAGTAATTTTCTTCTCATTTAGGTTCTGATTACCTTATTTCTTTTCATGTCTTTTAGAAAAAGCATAATCTGGACACCAATTTTTCTTCCTTGGTGTTGTGGGGTCCAGGGAAGAAAATTTATTTAGTTTTAATGAACAAGGTTTTAACCACTGATCCTTTTGATTGTGAAGTCAGAATTTGTTTTATTGTTTCCAAAATATTGCCAGTTTGTGTTCTGAGGAAATAATCCTGAAAACAAAGGTAGAATACTATTCTGTTGAAAAAAAGAAAAAAGAGATAAAAATGCGTATTCCCAGAATCCTGAACGAATGCCTATGCAGTATAGAACAATGATGTAATCCATGCGATTTAGGCGATTCCAGTATGTGAACAGAGAAAAATGAGCAATTCTTTAGTTGCACACTTGAGGGCCCTGTAGACTGTAAGGAAACGTGTGGAAGCTATTACAATGGGAAATTCGGTCTTAAACTAGATTGGTGCATTGTACCTATATAAGGTTTAATGTGAACTAGGCTATTTGGCTATTTGCCATAATTGGTTTCCATTCCTTTGATTGGAATCATAGATAAAAATTTGCTAATCCACTCTCTCAACTGAAAGTGTTAGGAAAGTAATCCGTCTTTAAAAAATGGCTCTGTGGAATCACATGGGATAAAAAATGTTTTTTTATGGAATCATGAAATTAATGAGAATTGTATTTCCAAGCTTGTCATTTAAAACTCCTTCCTATGGCTCAAGGAGACCAGAGTCCTTACATTATAAAAGCTAAAACCCTTAATTTTTTGAAGATATTCTTTACCCTTAAAATAATTTAATTTTGTGTACCGTGAGCTTAGTTGATTATTGAATGAATCAAGTGTTTGAAATTGTATTCATGATGTGTTTTTCAGGGAATAAGAGCACGCATTTTGGAAACTCTTGTTATGCTAATTCTCCTTGCACTGCTTATTCTTGGAATAGTATGGGTGGCTTCTGCTCTCATTGACAATGATGCTGCCAGTATGGAGTCTTTATATGGTATGACTTTTTTTTTCCTCCTTCAGACCATGTTATCACAGTGTAGGCAGAAACCGTCGATTAAATTTGGTATTGTACTTAGTACAGTGCTTTACACACAGTAAGCACTCAATGAATGCCACTGATTGAAAATTTTGCACTTGAGATATTTTAAAATTCCCATAATTCATTTGTTTCTGGTCTTTGGAATATTTTAAACTGCAAGTATTTTGGCAAATTTAAGAATTGATTTATGTATGCATACTTCACAAGTTTGAGAGATTTTTTTTCCAAACATTTTCCATCATATTTCTTGATATTCTGAAATTCCACTGAAGATTTTTTCTTTGCCCTCACAATTTTGCAATTAGACAAATTACTGTTTTTATTTCCTCAATCATTTTCCAGAAATTTCACATTTGAGTCAACAATTTAATTTAGTTTCAAGAGATCCAAGCAGACAGTTTTACTATTCCCTCCGTGTTTCCATGAGCACAGCATATGTAATGGACTCTGAATAAGTGCAGTTATTTTTTGTTACAGATCTCTGGGAATTCTATCTACCTTATTTATATTCCTGTATATCACTGATGGGATGTTTGTTACTGCTTGGTAAGTATTAATCAGAGTGGTGTAAATTGCCTTCATGTGGTTATTTAACACTAGAGCTCTATTTACCTGAGTATAAAGGAAAAATTAATTATGGCAAGAGATTTCATAAGAATTGTGGTTTCTTCGCTCTTAGGCATTCCTGTTTGTTGGGTATAAAATTGTTGTGTAGCATATAAAGAGGATTGATGTTGAACCTCTTATTTTGTAAAGTGGAGATAACCACTTTACAAAATCTATTCATGTAGTATGTCCCTATATGCCCACATATTGGGCTGCCCTTTGGAAATAGTGGCTGAGCCTCAGTCGAATCGCCAAGAGTTTGGGGACTGAGAAGAAACGTGAAGAAGTCGATTCATCCAACTCCTCCCATCCTTGTTGTCCTGTCCCAGTGCCTTCCCTCATTCCCCCCCCCCCCCCCCGCACTGGTATGACTCCCATCCAACCCCTCCTCACCCCTCACACTGTCCTCTCCGCCCCACCCCCTCTCCCCCACACCCCTGCCAAGACCTGCGAACTCAGTTGTCCCCATGGCTTCGACTGCCACCTCTCTGTGGATGATTCCCAATTCTACCATCTCCAGCTTTGATCTCGCTCCTTCTCTGAAGCCTCACATTTCCTCCTGCCTTCAAGACATCTCTACTTGGATGCCTTTCGGTCACCTCAAACGTAACATGTTGAGAACAGAACCCCTGTATCTTCCCATCCAAACCCTGACCTCCCCTTGATTTTCCCATTCCTCTAGACAGTATGACCATCCGTAATAATAATAATAATATTATTATTAATAATAATTAATGCCCATAGCCTTGGCGTTATCCCTGACTCCTCTCTCATTCAACCCACATATTCAATCTATCACTAAATTTTGTCAGTTCAACCTTGACAGTGTTGCTAAAATCCATCCTTCCCTCTCCATCCAAACTGCCACCACATTAATCCAAGCACTTTTCCTATCCCCCCTTGATTAGTGGAACAGCCTCCTTGCTGACCACCCCCTGCCTTCTATCTCGAGTCCACTCCAGTCCATACTTCATTCAGTTGTATTTATCGAGCATTTATTGTGTGCAGAGCACTGTACTGAGCACTTGGGAGAGTATAATGCAACAATAAACAGACACATTTGCTGCCCACAGCGAGCTTACAGTCTAGAGGAGGGGAGATAGCCATTAACATAAATAAACTACATAAATTACAGATATGTACATAAATTCACTCTGCTGCCGGAACATTTTTCTGCAAAAATGTTCGGTCAATATTTCCTCATTCCTCAAGAACTTTCAGTGGTAGCCCATCCACCTCGGCACCAGACAGAAACTCCTTACCATTGGCTTGAAAGCACTTAATCACCCTGCCCCTTGCTACCTTACCTTGCTACTCCTAATAGTAACTGTGGTATTTCTTAAGCGCTTACTCTCTGCCAGGCACTGTACTAAGCGCTGGCATGGTTACAAGCCAAATGGGTTGGACACAGTCCCTGTCCCATGTGGGGCTCACAGTCTCAATCCCCATTTTACAGATGAGGTGAGTGAGGCTCAGAGAAGTGCCAAAGGTTACAGAGACAAGTTGCAGAGCTGGGATTAGAACCCATGACCTTCTGACTCCCAGGCCCGTGCTTTATCCACTATGCCATGCTGCTTCCTTAGTACTATCCAGCCCGCACACTTTGCTCCTCTATTGTCAGTGAACGTACTACCTCCATCTCATCTATCTCACCGCTGACCTTTCATCCACATCCCGCCTCTGGCCTGGATCATCCTCCCTTTTCAGATGACAGACAATTACTCTGCCCACCTTAAAAGCCTTACTGAAGGCACATCTCCAAGAGACCTTCCCTAAACCCTCATTTCCTCTTTTCCCACTCTTTTCTGTGTCACCCTGACTTCCTCCCTTTATTCATCCTCTCTGCCACACTCTGCCCCTCCTGTCCCCAACACTTATGTCCATATCCATTATTTATATTACTGTCTGTCTCCACTTCTAGGCTGTAAGCTCATTGTGGGCAGGATATATGCCTTTTGTATTGTTGTGCTGAACTCTCCCAAGTGCTTGGTACAGTGCCCTGCACACGGTAAACTCTCAATAAATACGATTGATTATAGTGGTAGCGGTTTGGGCAGCTGCAGTTGCACGTCCCTGCCAGTCTTATTCTTGCCAGGACCTGGAATGCAACAAACAAGTAGACTGGCAAGAATGTAGCTCATTGCCAAGCTCACCCAAGAATTTCACATAGACAACTCATTCTCAGCTAAAGTGACTTGGCAGCCACCACAGTATTTTGGCACCTATTGGTACACCTGTCTATCAGCAGCGTCATCCTTGGGATTTATTGAGCACTTACTGTGTGCCGAGCATTGTACTAAGCGCCTGGGAGAGTACAATACAACAGTGTTAGTCAGCGTGTTCCCCATCCACAACAAGCTTACAGTCTGTGTGTGTATCTGAATCGCTCTCATCTAGTAATTAGATAAGTGGCTCCAGTCATTTTAAACCCTGAACAAGAAGGGCTGTAGTTCATTCATTCAATATTGAGTGCTTACTATGTGCAGAGCACTATACTAAGCGCTTGGAATGTACAATTCAGCGACAGTTAGAGACCCTGCCCAATGAAGAGCTCACAGTCTAAATGGGGGAGACAGCGAAACAAAACAGAACAAAAGAAAACAACATTATCAAAATAAATAGAATCAAGGAGATATACACCTCATTATATACAGTGATACCTCCTGAGCACCAGGGCGGGTATTGCAAAGAGCTGATTTTTTTTTCTCCCAGTGCAGTGCCTTGGTGGGAAACATGAAGCCTAGAAATGCACCCCGGGCCAGGGCTTGACTAGGAATCTCTGGATGGGTTATGTGACTTGGAGGATGGGGAGGTGCTACAGAGCACCTTGATGTGAACAGTTGGCAGGCCCAGGGTGGAAATTTTTGTTAGGGGGCCTTTTCAGCTTCTCCCCACTTCTCAAGAGTCCTCACAGTTTGAGTTCCAGTTTTCTTGACTTCTTAAAAAAAAAAAAAAAGGCATTTATTCATTGTGAGGTTCCCCTAGTTGGTGACTCAGTTATCTTAATGTCGTAGTCAAATCCTGGCCCAAATTAGATGGGTTGCCACCTGTCGAAGTCTGGAAATGCCTTCTAGAGTAAGATGGGCCTTAGGGAGAATCTTCATTCCCTTGAGCTCAGGAGTATTGATGGTTCTTGTAAGAGTGGAATGGGTAGGGGAGAAAAGGAAGGGAGAGGATTCTTTTGGGGATTGGTGCCTGCACTTGCCTGGGACACTGAGTCTGTCTGAGGTATGTATTGTACATATGTCAGTTAAGGTGCAAGTTCAGAGGTTTCCTGAGAAGTCTGGAGAATTACCTCAATTCCCGAGACTTCATCGTAATTCCAGAGATGTGTTAATCCAAGGCAAATCCTTCTCAAGATACTTTTGATTACAACCCAACCAGATCAAACAGGAATCACCCAGAGTAAGAGGAGTCAGGTAACAGACTCAGCCCAGTTCCGGTTTTAATAATAATAATAATTAATAATAATTATGGTATTTGTTAAGCACTTAAGTATGTGCCAGGCACTGTCCTAAGCCCTGGGGTAGATATAAGCAGATCGGGTTGGACACAGTCCCTGTCCCACATGGGGCTCACAGTCTTAATCCCCATTTTCTAGATAAGGTACCTGAGGCCCAGAAAAGTGAAGTGACTTGCCCAAGGTCACACAGCAGACAAGTGGCGGAAACAGGATTAGAACCCATGACATTCTGACTCCTAGGCCTGTGCTCTAGCCACTAGGGTTTCCTTCCCCTCCTGCAGAGCACTTTCTGGGGTCTGTAGCAACAAAGTCGAGCTGAAATGACCTTTTTTTCTCTTTTTTGTTTCTTTTAAGTCAGGCACTGAATATTATCTTTGGGCCTCTCTCATCTGGAACTCAGGAACTCTCAAAGCCATTACCTTAGTCCCCTGACTCTATTAGCTTCCATCTTTCATAGAGTGCCCAACCCCTGAAGCCAACTCACCCTTTTTCCCCACCCCCTCTCCCAGCCCTCCCTGATATTTGCTGACAGCTGCTGCCTCTGAAGTTGGCCCTGTCTCTGCTAATAAAGTCGTTCTTTCTTGGTAGAAGCATGACTTTGGGGAGAGAGCTCCCCAAACCATAAATATATTTCACGTAGCTAGCTTGAGGAAATTAGACTGGTTATTACCTTTTTACCCAAACTAGCCTAGTGTTTGTTGTGCATCTTTGCACCTGTGCTGAAGTGATATCAGCCCTTCTGGCTTTTGTGCTCTTGAGTTTCAATTTTTGCAGGTACATAGGTAATGGTTAAAAGAATGAATAAAAAATTACTATTTTAGGTACGTTCCTTATATTACCAGTCTTCACAGTCAGAGAAAGCACAAAAAAGGCTTTAAAACTCGTATATTCATTAATTGAATGGAAACTGTACAATTGATTTTTTTTCTTTCAAATATTGCATTTCGGCATATCCTGGAACCTGAAATAAAAACATATCCATTTACTGTAAATGCTGCCTTTACTAACCTAAACAAAGTGGGATTTTGAAAATCATTATAAAGTAGGATTGATTGCTACCCCTCTTATTCCTAGGAAACTTCCTGATTTGGGATGTACTGTGGGATGTACTGCAATATTCTTCACACTGTAAACTCAAGTCCCTTCCCCTCTCTCCCAGCAGCGAAACTCCACTCCGCTTCTGTTTTTCATTTTGGTGGTCTGGGTTGTGGATGTGGGGACAGCACCTGTTTGTAGTAATTGTATATAGCACTTTTCTTAAGCAACTGAAAGCAGGCAATGTTCAGTTAACATTGAGCATCCGATTGGCTGGGTAGGAGGCAGTTATCCCAGGTTTTTCAGTGAGAAGACTGAGTCATCAGATCTATTCAGTATACTGTCAGGTCTCCAGAAAGTGGATATTTCATTATACATTTTGGGTAGAATTAGTCAAAGTTCTTCCAACAATGAATGTCTGTCTGGATACACTGGAAGAAACGGTCTTGCTCCTGTGTGCAGCATCAGACATAACATACCACACTGAGTTTTCATAACTGCAAAATACATAGCCTCCTTGACGTAGAAGTAACACCGTGGCCTGCTGGGTAGAGCAAGCATGGGCCTAGGTATCAGAAGAACCTGGTTCTAATCCCAACTCTGCCACTTGTCTGCTTTGTGACCTTGTGCAAATCACTTAATTTATCTGTGCCTGCTGCCACATCTGTAAAATGGGGATTAAGACGGAGAGCCCCTTGTGGGACATGGACTGTGTCCAACCTGATTAGCATCTATCTATCCCAGTGCGTACGTTTAGTGCCTGGCACTAAATACCATTAAAAAGAGCAAAAAAACCCACTAATGGTAAATCAGTTCTCTTCAGCACCTTGATCATGGGAGGCTATTGTGCCTCTAGCTGATTAACATTTAAGCACCCTCTTGATTAAGAGAGTAGGAGCTAAATTCCTCTATTTCTTTTCTGTAGTAGCATGTTTTCAAGTTTCTTATTGACCATGTTTAACATGATTAAATCAAATGGTTTAGATGGTCCATCAAATTTTCCAAAGGATACACGTCTTCTTTTTCTCAAAGCTAAATCCTTCATGTGGAAGTCAGTCTAGACTGTTTTTTTTTCCCAACCAACTGCAGTCACTCTGGGTACTTCAATCATAATCAGCATGTTCAGTGATGATTTCTGCTGAACTTAAAATTGCTTCCATTATCCAACTTTTATTTTCTAGCCGGTATGATAGACCTGCCCTTTTTAAATGAACTCTGGGTCCCTTCGTTTATGCAGAGGTTTTATGTTAGGTGATATATAGCAGCTTGGGCACTATTTTTCCTCACTCCTGTCAGCAGCAGGATTTGTGCTAGGGGTTTTAGTGTACCTGACACAAAAAGAACTAATATAAGTTTAGGTGAGCAATTTTGTAGGGGGAAATATAGCTTCAGTGCGAGTTACTCTGAGCACATTATTTTGATTGAGAAATGCAGAAGTAGTGCCTAATCCATGCTGAAACTATTTTTATTAAGAATACCTCATTCTCTGCAGTATGTACACCAGTTGGGCTTTCACGAATGTTTACGGTGATGGGTCAGCTGTTGGTGAAGCCAACGGTAAGTATTTCATTGCAATTCTTTTAATCTTCTAATCTAAGTGTAATTGCATTTTGATATCTTTCATTTGTCTGTGTAAATTACTTTGATTCCAGATTGCCAGATTTTAAAATGAGGGTCCTTGGTCATGTTTTTGTTTGACTATCCACTTATTTTCTTTTAAATAAGTGTGAGAATCATATTAAAATTTATCCTCTGGAATTGTTTATTTTAATTTTTGGCCTGTGGTTTTTGTAGTCCTAAAAAGCTTGCATTCTTTTAGCCATATGCCACTTTCACCTACACAGTCCCTGTCCTCTAGCAAAACTTAGACCAGAAAGGAACATCAGAAACATTTTGAACAAGCAATAGCTTTTATAGGGCCATTTGCCTGTTTCAGGTCTCAAAGAGTTGATTTCCCTCACTACTGCAAACCAATCAGAAGACCAGCTGCTTCTCCATGTTTCCCTGAAACATTTTCTTCCCATTGGATAGCCACAAGGTCTTAAGCCTGATCTCTGTCAGGCTGAGACCTCAGGTGCTGGGGAAATCCTGATACTTCCTTCACACTCCCTTCTGATTGAAATGGCTAGTTGTTTTTCTCTGGTTGTGTTTCAGGCTTAGCACAGAAGATGGACATTTTAGGGTCTCTAATTGTTTAGACATCTTGGGGATTGTGATTAGCATCATCTGCTTATAAACTATTTAACCTGTTTGGATTTGATTGATTAAATGGTCAAAAAAGTAAGGAGTATAGATTCCTAGAAGGCAGAGATTATGCCACTTAGTTGTACTTGTCCAAGGAAAGTACACGTCTGCTGGGTGACCATGGGCAAATCACTTCTCTGTGCCTCAGTTACCTCATCTATAAAATGGGGATTAAGATTGTGAGTCCTGTGTGGGATAGGGACTGTGTCCATTCTGATGAGCTTGTAACTACCTCATTGTTTAGGACAGTGCTTGGCATATAGTAAGCACTTAACAAATACCATCATCATTATTATTATTGTGTTTCAAAGAATGATTGTTTAAAAAGGGTATAGAGCCACCCAGAAAGCTGTAGGTTTTTACAGTTTCAGCTTTTCAGTGGAAGATACAGGTGTATAATTCATAATATTAAAGCTCAATTTTTAAACTGGAACTGATTTATTCTTGTAGAACTTATAAACCCATTCACCAAATGTTTTATATAAAAAAGCATAATAGCAAGAAGCAGTTTTGGTATTGTGTGAGCTTAATGTTTCAGTGACTCCTTAAGCAGAGCTACTGTCTCTAATTCCCACCTATGTAGTCTTTCCCAATGCTTATTACAGTGCTCTGCACAGTAAATGCGTAATACCTACTATTACTCCTAAATAAACTAAAACATGACACTTGGATTTATTTAACATTTATTTATTAGAATGTTTGTATTTCTAAATGTAGATCCTGGAAGACCTAGATGAACAAATTTACATTATTACTCTAGAGGAAGAAGCACTCCAGAGGAGACTAAATGGTATGTATGTAACATATGCTTTGTCCAGAAAAGTCTCTTTTACATCTGTAATACAAACAAACCAAAAACTACCACCCAAACAACGGGCCTCGTGTGATTTGGGAGTCTGGGGCGTTCATGCTGAACTAACTGAATAAGGGGTAAAACTGCCTTTCCTTCCAAAACCCGGCAGGATGAGGGGAGGATAAAGAGTCTGGCCAGGATCTGAATGGAAGCCTTAGAGTACAGTGCCGAAACATTTTCCCAAATAAAATGATGCTGGAAACCATTTATTCAAGTACAGTTGAAGGAACTGCAAAAGGAGATTTGAATGGAAATTAGACAAATTGGGTTTAAACTACATTTTTAAGGATTGAATAGGAGATAGGCTCTATCAATCTATTGAGTGTTTGCTATGTGCAGGACACTGTACTGAGCACTTAGGAGTGTACTCTATGACAGACACAGTACGTGTCCCCAATGAGTTTAAAGTCTAGAGCAGGAGACAGACATTAATATAAAGACATTACAGATATGTACATAAGTGTTGCAGGGCTGGTGTGAATGAGGGTGGTGAATAAAGGAAGCAAGACAGGATGATGCAGAGGGGAGTGGGAGAAAAGGAAATGAGGGCTTAGTCAGGAAAGGCCCCTTGGAGGAGATGTGCCTTCAATAAGGCTTTGAGGGCGGGGAGAGTAATTGTCGGATATATAGAGGGAGGGTTCCAGGCCAGAAGCAGGACATTAGTTCAGACTAAAACCGAGAACACATGGGTGCCTTTCACACTAAGGTTTTTGATTGGAGAAGGGATGGAAGAAATTTAACTTAAATTAGATCATAACACTCTAGCCAGTTTTCCCGTAAATGCTGATGAAGCAGAGGGAGAACACACTGTGTGCCCCTAGGCCAGTCAGAACTCCCAAAACCACCTGCTCTTTCCAATGTCAGAGGGTCCAGGTAATGGGCAGAAGAAGAGTTTTAGAGGTTTTTGCAACACCTTATGAAGATTTAGCTGTATGCAAGAGGTGGGTGTTAGACTCCACCCATCCCAGAAACTCCCACCAGCTGCTGGGAAATGTAGTTTTCTCCTTTCCCATCCTAAAATTGACTTGCCAACTTTGAACCAGTCTTTCTCACCAGAGACGGAACGTAACCCAGTTGTCTAACACAAACAGCAGCAAATAGCCCATGCAGCAAATCGTTCCATTCTGCACCCCCCAAAAACCCCCTACTCAATGCGAAACTTAAGGGTTGCTTGGTTGAACAATGGCAGTAGAAGGGAGAATTTTATTGACCTGGGGTCGTGTTCCTTTCCTTTGGGCCTTTAGTAGTAGCATTAGGAATTTGCAGTTACGGAGGTCATCTCAGCCCTGCAAACATGTGCGCCCCCTTTCTGCTGGGTGTCAGTGCATTTTAAACAAAGGCTTTTAAGTGAACCAGTCTTTGCACCTTTGCAAATTTTCATTAACCTTTTTGATTGTGCTGCAGCCACTACTCAGAGTTCTTGATTTCATAGAACCATGAATCAAGAGAAACCATTAACCTTCATTTGATAGCAATATATTCAGAAGGTTCCTTTGGCTAACCAAAGGAAGTCTGTTTGGGTCTTTTTTTTTTTTTTTGAGGTCAGTTGATGCCTAAATGCTAGCATCTCCAGAAATAGGATTTTTTTGTTTTTTGTTTTTTAAGTGGCCAAATCTTTTGATAAAGAAAAAAGGAGATTGATTATCTTGTTCAATTGGCTTTCTCATTGCATTACCATGTTTTTATTTTCGTTACCTGTTCTCCCCAGAATCCGTGTGAGATTTTGAAAGTCCTTTTCAAAATATCCAAATCAGTAGTGTTGAGCTATTTTTAAAGATATAGCATTAAAAACAGGCTGTATATTTGTCTTTCTGCCTGTAACTCCAAAATTGTTAAATGTGTGCCAAATGCATTAATTATTGATAATCTTAGATCTTCGAACTGAAGGATACAAGTATTAAATTTATAGCTCTATATTAAATAGCTGCAATTGAACCACAAATTTTCATCTCAGGGCTAGAGATATGAAAATAGTACCTAAGTTAACTTAATAACGTAAGCCTTCAAGAGGTAGCAAAACATCGAGATATCAATTATGTAGTGCAAATAAAGCCACTTAATATACCACATTCCTTTGGTGGTACTTGAAAGTGAGACAGAATCTTATTTGAGAGAAGTACTGGAGGTATCGTATCACTGAATTGATTTCATGAATCTTGCGGTTGAACTGGCTAGTATATGTTAGGATGTTGTATGATAAACAAGTAGCATAAAAATGCTAATAAATGCCCCTCTAGGATGTATTGAATAGGCTTTGAAAAACTGTGATTCCTCCAAACTACCCTACAATGTATGTTGTCTTCATTTTACATCTAGAAGTTTGATGTCTATGGTGGTTACATATATTGCTGTGGGAATTAGTAGCAGAGTAGGAATTAGAATTTAAATACCCAATTCCCAAACCTCAGTCCTGTTTCTCTTTCAAAGAATTCCCCTTCCAACTCTCTCAAAACCCCCAAGCTTATGTAACTTCTAAAATTAAGTGTCTCATGACATCTTAAAAACTAGAAAGAGAAATACTTGAAGGAAGGCCAAATACATCATAAGCTCAAATCAAGCAAAGAGACTAGGGTGCAGATGTTAGTAAATAAATAGAAGGGCAGAAGCATTTGAAAATGAAATAAAGGAGATTCCGACAGCTGATAAAAATATTTTATTCATTTTTTTTTTTAAACCATTTTTGTAGGCCAAGCTCTGTTTAGGGAAGCTTTGTTGGTAGGTTGCTTTCGTATAGCAAACACACAAAGGCTTGTTCAGTGTAACTCTTTGAAGATATGATAGAGTAATTATTATTGTTCATGGTGTTTGATGTTAGTTAGCCACTGTGAAATATTTGCTGTGGAAAATTCTAGGCTGGCAAAAGATTTGTGTTTATGGTATAATTTGAATACTTCTATGACAAAAATGAACATTTTATCTAATGCAGGCAGTTAGGTATTGTATGCTTGGCTAGAATGTTTTCGTCAGTCTATTCAGAGAGTCAAACTGGAAGACTGAAATGGATAAGATCTGATTTTTTGTTAAGCTATTGGCAACAAAATGGAGAGCCTATGAAATACCTTAAGCGTTTATTTAGCTTAGTAAATTTAGTTCTTTATTCCTATTTGCATTTTCTAAGCATCAAGTTTTTTCTGCCCTTTTTGGAATCTATGGAAGACATTGAAACTTTAAACTCTAGGTTCTGTTATTCTTAAATACACATCTCAGTATATGTAGAGTGTTTTCAGATACTAGAAAAACCTATAAGAGAAACAAATAGTGTTTTTTTTTTTAATGTGTTTGAACTCAATGAGAAGCAGCATGGTGTAGTGGATGGCACAAGGGCCTGCGAGTCAGGACCTAGGTTCTAATCCCAGCTCCTCCACTTGTCTGCTGTTGACTTTGGACAAGTCACTTCACTTCTCTGTGCCTCAGCATCCACATCTGTAAAATGGGGATTAAGACTGTGAGCCCCATGTGGGACATGGACTGTGTCCAACCCAATTAGCTTGTATCTACCCCAGTGCTTAGAACAGTGCCTGGCACATAGTAAGCACTTAACAAATACCATAAAAACCCCATAATGTCAGCATAGCTGTCATTTTATTTTAATATCAGTCTTCTGCTCTAGATTGTAAGCTCCTTGTGGGCAGGGAATATGTCTACCAACCGTATTGTACTCTGTCAAACAGTACCATGTTCTGCATGCAGTAAGTGCTCCATTAAATACCACTGATTGATGGATTGAATTAAGAACAACATACTACCAATTAGTGTTCCACAATGTTAAACTAAGTGGCTAAAACCAGTACTTGGAGAGAGCGGCCTCAGATTGTTCATTGCACCAAGAAGGTTTGATATCCCACTAGGATTTTTCTTTAACTCTCTTAAGCATACAATTCAATTTGCTGTTATATGGCTGTAGCTTTCATGTTGAAAAGAAGGAGGCTTATGACCTGTGCAAGACCTTCTGTTTAAACTTATCATTAGTGATAAATATCAATGTGTACCATGTTTATCCAAATATATCTCATGCCCTCATAAATCCTACTCTATACTAATCAAGTTTAGAATAAATAGGAGTTCATATTTTTTTAAATATAAAGCTTTGGAGACCAACATTTTGGGGGGTGACCTGGGTAGACCCAAACTCCTTTGCCTTTGTGTTACTTTGGTTTGGGGGCATAGTAAAATTAGCCCTTTACCCCCTTGGAATTTGGGGCTGCAGGGTAATCAGGGCTCATGTAGATCACCCCATGAACTGTAATCTTAAAGTTCACATTCACCCAGACTTTTTGAAAGCAAAGATAGGAGGAAAAGATAGTTTTTTTATTAGATATATTAATGAAAAGCTTAGCAACAATAATTCAGCAAAATCTCCATAATAATTAAAAGTCGTGGCCCATCATCACGGGTTTGTGTTCTGTGAGAGACAGATTTGGAGAAATGTGGGTTTGCATGGGTTTTTAAAATGATTTCTTAAAAAGCATGGAAAATAGAGAACGGTCCATGACAAACCAAGGCGAAAGAGGAGAAGATGTAAGGGGGTAAGGACTTCAACAGAAAGTGGTTGGGAGGGGCGAGAATAATACAAAAGAGCTGGGCACGGGAGCGAGGACCTGGTTGGAGGAACACTAATTGGTAATATGTAGTTCGTATTTGTTGATGACATTAGGAGTTACTGCTGCATTCTGTTTGTCAGAAATACCCTCTCCAAGTGATATCCACTAAAAGGTGAAAATTAGAAAAGAAAATCTCTGTATCTTGAAGGAAGTGTGTGGTGGCTGAAGTTTCCTACAAATCAGTGGTAGGGCATAATCTACCAGAGTTTCAACACTTCACTGTTTTAGGTAACACGTCAAATTCTCGAGTTAATCAGTGTCATCCAAGAGTCATTTTAACAGCAGAAACCAAGACTCCATTCTGTCGGTGTGTTTCTCATGCATAGTCGGTGTAACGACACCGAAGGTATGCTTTCTGTTTGCTGGGATTTGTGAAGAGGATGGATGACAGCAGTATTCATCACAAGCAACTGATATGATTAGTTAAGTGAAGTGGAGTGACTGAAAGGAAGGGAGGAGGAAGAAATGTTACAAGACCCACTGCTACAGGAATCTCCATTGATGAGGCCTAGCAGTAGATGGAGCCTGTTAATGGTCGACGGCCAGAGATTTGTGGGAGAGAGATGGTTTCTTTTAGATGAAAGGCATTATGTTCCCCAGGAAGCGAACACCAAAAATGGGGAGACTAGAATGGCGGTGGGGAAGAGATTTAATCTCCCAGAAAGGAGCTGGCACAAGTGCCTGCGCTTTCGAGAGTCGAATCTCCCCCACACCTGGCAGTCTTGACATGAGTGCATTTTGCTTTTGGCTGGCCCACAGCCACTTACAAAAATATGGCATAGGGATCACAGCCTAGAGGAAAGCGGAGTTGAAAATGTGTTGGGTTGGGTCCAGAGAGTTGTAGCCATTGTGCACCTTCAGCCTGAGATTTTGAGGTCTGGCCACTACTCCCAAGTCTCACAGTAATGTTTTGACTATCCTTGGTCCATAAGCCGCCCAGGCAGAAATGGGCCATTCAAGAAAACTTGCTGGGAGCTCCAGGGATGCTGAAGAAGTATTTGGGAAAGTCCAGAAATGGCAGCAGTGGTATGCTGGCTTGGAAGTCAGTGACCCACAGTGCAGCAGAGGCTGGCAGAGGATGCCACCCATTTTTAAAAAATGATATTTAGTTGCCTACTGTGTGCTAGGCATGAACCAAGTGCTGGAGTAGATACAAGCTAATCAGATGGAACACAGTCCATGTCCTACATGGGGCTCCCAGTCTTAGTCCTCATTTTACAGACAAAGTAACTGAGGCACAGCGAAGTTAAGTGACTTGTCGAAGGTCACCCGGCAGACAAGTGGCAGATCCAGTATTAGAATCCAGGTCCTTCTGTTTCCCAGGCCCATGTTCTGTCCATTAGGCCACACTGCTCTCATTTTAGAATCCCAGGACCCATTTTCTTGGGTCCTGGGATTTACTATTGTTTAGCAGTTTGTAAGGCAAAGCAGTCGAGTATCAGGTAGCGATGGGCGGTACTTGTCAGCTACAGTGGCTTTTCAAAGAATTCACTGCAATGTCTTTAAAGTTAGTATTAGCTATCTGGTTAGTACTGTCAGCAGCAGCACCTGCAGGTATGAGGGTACTGAAAATGATTTTGTTATAAAGATCGTGGAAAAAAAAAAACAATTTCCATCTTGAATGCCAGTTTTATCGAATTTTGGCTGATAAGCAATGATGCTAAAATGCTTGATAATGTTTGTCCTGGCATTTGAGAATTATTATTTCTTGCATTGGAGAGCTCACAGGATTGGGCATTGTGTTGAGAAAAATCACTTTAATGTTTAAATCAAAGTGATTCTAGAGTTTTGACGGCATGATTCTCTTATAGAATTCTTTGTTTAAAACTCGAGGTATGTTAATAAGATGTACATCACCCTGATTCTATTTATTTGCCATTGTTTTCATGAGATGTTCTTCCCCTTGACTCTATTTATTGCCATTGTTCGTGTCTGCCTGTCTCCCCCGATTAGACTGTAAGCCCGTCAAAGGGCAGGGACTGTCTCTATCCGTTGCCGATTTGTACATTCCAAGTGCTTAGTACAGTGCTCTGCACATAGTAAGCGCTCAATAAATACTATTGAATGAATGAATGAATGAATATTCCTATAATTGGAGGAAATTGTTTTTAGATAATAGAGTTATCTCCTAACAGTTTTTATTTTCTGGTACTTCTTCCAAAACTAGCTTGAGAATACTAAACAACTTTGCAACTCCAAAGATTCTATTTCTATGAAAATTGTTTGGGAATTTGAATTGTTTGAAACGGATCATGCTGTGGATTAAATTGTTCATTCACTCATCTCTTTTTTAAAGGAAAAGACAATTATCGCATTACACCTACTTAATTGTGAAATTAATTCCTGCTTGTTAACATGCTCATTGTAATGCACGGCAAGTATTTAGAGCCATTGAGGTCACACTGTTAGGATGCTTGTCTAGTGACCTTAAAAAAAAAGTGGTTATTGAAGAAATCCTGAATTTTGGAAAATTATATTATCTTGGAAGCTGAAGTGTTTTAGTACCCACGTCAGTCCTTAAGCAGGAGAGTAAAGCTGGGACTTTTTATATTAAAAGGGAAAAGAAGTTGCCTTTAGCTATTAGTTTTCCTGAATTCAGGGAGACGGGTGGGGCAGGATCAAAAATACTTACTTGATCAAAGTTATTGGCTCTAAAGGTATTCTTACCTATGTAAGAAAGATGAAAGGTGTTGTTTTTATTGCACGCTAGTAACAGTGTAATTTTGAACTAATTGGTGTTGAACTGCCAATCACCTAGGGGGAATGCAAATAGATACTCTTACAGTTTCCTTTGAGGTACTGAAATCTTATGTCGGGGCTGGAAGAAAAACAGAATAATACCGTTAAATTGACCTTAAATGAGCTGCTTTGTGGTTTTCTCGGAGAATCCCTTCTAATTTTTCAAGACTAGTCCAAACAGGTTTTGTCTACCTATTTGACTTATTGGCTAGACAATGCTGACATTGAACCTTTTAGGTGCATGTTTGAAATAAAGTAATTATGATGTGGATCTTCAATATATTATTTTGCTCATCTTTTTATGTAGTTTAGACTGGTTTGAAGCCTTCCTTATTGGTTTGCACTAGGTCATGAATCTTTAGAATGGTTCTCCCTTCCTACCATGCCATTTTTAACAAATGCCCAGCCATTGGGTTAAGAGCGTTATTTTTAGCTTTGGAAGTGATGCACCAAATTGAAGGATGGCCACTGCTTTGGGTAAAAATGAAATTTTATATAACAATGGGAAGGAATTGGTAATTTTCCAGGAACATTCATTCCAGAAGAAGGCAGTATGTTAGAGCAGATATTTAAATTATTTAAAAGCCAGATCAAGAGTTTGGAGATAAATTAGTGCCTTAAAGATGGTATCTTTGTAATTTCCATTATTTTAGTCTGTTGGGCATTTAAAACTTGAATAGTCTTTTAAGGGCTTTACTTAATTTTGTTTTGGTAAATTGAAGCTTCTTTGCACAGTCATGTCTTGTCATCACTTCTATTCATAATTTTTGTAGTGGGGTAAGAGTCTTTTTTATCGGTACAGAGAAAGAAACATTTCCAAATTTAATTATTTCATTCTGGTATATTCTTATGAGTTGGGATAGTTGTTTTGGCAGGTTTTGTTACAAGGAAAGATGCTTAAACATTCATATTTAGGATTAAGAGCACCTCAGACAAGGAATGTTTGCTTCTTCATTTTGGTCCATGCACAGTGTCACTCTGTCCTTGTGACATTCCACAATACACCTATAACCAACGGATTGATACATGAGGTGTTTACTTGGTTGTATAGATAACAATGGAGTAGTAATTTCAGACCTTTTATGTTAAGCCAGCCTGATACCAATAAACTACTAAATGCAGATTAGGAATTTGCCAGGAAATCAACTGCATCTAAAGATCACCTTCTATTGGAAGCCCCTGTACTAAGAAAAGGGCAGGTTAAATTTCACTGATGACTATAGAGCCTTTTCTTCACTGACAAAGGTCAACAAAACTTACTGTGACTTGAGATGGCAGGATTTCAGTGCTGTTTCTTAATGAAATGAAAGGCCTGCTCAGATTTATACTGTAGTCTTCTCATAAGGTTGTTTGCACTTCTAAAAGAGCACTGCTTTTAATTTAGGTGTATCTTCATCAGTGGAGTATAACACCTCGGAACTGGAACGGGAACTTGTCAATGTGAAGGCAATGAAATCAAAACTAGGTTTGTATCTTTTGCTCAGGTAGTGTCTCCTGATATGGAAATGCATTCCAGACTTCTTGATTATTGCTAGTTTGATAGAACTCAGAGAAAGTGCTAGAGGAAATGTTCATTTTTAATGAACATTTAAATGTTTCACCTTGGCTTAAGCCTTGAGTTATGATGGTTTTTGGAGGATCGATAAAAGACATGTATAACCTAGCCTGATCATTTGAAGAAGCAAATTAACCCTTTCGAGCTGGAATAACCATTGTTTTGGCTTTTTAAAAGAAAGAACATATTTGAAAATTACTTTACTATTGGAATGGTCCACCATTCTTTGCATAGCCCTTACATATGCTTATAACCATACACATTGGTTAAGCATGTTATTAACTATAATCCAGTGTCCAGAATTGTCACCTGTAAAGGGCACATGATTTTTAATCTTCACGAGGAGGGCAAACTATGGCCCGTGGGCCAGATCCCACCTGTCTGCTATTGGTTGTCCAGGTTTCCCAGCTCCAACCTGGCTCTGAGCCAGCAGGGGAAGCATTCAGCAAGCCCCATGTCCCTTGAGCCTGGAACGAACTCCCTTTTCATATCCAACAGTTCACCACTCTCCCCACTTTCGGAACTCTCCCAAAAGCTTATGTCCTCCAAGTGGTCTTTCCAGACTGAGTCCTTTATTTAAAAGTGCACCTCCATAAACCCATTGGTTTAGGTTTATTAGAAGATCAGATCATTTAAGGAAGGAGAAATGATGCTGAAGCTCTCTGGTTTTTCTGACCTTTGGGTCCTAGCTAAAAGATGACTAAATGGGTTCTTTTCCCGGGGACAGTGAAAATATGAAACTGAAGTTTGACTTTCCTTTTTTCCTATGATAGAAAGACGGAAAAAGGCTTCAGCATGGGAGAGAAATTTGGTGTATCCTGCTGTCATGATTCTGCTCCTTATTGAGACAGTAAGTACTTCTCAATATGGAGTACCAGGAGAAGAGAAAAGAAAGGAGGGAATAGACCAGTCTCCTTTTGAGCATTTCAGCATTCGCTTTCAACTACAGTGTGACTGTGTTGGAAAATTTGGGGCAACAGATCTCTCACAGCCTGACTGACTGGGTTGATTTGAGCCAAACCTATTCACTGATGCTTCTCCTTCCCAGGCCATCTCTGTCCTCTTGGTTGCTTGCAACATTCTTTGTCTGCTGATTGATGAGACTGCAATGCCAAAAGGATCAAGGGTAATGTAAAACTTTAAACATGCCTTTTTCCCCCCAAGGTCCTCGCACATATCCCTGGATGTTTTTGAACAGTAAAATGAAAAGGTTTTGCTTTCAGCCATTTCCATTGCACTTGATGTATGGGGTTTTAATAATTCTCTGTGTGCAGTAGCAGTTAAGTCTTTGCAGTCAGGGTTTATGATGGCTAACTCCTTGTCTTTCTGTCTTTTGTAAGTGGAATGTCAGGCACCATTTTAATTCAGGTATTTGGATTTACTTTTGGAGGTTGGATCTGAATTTAACTTGGCATGACTCAATGTGACATCCTTCTCTTTTTTCAAGGAAAGACTTATTTTATAAAATGGAACCATAGGAATGGTTTATTAAACAATTGCAGTGCGCTCGCAGAATATCCAAATATTTATCTCAAAGAGAGACATTATGCTTCAAACTAGTTTAGAGCCCTTCATTTTATGGAACTGGATAGGAATGTACAGTTGTTGGGAGAAAATGGAATTTTCTTCTGAGTGTGACATTTTTTCCTCTTTTCATGGAAGTGTCTTTTTAACCTTGGAGTCAATAAACTAGTCTATAATTTGAGTCCATATTCCATATAAAAGTAGTAAATGCTTAATATTCCTATTTTTCTTGCATCAGCTTCCATGTTGATCTCTCTGCTTCCAGCCTCTCCCTTCTCCATTCCTTACTTCACTCAAATGCTCAGATCACTTTTTTTTTTCTTAGGTCATTGCACACTTTCCTCCACTCCTTGTAAATCTCCAGTGGAATCCCATTCCTGTCTTTATCCAGCAGAAACTTCTGACCGTTGACTTTAAGGCATTCACTTAGCTTTCTCCTTCCTTTATCCATTTTCTTCCTCCACTACACCTCAGCTCATAGTCTTTGCTCCTTTCACAGTAACCTACTCACTGGGCCTCGTTCTCATCTCCCTCACCATTGACCGCACTCACTCTCTCCCCCTTCATATGTGACAGACCACAGCTCTCCCCATCTTCAAAGCCCTTCTGAGATCACAGATGATCAGGCTTGCCTGATGAATTTCAAATTTCCCCACTCTGTGTCCCCCAAATGTCACTTCAGCCTTCTGCTCCACTTGACTACTCAGGCAGCCCCTTCCCACCCCAGAGCACCTTATCTTATATGTAGTTACTACCCTGTCTTAATTTTATTTAGGTTTTTTAGGGTTCTGTCTCCTCTGCTAGATTGTAAGCTCCTTGATGGCAAGGTTTGTGTTTTCTCCTAAGTGCCTCATATAGTGCTCTGCACCCAGGTGCTCAATTAGTGCTATTTTTTTTGGTTGTTCAGTAATAAATATGTAATGTCATAAATGTCAGTTTGGAAGCATTTTTAATTGCGTGCCAATTGAGGGTAGTTATTTGAGAGCAGAGAGGTGGCTGGAGAGTGTTCTGAACTGGCACCAGCTCAATGAAGCTCCCACTGCTGCTGCCACATAAGCAGAAAAAGGCAGAGACGAGAGGGTGCCGTAGACTTCAAATGTGACACTAGCAACTTCCGGGCGTGGGGTGGGGGCTGGCAGGCTGGGTAGGGTGACCTTTACGCTTCCTTTGGCATGCACACTGTGGGTTGCTGATCCCATGACTCTGCCTGAATGCAAATATGGTTTTCTGTGTTTAGAAAAGTTCAGATTTCAGCAGAGTATGCTGGATTCTCCTCAGTGGCCTCACTGGTTCATATACTTTTAATAAAAATCTACATTCAAACCTGCCTTTTCTATACAAAGTCCGCAGCCTTTTGAGGGTAGATGTTGCTTCTTGTCATGAATTTCAAGGCTCACAACCATAGATCTACCACTTTGTGGTCAGCTGGAGTGACCAAGATGTCTGTGATTCTAGTTCACTAGCATCCCTGTTTTCAGCTGCTGTCACCAGATTCTCCTATAGTCCAACTCTAGGTATTTAATTTTAAAGAAAGACCTCCTTTTAGTGAAAATCAGAAATCACATTTTTTTCCTAAGATCATTAGAGTGAACAGCTTTAATAAAAATTACTACTTTAAATGTCAGGGCTGTGAAAACTTGTTACTTTTAAGTTATGTTTTCATCGGGAATGAAAAATAGCACTGCTCTTCAGCTCTTTTCCATATACAATTCCTTTTTTAAAAAATCTGTAAAAAAAAATGTTTTCCATTCCAACTTTCAGAGGAAATCAGAACTCGTTCCCCGGTTTTACTGTTTTTATTGATGAAGAACTTAATTTTTTATGTGAACGCATTCATTCATTGTCGTATTTAATGAGCACTTTGTGTAGAGCACTGTACTAAGCATTTGGAAAGTACAGTTCAGCAATGGGGGAAGCAGCGTGGCTCAGTGGAAAGAGCCTGGGCTTCGAAGTCAGGGGTCATGGGTTCGACTCCCGGTTCTGCCACTTGTCAGCTGTGTGACTGTGGGCAAGTCACTTAACGTCTTTGTGCCTCAGTTACCTCATCTGTAAAATGGGGATTAACTGAGTGTCTCACGTGGGATAACCTGATTGCCCTGTATCTAGCCCAGTGCTTAGAAGAGTGCTCTGCACATAGTAAGCGCTTAACAAATACCAACATTATTATTATTAGAGACAATCTCTGTCCACATTGGACTTACACTTGGATCACCTGTTGTATATGTGTTTCTCTTGTGCATTCAACCATAACTTTGTCTGCCGAATAAAAAGAATGTGTGCCTTTTTGGTTTTCTCTAGAAATGTGTTCTTAGATATTCACACTTACACACATGCCTGCCTAGTGAAAGTCCAATGTCACCTTGAAAAATATCCTTAGAACCTATTATTGGCATTTCACAAAATTCTGACTGGTTACCAAACCTCCTTGATGTCACTAGCTTCTGGTGCTCTGGAGACTTCTGCGTGAAAGGCTAAATTGCACTGGGTTGAGGTTGGAAGTATCAGTCCTATAGGACGGTATCTTTATGCAGTCCTTCTAATTTGCCTTGGCATACGCCAGCTGTTCTCTTGAGATATTGGTGCCACCTCAGTTCCTTCCTCACCCCATTGCCCCACTGCCTGGACTCTAGGTTTCTGTCCTACACCACTCAGGGTACCAGCGGAGCGGCACAATGGGTAGAGAAGGGAAAAAGTACGAACCGTCAAGTGCTCCAAGCCCTGGACGTGGGACGTGTGGAACGTGGCTCCAAAAAGATGGTCCTTGACTGATTGTGTCATTCCCAACATGAGGATATTACCTACTGTTGAACTTACCTTGCACTGCTTTGGGTCAGTTCTCTTCAAAGGTTACCCTTGGACCCTACAAATCTCAGCCGTAAGGTTGCTTTCTAAAATATCCAGCGTGAACATATGGATACTAGATTTTTTAACCTGATGTGTTGAGGTTCCAAGGACTCTTTTGGGGAGATCAAATTGCCCCATCCAAGGATGGAAGCAGAAATAGTACTGTCTTTGGGTTTGTGTTAGTAGCACAAGTTAGAAGAATGTGTATAGAGCCCAATCCATTCAACTTTGGGGTCATGGTCATTTTAAAATGGCATTCTTTGTCCACTATCCTTCAAGGTTATTCTGTTTTTGTTGGGTTAATTTTACGTCTAGTTTTCTTTTTTCAGGGTCCCTCGGGAGCAGCAACAGGACCCCTTTATTTTATAAGCCTAGTTTCCTTGTGAAGCCCTCCCTTTTTATGGTATTTATTAAGTGTTTATTGTGTACCAGGCACTATACTAAGTGCTGGGGTAGATGCAAGATAATCAAATTTGACCCAGTTCCTGTTCCACACGGGGCTAACAGTCTTAATCCCCATTTTACAGATGAGGTAACTGAGGCACAGAGAAATTGTGACTTACCCAAGGTCACACAGCAGAGAAGTGGCTGAGCTGGGATTAGAACTCAGGTCCTCTGCCTCCCAGGCCCATGCCGTTTCCACTAGGCCATGCTACTTCTTTAAAATCACATCCCTTCCTAGAGGCCTTCCCTGAATGTTCTCATTTCTGCTACCCACCCTTCCCTCTGTCACCTGTGCACTTGGACCTGTGCCCCTCAAACATTTGATTTTCACCACACCCTCAGCCTCACAGCACTTAGGTACATAGCCTTATACTCTGCTATTTCCCTATCTGTAATTTATTTTAATGTCTGTCTCCTCTAGGCTATAAGCTCCTTGTGGGTAGGGATCTTGTCTACTAACTTAATTATACTGTGCTTTCTCAAGTGCTTAGTTCAAGCTGTGCACACAGCAAGTACTCAAATACCATTGGTTGATAAGGTGGAAGAAAGATTGAGGGCCATATTTGAAGATGGTGTGGTTTTATTTGTGTGTATGTGTGTGTGTGTGTGTGTATGTGGTAGGGGGGCCAAAATGATGAGTCCGTGTCTGCTGTCAGCTCCATAACCATAATCCTAAACCAGGAAAAGATCCTTTCTTAGGATATTGCATCTGCTGTTACCAATGTCTGGCCTTTTTTTAAAAAAAAAAAAAGAAAAAAGCTCCTGAGTGGGCTTTAGATTCTCCATACAAGAAATCGTCATTATATGCAATGGTTAAGAACATTAAGGAAGCCAACAAATCCAAAATGGTCCGTCAATTTACATTTGAAAACCTAGAAGTTCTTGTAAAAGGCTGAGCATTCCTAACTTCAGTGGAATACGTGTTTATCGCCCTGATCAAAATTAGGAAACTGAATACCTGTAGGCCTGAATGCTGAAAGGTGTTTTGTTTTTCTCCTTGTAGGGGCCTGGAATAGGAAATGCCTCCCTCTCCACTTTTGGTTTTGTGGGAGCTGCACTTGAAATCATTTTGATTTTGTATCCTTTCTATTACCAAGAATTCTGTCTGTTAACAAGTATTCTGTATAGTTTTCTGGGACACTGGTAGTTTACTAAGACACTTTCTTAGAAAGAAAGAAAGGAAAAAAAAAAGGGACCAGGTCAGTCCTTCTCAAGCACTCGAAGTGTTTTTTTGTTGTTCCTTTGGTTCTTAAGACTTTTTTTGGAGACTGCTGAGAACTTAAGTGTAACTTGCATTCCTTTGGAGGGTCTCTTTTTCCTTGATTCTCACAGCTATCTCATGGTGTCCTCTGTCGTCGGCTTCTATAGCCTCCGTTTTTTTGGAAGCTTCACTCCCAGGAAGGATGACACAACTATGACAAAGGTAAGGTAAAGTCTTAGGTGGCATTGGGCCACCCAAGACAAACTGATGGTTTTATTTCGTTCTTACCCGGAATGGCTCACTTGCAGGGTGATCAGTGTTTGTTTGTAAGCTGCGTAAACACAAACGGGAAGATTTTCAAAATGCTGAATGAGTGGGAAAAAGGATGTGCTCTGTTTAGTTTGGATGGCATCCATTCAGTTGTAAAACGCCTGGAATAGCAGGGCTTGTTAACTAGCTATAGAAAACCTAGTGAAAGGACTTTTTTTCCCTCCAAAGAAAACGTATTGCTAATGAGTAACTTTGATTGTGCTAACTGTACTTCAGGGAGCTTGTTTGAAATCTGAAGAACTTGGTTGCTACAAGTAGCACAGACCAAGTATTTCAAATTTGAATAATTAAAATAAGACTGAGGAACTCTATTCAGTAACATTTTGCAGTCTGGTACAAATTTGACTTTATCCAATTTGACATAGGCTTTATATAGCAAAAGTTGTTATCTCATGCAGGGACTCAAGCATATATGTGATTATAAAATATTCCCACAAGCTCCCTATGAGAGTAATAAAAATGGGTCTGGGTTTGGGGTTTAATCATAGGCACAATTGCTTTCAAGGTGATTATAAAGTGGAGAAAGTTCTTCTGTTTTGCTTTTATTCTGCTAAGACTTCCTGGAAGTAGAAATTGGTAACAGAATACATTGAGCAATAATATACTAAAAATTTTTCAGGGTAACTTTGTAAGTTAAATGCTATCATTAAAGTGATTCAATTTAGATCATTTAGTATTTCTGGTATCTCTCTTGTAATTCCTAGCAGTTAAGCAAATTGGGGTAAAGTGTAATAATTTGAATCATCTGAGGAAATTAGGCAGTAAATTGGGATATAGGAATATACGTTTATTTTGCAAGTGTTATGGACTTTTTGCTTCAGCCTGATACCCATCTCAAACTAATAGTATTGAGGTAAATAATTTATTTCCAAAATTTAAATTGCTCCTACAATAATGGAGATCTTTTAATTTATTCTGGCTGCGTTTTTTGACACTTCCAGGTAAATGTCTTTTAGAATTTCCAACTATATGTAAAATCAGTTAAATAGCTCTTTACTGGCTTTCAAAATTCTATATTCAGTCTTAAGTGCCATTAAGATAAGTTCTTCCCCATTAAGTTGATAATGCTTTTGGAGGTCTGCAAATGAAGTCAGAAAAATATAACCAAAAATGCTTTAGTAAATTTGGGTTTCATATTGTAACTTTCAAGAACTATGGCTGGATTATTTTTGTCATTATTGTTCAGATATCAGATTTTTATTGTTCTTTCTTGAAACAGATAATTGGAAATTGTGTGTCAATCTTAGTCCTGAGCTCTGCACTGCCTGTGATGTCGAGGACATTGGGTAGGTTAATTTCCCAATTTCAGTTTGAAAATCTTGGCTTGGTTAAAATAGTTTGACTTAACCAGTTGGCCTGAGGCCATTATTTGAAAACCTTTCTTTTTTGGGATTATGGGTCCCTTTCTGAAGTGCACGTTTTCCCTTGTGACCTTCATATTTTTCTGTATTCCTGCTCTACACTATTACCTGGCCTGAGCCAAGAGAAGTAAAAGCAAGATGAAATATTTTGTGAATTCCATCTATTACAGCAAAATGAATGTGTGCATATGTCATTTTCATAATGAGTTACATGGCAATTTTCACTTGGGCCAATTTCACTCTTACGTATTCAAGTGAAGAAGCCCAGATTTAAGGATGTATTGTCTTTGTTAATGGGAAGAGAATACTTAACTTCTTACTCAGCAATCATGAAAAAGAGAATGTCCCTTAACCAATTTCAGTAGTACAAATAGAAAAGACTTTAAAAGCCAGTAAAATTGTGAGATTTGAAGACGTGAACTGTGACTAGCAGGTATGCTTTAAACTCCTTTTTATATTGTTGGTGGATTGTAATCTGTGTATCTGGGAAGACTTTCGGTGGTCTCTCCTATTTGGTACATATATTGTATTTGAACAAGTGTTCATTTAGCCTACTTATCTTTTGTAAAGTAATATATCGTTTGTATCCTCCTTAACACTTAACTAAATGTTATTTCAGAGTGAGATTTCCATGTAGGTAAGTATATTGGTCTCCCCCGGGCTTAAGATTTAGCTAATGTCAATTGTCAAATTGACAAATTGTCAGATCTACTCTGAAATGCCTTCTCTACAATATCCAGGAGAATTTATCAAAAAACAATTGCTGGTAGTGCTAAGTTACTTTAGTTTTCACTGTTGCAAGAGTCCTCAGAGGAATGTGCAAGGCAGACCAAAACGGCATCTTCTTTATAGTTTTTTCACAATTAAAAGAATCTCATTTCATTTTAATGAATTAAAATTTATAAATGAAGCAAAGCTCTCTGTAAATGCTACAGTACTTTTAGCTTCTCTGTTTTTGTAAATTTTGCTTTACATAGAGGCTTCATTGTGTTGACATCTGCTTATGATGGGTTACTTTTCTGTAACATGCACAGTATATACAGTTTAGCGAGCACCTGATTTAAAACTGAATTTTTACATTGGTATTTTGACTCCCCACAACTTTTATGATATTTAAGCCACTTTACCAGTGTAACATTTGAAGACTAATTTACTATGCACTGTAATTTAAGATTAACAGTTGGTAATAACCTCCACTAGTTCCATGAAAGAAAGTGTACATGCTGTGTGCAGTTGTCGATACAAAGAAAACAAATTAATAGCAAAACTCACTTTTCGAAGACCAACAAATGAGATTCCTGAATAGTTTGCCATAGAGATAAATAAAAGAATAAAACCAAAGGAAAAAAGAAAGATGGAACAATTAAAATGCAGCTAACAAATGCACAGACACAGCTGTCCAAACAGGATTAATGGAGTGCATTAGAGTACAGTGAGTCATGTGGTGCTTAGCAAAATATCAACATGCATTGCATTTCATGTTATGCCCAATGGCATTGAATAGATGAAAAGAAATAAATACGTTAAACAGATTCATAGAGGCTTTTCACAGTATTAAAAAAAGCAAGTTTCTAGACTAAAAGAAAAAGCTGGATTTTGGTATTATGGGAAAGGCAAACTGGAGAAAGTTATCAAGTGATTCCCATTAACCCTTTGGAATCAAGTCTTTGAATCTCAGAAGAGGAAATATATGGAATTGTTGTGGATGCTGTGGTATATAACTAGGAATTTTGTCATCATTTTTGTGCTGAAATGTCTTTAGAACTTTGGGGAATATTTAGGCACAAAATGTAAAAGGTGTTTATCTTTTTGCGGCAGCATTATTGAGCTTTTTTTCCCATTACTTCATAATTCCTAGCCTTTGGGGAAGCATCTCTTATCTTTGTGAACCAACTAACAGCATCCCTATACTTAGAATCAAATCTACCCTTGTTTATGTTTTCATGGTAGGACAAATAAATAAATCACCAGGAAAATACCTTAACTCGTAAATCCACCCTTTTCTTAACCCATCTTTTCCCCTTTCCCCTAAATAGTTTTGTTGAATGTATCCTAATTAGAACTTGAAAGATGCTTGCATTTTTGGATGGCAAAATATTTAGCCTGACTCTTGTTTTTAGCTTTTAAAACGAGAAGTTTTGTGTTTCCTTTAAAATGTGCCAGTAGTTACAGTCTCCAAGAGTATTCCCAAGTAATCATCAGGTGGCATTATCTAGCTTCATTATTGCTGCAGTTTTCAGATACATGTTGCAGCAGGGCCCATTTTTATGTTAAAATTGGTAAGCTGTTTCTCACCAAAGAGTAAATAGAAAGTAAACACTCGTTTCTCTTCAGGATGATTTCATTCCTTTGTGGGTCTCTTAATGCCTGAAATTCAGCCTCTTCAGTAAAGTTCAGCCACTCCTTGGGTTGAAAATGTGCAACGAAATCATCTGCACAGTGCATACCAATGAGGGGGTCGAGATGAGCGAGGTTTTAACCGTTAAGGTATATTAAGGTAGTCCGATAGTAGTTAGGATCCTCTGGCCCATTTAAATCTCAGTTTTAAAAAGTATCAGCCAAAATAGTTCAAAGCAGACACCATTTGCTTTCAGTTTTATCTATTTTGCACATAGTGATTTTTCTAGGTGTCGGAAACTGCAATTCCAGGGAATCTATGGAACGCCAAACTTACTTTCTCTTTAGTTTAATTGGCTTTCAGAGTAGGCATTGAGAATGGTGGGTTCATGTGGGAATAAAATCAAAGCTTTGAAATGTGATTTCCAGGCATTTTATCTCCAGATACTCAACTTTTCGAATGCTCAAGATGTTATAAAGTGAGATTTTCATAGCAACAATGAATTTCTTCGGAAACCATGTGTTAAGTTCTCTCATGAACTGCATTTTGGCTTCATCAGGAAACAGCTAGTGGATTAACATTTTCCACATCTTTTAAATGAATCTCTTTCAATCAAAGAGAAGAAAGATTCCTAAACTGTAACATGAAATTCAACAAAGAGACTTTGTAGGTGGCAGTTTCATCACCTCCTCTTCCATTAATTTTTGAACAGTAGATACTGATTCTTCAGCCTTATCTGCCCTCTTCCATGATACCTTGGAACCAATACAATTTCTTTAAATGTTGCATAAAATAGAAAACAAAATTTTAGTACTAACCCTTTAAAATGCTGCTTTAGATTTGTTTTAACTCTCTCCCTGCCTGTTTCTGATCCAGTGGGCATAGTCTGTCATCTTCTTGCATGAGATAAAGTGGATTATTCCCTTTTGTTTCCTTTATGAGGGGAGTCTGTTTAAAACCAGTCTTTTTAGGAGAGGGCTTTTTGTGAGCTTTCTTAAATATACCACTAAGTCTTTCTCGTACTCTTTGCCTCACTAGTGTTCTGTTAAATCAGAGAAGTAAAACAGGAAGGAATGGAGCCCCAACAAAAGTCTAAAAAAAATATAAATTAAGAATCTCTTTAGGATAAAAGATTACTTACAAATGTTCAAAAATTCAGGCTTAGCCAACACTGAACTGTTTTTAAAAAATACATTTCTCTCTCAATCTATCCTTTGGCTTCTTTTATATGCATTCATGTCAAATGAAGTTCTAGAAAGTATAAGGCTGGTGGTTTTAATATTTTTATAGTTCAGTCTGGAGATAAACATTTGAATTGTAAATTTTTGTACATGTAATTGCTTAGCTTTGTAGTTGTAAGGCAAAAATTTCTAGCTGTGTATTTTGAAGAAAGGAAAATAGTTGGAATCAGTGACAGTTCTGCTAGTGCCAATAACTACTTACCTTTTGTTTCCTGAAATTGCCCTGGTTTCTGAATACAGAAATCTTTCTCCTAAGAGAACTGTACCCACGATTCTAGGGTTGTGCTTCACAGTCAAAATTATTCAAATATGTCTACAGAACAGATATGGGATATTCAGAAATATCTGGGTTTTCATTTGAAAACCGTTTTAGATGGATCGTAGAATCCAAGAGCTGGTGAGGACCTCAGAAAACCATCTTAATGGTAAGCTTTTTTTTTTTTAAAGCTCAGACTCTGCCTTCTCTTTAAATGTTGAGGATAAAATATGATACAATGCTCCAGGAAGGGTGTGACCAACGTTGAGTTTAGAGGACTACATTTCCCTGATCCTAAATCATGAGCTTTTGCCTGTTCACCAAGCTCATATTCAGCTTGTAGTTCACTAGGACTCAAAGGATCTTTTTCTGCTCTATTCATGCATAGCTAGGCATTAGCCACTTTACATTAGTATAAATTTTTTCATGGAACCCTAGAACCCCATGCAGGCAGTTTTAGATGGGGCAGTATTGATTTATTTTTTTTTAGCACATGCTAAGGGAAGCTCAACAAATACCAACATTATTATTATTATTATTGTTTTTGCAAGTACATATTCCATTGTGAGTTTCCAGTCGCTCATTACCATGGAAATGGCTCCTGCGGAAGGGCCACCAGCAAGTCCCATCCTGTTTCCCCCCCCCCCCCCCCAAACTCCCTGCCTTCCCAGCTGTCATCCCAAATGAAGGTCTTCTCTCCTTACTCTTTCCTCGCCCCCTCCCCCATCTTAAAAACACTTGCTCCACCCTTTCTCACTGCTTTCTGCAATTCTCACTCTAATTTGGTTACTTCTCCCCTGCCTACACGCAAGTTCGAGCCCTCCCTAAACTAAACAAAAAATCCATTCTGTTACCCCAGAAAGCTCTCCAGCTGTCGCCTCATCTCCCTTGCCATCCAGATTCCTTGAACTGACTCAATTCATTCCTCTCTACCATTTCCCTCCCCTCAAACCCCACAATTTGGTTTTCCCCTCCTTCACTCTCTCCTGTGACTTTCTGGCTAAGAATGATGGGCTCAACTCTGTCTGAATCCTCCTTGACCTTTTCAGTCCATCATTCATATCTATGGACCACCTACTGTGTACCTAGGGCCGTATCAAGGGCATGGGAGAATACAGTAGAGTAAGATGACATCCCTGCCTTCAAGGAGCTAACCAGCTGGCACTAGTTGCCTTTGAAACTTTGTGACCACTTCTTCTTCTTCTGTCAAGAAACCTCTTCTGGGCATGGTTTTCCTAACAGTACCCTCCAGGCTTTCTTTCTGTTTCTCTGATCATGCCTTCTCAGTCACGTTTGCTCATTCTTCTTCCCCAACTGTGGGGGTCCACAAGACTGTGTGTGTTCTAGGTTTTCTGCACCTCTTGCTCTTCACTCATTCTCTCAGGGAGCTCATCCCTCGTCTGTGTGGAGAACTTCAAAATCTGCCTCACCTCTGACCTCTCAATTGTTTTACACCCAGTCTTGTAATAATAATAATGGTATTTGTTAAGCACTTACTATTTGCCAAGCACTGTTTTAAGCACTGGGGTAGATACAAGGTATTCAGGTTGGACACAGTCCCTGTCCCACATGGTGCTCACACTCTTAATCCCTATGTTACAGATCAGGTAATTGAGACCCAGAGAAGTTAAGTGACTTGCCCAAGGTCACTTCCTCCTTCCCCCACAAAGATTCACTCTGCCACCATCGTCGACAACACTTCCTAGCCCCAAAACCTTGAAACTTAATTTCATCTTTGACTCTTCTCTCTCTTTTTACCTCCCACCTTCAACCGTGTCCTTAAATTCTGATGCTTTTGCAACGTTTCCCAGGTCCCCTCCCTTTTCATCTCCGTCTTTTCAACCACCGTGTTAGTTCACATCTTTGATTCCTCTATCCTGGACTCTCTGGTGAAAGCTTGGTTGTTATCACACACTAGCTATCATGAAGTCTGAGTAAAGAAGCCAGTCCTACACCAAAGGGGATTAATATTATCCCTGTTAACTTACATCTGGCTATGGGCACATGTGGAGCGGAGAGTTCCCTTTTTATTAAGAAAGCTCAGGGAAAAGGATCAGTAGCAAACAAAGCCTTTCAAATTAAGTGTAATTCATAGTTTATAGAAGCAGATATTTTGATTCTGTGACCTTTCAAACAGCTGGAGGCTACATGAATGCATCTTTATTATAAAACAGGTGTTGTAATTCTTTATGCTTATACTTCAGTAGGCAGGATTGTAAAGGGTGAAAGACGATAAATGCTTCAAAAAAAAAAAGTAATTCTCTGACCTTCCCTATCTTCTCTTGCAAAGTAAAATCCCTATTCCTTAGATTTGGTAGTGATTTGTTTTTGAATGAATGAAATGATTGGCAGTGGGCCAAAGTACATTTCAATTGGAGCAGTTTCCTAAATTGTTCTCTCAAAAAAATGTGGCTTAGTGTCAGGTGTAAGAGTTTCTTCCTTTTCTGTAAACCAGAGGACTGATCCCTGAATATAATCAATAATTTGGTCATAGATACACTTCTACCTGGTAGATGCAGTGTAGCAGAAGGATGCGCTCATGCCCCAATTTAACCTGAGCAGTTTCTGTGTTCTCAGGAAAGTAGTTTGAAGGAAATAAATACTATTGAATGAATGAATTAATGAAATGACTAGAAACTAGAGCAATTTGAAAAGAAAACCTTGTAATGCAGTATCATGAGGAGGGATTCAAGTTTCAGGATTTTTGCTCTGCTTTCTAATATCCTGACAAATGTAATCTATTGGTAGTCCTATTTCTAATGGCCATTTTGGGGTTGTGAAGATGGTAAAATTGTCAAAATGCCAAATATCATTGACTCGATCAGAAACATGAATGTGCTTGCTGAAAGTTGAAGTTGACTCAGGTGGGCTGGGGAACATGCTTTCTATTGTTGCTTGTATCATGGGTGGGGTAGGCAGCTCTTTTTGAAAATAAAAGTTCTGCTCTGTGTACTAGCTCTTTCTTACAGGTATGAATAGAGGGGCATGTTTTGTTCTTGGGATGTTAGCACAGACCATTTTAAGTTGAAACGTGGGGAAAAATCAGTGTGCTTTCTAGAGTACACTAGAATGTGTTCCCAGTAGTCAGTAACAAAGCAAATCTGACATTATCTTCAAATTTCTCCATAAATGACAGACTGCCCTCACTAGATGAGGTTAACTTGCCAGGATTGTGTTTGCTTATTTTCTCGTACTCTCTCAAGCACTTCGTATACTATTCTGGAATCGGATCAGTCATATTTGTTGAGTGCTTACTGTGAGATGATGCTCAGGAAATACTTTTGATGCTAATTTGTTTTTTAAAGGCCTTTGAGATGTTGCTGCTTAGAAATACCAAATTTGGGATGCAAGTTTTCGCATTGAGGTTTTTTTTTTTTTTTGGTATTTAATCGCTTACTATGTGCAAAGCACTGTTCTAAGCGCTGGGGTAGACACAGGGAAATCAGGTTGTCCCATGTGGGGCTCACAGTCTTCATCCCCATTTTACAGATGAGGGAACTGAGGCACAGAGAAGTTAAGTGACTTGCCCACAGTCACACAGCTGACAAGTAGAGTTGGGATTCGAACTCATGACCTCTGACTCCAAAGCCCGTGCTCTTTCCACTGAGCCACGCTGAGTTCTGCACTGAACTATTGCTGGAACACATAGACTAACGCCTAGCTATTTCCCAGCAGAGGGGCTCTTTCTCTTTCAATTTAGCCCCACTGATTGTAATGGCAAGGATCCTGAAATGGGATTTTGCCCCATATATCCCCTTTAAACTTAGAGAAGCAGTGTAGCTCAGTGGAAAGAGCACGGGCTTGGGATTTAGAGGTCATGGTGTCGAATGCCGGCTCTGCCACTTGTCATCTGTGTGACTGTGGGCAAGTCACTTAACCTCTCTGTGCCTCAGTTACCTCATCTGTAAAATAGGGATTAAGATTGTGAGCCTCACATGGGACAACCTGATTACCCTGTATCTACCCCAGCGCTTAGAACAGTGCTCTGCACATAGTAAGCGCTTAACAAATACCAACATTATTATTATTTGTCTGGCTTAGTTGGCCGGCGACAACATTGGCTGGCTTAGTTCAGTTGGTCTTGATTCTCAAAACTTCACATTGATCTTCCAGGTTGAGTACCCAAAGTGGTAGCTGCTTGTACTTTCCAAGCACTTAGTACAGTGCTCTGCACACAGTAAGCGCTCCGTAAATACGAATGAATGAATGTGCTCAAAGTGCACTGCCTTGTATTCTGTCCTGCAGCCTGCCTGCACTTGCTACAGGCTCTTCTCCCAGTGGGTTGGGTGGCAAGACTTGGGGGGCTCTGTGCCTGGGGCAACAGCTTCTGCTCTTCCTCTTCTGGGTGGAGCTAGTGAACTCTAGTGAGGGTGGAGTACTGCCTCCTACCTAGACTCAGCCCAGTGAGGCACCTGGGAATTGCTAAGACCTTGCTTCTGACTCTGGAGGTGAAGGGGAGGAGGAGTAGATCCTGTGGGAGTCCTCTAGGCGCCCCTAAAGCAAAGAGGCTGAGTGATTCATCAGAGAGGCATTCTGCCTCAGGCTGAATCAGTTGACTTTGAGTGTCTGGATCTAGGGAGCTTCCCCCATCACGGGCACTGATGTGCTGTAATGAGTACATTCCTTAAGGAGCACCCTGAAGGGTTGAGGTGTCTTATAATTACTCCCAGTAATTTCTCCAAGAGGGAACACAAACTCCAATATGTAAGGGCGCTTAGGAATATGGAGTTGGCTGACCCTTGTGTGTGAACACCGCCTGGCTAAAATCATCTGATGTAATCTCAAAAGAAGAAATGGCGAAAATAATGCACAATTTGGCTGTAGAGCACCCTGCTTGGTAAACCCTCCAACATAAAGCTGTCAGGCCATTAGCAGTGGTCCAAAATCATATTAAAATGCCTTCCCTTCTCTTTAACAGGAATTACTAGATTTGATCTCCTCGGAGACTTTGGAAGGTTCAACTGGCTGGGAAACTTCTACATTGTCTTATCCTATAATTTGCTGTTTGCTATTGTGACAACGCTGTGCCTGGTCAGAAAGTTCACTTCTGCTGTAAGAGAAGAACTTTTCAAGGCATTAGGTAATTCTGGGATCTGAGTAATTCATTTTAATTTCTCTGGATAATTTGTTGATTTTTTTTAACTTTTAATTAGTTTGAAGCCTCCCCATATCCTCGGTCCCTGATGATTTTTATTGAATCCATTTCGAGTGCTATTTATTGCTACCACTCGTATGTTGCCCAGGAAATGATGGTGATTCACATTCTCGTGTGACCTCAGAGGGTGTTTAAATTTTTTTTTTCTTTTTACCATTATTCCCTCCTGTCTTTAGGTCTAGATAAACTTCAACGATCAAACAATGCAAGAGACTCTGAGGCCCCAAAGCCGTCCGCAAATGGCCATCAGAAAACACTGTGAAATACCCGATCAGTAGTCGATTGCAGTTACAAGAACTGAAAACTCCAACCTCATGACATTCCCGTCGCTTTCATCAGAATATTTCTGTGTTGATTTTGGTTCCTACTGTGGGGCCAGGGTGGTAAGCGCCGTTCCTCACCCTCTACTTCCGAGAACCTGACTACATCAGATCCTTCTTTTCCCACTGGACTTTTTTTTTGATCTGCTCCTTTAGACATAGGGTCTGTGAAGCCTGGAGTCTCTTCTGTGGACAGATTTTCTTAAGTCAATAGATATAACCCTGGTTAACACCTTAAAAGCTTTCTTGCCTCTTATGAAAACAGTGCTCGAGAAAAGCTTTGGAATTTTCTAAGGATTTATTCGGAGTCCAAAAGAAATGCGACGGGAAGGGTGAAACATTAACAGTTGGGGTCCCAGAGACTCAGGAAGGGAGGATAGGCTAGGTTATTGGCCACCCCAAAAAAAGCTCTTACAAAAAGTAGTCAAGAGGCTTAGTCCTTGTTATAGATTCAGATTTACTCTTATTGAGAAGTTGGGTTCGGTAACAGTGCAGTGGTTGGGCTGCCAGAGGGTTATCTGGAAACAGAATGTCCCATTTCTGGAAGGTTTAGTTGTAAGGGATGGAAGCTCATTTTCAGCCAACTCTGAAAGAGGAGACTGTTAATCAGTAGTCAGGGAGTCAAGAAATAAATATTAACTTCCTTCTTGCATCTGAGCCCAGCGGGCTTTGTAGAAAGCCATAGAGATCCCTCTCTTCCCCCTTTGTGTCGTCAAAGTCGTGCTCTCCAATAAGCTAGGGTAGGAGGCATTGGGCAGTCAATCAGTTGCCCTACCAAACGTGCATGTCTCCAGATCCCCCTTTTTTCTGTAGTGTCAGTGCCAGTGTGGAATCACACTGGTAAATTAGTCTTCGCCTTATAGGCTGCAAGTGCACATAGTTTTCTTAAGTGTTTTCTTTATATGAAGTAAATCATTTCCCCATGCTTTTAAGTCCCGATGACAACTGTTGAGAATGTTAAAGCTCAGTGGTGCAAGCCGCTTCTTGTTTCACTAAGCCCTTCAGCCCTGCCTTAGTACTGGAGAGACTAACTGAAATGCCAAGCTTCCAGCTACCAGTTGGCATCAAAATCAGTGTGTCAGCATTTTCCGGAGCGGACTATTTCTGCAGTGCAATGTGATCTGATCTTTGTTTTTTTTTCCTCTCTTCAAAATTATTGCACTACCTGTTAGATGGTTTTCCTGGTTCAGCAGCTCCATTAGATGAAAAATACTAAAATTTGATTTACCATTTCCGTTTGCAGGGCCAGCCAGCTAAAAACACTCTGGCGGTAAAATAGAAAATGTGGACACAGATTTGCCCACGATTCACATATATGCAATTTATATATACACACATGCACAATGTGTATGGGACTAAGATCGTCTGCGTTCAGACTAGACTACTAAAACGTTTGTTTTTCACAAATTGCTGAATTTAAAGTTTTTTGGTGAATTTCTATTTCTGGAAACTGGAATGCTGAGAACTTTGTGTTCACTTGGAATCTGGGGATGAGAAATGACTTTTCTCCAGGAGAGTCTGCATTCCCCATCTAGCATATCTGAGCCGCGTCACCCGTCAGGTGGGCTTCAGCCTTGATCTGTTCTACATGCAGTGTGGGTGCAGTAAAAACACAAAACCATCCTTCAGGCTTGTAAAAGTGGTTTTCTGAAGCAGCTAATGATCTTGGAATTGAGCTAGAGCGGAAGAGCAAATACACAGGAAATGAATAAAAGGGTAGCCCCTTGCCTCTGCTTTCTCATCTCACTCTTGTTTTCCATTCAAGCACTAGGTAAGTGTTCTGCACTGTACAGAACAGTGGATCCTCTCTGGTGGTCTTGGGATCACACTTGGACAGACAACACTGAAACTCAGGCAGAAAAGGGAAATCTCGTCAAGGAAAAGGACGGGATTGGGCGGTTGACATACTGGGCATACGCTAATTGCACTGAACTCTGAGCCCACCAGCAGAGGAGGCTTCGATGTGCATGGGGTCTGCAAAGCACTGGTTTGTTGACTTTTCATAGTGGTCTCCTTTTGTCGAGCTCTCGGAAAGTAGCGGTAAATCATAGCCAAATTTAGGTCAGCAGAGGGGAAAAAAGAGGTTTGATTCAAACAAAAGGCTCATATGGGAAGACATAATACTGGCTGTGTTCTTCGTTACTGCTAAAAGTGAGGAGGGGCTCGCGGGGGCCTGGAGGGGTGCGGTGGTGGCCAAGCCAGGAACGAGTCTGTCGCTTTCGACAGGCTGTGCGCTGCCCCTCAAAAGAGCGGGGAGCTCTGGCACACGACAGAGGTGGTGAAAGTACTAATCGTAGCTTGAATCTTGGGAAAGGGTTCTACATCGGAGTGCCACTCCACTTTCTAACAAAAAAAAAATCTCCTTTCACCCGAGCCATTTGCTTTAGATGAATGAACTCCTGTGGAAGGCTTTCTGGAGCCTCTTCATACTGAGTCCGTGAGAGACATGCACGACCAGGTGTCAGGACTGGTCAGTAAAGGTACTTCTGGCAGATGGGTAGACACGTAATGAGTTGGTCCTGTGGGATACGTGGGGTGGCTGGGCCAGACTGCAGAGACCCAAAGCTACCAGTTCTACAAGTTTCTGGAACTGCCTTCAGTTATTGACCGTGTGTACCTGCACACAAGCGACTACACAGAGATTTCCATTTTTCTCCCCTTTAGAAAGGAGTGTTGGATTTGCAGTTCCAGATATCAGACCAGGCTTTGGGGTTTATCTTGGACTGGCAATTTTAAGATGGGGATACAAAATTCAGGTCACTCCAGAGGAGGCACTGATTATCAGTTGGTTCTGAAATACTTTCTATAAGCGTTTTTAAACCGCTTAAAGTGTTTGCTCCCCCTTCTGCTTTGTCTCACACTGCTGTCATGTTGCACATTCACTTAGCAACCCCAAAATCAAGAATTTATTTAGCTGTAGTTGTATTTTTTTTTTCATATTTCACAGCACCTCTGAAATGTTCTCAAACTGCTCTTTTGAGTGATATCTCCCTTGTAGAGGTCTTCATGTCTTAATCTAGAGGTCCTGCACATTTAAAGGTGCCCAGAGCTGATTCTGGTGATACCATCGTCGTCATGTGTTGGAAGAGCAGTGCACGGAGGCACTTCTTTGTTGCCTCACTAACAATGTACCGTAGATATGACCAAAAATGAATGTTTAAAATCCTCTTTGTTGGCATGTGGCTCGTTGTTCTTAGCACAGTATTTATTGCACATTGACAGAATTGTTGTAATAGGACTTTTTTTTTTTAAGTGAGCACATCTCTGCAGTATTGACTTTTTAAACTTTTGAAAAGACACTGGTGTGATGTTTAGAAATCATTTTTGGATTCACTGGTAAACTATCTTTGTTTACAGATTGTAATGTGATGTTTATCTCTTGGTCCAGTTTTTTTTTTCTGAGATCCTCTAAGTGTAACTGTTTTTAAATGTCATAGGAATTAAAGAGTTTTACAAAAAGCTACGTCATGTTGGTTTAGCCGTGCTCACGTGTTTAAAAACAAATCTTTGTAAATAATCTTAATTCACACCACGGTCAAATGTTTAGCAGGTGGCAATCTGAGATGGTGTTTGAGTGCGTCAAAGAAAACATCTGCTCACTGATCAGGTGAAGTAAGTATATTGTCTCTTTTTGGTACAGAGATGGAATGAATACCCCTGAGCTTCACACACAGTCCCAACGTTTCCTTTCCAGAGAAATAACCAAAAAAAAATCCATTTGTATCAGATTGTGAGTTGGTGAATTTTGTGGCTGAGCTGGGGTTGTCAGTACCCCCAGGAGCATACCAACATGTAGACAGGGATAACAGCTATTTCCACTCTTTCATTTCATTATGTTATCTAAGAGCTCACGGGCGGCCGTGCCCACAAAATGCTGTTGGAAAGTATATTTTTCCAAAAAGTTTTTATTCTGCTCAAGTGAATTCTGGACATGGGAACTTCCATATTGGAACTGATGGCTTCCCTCGGATGTGAGTTTGAGAGCTGTTCTATCTGCAGACTCGTTTCCATGGCATCTATGTTTTATAGATGTTCAGGAACCCATTTTTGCATGTGAAACTGAGGAATAAAACAGTATGCCTTCTAATAATAATGATGGTATTTGTTAAGCGTTTACTATGTGCCAAGCACTGTTCTAAGCACTGGGGGGGATACAAGGTAATCAAGTTGTCCCATGTGGGGCTCACAGTCTTAATCCCCATTTTACAGATGAGGTAACTGAAGCACAGAGAAGTTAAGTGACTTGCCCAAAGTCACACAGCTGACAAGTGGCAGAGCCGGATTTAGAACCCACAACCTCTGACTCCCAAGCCTATGCTCTTTTCACTGAGCCATGCTGCTTCTCTGAAAAATGCAATTCATGCATTATGGGGGCTCAAAGAATATTAAATGTTTCCATAACCCTTAAGCTTTTCAAAAGGCAAAATGTTAATCCTATAAGAGAGTTCAGATTTAGAAGTCAGCAGTTGTGATGCCCGCATGAATCGAGGCTGTTTAAGGAGCGGCTTTTCAAAACACCAAAAGGGTGCAGAGGATTTTTGGAGGTGACTTTGAAGGAAGACACACCGTGAACCAGTCTTTTCTGCCATCATTTTGCATAGTAACTGCAAAGACTTCACAGATCAGGTGATTGCCAAAGTACAAAGTGATTTTTTTTCTGTTGCCAGCTCATAGTTGTATAAAATGATTTCAAGTTCTGCTATAACACCCCCCAACTTCAGCCATGGCTCTCGAGCTGAGCCGCAGACTACGTGGGACCTGAGATGGGCAGAGTAGACAATCTGCAAAAGAATATTCCTGTGCTCCTCAATGAGCGTGACTCTCCATTGTAGAGGACATTGCAAGAGAATTGGGAGGAGGAGGAAGAGAAGGCATAGGTTAGTATGTCCTGTTGTTTTCGAAAGATTTCACCTCGAGGCGGGGGTCACCATTCCTCATTGCGTGGAGGCGGGTCGGGCCGGGGTGGAGTAGTACATTGTTGAAAGACATGGGTGGAACGATGGGGTAAGTTATATGAGGGGGAACGTCCCCAACAAAGCCACTCCACTTTTATTAGAATGCTGTCCCAAGAGCTTACTACAGTGCTCTATACACAGTAAACACCTACTAAAAAGCAATGCGGGATTGCCAATGACAGAAGTGTTTTAGTAGAAACTTGGAAAAATGGTATTTTAATGATACATACAGAATTGAGTTGTATAGCAGTTTCCACTGGCTTCTGGAAATTTACAATAGATACTTTAACACATTATAGTCCCTAAACTTGCTGGTTTTAGTGGGGGGCAGTGGGGTATCTATGTGCATGCATCTGTGTGTGGTGATTAGTGTTTGGTTCTTCCTCATCAAAAACAAATTCAGCCAAAATTTCTCTAATGATCAGACCTCTGCATATGGTCTTCTGTCCACTTCCTCGTTGTACTTTTTTCTTTTTTCAATTTAATTCTATAAAAAAATTATTGTTTACCTTTTATCATTACATAATTGGAATTGATTTTGAATTAAAAAAGCCTGTAAGAGGCAACAGAACATTTTTGGAAAGTCATTATTGGATAGCAATTTTATTTTTATTTAATTAGCCTTGAAATTATAGATGTACTAAATCCATTCACTATTTTTAGTTTCCTTTTGTGGATCTGCCCTTGAAATATAATCCTTGCCTAAAAATGCCCAAAGCAAATTGGATGTTTAAAAAATATATTAAGTCTGAGTTTATTGCCTTTATTTCAAAAATTTCAGAACTTCAGTGCTCGATGTATGATACCATTTGGTTGTTTTGTAGCTACAACCCCCAAATATCACCAATGGATTCCGTTAAGTAACTTTGGGAATCTGAGATTGAAGAATAGTCGTAGGCTTCAAATTTGCCATTTTGGATTATGAAGCAATAAAATTAAAACATCTAATTTTCATGTCTTGGCACTTTTTTCACATCTTCCTCTTCCATGGTTAACTGGATATATCCTGGTACCTCTTTTGTATTTGAATTTAGTCTTACAACAGTTTTATACATTTCCCATTGAGTTATGAAAAAATTAATTAGGCAAGGATAGCAAATTTTTCAGTTTTAGAGAAATTCACCAGCCTGACACCTTCCCACCAAACAAAACATCTAAGTTTCTGATTTAGGGGAAAGTATGGAGTATATAATTATCCTTTTGTAAAACGTAGTCTTGGAAGAACTGATTTGTGAACTGTACATTTTTTATTTTTGTCCGGGAATTCACATTTAACATTCTGAGTAAAAACCTACAGAATTTCTCTGTAAAATGCTGTTAGGTTTATACGACATTTTGAAGAGCTTCATGTAATATGTGCCTGAGAAATACAAGCCCCATAGATACTACAGTGAATCCACTACAGCAGTACAGAGAGTGTGGTATGAGAGGGATGGGGTGGGAAACTGCATCATGGATACTGTAGGCCACATGATAGGACCACCCTTGGGGCATTAGAGGACACCGGTAAGAGCCTGGGTCCCAAGTTTGTTGGCATCGGAGTCAGTGCGGAGCCCTTTGCTGCTGCTGTTTTAGTATGGCATAGTAGATAGAGCGCAGGCCTGGGAGTCAGAAGGTCATGGGTTTGAATCCCGACTTTGCCACTTGTCTGCTCTGTGACCTTGGGTAAGTCACTTAATTTCTCCGGGCTTCAGTTACTTCATCTGTAAAATGGGGAGTTAGACCCTGAGCCCCACCTGGACGGGGGCTGTGTCCAACCCGATTTTCTTGTATCTAGAAGCAGCGTAGCTAAGTGGAAAGAGCCTGAGCTTGGGAGTCAGAGGTCATGGGTTCAATTACCGGTTCAGCCGCTTGTCAGCTGTGTGACTTTGGGCTGAGCCTCAGTTACCTCATCTGTACAATGTGATTGTGAGCCCCATGTGGGACAACCTGATCACCTTATATCCTCCCCAGCGCTTAGAACAGTGCTTTGCACATAGTAAGCACTGAACAAATGCCATAATAATAGTAATAATTATTATGCTTAGTACAGTGCCTGGCACATAGCATTTAACAAATACCAGAGTTATTATCATTATTTCCAATCGTTTCAAAAAACTACTAACTCTTCCACCTTTTGCCCTAGAGACCTGGCTCTTTGGGGGTCGCCATATCAGGCAGAGAAGAGCTTTAGTCCAGAGGACTCGAGAAGTGAGAGTTTCGAGAGAAGCATGTCGGGGCAACAGGCCAGTGACCGTTTACTACAAGCTACAGACCTCAGTGGGGAGCTGGATGTACATTACTGCCTCAGATTCTTGTAAAGAACTAAATCTCCTTTAAAGAACATATTTTATTTAAATCCAACTAATAATACCCTCCCTTTATATAATTAATGTCTATAGGGTTTTGATATACTTTCTCATTTTATCCTGCAGTTTTCCCTGTGAGGTTGAAAGAACAGATGGGGAAATACATTTTGTTCAAGGACACACAGCGAACAGTGACCCAGAACCCATGCCTCCTCTCTTGCCACTGAGTGCACATCTCCCAACCCCCTGCCTTCTCACTAATCCTAGCATGGCCTCTGAATTCACACTCTCTTTGTAAAGTCTTAAGGAGGGGGAGATTCACTGTGTCTTTTCTTCAGTGCATTTCCTAAGCAGGATGTCTTCTGCTAGAGTAGACTCGCTTTATCCCTGAAGGCAAGATCACTGAGTAGGTAAATCAGCAGGTAAATCTGCCATTACCACAATTTCAGCCCTTTCCATTTAATTGGCTTTCAAAACTTTTATTTGGTTTTGAATTGGTAAAGATGGATAGTGCCTGTACAGAATCAGTAAGTATTTATGCCAAGAGGTGTCTCTTGTGGATTGTGAATTCAAACTCTTTGAAAATTAGACATCTCAAGTTATTTGCCCGAAATGGACACATCCAATTAAAGCTGAACTTAACATTCAAGAACTCTCTTTTGATAGCACGCGCGACATAAAGGGCAGGTGTATATTTCTCCTAAGGAAAACTCCTCCAATGCCAGAAGACACATGTGATGAAACATGTGTGAGCAAGACAGGAGAACAGTGTGGCGTGCCTGGCTGTTGACTGGCTCTGAAGAGGAATACTGCAAATGGGTTGGGAGACAGAGTGGGGTAAGGCAGATGGAACAGTCAGATATCTCTTGGTGAAGGGCCTGAAATGGGAAGAAAAGAGATGATGATGATTAAAATACCTGTGAATAGAAACTTTTGGTTAAAATATATAAACTCTGGGAATGTTGTCAAGAGCAGTATACTGTCTGTTGAGTTTTGTATCTTCATCCCTTCCACTAAAATAATTTGGAATCTCATCTTGTCTCATATTCAAAATGGGAAAGACATCTCATCTATTTTAGAGAGCAACTCTAAAAGAGAACATTTTACTTGCAAACTCCATTATAAGTGCTAAATCCAATGCCTGCTTTTTCTCATTCATCAGGAAGGATTAAAGTACAGTATTGAGAAATTGAGAGTGGCTGAAACAATCAGGGGTCAGTGCAGGATTTGAGCCTTGGACCCAGCCTCAGGCAGGATGGATAAAGGAGATTCTCAAAAGTGAAGTAAGGGTTGTGTAAAAATGGGCTAAAGTCTCCATGAGGCTACCTGCAAACCTGCCCAATGGATCTGCGTGGCACATAATCAGATGGGCTAAGGAATAGCCACGTGTTGTGCCCTTGTCTTGCTGCTAAGGGAACCCTTTGAGCACTCATGTCCTGAAAGCAGTTAGCTTTCAGCTCAGAGCTCTAAAACCAAATGCCCCTTGGGATGAGAGAGAATGAAAGGGGCAGTGGAGAGTTTAGGAGATAGCACTGAGAAAGCACCTGCACACATGCTAGGACCTGAACCTGGGGGAAGAGCTGGGCCAGTCTGATTCATTTCTCTGCTGCTCTTCTCTTCACAGGGAAGAAACCTGAGGCACAGAGAAGTTAAGTGACTTGACCAAGATCACAGAGCAGGCAAGTGCCTGAGCTGGGATTGGAACCCAGGTCATCTGACTCCCAGGCCCATGCTCTTTCCATAGGCCACGCTGGTTTATGTTTGAAATCGATTTACCAAAAAAAAAGGAAACCTTTTATTATTGGTATGTATTTTATATTATTTGATCCTGTCGTGCATATCAATTTTAAAATCTCTAATTTTTGTATCTTGGAAATGTTTCCTGCATGGTACCCATTAGGAGTTCCATGCCACTACTGAATTTACCCAAGAGCCCCAGAACAGAGTAATGAAATAGGACAGTGGGCCAAGCGGTTTAAGAGTTTCTTTCCCCACCTGGCTCAGCTGTTAAGGAAAGGCTCTCCTCCCCATCCCTGTACCCCCAAACTCTCCCCCTACCCCCCAACCCTACCCATGCCCCCCTTCCCCCCCCCCCCCCACTTGTCTGTCTCCCTACCTCTGCATCAGCATATCATCCATGGAGCCACTAGCTAAGGGCAGCCTAGTACTGTGTAGCTTCTTTTGTGGAAATCACAAGTCCCAAACCAACCTGCATTTGGACTTTCTCCCATTCAACTTCTGTAACTTCTCGGCCACACCTTTCCTCCAGCTGTTGAAGAATGCGTCTGTTTGCAGCTACGCAGCAATCGATTTCAGTAAAAAACTCTTCTATGTTTGTATCATATGAACGCAATAACCGATTACTGATTTCTTTGAACTAAAAAAAAAAGGAAATACCTTACTATGGAAACTTGAAATATTAGTATAAACCTAACAGATGATTAAGGGGTGCTGGACTGGGTTGGAAAACAAAGTGCATTTTTCCCCTTCGAAAGTCAGGTCATTGCCTTAACTTCCCCCATTTGAAAATAAACATTTTTAGAAAAACCTGAGATCCAAGTAGTTCAAGTTTTCCTGTGTGCTCTCAGCTCAGGATGAACCCCAAAATTATGCCCTTGATTTGAAAGTACTGACCGTCAGCTAGCCACGCATTGAAAGTGAAATTTAGTAAGGAAAAATGTGAAATTGAATTTTTAAGAAGTCACATTATATGGCAAAACTTCTTTATGCCTCACTTCCCTCATCTGCAGATTGGTGATTCAGTGCCTGTTCTCCCTCAGACTGAGCTCCTGGTGGGGCCTGATTATCTTGTATCTCCCCAGCGCTTATTATAGTGCTTGGCGCATAGTAAGCCCTTTACAAATACCACTGTTATAAGTTATACGAATGCATCTGCAATCTCCAGCACCTACTTATAACTGTCCACCCCACCCCTACCCTCCCGCAAGTCCTTTGTATATATGTTGTTCTATTGTAACTTCAGTTACTTGGCTAGCTATTTGTAAATATTTTTGCCAGTCTCCCCTGTTGGAGCGCAAGCTCACTGTGGGCGGGGACTGTGGCACTTCTTCATTTTAATACTTAGAGCGCTTAGTTCAGTGCAGTGCACCCAGTGGTTGCTTGATAAATGCTATTACTTCTCCTCCTCCTCCTTTGAGGAGACAATCTTGCAGAAAGAGCAGCCTGGTATGTAGCAAACAGGACAGGGAGGGATCGCTCTCCTTAAGCAGAGGTTGCATTGCAGGAAGATTGGGATACAAAGAGGAAGATTTTAAAATAGTGCCGACACTTAAAACAGCCACCTTATCAGCATAGCAAAGGGCAATCTTTGTGTGTGCACCGTGGGGAGGGTTGTCAGGCCTAGACCTTTTTCACCCTCCCCTGGTCTCCCCCCACCCACTCTATGCATGGATAGGATCGCTGCAAGGAGTGTCCTCTTGAGAAGTGTAAGATACTCCCACACTCTGTGTAGCTCTACATTTCTACCCACTCTAAGTGCAGCTATGTTAAGCAGTTTCTTCCCATTCTCTTCTCCCCAAATGTGAACTTTTAAAGGGAAAAGAGCTCTGTACTAAGCAAGCCCTTGGAAGAGTACCAAACACTAGAGTTGGTAAACACCATCTCTGCCCTCCAGGACCGAACATCGTGTCCTAATGACAACCTATAAGGGAAGTTAGACTAATTTTTACAGTAACATCTTTAACTTAGAATGTGGCCTCTGCAGTGACCTAAGTAAAGTCTCTGTTCCTGTATTTGTAACTTGCTAGATTCTGGGGTATTATAAATGAATTCAAGTTTATTTGATTTTTTTTGTAGTGAAGGGGAGCGTTCTGGGGAAAAAAAATAACTTACAGTGGAATTCTAGGAAATGACAATGGTTAAAGCAGATTATTCAAAGGAAACAGAGAAACCTGTTGGAAAAGGTATGGTTTTATGGGATTTTTAAAATGTGTAAAGTGTACATATATATGCTGGCCAGTGTTTCGATTTTAGTTGATAGATGAAGCAATTGTCCAACCGTCTAAGAGTAACATGTCAGATATACATTAAAAAATTTGTCCAAACAAAAACACCCAGGTGAACTTTGTCCACCAGTGGAGGCCTTCCTAAGTGATCTATCTTTGTGTCAGCAAATTGCTTACTAATGTGTTGACTTATGGGAACCCTCCAAAGCAAAATGAAAAGGTTGGAATTTACAGCATATCAATGAATCAGTTGATAAGCTTTTACTGGTTTAATATCCTTCTAGTCCTGCTGCTTGGAGCCACTTCAAGTTAGCAACAGAATGTTTGCCATCTCCATGTGATAAAGGAAGTCAAAGGACTAAACAAACTTCAAGACCATTACACTGTTTGGTGAGATTTAAATGAAAATTGTTAGAGGAATCACATGGGAAGGGCAGGGAGGAAGGGGACCTAAAGTCAACCACATCATTTTACAAATGACTTACCTAAATTCTTAAACAATAGCCAGGACTTTTAGCTAAGGTGGAGATAATGTAATGCAGTTGAAAAGATTTAATTGCACCAATAAAAGACCATACCTCAATTAAATGACATATGCAAGCAGACTTTCATAGATAAGGATCAAAGAAATTCACTTCCAAACACACTGCATTCTAGGCAACACTTGGAGCTTTCTGTACACATGGGGAGAGATATTACCATAACATGATTTCAATGACCTTTCCGAGCCTCTTTGATCTGAATTAGTACGAACTTGAATGGATTAGAGCAGCAAGGACTACTGTAACTCCCCCAGTCAATTAAAATACTCTGTTTCTGCAGTGACACTTTTGGCTCAGATTCTACTTCTATGACACTCTCCTTTGAAAGAACAAAACTCGACATTTAACCTCTGTTGTACTGCCACAAGAATTTGATATATTTTAAAACCATCAACATTGTAGCACCACATTTCTTTGAAGTGTATTGATGTTTAGTTAAGACTGTGGCAGGGACATTTTAAAGCATGACAAGTTTATGAAAGGAACAATTCTTAGTGGCTGGAAACAGATTGCTGTTTGTTCGTAAAACACATGGGTCATTTTCCCACAAACTGACACCCAATAAACGTGACACCAAAGAACAATTCCCCCTTACAAAGACCAGGGAAACAAATGAAAAACCTAGTTCCTACTCTTTTTAGACCTAAGATACCCTTACAGCTAACCTCCCATCCAACTTAACCATGTCCAAGCAGGTGAACAGGGGAGTAAAATTTACATACACTTAGTCCTGATCCTGAATTTGCAAAAGTCAGTGATGTTCCTGTGATGTTCCTGACAAACATTAAGCCTAGTTCTACAAGCTTGCCTTCTTCGCTAAATCTTTATCTAGGAAGACTGTGTGGCAGGGAGGGGTTTTGGATTCGAGAGAATTGATGAGTCTGACCTTATTTGCAAGAGTCTAAAATCAAATAGCGCTTGAATAATTCTCAAATGCATAGAAAATTTTCACTGGGGATTCAACTCCCTTGGAGAGTTTCTGTGGTTCTGTTCTGGTGCAGGTAGGGCTTGCCCACACTCACAAAGCTGGAAGGAGCTTGTGCTTGGAGCCCATTGCTCCCGGAGGTCATGTCAGTGCTCTCCCACCACGTGTGATGCCAGCAGTGTGGGGTCCTTGTCCTCTAAAACACACTTCTTTATCTTTGCTTTCAAACTGGCTTTTAAAATAAAATTTAAAATTGATTTTTTCCCCCCCAAAACAGGCTATTGGGTATACTCATTTTCTTCTACCAATGCAGGTTTTCAGTTTTATAAGCTGCAGGTTCTTATTTTTTGTAGGCAAGAATAATGGTGATTATTCTTTTCCTCAGAATGTTTTTATGTGGGGAAAAAATGTAAACTATTAGTCTTAAAATACAATGAATAATGATGGTCAGGGTCTGAGAGTTCCAGGTATGTGAAGGTGGAGTTAACCTGAGCAAGGAAACCACAGTTCTGTTTGTAAGCAGAAGTTAAATCCGAATGTCATACGAAGCACAATCTCACTAACATTTAAAAAAGTTGCTGAAGAATCTTTTTTAACATAATCTTTTTTAATGTTGATGACTGACAAAGGTCTTATCAATTTCTTTTGGCCATTACCTCTCTATAAATTATAAATTATTCATATTTATGTCTGTGGACGGTAAGCTTCTGGGCAGGGACTGTATTGTACTCTCCCAAGCACTTAGTACAGTGCTCTGTCCACAGCAAGTGCTCTGTCCACAGCAAGTGCTCAATAAACACCATTGATGATATAAGGGCTTTATTCACTAAGGAAGGGCTTTATTCTATCTTTGTCTCTTGCAAAAATACTACTCCAGTTTTTTAAAGCAGCGGCCCTTGAAATATACAAACTAGGGATATAACATAGTATAAAATAATCAAATTTTGTGTTCAAATTAGATACTCAAGGTTTCTGTAAAAATATGTATGTGGATGGGAAAGACTGAGTCCTTTATTCACAGATCAACTCAGGGTGTACCTGTGGATGTGAGTATTCATTAAAATTAATTTTTAATCATGAAATAATTTTGACTCCACTTCTAAAGGACAGCACTGAAGAGGCTCTGTCCCCTCCCCAAATTAAGACGTCAGAAAGCACATCAAATCCACATTTGGCAATCATCTTCCAACTTTTGTTTTAGATGCTGGCTAAAATCTTAGGAACACTGAAAGAGGATGCATTAGCAAATGTCTCCTTTGGGGCTGAAGTTGTGAATAAAGACTAGCCTTGTTAACAAGGACAAATAGCTCTATCAGGCTCACTCTCTGATACTATTCTCCTAACAATGACTCCCCAAATTACAGTCCAGTCAAAGTAGGTTTCAGTTAGAGCAATCATTCAAAATATTTACAAATCAAACATAGAAGGGGCTGAACTAATAGCAGATTCCTCACCCTTCCTCTGTTTAAACTGTTTGTGTGTACTAATAGGAGCTAGTGTCTAGATAAATAAAACAAAACAAAAACACACACACACACAGATCCTGCCCTCTGTGTGCTTACAGTCACACAAGCATACAGTCTGGTGAATGGGGAAAGAAGCAGGCAGTAATTTCTGGAGTGTGGTAAGGGGGATGTTAGGTTGGAGAGTGGTTAAGGGTAACTGGGGAAAGCTGCTAAGGAGACCATCTTAGAAATTACATTTAAAAGAGGGATGTCATTTGGTGGACTGTGGGGAAACTATTATGTGGTTTAACTTTGGGAAAGGCTTGGGGATGAGGACTGAATGCAAGGAGACAAGTTAAACTGGAAAGAGGGTGTGGGCAGGGAGGGGAGGGGCTAGCTGGTAAACAGCCTCGAAGGGTCTCGTTAGCCATATGCATTTGCTCTGAGACCAGTGTCAGAGCAGTGGGGCTGGAAAATGATTTGAGTAGAACTGAAAAAACAGTTTGGGGTGGGCTGCTAGGCAGCAGGCCAGTAATTGGGGTATGAAGTTACCAGGGTTTGGCAGTAGGAAGGGGATTCCAGAAAGCCTTGTTTTGGAGAAGGAAATACCTTTACTTTTTAACTTCTATGTATTCAGGATGTTGAAGATTACGAGTCGGTTTGGGATTTGATGGTCAAGTAGAACAGTGACACATTGCCCAAGATGATGGAGAAGCCGCCCATAAAATATGGAATTCTGCCTTGGGCTTGAAGGAGTAGCCAGGTGACTGATTTTAGTTTTTTTTTTTAATTTGGGGAGGGGGAGTGGTTGTGTGAAACCAAGTAAATTGGTTTTCTCTCTCTTTCTAATGTTGCTTCCCAATGGAGACAGTCTTAATTTGAATGAAGGATTTATCTGATGAAATCTTTTAGCCTACCTGAGTCTTGCACTTTGTACACTGTGAGCATTTTAAGCAAGTTTCTGTGTTCAAAGAAATTAGAATAAATGACAATAATTGTATTGATAAGGTGTTTACTAGCTACCAAGCATGGCATTAAGAGCTGGGGTAGATCAAACAATCATATTTATTTAGTGCTTACTGGGTGCAGAGCACACAGGGAAGCAGCATGGTGGAGTGGATAGAGCACGGGCCTGGGAGTCAAAAGGTTGTGGGTTTTGATTCCGGCTCCACCACTCGTCTGCTGTGTGGCCTTGGGCAAGTCACTTCACTTCTCTGTGCCTCAGTTACCTCATCTGTAAAATAGGGATTGAGACTGTGAACTCCATGTGGGACAGGGAATTGTCCAACCCAATTTGCTTGTATCCACCTCAGGGCTTAGTAGAGTGCCTGACACAAAGTAAGTGCTTAACAAATACCTCAATTATTATTATTACTAAGCATTTGGGTGAGCACAGTATAACAGAAATGGTAGACACGTTTCCCGCCCTCAGGGAGCGAACAGTCCTTAGATGCAAGACAATCAATGGGGCAGTCCCTGTCCCACATGGGGCTCACGGGCTGAGGTAGAAAGAACAGCTCTTATGTCCTCATCTGTAAATCAATCAATCATCCCTACTTATTGGCGGACATTCCCTGTCCACAATTAGCTTACAGTCTAGAGTGTGTAAAAGGGGGATACTAAGACCTAGAGAGTCAAGTGAGTTGCCCAAGGTTACCCAGCAGGTCAGGGACACAGCTGGGACTAGAACTGAGGCCTAGGAGAAAAAACAAGCAACTGGGAGTCAGGAGGCCTAGCTTGGTCCCCACCTCCATCCTTTGAATTGTTTCTAAAATTATAAAGAGTTTGAATTGAATGTTTTCGTAACTGGGGCTAATTCAGAGGACCCATTTGGCTCAAAATGCATAAAATCTATCTGAAAGGGCTCCCAACTATACAATACTCTAATTCCATGATTCATAATAGTAATAATGTTTTTTGTTAAGCACTTACTAAGTGCCAAGCATTGTACTAAGCACTGGGGTATGTACAAAATAATCAGGTCCCATATGGGACTCACTAAGTAGGAAGGAGAGCAGGTATCGACTCCCTGTTCTGCAGATGAGAGAACTGAGGAACAGAGAAGTGAAGTGACTTGCCCAAAGTCACACAGCAGGCAAGTGACAGAGCTGGGATTAGAACTCAGGTCCTCTGACTCTCAGGCCCATGCTCTTTCCACTGGGCCACACTTTTTATCTAACAATGTGTTCAGGCAGCTGTTGTCAGGGTAACCGTATTATTAGCTTCTAAAAATTGTTCTGAATATTAAATGGGAAAAGATTCTTATGCCATATATCGTAAGATCCAATAATCTGCTTTTTGCTTTCATTTTTTATTGTTGAGGAAGAGTTGCCTATACAACAGGCTCTTATCACTTTTAGGGAGAAGTGTTTGTGGCTGATCTGTAGGTAAGTTTTTTTTTTTTTTCCCAAACTCATTAGCTTATATCCCTAAAACAATCATAGTTTTATTTTGTTTTTGAATTTCCTGTTTCTGCTTCTCCCTGCAGCTCCCCAGCTCAGCTTGCTTGCTTTGGGTGCTGCTCCCTCTTGGTCATTTTAACTTTCTTTTTGGAAGAGGGCTCTTGCATTCTGCAATCTTTACAACAGAATGAAGGAAAAATAAAATATGTGATTAGATCTGAAAGGGTATATACACTCTGAGCTAACAGATTTTTTTTTAAATGCAGGATTAATGAATGAGAGGTTCACTTAGTTCTGGTTTGAGTATTAAAAAAGAACACTATCTCCGCTCTGTAGAACCATAGGATATTGGGATTTTCTAAAGGTGAGTCAAAGACAAAACTGCTTCACCCATGAAAATGTCAAATTTTCTGAAGCAATATAAAAAATAGGAGTTTGAGGAGGAGACTGTTGGACAGTGATTTCTTTAAAATGGAGTAAGTTAATGGGACAGAGATTAATTACTTCCAGGGACAAAGGTGAAACATATTACCGAGAAAGTAAATTAGTCGAGAGAATAATGGACACTATGGGAAGGGCGTGGGTCAGTTTGGAACAGCTGTCATTTTAGTTGCTGGTCAATGAAGGTTCTTTTTCCAGAGAAGAATGCGAGAGGGCTGGAGAACTAATAGGAGTGCTACTTTTCCCCCTCTTTCCAACAAAATAGCAAAGGCTTGAACAGCTGGAGAGAGACAGGGAAAGCAGACATATCAATTAATCTAGATAAAAGGTATATTTTAGAAAATGATTAGGGGTCGTCAGGTTTCTTGAAAAACCTGTGAGTCAATTGAGGGATCTATAAGGATACTTAGAAATGTCTAGATTTTCTCTCTTGGCTAAAGAAAACTAAACAGATAGTTAAGAGGAAACTGTCCTGAGTGAAGAGTTGGTTGCTTCGTTGAACCCACTGGAGCTTCTAGCTGAAGGTTTCAAGAAATAAGATCCCCATCTTTTTATTTCATTTCCCTGAAACTACCATTCTTGTTCGTATTTGAGCACCTAATGTATGTAGCCCAAGCACTATACTAAACATACAAAGGGCTTGGAGACCTGATTTCTGCCTTTCATGAAATTTGGATCTAAAGGAGGAAATGGACATAAATTGCCCAATAAAATAGATGAGAGAATAGATGCAGGCTATAACAAAAAATGGAGATAATTTACCTGAGTGCTGCAATGACTGATGGGGCGGCATGATCAGGAAGGTTGGGGGCGGGGGTCATCAGAGAATGTCTTTGGAGGAGGTGGTGTTTTTTGAAGTGTTTGTGTGACCAGTGGGCTAGTGGTGAAAGAGGTGAGCATGAGAGGCAGTTGGAACAAGAACTGGGTTATAGAGATGGTAGTTCCCATTCCCTTCTGTGTGTGCTCCAAAAATGGAATTTGAGCATGTGGATTTTTGATTCATTTCATCATCAACCATATTTATTTTCTACTTGGGGCTTCAAAATCTACACAAAGGGAGCAAGATGATGAAGTAGGGGCTTTCATTGAGGAAAAAAAGTTAAACGACAAATTTAATAAAGTAGAATGATAGTCTAGACCAGGAGTTTAACAGCTGAGGGCAAGAATCAGCCAACACAATCCAATGGAAGAGCACAATGGTGGAAATTATTTGCTCTGGGGTTCTCTTTCACACATACACTTCTTTATACTGAAAGATATGTCAGTGGAATTCATTTTTAGGGGTGCATGGGGGTGTCTGAAAAGGCTGTGGGACCCCCAGTCTTGGCTACATTGTGCCCACAAAAGCTATCCCTTGTCATGCTGTCAGGTTTGATGTTTGCAGTATCTGGTGCTCCTTTTTCTTTAAAAACCAGTTTCAAGGAGAACGTTAATGAGCAAAAGATCCTCTTTAACAAGAAGGGCTACTCCCAGGATTTCACTTCTGGCACTTCCTTTCTTTAGGGCCAAAGTCTTTTTGGAGACGAGCTCATGCTTTGGCACCACTGGCGTGCTGACCAAAGGGTAACCCTACATAGCCACTCAACCAGGCTGGCCAGCTTGGTTCCCTTCTAGGATTTCAACTTGTTTCTGCTGCCACCTCTTCTGTTGTTGGTTTCAGGGCTCCTCCACCAGCCCCCCTTCCCACCCAACCCTCCTTAATTTATCCATCCTGCCTTCTGCTCAGGTGGTAGGGACAGTGTGGGTGTGTGTGGGGCACACAGAATAATAATAATAATGCTGGTATTTGTTAAGCGCTTACTATGTGCCGAGCACTGTTCTAAGCGCTGGGGTAGATACAGGGTCATCAGGTTGTCCCACGTGAGGCTCACAGTTAATCCCCATTTTACAGATGAGGTAACTGAGGCACAAAGAAGTGAAGTGACTTGCCCACAGTCACACAGCTGACAAGTGGCAGAGCTGGGATTCGAACTCATGACCTCTGACTCCCAAGCCCGTGCTCTTTCCACTGAGCCACGCTGCTTCTCTAAACAATGACAGAACATTGACTTTCCCATCACTGTAAACAGTATCATCATCCATCCTGCCTCACAAGCCCCTAACTGTGGTATTATCCTCAATTCATCTCTCTCACTCAATCCACCTATTCAGTCTATCATTAAATCCTGTCGATCCAACCTTCCCAACATCACTAAAATCCTCCCTTTCTTCTCCATCTAAACTGTTACCATGTTAATCCAAGCATTTATCTTCTCCCCACTTGATTCATTTCTCAGCCCCCTTGCTGACCTCCCTGCCTCTTGTCTCTCCCCATTCCAGTCCATAGTTCACTCTGCTGCCTAGATCATTTTTTTTTTTTTTTTACAAAAATGTTCAGTTCATGTTTCCCCACTCCTCAAGAACCTCCAATGGCTGCCCATCCACCTCCTCCACCTCAGAAATGCCTTACTGTCAATGGTAAAGCACTCATTCACCTTGCCCCCTTCTACCTTACCTCACGGCTCTCCTCCTACCACCACCCAGCCCTCCTCTAATGCCAACCCATTCACTGTACCAAGATCTTGTCTATTTCACCGGCGATCTCTTACCCTTGTACTTTTGCTGGCCTGGAACCCCCTACCCGTTCATAGCCGACAATTACTCGCCCCACCTTCGAAGTCTTTTTGAAAGCACATATCCTCCAAGAGCCTTTCCCTAAGCCATTTCCTCATCTCCCATTCCCTTCTGCGTGGCCCTTGCACTTGGATCTGCTCCTTTTTTTCCACCACACCTCAGCCCCACAGCAGTTCTGTACGGATGTGTAATTGATTTAAATTAATGTCTTTCTTCCCTCTAGGCTGTAAGTTTGTGGGCAGGGAACATGTCTACCAACTGTTATATTGTATTCTCCCAAGGGCTTAGTACAGTGCTCTGCACACAAAAAGCATTTCAGATCTCCGGGATGGTAGGTTAAATTCATCACCGTCCATCGTGACTCTACACTGCCCTGCGTCATCCCCTCAGAAGGGCACAGTAAAATAACCAAGCTGAAGTCTGTGCCGTTGACACCTGTAGTTTCATTTAAAGCCCTACTCGTACTCCTTCCGTAGAAGAAAGCACGAGAGTGTTACCCACAGTTTTTCTTCAGATTGTAAAAATAAGGAGACGAAGGTAAGACACCCCAAGCCTCTCTTGGAGTTAAGCTGAGAAAAGCATTTCAGGCCATTCAGTGAGCAGGAAAAAGAAAGGGAGAAGTTGTTGGAAAATGTTTTAAGGGGAAGGATACCGGCTTCTGTAATGACGCTGAAGCTCGGCAACTCTGGCACTCCCCAATAATTACCTTTTCTTCAAAGAATTTCTTTCTTAGTCTGGAATCTTTAGGGGGCATAGTTTGCCTCAGATTTTTGTACCATTTTCGAACCACATATCCTCTCCAACTGGCTTGAATTCTAAAAAAAAATAAATTAAGCAGAATTTATAAATTTAGTTGCACATTAAATGTTCTGACATTAATAAATGAGTTAGTTTTAGACCTTCATGTTAGGTTAAACATGAAGACTTTGGATACCATGACTCATTTTAAACAATTCTTACCTCGTTGCACATTTTATTTTAAATAGCCGTGCACCATCATGGATCACTCTTGTCTGGTAATGCTGCCTTCTACACAGAGGACAAGTTTTTTTACCTGTGAACTTTTCAAAAGCTTGAAGACATGCCTAGGGAAAAGTATTTCTTTTTAAATTTTCAGTAATTACTTATAAGCAACTTTATAAATTTTTCATTTAATTACAGTGTTTTCTTTTATAATTATGAGACTAAGTCCAATTTATGTTATGATGTGCAAAAGTTTAATCAGATGTTAACACCTTCTTCATGAACTCTGATCCAAAAATTGTATTTTACAAGAATATACATGTAGATACATCAAAAACTTCTGAATGTCAACTGCTGTAAAGGTAAATCTTTGTGCGTAAGAGTAACATGCATTTAAATCATGTGAATTAAGCTATCATTCACTTTGATGTACATTATTAATAACAATCTGTTATACAAACATTTGTGGTTCTTTTGTCACATAAAGTTCACCATTTTAAAACAGGATGAATTGTATTGTAACCAAATAGTACCCTTAAGTCATGTTCTCAATTATAAATGGTGATTAAGGATAAAATAAATGGCTCTTTTAGGGAGCACTTTGAATTGTGTAAGACTAGATTTCTTTAAGTTACAGGAATGATGTATTGCATACTTTATTATAACAGTTAAAACAGGATTTACTTACTCTGTGAAATACATGGGAACATGAAAGCAGCACCTGTTGTTCAGAGGAAAACAAAAAAAATGTTTGAAGTTCAAATTAGTTTAAAAGACAAGCACCACAAATGCATTAATTAAGAGCACAGTTCTGACCGCATGAAAGGTTAACTCCGTTGTTTTCTGCAAAAGGAGTGTGTTCTCAATGAAACTGAAAAATCTATAGACTTCAGTGGGTAAAAGAAGTTTAGAATAGAACAGCACCAATAGCTAGAAAGTAAATCGATTGAAAGAAACACTTTCGATAATCAAGTCCTAGAATTAATTCCCAGTCACATGATGGGTAAGGAAAACAGAACATAATGCTGCTAGTTTTGAACTGAAGCTGTGGATAAGTGTCTGTAAGACAATAAAGTAATGAGGGAGAGGATATATTTCCTAGACAGTGATTTTGTGTGTGTAGGGGCAGAGAAGAGGTGGAGGCATAGGGGGTTGGTGAGAGAAGGAAGCGAAGTAATGTTAAGTAAATACTTTTTTGTGCTTTGTCGCATAAAATGACACTCTTAAACTTAAGCAGCAATATATCGTGAGGGCATATGAGTATTTTTTTTTTTAATGCCGGGAAGACGTGTTCACAAGCTTCATGAAAACTTCACCTTTCTCTGACCCAAATTCCCACCAAATAGTGGTGATCTGTGCTCCCACAAAGGCGAGAGCCTCAGACAAATAAGGGCAGTTGGTCCTTAGTGGAAGGAAGAACTGGGGAAGGGGTGAAACTAGAACAACTAGTATGCACTATTGAGCTGGCAAACACAAAAGGATTAATGGCTAGCAGCCAACTAAAGGAAAGCTTTCAGATACAGTGGCTTTTTTTCCCCCTTGAGGGAGGAAAGTTAACGAAACATGGAGGACAAAAAAAAAAAGCCAAAGGCATTTCCCTTTTTTGTGTGGAATCTAAAGTAACCTTTAATGAGTGCATTCTTTAGCACTCCTTTGTAAAGACTTAAACCTTAGCATAGCCAGACAGCCTGAAGCTGGCAGGACTGTCCTGTTTTTTTGCAAGGGCTATCCCACCTGTCTTTGTGCAATCTACACTTTCCGTTAAATGGAGAGGATTGTGGGGGGGAAGAAGGAGGAAATGCTAGAGGAAAAAAAAAGTCCAGCCCAGCTCCGAATTGGGCTAAATCCCTTCCCTGCCCACCCTTAAGACAAAAGGCTGATGGATTGAGAAGAAGCCCTGATATTCCAAAATGAATGAGCCTAACAATCTACATATGTTCTTTTTTTATAATTACCATTTCAGTGGTTTAAAACAGTATGGAGTCAATCACCTGACCGTTTAAAAGATAATCTTACAAAGCACTGCAACAGCAGATGTGAAAATACATTTACTATGATTCTATTTCTGGATGGATAAGAAAATGAAGCTTTCGGCTTTCTGAGTCCCAAGACCATAGTATCAAGTGCAAACACTCCCTCGTGTAACTGAAATAAAGGAATAAATGGCAGTCAGTGTATTAGAAAATAGTCACCTGTTCCAATGATAGGCGCCCCAAATGGCTCTGCCCCTAACTACTTGGGTGGCCGGGAGTTAATCCCTTGAACTGTTTATCTCCTTCCTCATCTGTAAAATGGGGAAAATATATACATACCTCCCAGAGGTGTGTGAAAATTAAATTAATAACAGTATAGCACTTCACAACATTAAATGTTAAATGAGTGCCAAATATTTACCATTTTCCTGGCAAGCTGAAACATCTGGAAACCGGACAGGAATTGAATTCTGAATTCAGGGTGCATGTCTACGACCTCTGTTGGATTGTATTCTCCCAAGTGCTCAGTAGTGTTCTGCACAAAGCAGGCATCCAATAAATACCACTGATTCATAAGCACCGACCCAATTAAACTGATAGGCTGGGTGAGGAATCGACTGAATTCTGAAAATGGAGGGAGAGCAGAGCGAATCCCTGGCACTGGGACCACCAAGTTGTGATCTGAATTGAACTCTTTCCAAGCCCTGGCTTTGGAGGAATTGTGAAGGCTAGGTTCTCTTTATAGGCCCAGGGCCTGTTGGATGAATAAAAGAGCTTCAGATGATTAAGAATACCATTTAGTCCTAAACTTAAATGTGGCCCAGAGTTAAAACATCGCCCAAAGTGAGGGTGCTGATTCATTTGGCAAATCCGGACCCTTGGTAAATTTCACAGAAAATGGGTCAGGTTTAAAACTTTATCGTTGGAGTTTAATCCAAGTAAATTAGCTTTATGGGTGCTTCCTGAATATTGCAGGATTGCTCATCGCTGTTATATGGGATTTGGATGGTTTCTGTGAGCAGCAGTAATCCGGGCAAAGAGAAAAAGAAATAAATGATTGAAACTATTTCTTCTGGATCCAGGCAGACTTTTGCTGCAAAAATTAACAAGTGAATCCTTCCGTTGTTGCTTCAGGTGCTGCTGTATGGTGGTCGGTGGCCTTGGAATTAATGGCTTTAATAAGAGAATCATTTGCTCAATACCTAGCTAGGATACCCACTGGAAATTTCTTTATCTCCAAGAAAGAATGAGATTTCGAGAATGAGATTTTTTTCTTCAGGAGCAGAAAGGAGACCAAGTGGTACCCATCTGATGAACTAAGGATGTTAGTGCAAAGACCAGTGACTTAGAAGTAGCATATAGCCATGTGTGCAGGTGTTTAATGCATGGAAATTCGTATATTGTCTAAGGTGATGTGTGTATTTTATGAAATGGCCTGAGGCTAAAAGACAACAGGTTCTAAATCCTGACTTTGACACTGATTCAATTACCTTCTTCCTCTTTCTCTTCCTATAAACCCAGGATGATATCGCCTTCCTTTTTGGGGGTTTGAAACCCTGGGCAGATGCCCCAAGGGCCCCGATCTTTAGGGGTCAAAAGAGAAGGATGAACCAGGGCAGCTGAGTTAGAGAGTAGAATGGGTCCATTTTACACGTTGGGCTGCCGCTGTCTACTTCTCCTTGTTGGCATCTCTCCTAACACCTGAGATGTGGCAGAAGAAGAAGATGAGCCAAGGAGGAGGAGGTGGCCAAGGAGAATGAGACAGTGGTGACATTATACCAGGACTCATAAATTGATTTTTACCTCTGGAGTGAGGTTCACAAATGAAGATAAGTGCTATTAAGCTCAGGCTAAAGATTGATTTTTTTCCTCAGAATTAAGAGCAGACACATTACAAAGTGTACTTTTTTTCTTGTCTTTTCCTGAATAAGAAAATTGTTTGGATTTTTTAAAGAGGAAAATCCAACAGCAAGCCTCAACATTTTACCCTTCCTTTCTGCTTTTGGATAAAGTGTCTACCTGTATATTTGTCATTTTCTGGATGAATTTAGGAACAGGTGTCCATGATGATGATACTTCATCCGAAGGGGATTTACGAACTGCTATTTAACTCTGCTATCTTTTTCTAATTGATGGAGCTATCGAAATCTCAAAGTTACTGGAGTTTCTACTAGAAACAAAGCCTTCCTCCCAATTCCCTCTTCAGTGTTAGAGCCACTAGGTTGCAGTGTCACAAACTCATTTGGAGATATGCTGAGAGACGATCTGGTAAGTACCTGGGACTGGAGTTCAAATTCTTCTCTGCAGATTGCACATGGATGCATAGAATCCCCTTGTTTTATTGATCTCTGTTTCACTTTTTCCCACTCATCCGTTGATAGTGGCAAAGAAGGCGGTTCAACCAAACCCAGTCTCTGAGCTGAAGTCAAAATAATACAATATTCCCATTTTCTTTGGAAATACCAACATAATGGTTTAAAAACAGCAGGAACACTACGAAGATGCTTTCAAATTGTCAAATCATTACTACATTGCTACCATTCCCCATCTGTAGAGTCCACACCTTCCAAGAGTCAGAGCACTTTACAAGATTTTTTTACTATACACCCATGAGGGGTGAAAGAGAGAGTACTGTGTGTCATCCAAATCAGGTAGTGGAACTGTCTTATTATATGTCTTTGTTTTAATATTTAGGGTAGATCATTGATAGACCATTAACTTCTAGTATATAAACTGAATTTTGAAGCCAGAGATTTTTATTATATTGCCAATTCTACCTCAGTTTCCACCACTTTGGCCATGGAGTTATATTTTAAAGGGGTGCTGGGATGGTGAATAAGGTAATTTGTACAGAGTGTTATTCAAGCACAGTATTCCTGAAATGTAAAAATTATTTTAAATCTTAAACATTTAGGCAAGTGAAAATTAAATAAATGCCATGTAGAATAATAATGTAATAGTTGCTTAAATGATCAATTATGTCTAAAAGTAATAGTAAATCTCATTCAAAGCACATTTCCCTCATACGTATATATCCCTGAACGCATTAGAGAATGAATAGGTATCTTTTCAATGCAATTGGTTCAAAATCACACTGGTTACCTCTAGAAAACTTCTGGCAAAGTGGGAAGGCATTGCCCAACTATATAATCTGAAGTTTTATCAAGAAATTTTAGTAAAGCAGTTAATATCTGCCATCTCAATTACCGTCATTCAGTTATTGAGTACTTAGAATCATCTTTTAAGGAAGGATAAGGCAGCAATGCGAATTTCACTGCGCAGTGAAATGATTACATCATTCTACAGCAGAAAATGACCTGGGATAATAGTTGTGACAGTCTGAATGTGAGTTAGCTGATTTTGTACCTCTTCTAGGACATGGAAAGAAATTCTGGTATTATTTTCTCTAGATTACTGGGTCCCATTTTAGTCAGTGTGCTTGAAAAAGGATCTGGAGAAACTAGAGAGGGTCCAAACTGCAGAACAACAAAAATGATTAATGGGTTGGAAAATAGTTCCTTAAGAGGCTGAAGAGGTGACAAAATTGCTTATTTGAAGGGCTTTCGAGCCAGGACTGGTCTGTTTTCTCCTTGTCCACAGCAGATCAAACAAGGAGAAATGGCTTTAAATTGCAGCAAAAGAGTTGGATAAAACCTAAGAAAGAATTTGACTGTCAAGGCGATGAAACACCACTGAAACAGACTTATAAAGTTGATTATGGCATCTCAGCTCAGCCAACCATCTTTCCTGGATGCTTCAGGCACTTATAGAGAGACAGGGGGCTGAACTAGGTGATCTTCAAGGCCCCCAGAAACCTCTAAAAATGAATAGGAAAATGTTTGGTTCTACACTATATGTAAAAAAGTAAAGACAAATCTTGTTTCAACTTTGGTAGAAAGACAAGACAAATTTTGTCCCCCAGTTAACTTTTAGGACAGTATCAAGTGTGAAAAATATCATTCCTAAGGGGGATTAAAAGAAGTTATAAGCGAGTGAGAACAGGGTTGATAATGAGTGCCATTGTAATTTTCACTACAGTGCTTGCTACAATGAAAACTATAATTAATATAATGTACTTTTGAATAGTTTGTTTGCCAGGAGTGTTTTTTCTATGTTCTCACATCTGTGACTTTTATCTTATTGTTGTGTGTTTATTTCTTGATCTGAATTAGGTGTTCAGATACAGGTGTTAATTTTTTCTGGCTTTTGCCCCAGGATCAACCACTTGAGAACAAAAACCTTTTAAGTCTGAATAACTGTAGGTAAACGTTAGTGCAAAATAGATTTTATGCCTATGATAGCAGCTGTCTTGAACAATCCAATAAAATAATATAATCCAATCTTAAAATATTCCCCACTCCAATGACTTCAAAATTCAGACACAGGATTGTATTTATAAATTAAGTTTCATTGTATCCAGCATCAGTGTGGTAAGAGGGTTGTGTAAAGAAACTCATCACAAAGACCAAGGCCAGTAACCAGGTCTACTTTCTTCACTATCCCTCAACTATTCAGTTTTTCACAAGCAAGAATAATTTTAAGTGTGTCTAAGAAAAATCAAGAAATCTTAGAGTTGGATGGGATCAATAGAAGCTCCCTAGCCAATTCTTCTCATTCCCAGCAGACGGCACCTAACCCACATGTAGGTCCAGTCTTTTTGTAATAAATTCCAGGAAGAGAGATTCTGTAACTTTCCTCTATCACCTATTCATCTACCTTAAAAATTGTTCTTTTCGATGTCTAATCTAAATCTCTCCAGCTGTGATTTGAGACTGGTTGGAAGGAAACTAACCTATTATATAAAGCTGCAACACACATTCACATTGCAAGACATTTCTAAAATACCTTCAGAAAATACTCAAAGCTCCTCACCTGTAGACCTGAGGTAAAATGGAACCATGATTATGCCACTGACAGCCTGGTACCCAGCAGAGCCAAGCCAAGGTTTGAAAGAGTCTGTGGCAGCTCAAAGTGATGTGGTCATTCGATCCAGAAGGCAGTAGTTTTGTTGAAATATATTTTTTTGCTAAATGGTGACTTTAATACATAAAACAGGTTTTTATGCCAAATTATACTCTGTCACACTTTTTTAATCAGTAGATATGGAATAGATATGAAATAGTTCAGTTGGAATACTTTACCTAAAGTTAGTGGAGGAGGATTAGGATCGAGAACATATTCTTTTTCTGGATCTTCCATTTTCCTGTGCTGGATGTTTGGTTTTTTTAGTCCGGTATTCACTACTGCTCTTACCATCCCTTTTTTTTGAGGTTGGGCTCGTCTATCCCTGTTTTTTAAAAAGTCACCTAATGAAAGATTCTGGAGCTGAAGATCATGTAAAATATGATCTTGTAAAGCGACAGCAGTAACTGCTAAATTCTCTGGTTTGGAGCGACCCTAAAATAAATTAGAAAATGAAGAATTCAGACTTACAAACTACACACTACGTGAAGCATCTTTAAATAAACCATAGGTTTCAATCATTGTGCTGTAATTTATAACTTCTTGAACCCTGGCATTCAGTATTTCACTTCTGAACTCGGTATCTTAATAGTCTAAATTGTCAATTACATCAAATTGAAGAATGGTTGACCTAGCCTTACCTTTTCAAAAATCAAAACAAATCTTGGATTAATCATTTATTTGAACTTCATAGTAGTAATTTTTCACTTAATTATTGAAGCCATAATTATAATATGCAATAAACTCATTATGGACTATAAAAGTAAAACCTGCCTAAACATATGCTACCTCACTATAATTAAAGTAGTCCCAAGGCTAATCTTGGCTAGAAGTTCCCCGCACAGAAATAGTCATTCAAGTACATATTTATTTTGGCAGGCAGAGTAGGTTTTCTTTATAAAATAAAACCATGGTGTAGTTAAGAGTGCCTGCAGGAAAGCAGCATATGCCTCAATGAGAGGGAACTTTACCTGGCTACCCACACTTCACGTGCTATTTCTGACCAATGGGAAAGCAATCAATTAATGGTGTTCATTGAGCACGCACTTTGTGCAGAGCACTGTACTGGGAAAGTACAGTTTAAAAGAGCCCTGCCCACAAGGAGCTTACAGTCCCCAGCAGAAAGAGCCAAGCTACCACAGTGCAACCCTATTTTCAACTGATTTCCTCTAACCTCTTCCCATACCCTCTGCCTACCCATTTCTGAATGCAGCCAATAGTTAATTATTTTAGGCCCTTTATGAATGAAAGCAAATGTAAAATCATATGAGTATTATTGAGTAATCTCATTTGCATGTTTGAAAAAGTCAGTGGTTTACCTTTTTATTGGGCAACATTCTAAAGTAATATTTTCTTTTTCTCCAAAACAGGATGATACTTTTGACTAAATTCTGGCAATTTCTGTATAAAAAATGGGCATAATCAGTCAATCACATTTGGCACATAGTAAACGCTTAACAAATACCATTATTATTATTACCAACTGACTAACTCCTATTTAGTCCCTATATCTGTTGATTATTTGGAGTAGATTAAAAGGATTAACATTCTATCACCGGCAAAATTTTCAGAGTTTTTCACTGCATTTCTTCATCTGGTGATGCTTATGAAGATGATATTTTTTACTCAGTATGACAGCTTTCAGAAAAAAACCCCAACCACTTGAAGTCCTGAACTGAGTGCCAGGATTATCGGGCACAGCTCCGGTAGTTCCTCCTGAAACCCTTGGTGTAAAAACAAGGTAAGATAGATGGTGGTGAGTGGCAAGACATCACTACATCCTCATATAATTAGTGACCAGTTTGCCAAGGGATTGGGTGCTTAGTTGATTAACAAGGATGTCTATACAGTGCTTCCAGCCAAAAACTAGTAAAAGGGCATAAACCCAAAAGCTGAAAGGGAGTGCGTAATTCACTGTTCTGAAGCACAGGTCTAGCTAAAATCTGTAATCTTGAGCCGGTGGAGTTGGGTTGGGTTTGGTCCAAGTTTGGCTGGTCCTCCACAGATTTCCCATTTCAGGCATGGACGGGGGGAGAGCAGCCCCAGAAGACCTGAAGGGAGCCAGGGTAGGGCAAAAGCATCCTGGGGCTGTCACATAGGGGATTTCACTCCTGCACAACTGTCACATGGGTTGTTGGTATCACAACTCTTGGGGATGCTTGCATGAGCCTTTTATGTAGGCTGAAGTTCATGTTTGGTATGGATTTAGAATTGGGCTGAGGCTTGGATTGGCTTGGGCAAATCTGTTTCCTAGATTTTCAGCTCTTGTAAGGCTCAGATTGTTCTCAAACCAGCTCATTTCGGGGCGGGTATTGTGACTGCCTCAGTGATCTTTTGCTTATAAGAAAAATATAGAAAAATCAAATTAGCTTAGTTTTCTATCAATCTCCAAGGGCTCCTTCCCCTCTGCCTTCAAACACGCCCACGTCTCCCCCATCCTAAAAAAACCCGCTCTTGACCCCACTTCCCCCTCCAGTTATCGTCCTATCTCCCTACTACCCTTCCTTTCCAAAATCTTAGAACGAGTCGTCTACAATCGATGCCTAGAATTCCTTAACTCCCATTCTCTCCTAGACCCCCTCCAATCTGGCTTCCGTCCCCTCCACTCTACCGAGACTGCTCTCTCTAAGGTCACCCATGACCTCCTTCTTGCCAAATCCAATGGCTCCTACTCCATTCTGATCCTCCTTGACCTCTCTGCTGCCTTTGACACTGTCGACCATCCCCTCCTCCTCCGTACCTTATCTCACCTTGGCTTCACGGACTCTGTTTTCTCCTGGTTCTCCTCTTACCTCTCTGGCCGATCATTCTCGGTCTCCTACGCTGGAGCCTCCTCCCCCTCCCATCCTTTAACTGTTGGAGTTCCTCAAGGGTCAGTTCTTGGCCCTCTTCTGTTCTCCATTTACACTCACTCCCTCGGTGAACTCATTCGCTCTCACGGCTTTGACTACCATCTCTACGCAGATGACACGCAGATCTACATCTCCGCCCCTGTCCTCTCCCCCTCCCTTCAGGCTCGCATCTCCTCCTGCCTCCGGGACGTCTCCACCTGGATGTCTGCCCGCCACCTAAAACTCAACATGAGCAAGACTGAGCTCCTCATCTTCCCTCCCAAGCCCGGTCCGCTCCCAGACTTCTCCATCACCGTGGATGGCACGACCATCCTTCCCGTCCCGCAGGCCCGCAATCTCGGTGTCATCCTTGACTCGTCCCTCTTGTTCACCCCACACATCCTATCCGTTACCAAGACCTGCCGGTTTCACCTCTACAATATCGCCAAGATCCGCCCTTTCCTCTCCACCCAAACGGCTACCTTACTATTACGGGCTCTCGTTATATCCCGGCTAGACTACTGTGTCAGCCTTCTCTCTGACCTCCCTTCCTCCTCTCTCGCCCCGCTCCGGTCTATTCTTCACTCCGCTGCCCGGCTCATCTTCCTGCAGAAACGATCTGGGCATGTCACTCCCCTTCTTAAACAACTCCAGTGGTTGCCTATCGACCTCCGCTCCAAACAAAAACTCCTCACTCTAGGCTTCAAGGCTCTCCATCACCTTGCCCCTTCCTACCTCTCCTCCCTTCTCTCTTTCTACCGCCCACCCCGCACGCTCCGCTCCTCTGCCGCCCACCTCCTCGCCGTCCCTCGGTCTCGCCTATCCCGCCGTCGACCCCTGGGTCACGTCCTCCCGCGGTCCTGGAACGCCCTCCCTCCTCACCTCCGCCAAACTGATTCTCTTTCCCTCTTCAAAACCTTACTTAAAAATCACCTCCTCCAAGAGGCCTTCCCAGACTGAGCTCCTCTTCCCCCTCTACTCCCTCTGCCACCCCCCCTTTACCTCTCCGCAGCTAAAGCCTCATTTTCCCCTTTTCCCTCTGCTCCTCCACCTCTCCCTTCCCATCCCCACAGCACTGTACCCGTCCGCTCAACTGTATATATTTTCGTTACCCTATTTATTTTGTTAATGAATTGTACATCGCCTCGATTCTATTTAGTTGCCATTGTTTTTACGAGATGTTCTTCCCCTTGACGCTGTTTAGTGCCATTGTTCTTGTCTGTCCGTCTCCCCCGATTAGACTGTAAGCCCGTCAAACGGCAGGGACTGTCTCTATCTGTTGCCGACTTGTTCATCCCAAGCGCTTAGTACAGTGCTCTGCACATAGTAAGCGCTCAATAAATACTATTGAATGAATGAATGAATGAACATTTTTTAAAAAAGGGCCCTACATCTAACCCTGCATCTAACCCTTAAGAAGAAAAATACCATGGCTCTCTTTTGCCGAACAGATGGTGGGGTTAAACCCCCATATTACTCATATATTTCACAAGAAAAATGAGTACCTTTAGCAAGCTCACGAGGTAACATGTTGTTAGTGCTATTGCTACCATGATAGAAAAAACCAAACATGTTTAGTAACAGACATTTTTCCTACACTGAGACTGACAGGTATTCCATATTTCACTTCTATTTAAGAAATTTAGTTCCAAAATGAACCAAATATTGACCTATACCCTTGAAACAATTCATTCAACATAACCATATTTTTCAACACAGTGTACCAACACTTCTACTGGGTTGATACAATTCGAAGATTGATTCAGCAAGTACTATTTTGGAAAACTTAAAAGCTGTACAAGCATTTCCTATTTGAACATCCCACTTAAGCATATGGCAAATATTACTCATGCAGTGAAGATACACAAATGAGGCAGAGTTCAGAGAATTGATCAGTATCTCTCCATCAATGGAATAATTCATTTTTCTCTTTTATCAGCTAGATCACCTTTCCTCTTTGTGAGTAATATGTAACCCTCCATTCCAGTTTCTGCTGCCAGCAGGGAGCAGGAAGGGGCAGGGAAGAGAGCAGGAAGGATACTTTAGTGTGCAGCAGATAAGACAAGGAAAAATATGGAAGAAAGAGAAACTTAGTAGAGCAGTCTGGCCCTAAGAGTTCAGAGCCAAGTAGCAGTGTGGCCTGGTGGAAAGAGCACAGGCTTTGAGGGTCAAGGGACATGAGTTTTAGTCCCGGTTCTGCCACTTGCCTCCTGTGTGTCATTGGGGAAGTCGGGAACTATGCCTCTGTTTCCTTATCTATAAAATGGGGGTGCAGTTCCTGTTCTCCCTCTCCCTTTGCTGGTTAGTCCATTTTGGGACAGGCACTGTAACTGACCTAATTATCTGGTATCTACCAAGTACTTTGCACTTAGTAAGTGCTTAATACATACCCTTATTATTATTATTCCTATTATAAACAGAGCAGAAAGGGAGTGCTTAGTAGCTGGGGGATCCTAGAGCGCAGAGAAGCCCCTCCCCAACCCACAAGGAACTGGTGACATCAACAACTAATAGGAAAATTGCTCCACAGAGCCAGAAAACCAAAGGGCCACAGATGGCCAAGTAAAGAGGAGAAAAGCTAGGGAGAGATCTGTAGTTTTCCAAAAATTAAGGGGTGTCATTCTGCATTAATCACTTTTAAGCACATCTGACCCCTCAAGTTAAAAGATAGAGGTATATAAAAACAATCTTAACTTTTACATGATAGAAGGGTTCTGTCCTTAAAACTTCCATTTAGTTTTTAAAAAATTGTCAATTGTGTAGCTAGCCAAAGACCGTGATTATATTCCTGGTTCTAAACAGTAAATGTCATCAAGTTCCCAAATTTAAATCAAAATTATCTCAATGATGCTTTAAGGAAAAACATTAGAGAAATACCCAACTTTATCCTCTTTGAAACTTTTTAAAAATAAATCATCTTCCCAGTGACCTATTTGTAAAATTATGAGATTACATAATGGGAAAACATCACAGGTTTTGAAGTTGCTTACTGAGGTGAAGCATGTTAATATGTCTCACAGATGATGAAAAGAGGAGAGGAGGAGGAATATAATGTCCCTTGCAGTCAGGGAGTTTCTGAATATTTAGCCAGAAAACAGATTATGCTAGGGAGAGGGCTCACTCATCACCATCACGTAAATTACAAATCATGCTTTGCAAAGATTTAACAGTTGAGTAGAAACAAAATAAGTGGCGGAGATTTTAATATAGTTGGAATAATACTTTTCTGTTGTCAACACAAGAGCCTTACTAAGGTCTGACCCATGCTCCTGAATATTTCACAAGATTGAAGTACTTTCTTAGAATCTGAACATCATTCAAGTTGAGAACATCTCAGAATTGCAGCAGCTGTATTTATTGAATGTCTATTAGAAATAAGACATGACAGTCCTTATCCTTGAGGAGCTTACAGGATCTAATGGGGGTGATGGGTGGACATAATTGTAGAAAAGTAAGGGCATCAATACAACAATAAACAGAAAAGTAGGCCAATGAATAAATTGAAAAACAGATACACACATGCAAATGGAAATGTCTGATGCATACCCTAAAGCCTAGTATTTGCCCTGATGTACTAGCTCAGGAAATAGATAATCTGTCCCCAGTTTCTCCCCTTCTTCTTTCCCTATTCTAGACCTCTGTTTCACACCTGAGCTCCAGGGCCTTCCAGTGCTGGGTTCAGTCATTCGGCCATTCTGAGGGGCAGAAAAATCAACTACTTCCCCCTTGATGTATTGTGCTCAGAGCAAACCGAGTGGTACATAATGTCATCATATGAAAGTCCATCTGAACCTCTGAATCTACAGCATTTCTCCTATGGGGATCCTACCATGCCTGGCCCTCTATTGCTGGAGAGCCATTGCATTCCTCTCTCAGGTCCCTGTTCCCATAAGCACCTTTCCCGACCTGGGCTTCTTAACCACTGAAACGTTGCCGTCCGCTTTGATGTGGCACTCTCTGGGAGTTGCTCTCCACCTGAAGCCGACCCTGACGGATGCATCCAAGTTCAAAACAAGGCCACTTCAAGGAGATCTGACCATAGTCAATACTACCGATCAGCTAAAGGATGCAAGTGATTTCTCCCTCATTACAGATGAGGGAATCCTGCAGAAATGGCAATACCACTTCTAAATCATTTGCGTATGTTTTCCACTATGCATAAGGAATAAGCCCAGCTTCTAAGGAAATCACCACCAATCAGAGGAAAGAAGAAGATGGTATTCCTTCCAATAATTTCAAGCAAGAAAAGGATTTAGTACTGTCAAGTGCAGTGCTGTTCACTCATAGGCAGGCATGCAATACTAATGGTCAAGGATATTTACGATGAGCCTTTGTGTGAACACTGTACTAAGTGCTTGGGAGAATACAGTACAGCAGAGGAAAGAGACATGATCCCTGCCCACCAGAAGTTTAGAGACTAGATATGAAATGAGAGACACCTTACTGTGAAAACTGCTATTGCTTCTGTCTACTCTTCCAGACCATTCAGATCCTAGCCCTAGTCCTGCTTTAGAAACTGAGGAATATCATCAACTGTCCACTCCTGGCCTCGATCTAACAAGCAACATGATCTCTGCTGTGCATCAGATGAGAAGGAATGAAGTAACCTCAAGACCTCAATCTCCAATCTCATAGCCAAACTGGTGACCCAGCCAGGCCTTGGCAATCTCTTGTTTCCAATACTGTTATTGTCCTTTCAAACACCAACTTTCTCCTACCTTTCTTTCAGTAGCCCAGAATTCAACAGCTAATGGCTTCTCAGAACCTACTGCCTTTCATTCCTTTGGACTTCAAGGCTTTTTTCCTAAATTTGCCCTGTTGGCTTTTTCCATTCCTACTCCCCCTGTATGTTCACTCTCCTCCTCCTCCACAAACTCTCTTTTAGGATGCGATGCAGCCCAGTGGTGTTTCCTACAACTACAAAACCCATAGCAAAGTCTCCAACAAAATAATAATAATGTTGGTATTTGTTAAGCGCTTACTATGTGCCGAGCACTGTTCTAAGCACTGGGGTAGATACAGGGTAATCAGGTTGTCCCACGTGAGGCTCACAGTCTTAATCCCCATTTTACAGATGAGGTAACTGGGGCACCGAGAAGTTGTGACTTGTCCAAAATCACACAGCTGACAGGTGGTGCAGCCAGAATTAGAACCCATGACCTCTGACTCCTAAGCCCATGCTCTTTCCACTAATGTTGGTATTTATTAAGCACTTACTATGCACAGAGCACTGTTCTAAGCACTGGGGTAGATACAGGGTAATCAGGTTGTCCCACATGAGGCTCACAGTCTTAAACCCCATTTTACAGATGAAGTAACTGAGGCAGAGAGAAGTTAAGTGACTTGCCCACAGTCACACAGCTGACACGTGGCAGAGCGAGGATTCGAACCCATGACCTCTGACTCCCAACAAAAGAGGGAAGAGTCATCAGAGTGATAAACCCCAAGAGGTTTCTGCAGTACCTACACGATCCATATATGAAGCGGGTTCCCAGAAGGAAATTCCTTGTTCCCCGATTAGAGCTGCCCCTTTAATAGGAAACATACTCTTTTATATAAACTTCAGGCACAGTGATAGGCAACCCTCACTACCAGGTCAGGGTTTTCACCTGCTTCACTTCTAACAGTCCAGACAATTATAGTAGCGTGTGGACAGAGAAGCAGCATGGCTCACTGGAAAGAGCCCGGGCTTGGGAGTCAGAAGTTGTGGGTTCTAATCCCACCTCTGCCACTTGCCAGCTGTGTGACTTTGGGCAAGTCACTTAACTTCTCTGTGCCTCAGTTACCTCATCTGTAAAATGGAGATTAAAACTGTGAGCCACATGTGGGACAACATGATCACCTTGTATCACCCAGCAATTAGAACAGTGCTTTACACATAGTAAACCCTTAACAAATACCAACATTTACTTTAGAAAAGCAGCGTGGTTCAGTGGAAAGAGCCCGGGCTAGGGAGTCAGACATTATGGGTTCAAATCCCAGCTCTGCTGCTTGTCAACTGGGTGACTTTGGGCAAGTCACTTCACTTCTCTGTGCCTCAGTTACCTCACCTGCAAAATAGGGATGAAGACTGTGAGCCCCACGTGGGCCAACCCGATCGCCTTGTACCCCCCCGGCCCTTAACAAATACCACCATTTATTTTAGAGAAGCAGCGTGGCTCAGTGGAAAGAGCCCAGACTAGGGAGTCAGAGGTCGTGGGTTCAAATCCCGGCCCCGCCGCTTGTCAGCTGGGTACTTTGGGCTAGTCACTTCACTGGGCCTCAGTCACCTCATCAGTAAAATGGAGATGAAGATTGTGCGCCCCACGTGGGACAACCTGATGACCTCGTATCCGGCCCTTAGAACAGTTCTTTGCACATAGTAAGCGCTTAACCGATGCCCACATTATTATTTCCCTCCTTTCATTCAAGAGTATTTATTGAGCGCTTACTATGTGCAGAGCACTGGACCAAGCGCTTGGAGTGCACAAGTCGGCCACAGATAGAGACAGTCCCTGCCGTTTGACGGGCTTACGGTCTAATCGAGGTTCCTACTCCTCCCTTTCGCTCTCCTCATTTAATTCCAAGGTCCCAATCCCCTCTCTCCCAACGGCTTCTCCCTTCCCTCCCCAAGATCAATCCAACGCCAACCAAAGCTCAATCCCTCGTTGTCGCGGGCCCACGCTGGGCAGGTCCAGGCCCCCTCGCCTTCCCCCATCTCTTCCGACAAAGAAGAAAGAGGCCGTTACCCTCCTCCTCTTCCACGTCGGGGCACCGTCTTTGCTCCTGGGCCACAACAAACGGCTTGGACTCCTCCCCCGGGGCGGATTTTGGGGTTAGGCCTTGGCCCTGCGGCGCCCGCCCCGCTCTCGGCGTCTCATGGCCGTTGCCTTAGCAACAGCCGGGGAGCCTCCCGCCACGTGCTCCTCCCCCCTCCCCCCAGCGTGCGCGTTCACCCGACGCAGCCGCCGAGCGCGCCCCCGCCGGGCGTCACGGGGGCGCGAGTCGCGGGCAAGCGCACGGGGGAAGGGGGAAGAAGCACGTGGGCGACCGGGCCTGCGACGGTGGGTGCGAGCCCGGCATGGGGCAGGGATGGGCCCTCTCTGCTGCCCAACTGTCCATTCCAAGCGCTTAGTCCAGTGCTCTGCACACAGTCATTCAATAGTATTTATTGAGCGCCGACTATGTGCAGAGAAGCAGCGTGGCGCAGTGGAAAGAGCCCGGGCTTGGGTGTCAGAGGTCATGGCTCCCGCCTCTGCCACTTGTCAGCTGTGTGACTGTGGGCAAGTCATTTCACTTCTCTGTGCCTCAGTTACCTTAATGGGGATTAACTGTGAGCCTCACATGGGACAACCTGATTACCCTGTATCTGCCTCAGCGCTTAGAACGGTGCTCTGCACATAGTAAGCGCTTAACAGATACCAACATTATTATTACTAAGCGCTTGGAATGTACAAATCGGCAACAGATAGAGACAGTCCCTGCCCATTGATGGGCTTACAGCCTAATCAGTGCTCAATAAATACTATTGAATGAATGAATGGGTAGTGATTAAGCAGGTGGTGGGCATTCACCTTGTAGGGGGCTAAAGGCTTCTTCCCTTCATTTAACTGAATGATGAAGGGTCTTTGTGGACCCCCTCCTCTGGCTTGAGAACCAGCACTCCGGTTGAGGGGCAGAGGTCCTCGGGGAAAAAAAATACACAAAACTCCTCCGAAGCAGCCCAAGTGTGAGTATATATTACGTATAAAGTAGGGGTATTGGGGGCGTCAAAAGACAAGGGGAGGATCATTTTATATCTGTCTATATATAGATCATTATGTATGTATCTATATAGATATATAATAATATTGATATTTGTTAAGCTCTTACTATGGGCACTGTGCCAAGCACTGGGATAGGTACAGGGTAATCAGGATTTCCCACGTGAGACTCACAGTTAATCCCCATTTTACAGATGAGGTCACTGAGGCACAGAGAAGGTAAGTGACTTGCCCACAGTCACATAGCTGACAAGTGGCGGAGCTGGGATTTGAACCCATGACCTCTGACTCCCAAGCCCGGGCTCTTTCCACTGAGCCACGCTGCTTTTCTAATAAGGGCATTTCTAATAATGGCATTCTCAGATAATGGCATTTGTTAAGCGCTTACTATGTACCAGCCCTGGGGTAGATACAAGGTCAGGTTGTCGCACGTGGGGCTCATGGTCTTAATCGCCATTTTACAAATGAGGTAACTGAGGCACAGAGAAGTGACTTGTCCAAGGTCATGCAGCTGATGAGTGGTGGAGCCTGAATTTGAACCCCTGACCTCTGACTCCCTTTGCACTTTGCCACATTCTCCCGTTGTTCCATCTGCTTATGTAGATAGGTACATATAATCCTCCCCTTGTCCTCTGCTCCCCCAGCGTACACACCCAGTTTATTACAGCATCTATTATGTGGATTGAATGGTAAAGGAATATTATATTTGGGCTGACACTGAAAAAATGCCTCGAATAACCCAGGTACAGCTATTTGTGAGCGAAAAGCCAACTAAAACCCACTCCCAAACATGGAGTTTCCACATTTGCAAGGAGGAAGAATGGCAGAAGCTCTTTAGTTTCTCACCTGCTGTAATGAAACATGCGTCACTTAAAGGAAGATTTAAGGCTGGAGATATTTCTTTCAAGTCAGCATGGAAAGATAGAAGCCTAAGAGGTCGGAGTTGATCCGTGGTTTCCCTGTAAGATTGCTCGCTCAATGGGGTTTGCTGGGGAGTCCAGTCAATTCCAAGGTGCTCCGAAGGGGTTTCAGGGTCTTGGCCTCCTGACCCCATACCTGATATCTGGGAATTTCCCCGAGATCTTCCCCCGAGAGTGGGGGACTGGGAAAGCCCAAAATGATGTGTGTGTCAGTTTCTGTTGACTACCATCCTTTGTTGAGCATCTGCTGTGTGATTTTCATTTCCCCATTCACAGAAGTATCAAAGCTCTATTTTAAAGCCTTTCTCTAGAAGAAAGACTCTATTTGTTCTGAGCCTACTCCCTACCATGATTGAATTCTTCCAAGAAAACCCTTCCCTTCAGAATGTGTAGTTAATATCCTCTTTCCATCATTTACTGAGCACCTCCTGTGTACAGAGCACGGTAATCAAATTTGGAAATAGAATCGTAATCATTTAGAGCGTGTGCTTCTTCGGAGCATGAACTGGGTCTCCCCTGTAGTTAACAGGAGGTACTAAGTAAATACCATTGAAGATGATCAAAGTAAAAGAGCAGTCTCTGCCTCAAATAATTTACAAATGTAATAACTTGACTATTATCCCCACACCTTCTGTTTACCACCTCACAATCAAAGTCATCTTCGGCTTCCAATTCCCCCATCAAAGTATTTTAGAATCCAAGACCCTATGTCTTTCGTGCCTACCAACTCCATTGTATTGTAGTCTCCCAAGCGTTTAGTATGCTGCTTTGCACAAAGTAAGCACTAAATAAATACCAGCGAATGATTGGGAACAGGGCTACAGTAGTGTAATAATAATAATAATGGTATTTAAGTGCTTTTTATGAGTCAGGCACAGTTCTAAACTCTGGAGTTAGACGATAATCCGGTTGGACACAGTCCCTTTCCCATTTAGGGCTCACGGTCTCAATCTCCATTTTACAGATGAGGTAACTGGGGTACGGAAAAGTTAAGTGGCTTATCCACGGTCTCACAGCAGCAAGTGGTGGAGCCTGGATTAGAACCCAGGTCCTCTGTCTCCCAGGGTCATGTACTGTCTGCTGCTTCTCTGTACTAGGAGAAAGAAGAGTGGATTCATTAGGCTTTGCTTTTTAGTTACCCTTCTCTTCTGTGACCTTTTTAATATAAGGACGTCACTTTCCAAGGATTTCAGGAATTTATGAGAAAAGAACAAAACTGAAAGCACCCTTCCTATTCTAGTGTAAACTAACATATAGTGACAAATTGGTTGGAGAGATTTGTTGAATTATTTGAAGTGCCCTGGCTTCCGATACGATTATCGCCGAACGTGATGATCATAATCATTTATCTCATGAAGTGTCACACTGCTTACCTTGCCCCAAACAAATTATACTTTCACTGTGCTTGATTGGGTGAGAGGAGTTCAGTATGACATTTATGACTCTTTTGCCCATATCCAGAGTGTTGGCAGGTAGGTAAAAGAATTTCAGGTGCCAGATTATACCAAAATGACCTGGCAAATTCAGACCTGTCCCTAGCCACTAAAGTCTACAACAGCTGCAACTGTTGGATTTTGCAGGGAACAGAACAGTGCTCTTCCTTGACTCGCAGCACCCCACATCTGGATATGCATTTTCAGGTGAGTGTTTTCACACTTTCTCTTCGCTTTTTTTCCCTTCCTTTCCATTGACTTGGCTTTTGACCCCCTCACTTTGCTTCTTTCCGACCATTCAACTGCTGATTAACTTCCCTTTTCATGACCTCCCTTATTATTTGTTGAGGCATAATTTGTACCTCATAGAGTCAAAATTTACTTCCCGCATAACCAAATCGAAATTCTTTCAGTGCCTTTATTGCCATGCCATTGCTCCTTTCATATTTACTTGAGCAGTTATGAAACCACCTAATTAATATTTCTGAATCTTAGAAAATACATATGAGGCTTTGTTCTATTTCTTACTTTTACATATGGAAAATTGAAGTAAATAAATTGGGTCTCAGAGGCACTTTATACAAATTGACGTATACAGAAATAATCAATGATATTTATTGAGCACTGATCCAAAATGTTTAAAGATATTCTGGGTTTAGAGAATGGGAATTAATAGTGTCTTCAACTTCTTAGATCTAGACCTTGCCTGAGCGAAACTGATGATGGTGTATGTAATTTAATTCAATTTTCTTCCATCCAGCCCTTCATAAATACTTCGACAAGTGGAATAAATTTTGTGCGTCTATGTTGTTTGCAGAGTCCGGTTTATCCAGCAATAGATGTTTTAAAATTCTTTTCTATTTTGGTGGCGAGATGTATGATAGGAAGCATATTTCTTTTAAGCACCTGTAGGAGTTATACTTGCCAGAAGCAAAAGCTTACTACTGCTTAACAGATTTGTAGTTGGAAAATTGGTTTATAATGAACCTCAGCCAAACAGGAAATACAAAAAGGAAATAACCATATTAGAAAAATGAATGTAAGTACATTTCAAAGAAACAAAAGGGAAAACCTGAAGTAACCACTAAATACTTTATTCATTTAAGCCCATCAGAAGATAGCCAGAAAAAACTTGAACATGCCACCATAAAAGCACACAAAGTACTCTGCAAGGTAGTTGCTAGAATACACAATATTTAATCAATCTAAAGTATAATCATTATGAAAAAACAATTCTGAGCTTCCCCGTAAATACCGAAGCTATGACCTTTTGGAAACCTCTGACTTCTCTTGGATTTTATTATGAACAAAAAATTCTTACTTTGAAAAACAGCATTTTTTACAAGGAGATGTTGACTACAAATGCAACGTCATTAGTTAAATATTGCCAAATGAATGGGCTCAATATTTTCTTTATATACATATAGATCTTTCAACAGGCAGGCAAATTTTGGGGGGTGTTAAAGGGTCATATCTGTCATTTTTTAAAATCATCTTTTTTCTCCTGCTTTGTCATAATCTAGAAAGTTGCTAAAATAAAGTTCTGAATCCCATTTCATATTTAATCGTATCCTAAGTTGTTCTCTGAGATGTTATGTGGTAAGTCTTTTTGATAGGTTACGACTATCCATTGATTTTAAATCCTATTATAATTACTGTCACTGTCTCTTTATTACCTTTTAAATAAATTACAAAGAGATTGAATTTGAGTATATTTAAGCACTAATGCGTGACAGGTGTGTGCATTTTGTAGGATATCATTGTGCTTTGTATACTCTGCAGTGCATGCTGAATATTTCCAGCTGCCCAAGTCGTGACAACATCCTATTGTGAATCCTTTATTACTCTTAAAAATGGTTTTCTTTAAAAAGCGAAGTGAGCTCTTGAGCCAAATATAGTTCTCAAGCACTTTGATTAAGATTACACTTCTGTCAGAAGTTGTAAAAGGAAGCTGCACAGAAGGGGGAATGAGAGAAGATAAAACGGTTTGCCTTGGTTTCTAAATGTGTTTTGAGGTATTCAAGGCACTTCAGTAGCTTCTCTAGCATTTTTCATTTATTTATTTTTTTAATCATTTTTGTGCAGTGTGACTACATCCATGCCATTTCCAAGATCAAGTGCTGTTTATACAAGAACGATAAGCTCCATCATCATTTTTATTCTTGGTAAGCTGTAAAAATATCATTAGGAATTAAAATTTTGTTTCAGATATAGTTCAGAATTTGCACAGGAAGAAATTCTCTTTATCGAAGTTCTCTATTTCTGGGCTTGAACTAGTAAAGATTGTTTGCTTTAAATATGGAAGTCTTCTTCCGTAAAAGACCTTTAATGACTAGAGTGGTGCATATGGCCAACTAGATGAAATAATATTTTCAGTAGGCATAGAAAATACAGTGAACAAGAAATTAGGGTTCCTGTTGCAAGCTTCTAGACAGTAACATGACCCTTTAATTGGCGTTGCTTATTAAGTGGCACCTTCTAGTAAAACTCTAAACAGAAAATTCCATGGGTAGCTACAGTTACTTTGAGCAGATTAACAAAATTAACGTGTACTCTGTTTAAGAGGCAGCCAAGTGGTAGTGATCCCTGATTTTAATTCTGCGCAGTGGTGTGATTTTTTCCTCTTTAATTTTCTCTGTTAATTGTATGTTACAAAATTGCTGAACCTAAGACTTTGTCTAAGATGGAAAAGTTGTATCCCACACAGAAAATATGATGGAGCAGTCACACTATGATAATTCTTGAAAGCAAGAAGAGTGGATAGTCACCTAAAAATATAGATGGTTTTGTGGAGTTCTAAGACCGTTAGAGTCAAGTGTAATAAATTAAAAATTAAAGCAGAGGCAGCGAATTGCTACTTCGTTCACATATGACATGTACATGGGTATTTAGCATGAAAGCAATTTGCATAGTATTTTGCAGTTTTAATCGGCTTCCCATTCATCATTCCGAGACCGAGAGGAGAATCGAATGCCAGAACTGGGAGAAAAACAGAAACCAAAAGCTTTAGTCTTCAGGCAAGGGTTTAACAGTTAATTGTAGTATGTCATGGTTAGGTAATGTGTCTACCAAGTCTGTGGTATTGTACTCTCCCAAGCACTAAGTAAATACCACTGATTGACTGATGCTAGCATATGGATTTCAGTCACATTTTTCCTTTTATTTTCCAAATAATGCATTTTAATGAATTAAAATAGCTATACAGTATAATTCAAAATATTATGAAAAAGTGGCAGTTTGATTAAACTGTCTGGGTGGAATAAATCAGCTCTCAATATATTCATTTATGCAATTGTATTTATTGAGCACTAACTGTGTGCAGAGCATTGTACTGAGGACTTGGGAAAGTACAATACAACAATATAGATATAGAGAGCATTTCTATAGTATTTCTATAGCATTTGATGCTATTTGATGCTACTGATGCCTGGCTACTTGTTTTGTTTTGTTATCTCTCTCCCCCTTCTAGACTGTGAGCCCGTTGTTGGGTAGGGATTGTACTTTCCAAGCACTTAGTAGTGCTCTGCACACAGTAAGAGCTCAGTAAATATGATTGAATGAATGAATGAATGAATGAATTTCCAGGGCAACTTCTGGAATTCTATCGGTTTGCCAAATACAGAGATAGATTTGGCAAAGTTGTAGAATTTAGGAATCAATTTATGATTTATTAAGGGAAAATTATGTTACATTAATATTCTGGAGTGCTTTGAAGGGGTCAGTAAGGATTCAGATATGGGGAAACCGGTGAAAATAATACATTTTATTTTTTAAAAGATTTTTCCAGTATTCCATAATAAAGCGTTTTAGTAAAAGAATTTTTATGTCGAGAAAGGGTTGTGAAATGGTTAAAAAACTGACCAAGAGATAAGAACCAAAATGTAAGGATGAACTTGTCAACGTGAAGAATAAATAGTAGGATTTCTTCGGGGTGCATGCAAGGACCAAGTTATTTAATATTTCAGATCTGATCTGTAGCAGGAAGAGCAGAGAGGAATATCTAAACCTGCAGATGATGCAAAAGTCTTCCAGTTAGTGAAATGCCATGCTAATGGAGGAACCACCCATAAAACAGAGTGAGCGTGCAGAAAGTCATCCAATGGATTTCAGTGAGAGGAAGTGTAAGATAATGTCTATGGAGGAAAGTAATTCAAATTACAACTACCCGTCACAATTCAGAAAAAAAAAAAAAATCTTGGAATCATCAGTTCTTCCTTTAAATAATTGATTCAACATGCAGCAGCAGCTAAGAATGCCAACCAAGTACAGGGCATAAGCACCATTAGAAGCAACAAAAAGAATAATATTTTTGCCACTATAAAACTGTGTAATTCAACACCTGGAACACTGTGGGAAATTTCAGCCTCTTCAGCTAAGAAAAAACATAGGAGAGTTAGAAAAAGTTCAGAAAAGTAGGGTCAGAATGATTAAGGGGATGGAAAATTTCCATAGAAGAGTAATTTTTGAAAATATTGGGATCCTATTCTGGAATAGGCAACTCTGAGAGGGGTCATGATTGACATTTTTCAAACTGTGAAGGTTGTAGGTAGGATGGGTACACAATTCTTATTCACTGTATTGTACAATGTCCAAGACTGAGTATCACCCACTGAAGCTTGAAGATGGTAGAAAACTCAGGGAAGGTTTAGATTCCTGGACATTAGTTTCATGGCGGAAGAAAATTAGAGATAGTAGATGTATATAATGTTGGTATTTGTTAAGCGCTTACTATGTGCCGAGCACTGTTCTAAGCGCTGGGGTAGATACAGGGTCATCAGATTGTCCCACGTGAGGCTCTCAGTTAATCCCCATTTTACAGATGAGGGAACCGAGGCACAGAGAAGTTAAGTGACTTGCCCACAGTCACACAACTGACAAGTGGCAGAGCCGGGATTCAAACTCATGACCTCTGACTCCCAAGCCTGTGCTCTTTCCACTGACCCACGCTGCTTCTCTGTATATCCCTAAAGCAGATGTTGAATGTTAAGGAGAAAAATTATCACACTGTCTCCTCCAATGTTTATGACAGGATACTGATTTAGATGGGCCACTGGAATGACTTAGTATGACATTTCTTCTTATTATTGGGTTTTTTTACAATGTTTTTAAGGTTTTTGTTTGTTTTGCAGCTTCAATCAGTCAGTCATATTTATTGAGCACTTGTGTGCAGAGCAGTGTGCTAAGCACTTGGGAAAGTAAAATATAACATTTACTATATTCTATTTATGCGTTACTAAATTTGGATGGGATTGTTTAAACTTTTCAGAAGGATCTTCTCATTTGGATAATGTCTTTTTTGGATCTAGAGATATTCCTGACTTTTTTCTTTCTGAAAGTGGAATTAACTGATGAAAATTTGTAGATGGTATTTCAGAAAAAAGTTAAAATATCCTTTTGCATAAGTGTGTAATTAAGACAATAGTCATTGAATTAATTCAGTATCTAACATCAATGTAGATTTTTTTCCTTATTATTGAAAAACTCTTCATTCTTTGAGAATGAAGTATAGGTCTATCATTTCAGACTTCAGAATTAGCACCGAAAACATGGGATTCTTTACCTGGGTTGATGAAAGTAATTCCTTGTTTGCTGTGTCAAATAAAGCATGCTATTTGTCACATTGTGGTTTGTGTATCTTTTTAGAAGCTTTCAACTTTGATCTGAGTCAGGGTACACTCAGCACAGATGACAGAAGTTAAAAAAAAAATCAGTGATGCGCATTGTCACTCACAGAAACTCTTTAAGTCAACAAATACGGAGACTTAAGAGTTGAAAATCATATTACTTTGGAAGAGGCTTGTACATTCTTGCGAGAAAATGCAGACCTTTGCCTTTCTTATTCCAGACAAAGGTGTGGAACAATTTATTAGTTAAAGATTGCGTTCAGTATGTGCAATCAAAGAGTGCCTCTTCAAGTCCAGATTCTGGCCCTTGCTTGTATTTTTAGGTAAACAATTGTTTTAAAAGACATTGCAGACTAGGGCTCAGTAGCACATAAAAGCTGCTTTCTTTAAACTGTCATCAGAGTGGATTTCAGAATGTGCTTTTAATACTTCCAGGGCTGATATTTGCCTTTTTTTAATAAATGCTATTTGGAATAGCTTTTTATTTAACTTTCACCTCTACATGCCTTTCACCTGATTTGTGGTCGCAGTAGGGAAACTCACCCTATGAGACTAGACAAAAATTCAGAACAATGTTTTGCAATAGGCCGTTTTATGTCAAGACTTTAATAAAGCTTTTGTTCAAATTCAATAAAAATGGAATTTAAACAAGGCAAAATGTTAATTTAAGATCCCTTGATTGCAGATCCTTTTTTATTGCTCTTGAACTGATTGGGCTGTGATATAAATTGTTTGCATCTCATGCTTTTGTTCTTCAGGTACCTTTCTGGCTTTGACAACAATCGAATGGCTCCGATCAGGGAAAAGGTGAGTTGTTTTGGAGGCGGAATCTTGGTACGTAGTCATATCTTGATTGTTCTGGAATATGTGACTAGAGTGAAAAACAGGTCATTCTGTCCTTAGAATTAATAATTACCCAATATTTACAGTTTTGTTTGAGTGTTTGAATTGATAATTATCCAATATTGACAGTTTTGTTTGAGTGTTTGTTAAATTAGGTACCAGAGAAAAGCAGGCTTCCCCTTGTGTTTATTATGAATCTGTTGTTAAAATGGGTTTATAGTTTCTGACCAAACATTTATTGTGGAGGAGGAAATATTGATGTGGAGTGACACCACTCCCAGAAAATCATTGCCTTGAAATGCAAGTCATATTTTTCTCTTGCTTTTTTGTAATTATAATATAATATTTAGATACACCCATGTACGTATTTGCAACTCTTGTAACTCCCCCGATTAGACTGTAAGCCCGTCAAACGGCAGGGACTGTCTCTATCTGTTGCCGACTTGTTCATTCCAAGCGCTTAGTACAGTGCTCTCCACATAGTAAGCGCTCAATAAATACTATTGAATGAATGAGTGTACATGTAAGTGGGGGAGAGACACAGGAAGGATAGAGAGAAAGAATGAGTGTGACTTTTCATTGTCTTTGATGTTCAGAGAATTCCTTAATGGGATTTTATCCAGGCATGCAAATAAGACCAACATGATTGATATGTGAATGACTATCCCTTCCATACTAGGGACCCAAGTATGAACTCCCGACCTAGGACAGACCAATAGATCCAGGCAACCCAGTGTTCTGCCTCTGCCAGTGGTTTCAGAAATTCTCAGGAAACAGTGTGATGGCTGCCCTCTTTTTTTAATTATTCAGTGGAATTTATTGAGCACTGCCTATGTGCAGAGAACTGTATTAAACACTTTGGAGAGTACAACAGAGGTGGTAGACAAGTTCCCTACCCAAAAAGAGATTACAGGATAGCTTTGGAGACAGACATTATTATAAATAAATTACAGATATGTACATAAGAGCTGTGGGGCTGAGAGTGATTGGAGTTGTACCTTCTCATATGCTTATGCTTTTCTTCTCCGTTTCTAATTGCCATAGGTCACATTGTTATTTCTACCAGCACTTTCTTCCAGTCATCCTCGACTGTGCTTTATTCTATATTTAAAATATTTCTTATGCCCTTCGTTTTTACTGTCATTTTTCTCCCACTTGCCAGATGAGGTCCATCCATTGGCGAAGTCTTGCTGCAGGATGTGGAGTTTTAGAAGGGCTACTATTCTATTTCATTATCTTTTTCTATTGTTTTATTCATTCATTTAGTCAATCGTATTTATTGAGTGCTTACTATGTGCAGAGCACTGTAATAAGTGCTTGGAATGTACAATTTGGCAACGGATAGAGACAATCCCTGCCCAATAATGGGCTCATAGTATAAACGGGGAATAAGACAGCAATACAAATCAGAACAAAACAAAACAAGTAGTCTGGCATAAATATCATAAAGATAAATAGAATCATAGATAAATACACATTATTAACAAAATAAATAGAGTAATGAATAATATGTACAGATATGCACAGTGCTGTGGGGAGGGGAAGGGGGAAGAGCAGAGGGTGGGAGGAGGGGGAATGGGAGGGGAGGAGGAGCAGAGGGAAAGGGGGCTCAGTCTGGGCAGGCCTCTTGGAGGAGGTGAGCTCTCAGTAGGGCTTTGCAGAGGGGAAGAGAGTTTGGTGGATGTGAGGAGAGAGGGCATTCCAGGACAGTGGTAGGACATGGGCCAGGGGTCGATGACCCGGCAGGCGCGAACAAGGGACCATGAGGAGGTGAGTGGCACAGGAGTGGAGTGTACGGGGTGGGAAGTAGGAGAGAAGGGAGGTGATGTAGGAGGGGGCAAAGTGATGGAGAGCTTTGAAGCCAAGAGTGAGGAGTTTTATGTAATGATATGTAAGTTTTACCCATATGCCATACACAAAGGTCAGAAACTGAGTAATCCAGGAACCTCATTAGTGAGAACCTTTCAGGAAACTGTTTTATCTGTTTATAAATTTAAGAAATACTACATGCTGGATTTTTTTTTTCCCTAGGATTAATTTGAAAGAAAAAGGGACTAAATGCACTCCGGGTGAGAGAAAGTGTATGTTAATGGGTAGAGAATTAGAAAATCTTGATGGTTTTTCTTCAACTCTTATAATTAGTACACTGTGCAATTTTGGGCATATTATGCAACCTCTTTGGGGCCAAATTTATTCATCTGCGAATTTGAGTTATTAATATTTACCACCCATCAACTTTCCATGGGGGTGTGTAGAATGATTTTGCTCTTTCAATTTTGCGGTTTCTGGATGGGCACATCAGTGTTCTTATCAAACCACATACTTGTCATATAGACAAGTCTCATAGTTTAGGCCTAATATTATTTGATATTAGAAAAATTATGAATACCTCTCTCAGTGCAGTTCTCTTCTCTATGAGAAAGGGTGGTTTTGTATTTAGTAAATATTCATTAAAGATGATTTTGCTCCTGATACAACATTATGCTCCTGGTACAACACTGCCATAGTAGTATATTCACAGTGTATATGCACGTCCTTGCATATGAAAGGTTCATTTAAGGCCCGACTAGCCTGCTTTCAGAAAGTCATATAAGACATCATCCATGATGATTTTATTGTGCTGTAATGTAGAGGATTTAAATCCACCCTCGTGTTGAAAGTATGAAGTTAATACTTTTGTAAACTTTTTCTGAACTGAGAGAAAAATCCAAACAATTGGTCATTTTTCATCATTCTATTTAATTGGGAATTTCTTTTCATGTCAGATTCTTTCCCTGTTTATCAGTGAAGGATGCTTTCGGGATTTTATGCTTGATCAAAATAGAACATGACACCCCTGAATCACAAAAGTTGCCCAAGCAGCTCAATATTCTGTGGAAACGATATTTGTAGGGGCAGTGTGGTGATTTATGTATAATTCAAACTAATTGAAGTTTCAGCGAGATCAAGTGTGCCTTTGGAATACAGAAGAACCATATGTTCAGTAAAACAATATTCCTATCTAATTAGAAGCAAAGGAGAAATGTACATTATAAAATTTTCAGAATCTTAACTGCCTCTCCTTCAGTGGGTTTTAATAATTTCAACCTGAAAAACTTGGAAGAAAACTGTTTTTATACCAAAGAGCTTTCTTATTTTGGCAAGTCATGTACTGATTTCTAGACTGTGAGTCCGTTTGTTGGGTAGAGATTGTCTCTATCTGTTGCTGAATTGTACTTTCCAAGTGCTTAGTACAGTGCTCTGCACACAGTAAGTGCTCAATAAATACGATTGAATGAATGAATGATTTGCTTTTAAAGAGCAGAAATTAGATAATTACATTTTGTCAGTATAGGTACACATAATGCTCAAGAGTGTTTTTGGAATTTTGAATCTTTCCTAGTTTTGAGGCCCCAAAAAGTTTCAATCTGAATTTGGTCAAACATTTCCAAAGCATTCTGTTATTATTACTGGGGTGAAAAAGCCCAATGTGTAGAAAAAGATACAGTCCCACGGTAGCACAGATGCTACAGCATCACTCATTAAATTTTCTCTTGGCAAAATTTAGCAACATTAAAAAGGAGGGCAGGTTAAGCATTTTTCAAGGATTTTGAAATACTCTTGACACAGAGCAAATTAAATAGTAATGTCCAGTGGCAGACAATGGAAGAATATATCAGGCCCATTTCAATAATTGTAACGCGTCTTCTTTAGCTATTCCCCTTCTCATCTTGTTCGGATCAGCTTATGCATATCACTCAATTTGTCACATTTAAGTCAGCCAAATTGATCTTAATATTTGACCTCAGGGCACTCAACTAACCACTTGTCTCCATCATAAACCACTTCTATCCATAAATACTTTTCAAGTATTTGACACCTACATCATCCAGTCAAGTAGCTGATCCCCTGAACTACTGTTATTTACCTTTCAGATTAAATGATAAATTTCCATAAAAGTTGAGCAAATTATGTTGAAAGCTTCCTGTGCTCAATTTATAAAATCATATTTTGGAAAAGACTTAAGAATTTAAGAATTTTTTTTATATATATCCAGATGGTTTTCTAACTTCTTTTATACCAACCAGTCTTTCTAGTAGATTTTTCTTGTAATGATTCCACTGCTGAAATGGAATATGTGCATTTCAACCTCTTTATTCCTGTTCATAATCGAACAATGGTATTTGAGCATTTACTCTGTGGAGGGCACTGTACTAAGCACATGGGAGAGTGCAGTAAAACAGAGTGGGTAGATACGTCCCATTCCCACAACAAGCTTACTTAATATAACCAGCTTACTTCCCACAACAAGCTTACTTAATATATTTAAGTCCATATTAAGACCACTGTCCATTTCCCATTCTTTGCTATTAAGTTGTTAAGCTTTTTTTTTTACTTTACCCTATCCTCCTACCGGCCTGACTGGATATATTCTTTGAAATCCTGGCAGGATTTTTGCACAGTCTAGAACTTCTTGGAGCAGTTGCCTGGTTAACCAGGTAGTTGAAATATTAGAGCTTAATTAGATGCTGTTCCAGGAAATTGTGAGAACCAAACAAGAAACTTTCAACTTGGCAGTCCTCAGTATGCCTTGCATGTTGAAGGTGAAATCATGTGATATTTCACATCCAAACCAAGCTCAGTGAAAATGATGCCAAGGATCTGGTTGCCATTCTCCCTTCTGTTGATGGAAATTGGGCAGTGTGAGAGGACAGGTAGGAAAAAGTATTTTCCAGTTCCTTCATTCCTCCTTCCCCCAACTCCAGCTTCTGCTCTCACTGGGATTTGGTTATGAGTCTTGATGATTCACAGTCGGGAATGGCAGTGGCCCAAGCAGCTTAAATTATTTTTGTCTGCTACTATGGAGGTATTTATCCCAAGAGCCCTAAAACTCTAGGAATATGGCAACAAGCAGTTATTTCTGCCTCTTTTGGATTTAAGTGAGGTCAGCCCCTCCCCCCGCAGAGAGCAACGGAAAAAAATGCCTCCTCCAGCTGCTCTAAGGTACTTGAGCTACTTACTTTGTTTTTGGTTCAGGACAGATGCAATCCTTTCTTTTTTGGCTTGTTCCGCTCAAAGTTGTCAGTAGGGAAATGGTCTGAGTGAGTTTATCAGGCCCTGGAGTATATTTAACTGTCAGGTGTTCTAATTTTTTAATCACCTGTTCTGGCATGATCATTATATCCCTAAGGAAAAAAGCAAGGCTGTGGTCTGTGCTTGTGATCGTGGCACACTGCCAGCAAAGAAGTTTCTGTATCTTTAGGCTTGACCTCATTTTAATGGGGCTGCAGAATTTTCTTTGGTAAGCCTCCCTAAGGTCAAGCAAGATCTCTCTCCTGAAGCTTTCTGATGTGGTAAAGACAGCAGGTGGTGATATGAAATGCATGTATTCCAGTAAATGGAAGACTTAAGCAAAATGTCAAGAAAGAAGCAGAAGTTGGGCAGGAAGAAAAAAATAAAGATTGAGAAATGGGACAAGGTTAAAACAAAGGAAATACCAGGCCTCCCACCCAACACTACATATTTATATAATTTTGAGGAGAGTTTGTTGCTGTCACAGTCATTATCAAAAGCCTCTCTTCGTGTGTTAGACTGGGCTAAGTCCTGTATAAAGTGAGGTGAACAAATGGTCCATGTTCTTTAGTAGTTTGTAATATGAACCGGTCAAAACAGATAATGGCATAAAGGCAGGTGAGCAACTCCTAAAGTAACACTATACGGTATGTACTTTGGTTATGTTTGTGATGCAGTTTGGCCTAGTGGAAAGAGCAAGGACCTGGGATTCAGAAGACCTGGGTTCCGTTCCTAGCTCCACCACTTGCCTGTTTTGTGACCTTGTTCAAGTCATTTAATTTCTCTGTGCCTCAGTTTCCTCGGCTGTAAAATGGGGATCCAGTATCTGTTCTCTTTCCTACTTAGAATGTTGGCCTCCTTTAGGACAGCACTGTCTACAACCAGATTAATTTGTATTTACTCCAGCAATTAGCAAAGTGCTTGGGACAGAGTAAGTACTTCACAAACGCTATTATTATTATCATCGTTATTATTATGAAGGAAACCCAAAGGTGGATGGAAAAGATAAGGAATCTACGTGGGTTTCTACATCGATAGTGGTGTTTGATGCTTTTGCCAACTGATACTAGATGGATTTGATCTTAGGTAGTTTGAACAAAATTCAGCCAATGAACATTAAAGCGCAAGTGTCTCCCGTGTTTCGTCCTCAGGATTGGTCTGGGGAATCGGCTATATTTTGACATCTGCTGACCTACTGCCAGCCTACCTCTTGTCTCAATACTATCCCTGTTGCATATCAGGGTGAAAGCAAAAGGTGGAGCAAGAGAGGAAAGTCCCAGGTGCGATCTGATATTCAGGCAGATATGCTGATGTTAGGGCTGCTGTGACAGGCACCGACACTTACCTATGTGGTACAATCCCATCAATATTAATTTGGCTCTTAAGATTATTTTTAAAGAATATGTCAAGGCCTTGTAGGCTTGGCCATTTTGTGCTTTTGAAAAGTAAATCTATTGAGTGGAATTGTGGGTGAAGGGCGAGCTCTAGAAGTTGAATGCCCAGAGGCAGGGGGTGGATCTCCAGGTCTATTCCAGTTAATTGGGGAAGGCTTTCAGGTGGGATTTCAGGAGCTCTTTGATAGTGGGAGGGAAAGATAGAATGTCCTATTAGTGCTGGATTTCCACACTCCAGTTGTGTCCAAAGTCATATTTTTCACTCTCAACTCCCCAGGCCAACCACAAAAGCCAAAGTCTTGAATATGACATCTTGTAAATGAACGCATGACCACTTTAAGCCCTCATTTAAAGTTACATTGACCTCCTCTTGTTTTCCATTTACTATTGGCATCTGAATCACATCTTTGCAGTTTACATTTTTTCTTGGATTTTATAAGTGAAGGGCATCTGAATACCTGACATATAAAGAACAAACACTTCGCTCCTTTGAAGCGTCAAATACACCTCAGCATCAGCCCTTTGTGCGTGAAGCACTTAGGGAGCACTTCAGTCACCAACTTGAAAAGATTAAGTAGGAACCTCTAGGACCCATTGCCTCAGTGGGCCTTGGTGTGAGTTGAAGGATACCTTCTTTCTCAGTCCCCTTCCCTCACACACTTCAGGTAGGTAGGGGTTTGTAATTGAGCTACTCCTCTTCTAGGAGTTGGTGAAATCAGGAAACTGATGCAAGGGCATTAGCACAATTATAGTTGTGTTCTTGTTCTTCTTTTCCACCTCCACTTGTTTAAAATCTCAAATGAAATTGACTCTGCTAGTCTAGTAAAAACTTGTGTAGGTTGCATCTGTTTAAAAACAAATATTTTGTCCCCAACAGGCCCATCAATCTTAATATTCAAACATGGGCTTGTTTTTAGAGAGAAATATATGAGGGGTATAAAAGCCTTTAAACTGAGGAAACATAACTTGATTTAAGCTCAACTTTAGTGTAATTCTGGTGGGAGAAAATCCGTGGATGTTAACTGCAGCATCAATGCCAAAGAAAATTTATTTTACAAAGCTCTGTTTATTTAGGACTTAACCAGAACCAGCATTTGCCAAACATTTGCTCCATTTATTTTCTTTCACCAGTAGTTAGAAAAAGACTATTTGTGAGTCATGCCCGCTTGAGATGTTAAAATTTAAATTTGACCCCCAGTCTTCTTGGCCTAGCATTTTGTCTCAAATAATGGGGAGTATTGGATCCACCAGAGGAGCTTTGCAAATTCGGGCTGGTCCATTTACCAAGAATAAGAAATGATTGATATCATTTGAGTAGGAAAACATGTTAATTTATTTTGCCACTCCTGGTAACCCCCAGTGGAGCAGGGAAGGGAGGAATGGATTAGAGGGGAAAGACAGCAAAGTAAGCTTTAATGGTCCTGCCAAGCATCCTTTCTCACTCTGTCTCACCCAAAACAAAGGGATCCTGCTAAATGTACACTTAGTAGGCATACTTCTTAAAGTTTATAGACTTCTGCAGTTATGACCACAATAAACCAAATGGATTTGGCCTAAGCATTTTAACAATAGTTGAAAATAAGTGGGGTGCCTGGGGAAATGATCCCTGCAATCCCCTATCTGCTCCCTTGCCCCTCATTCCAGCTGTTGGGGGAAGATTCCTCATCTTGTACTCTAAAAACAGTTTTTCCTGAGAAGCTCTACCTTCAGCCAGATCAGAGACACCACACCACTACAAGCAGTCACCTTCAGAACAGTGGTACTATAGGATTTATGAAGTGTCCTTTCTTTCCTAAATTAGAAAAAAAGACAGTCATAAACCTCATTTCCTCCAAGTTATTATCAATTAAGAATACCTTAAGCCTTCCCTCTCAAACTAGGAGCACTCTTTAGCCATAGAAGTTGAGAGCAGATTATGCGTGACAATTGAAAATGGAACGTAGTCCCCAGCATTACAGATAATCTAACTTCATCACACAGCAGAACATTGCGCTTTCTGGTCAACGTGGAGCAAAAGAGGTCAACGTCATCACCAGAGAGGGTTACCTCTATAGACGAGGAGCAAAAGAAGGACCACGATAGGGCATTTTTAAGTCTAGGAGAAGTTCTCTGACTCTTCAGCTCTCTGACTTAGGGGCAGCATGTGAGGAGCCCACTAACTGAGCAATTCCCCTGCCTTTCAAATCACAACCGTTGACCACAACCGTTGGAGATGGGTGACAGGATGGTGGGCATCATTCAGGCCTCATCCTCATTACAGTAAAGCATAAATATGTAAAATGGCAATAAAAAATGGCCATTTACCAAAGCCCACCTTAACAGTGCAGCACTTCCCAATGGGACAACCAACCAGCATAAATAACTTGCTCTGCTGGAAAATTACGTTCCACTCATTCAGCAAGTATAGTTTTCATTCTACAGTAATGAACATTTGTCAGATGGAGAAGACTTGATTTGTTAATTATATTGTCGGCAAACTCGCTAATTCATAAAAGTCAGTAATTTAGCATTATTCTGACATTTTAAAATTACACAGTGTGTTTTCTCTTTCTGGTAGATCTTCTGTATGGTAAGCATAGACTCTATATTGATAGCATCTCGGAAATAGCAACAATGTACTGCTTGAACGAAACTTCATGTACTTATAAATATTTAGTAACTTTTGGGACCATTTTTAGGGTACTTTTAGCTGTCATTTACCTCTATGAACTATGATAACATCATTGAAAAGGCTTAAACCACCCCCTGGCCTGAAAGAGGTGTCCATTTCAGGTCGAACACTCCTATCTGCCTGCATGAAATCAGACAGAAATGAACCAATCTTGATAAGCTACAGATTCCTCACTCTGGTCAGTTGAAAATGAGACAATCATTGTTTCCGCTGTTGGGCAGGAAGGTTTCAGGATTGTTTGTTTTTCTGTTGAAGTGGTCATTTATTTTATCCCATGAAGACTTGACCAATGATGACTTTATCTTATGAAATACCTATTTTTGGCCTTTCCTCTTTATATCAAGTTGACTAGTTACTTCCAGTCATTCTCCTGCAAATATATCTCACTGCAACTCTTCCCCACCCTCTTGCTCCTGTTCAAAGACACCACTGGCTTCTATGCAAAAAAGATTGCAAGAGGTTAAGTGATACTCCAAACAGTTCTTTCCTGAGTGTAGATGCATTCCAGGGATTTTCAGCAGCATCAAAGGCTTTGTCTTCATTGAGATAGGCAATTTCTCCTCTGGTTTCAAAAAGTCATCACATTTTCTGCAAGTTTTCAGAAGTTGAAGGCTGTTGGTCTGCTATGTTGCCAAAACAATAACATCACCTACAAGTGCCAAATCCTCATCAAGTAGTGCATGAAATCTTTGGATGAGTTCATGAAGATCTTCATTTAGCATTTATTTCCTCTGAGAAGCTAGGCAGCCAAGGTTGGTAAACTTGCATATTGCTATCTCATTTGAAGCAGGCGAAGACCTACTGGGAAATATTTTGAAAGCCAGGAAAAAGTGGATGCTAACCCAATTCTCCCAAAGATGTAAATTCATATTCGGGGGGCATGTGGGGCAAGGATGTTGTAATAATAATAACTGTGGTATTTGTAAATTAGAACATAATGGGGACTGCCATGTGTCTGTAGCCCCAGTGTCTTATTCCAGGGGTGTCCAAGCCTCGTGAACTGAAGAGCCACAAACCAAACACAATACAGCTGAAAGCCACAGATCAAAAAAAAATTAGAGAAGCAGCATAGCCTAGTGGAAAGAGCCCAGGCCTAAGGGTCAGGACGCTTGGGTTATTACTCTAATTACTCTACCATTTGGGTTATTGGGTTAGTACTCTATTACTAACCTGCTGCGTGACGTTGGGCAAATCACAACTTTTCTGGGCCTCAATTTTTCCATCTGTAAAATGGGGATTCAGTACTCTTCTCCTTACTATTTAGACTGTGCATCCTATCTGATTATCTTTTATCTTCCCCAGTTCTTCATACAGCTTTTGGCACATAGGAAGCACTGAACGCATGCCACAGTTATTCTTACTCTTATTAATTCTTTTAGCCAGAATGATTAACCAGAATGGGGTCGTGTATAAGCAATACTTGGGGCTGAGGGAGGAGGGGGTGGGCACTGCGTTCTCTCAGCCTCGACCCCTGGGGGCACTGCCACCATCAAAATGGCTAAAGAAGCAACACGCTGCAAAGTGGCAGAGGTGAAATAATAAGTAATAAATCATACATTAGTAGCTTTTCACTGTGAGCTGCACAGAAAGTGAAGAATTGCATATGGCTACCCGTTTGCTACCCCTGAGGTACTTACTCAAGTAAGCCCTGACATACATACCTTGTTGCATCCCCCTACTAGTAATTTGTTTTATTGTCTGTCTTCCCTGCTAGACTGTAAGCACCTCGAAGGCAGGGCTCATTTCTATTAATTCTCTTTTTTTCTCCCAAGTGCTTCATATAGTGCTCGGCACAGAACAAGCCCTTAATAAATACAATTTATTGACCAAGTGAAACCTAGATCTCTCCCCATCCAGGGACGTAGGTTTCATCCCAGAATATCAGTGTGTCAGTAGCTAGACAGGGAAAAGAATTCATTAGTCATGACTTCCATTCAGGGACACAAGGTCACGCCTCCCTCTTGCTGTCCTTTCATCTGAGGTTCATGGAAAACTTTGTGCTCTGGTGAGGCAACTGAAATGCTCAAAAGCACTCCTGACTATATTTACCCAGGGTGGGCACGTTTGTTTGGCTGGCCACTTTCCAAACAAATATTCCTCTCACCTTTGGGTTGGGGTCATGGGAAGAGCTGTCCGTGCCTGAGGAAAGCAGACGTTCTGTTCTCCTACTAATCCGGGCTGGTTTTCCGTCCATGATCGGCTGATAGGTAGCACATAAGAAGAGAGCTCCAGGCTGATGATTTAGGGACCCACTGGGAATCCAAACCAGTCTGAGTTTTTCTTTATAGGCCAGTCATCCATGGGCAACCCACTGTGAACCTGCAGCTGGAAGTATGTCTCTTTCCGTTCTAGACACCTGGGAACTTGGTAGGGGTTGTTGGTAGGCAGACCTAGTTTGATGCCGACTCTTGGGATAAACTACTCTGTGACCTTGCACTGAGCTTTTGACCATTGCCCATCTTCTTCCAAACACCTTTTATTGGAGTGGGTGCTTCAATGCGTGCTTTCTTAAGCATGGTGATGCAGTACTGGATGGGACTAGCCTAGGATCTAGTGAGCTATTTTTATTTTTTTTTGACCAGACCAGATTTGCATTTGCTTAGAGGTGGCCTGAAACAAGAGACTCAGCCAGCACAGTCCAAGTGGAGCCTACAGAGCAGTAACTTCCACTCCTTCCTTATCCATGGAGTCCTAGCTCTGCTCATCTTCGAGCAGGGAGCCAGTTTCAGCATTGCCCAGTAGCGTTGGGTGGATGCTGAAGCAGGAAGGTCCCCACCCTTTATTTTTCCCCTGCCTTCCCCTAATATTTTACCTCCTGTTTTCTAACTTCCATCACCTCCAATGTGAATTTAGCCCTTGTGAATAAAGCCTCTAGAATGGTATCATTCAATAAATATTAATCAAATTGAACTGGAGGTGAGGTTCACACCATAGTTATCACCACTCTCAAACATAGGTTCTTCTTTCTGTCTCTCTCTGCCCTCCTCTCCAAAACAAGGTAAGAAAAAATAATGAAAAGGAAACAGTCTCTGCTTTTCCCTCTCATCATTTTTACACATTTAGCCCCTAAAAGGCAGGGTCTTTGTCGCTTGATGGTTTTGAACCAATTTCATCACATCGTAGATGCTTAATAAATATTAATTGAGGCATTTGAAACAAGATAAGACCTTATGTGCCTGAGGGACAAAAATTATCCAAAATAAGCCTTTTAAAAACATGTTTTACTTCAGAATATTTATTCTGCTAATAATAGTATAGTCATCCCTTCACTGTCTTAGTTGGTAGGAAGAGGAACTCTCTGGAACAGCTTTTAAATTACATTATAAGTGGAGCAACTTGTTAGTGAATATTCTCAAAATGAAATTACCCAAGTAAATTGTGACGTTCCATAACCTGTTAGACCACTGATAGTATCATGTTGCTTCTTAACGTAGCCCTATCAGCATTAAGAAATATTTATCAATCCTATATGCGTGGTTCTTGGCTGGACAGTGTACAACCCAAGTTATAGTTCACATTACCTCCTGTCTGGGAGCGTACAATCCAAGAAACCAGTAGTTTTAGTATCTGATAAGGTTGAAGGGTGACTTGACTTTGTAATTATAGTGTCTGTATTGGTGCTATTAATGTTATTTATTGAATGCCTACCAAGAGCAATGAGTGCTTGGGAAAGTACATCGCAAACACAAGACCCATTCCCTGACCACAAGGACTTTACCTTCTATTGCCCTATCGATAGGTCAGTAATTTAGTAACCAAACTGGAGAAGAGGAAATGAGAGCATTTCAATTTTGTCTAATCTCCAGCTATTAGATGAATCCAAGTTTCCTCAGCTTAGGTGGGTCTTTATATCATTCCAGGAATACCAAGTTTTATTTAGAATATCCTCAGTGGGTTTGTGGTTTTCATTTTGAATATGCAGAGGACAGAAGATTCAATGAATGGTTGAACTGTAAATTACTCAAGTGTACAACATTTAAAAGTGAAAATGCTGCACAAGGGAAGAGCCAAGGAAGGCCCACAAATGAAAGGTTTAGTGTGCAGGGATACAAAAAATTCAGACTTAAACTCGAACAGGTGTTTGTTCTTTGCAGATTGGCAGGATCACATCCGGTAAATTTGTCTCTAAACTGTAAGCTCCTTGTGGACTGTAAGCTCCTTGTGGGCTGGGGTAGCTTCTACCAACTCTATTTTATTGTACTTTACCAAGCGCTTAGCATAGTGCAGGATTAGAATTTTATGTATATCAATTAATGGTATTTATGGAGGAGTTAGTTTGTTCAGGACATTTTACTAAGCACTTGGAGAGTACAATACGTGATCCCTGCTCTCAGGAGCCTGTAGTCTACCTAACAATTATTATAACCTAATGGCATTGTACTACTTTCTGTGGAAATCTGTAGAATTCAGAGCTCTGTTGCTGGGTGGACGGCAGACACCTCTCGCCTCTTCCTGAGTCAGGTCCCTGTAAAGTAGTTACCACTGCCAAGTTGCAGGACTTGGAGGGAGAAGCTGAGGCAGATGGAGACTGGGCATTTTAAATTAAAAGTAGTGGACCTAAAGGCATCAGGTGCTAAATCTACGTGGGGCCAGACCAGCCGAAATCTGAACTGTATGGAATAGATCTGTGTGCCTGTCCATCCTAACTGGAGCAGTAGTGAACTTGCTGACACAGTAGTGGTCTGAAGGAGAAAATGGACTTCTTTAAGTGCCCCACTTATTCTTAGGTGGCGTGACTTAGATATGGGGAGATTAGAACACCCTAATTTCCGGTCAATTCAAATATAAAATTATCCTTTCAAACTCTTTGTAAATTTAAGGTGACAGGATAGAAGGTCCTTGAATAATTTTCTATTGATTTTTTCAAAGGTTTTTTTTTTTAAATGCTTTACTCTTTTATGGAAGGAGAAAAAATTATTTTTATTTTACATTTAATTTTTCTTTAACTGCTATCAAAACTCAGGTAGCAAGTGAATTCCCTCCCCCCCATCCATTGTTCTAAATGTAAAAAAATAAAAGTAAAAATCCAGCAACCCTCTAAGCCTCTGGCTTGTTGGCAAATGTAAAATCAAACATCTGGCATCAGATGAGTGAGTGGGAAATGCCCCTGATCCATGACTCATTGGAGCTTTTTAGAAGTTACCAACTGGAGGGCAATTTATGAACTTTCTCTTGAGGTGGAGGGTGGGGAAGAGGTTGCTGACTCTACCTTCCCCCTCCCCTTCTGCATGAAATTTCAGGAAGACATTCACCTAAAGGCATTTGACGAACATGGAATTAGAAGCAACTTGCTGATTAAATATAATGATTGTATTGAACTGTGTCTTTAATCCTACTAGAATGTGGAAAAAATAGATAATGATGTCATTTTTATATCTCCTTCAGTATAAACGTGACTTGAAACATCCGCTTGAGAACTGCCACTGAAAGTTAAATTAGCCATGTACATTTTTCTTTAAGCAATATTATTTATGGTGCTTATCGAGGGCCTGTTCTTGCAGAGATGCTGGTAGGTGCCTAGGGAATATATCGAAGAATATGAAACAATCCTTTCACTCAAGGAGTTTACAGTCTAAATAAGGCTACTGCTTTTAGCCCTTCTTCAAATTCAAGCAACGGTATTTATTCAACGCTTACTGTATGCAGAACACTATACTAAGCACTTGGAAGAGTACACAGAGGTCATAGATACATTCCCTGCCCTTAGCATTTGGATATGCCTAAGCACTGAACTTAGCTCAGGGTAGATAAAAGCTAATCAGGTTGGACACAGTCCATGTCCCACACAGAGCTCATAGTCATAATCCCCATTTTGCAGATGAGGTAACTGAGGCACAGAGAAGCTAAGTGACTTGCCCAAGGTCACGCAGCCGATATACAGCCGACGCGGTATTGGACAAAGTACAATGGGATTGGGAATAAGATGGTTGTAGAAGCTACTGTCCTTGGCTAAAATACTACAGAGAAACTGTGCTACTGGAAGAAGCAATAATCCAAGAAATTAGAAGATGACAAAAAATTCCTCAAATGATGTGGCCTCTGCGGAATAACAAGTATCTTCAGTGTGGCTCAGTGGAAAGAGCACGGGCTTTGGAGTCAGGGCTCATGAGTTCGAATCCCAGCTCTGCCACTTGTCGGCTGTGTGACTGTGGGCAAGTCACTTAACTTCTCTGTGCCTCAGTTCCCTCATCTGTAAAATGGGGATTAAGACTGTGAGCCCCACGAGGGACAACCTGATTCCCCTATGTCTACCCCAGCGCTTAGAACAGTGCTCGGCACATAGTAAGCGCTTAACAAATACCAACATTAGCGTGGCTCAGTGGAAAGAGCATGGGCTTTGGAGTCAGGGCTCATGAGTTCGAATCCCAGCTCTGCCACTTGTCGGCTGTGTGACTGTGGGCAAGTCACTTAACTTCTCTGTGCCTCAGTTCCCTCATCTGTAAAATGGGGATTAAGATTGTGAGCCCCACGTGGGACAACCTGATTCCCCTATGTCTACCCCAGCGCTTAGAACAGTGCTCGGCACATAGTAAGCGCTTAACAAATACCAACATTATTATTATTATTAAAATGGGGATTAAGACTGTGAGCCCCACGTGGGACAACCTGATTCCCCTGTGTCTACCCCAGGGCTTAGAACAGTGCTCGGCACATAGTAAGCGCTTAACAAATACCAACATTATTATTATTATTATTTTGAAAAGAATATGCTGAAACAATTCACAAAGAAATGTTGAATTCACTGTCCCCATTTGTGATGACCATTTTCTTTTTCTGAGTGGCAAGAAAAAAACCCTGAAAATGATTTCCTAAGGTTGGAAATGCTGGTTTCATTACCATTTAAATGGTTTAAATTTTGATGAGCTTAGATTGGCTTGGGAGTGCATTTCCCCATTTCTCCCCAGTCCTGTCACTGAATGGGGAGAGACACTTTAGACAGTTAGAGAAAGATCATTTTCTAATGGTGATCTTCAGAAACCATTTTTACATTTCATTTAACATCTCCCAATATTTTGCAAAATTTTAGCCCTGTTTTAAAAATTCATCAGCGGAATAAGAAAGTGTCCCCTAATGAATGAGATGTCATTTGTGTGCGGACAGTGCCTGGGCATTTATAAATAGCTTCGCAGGCATGGAGCATTTTGGGCATGTCACTCTTCTTCCACCTTTCCACATTCTCCTTCCTCTCAGACCGCCCCATAGACAAGAGAGCCTTAAAGAATATGCCAAACCACAGTTCCTTGGCATTCAACCAAATCAACCTTATACAGGAAACAACAGGTGGCATTGAAACTCTAGTCCCTCATGACCGAGGCATTGTGACACTCATTGCGGGCAGGGAATGTTTCTGCTAATTCTCTTGTACCATCCTCTCCCAATTGCTTACTACAGTGCTCTGCCCATAGTAAGCGCTCGATACATCATTGATAAATACCATTGATTGATTGATTGAAGATGCTGGAGCCGAGTGGTGACACCCTCCCCCTATTCTGGAGAGGCTGGTAAGGAAGAGAGCAGATACTTGAATGACAGCGCCAGGGTTAGCGACTTACAGTTGCTCGGAGAGTTGCTCCGCGTGGGCAGAGGTGGAGTGAACATCCATTCTAACACAGGGCCCTTGCCAAGGTGAGTCCATCGACCCTGAAGGTCAGTGCTCCAGTGTTAAGTGTTAGCAGAAAGTTTTTGCCTTCCACCAGGAGCAGTGTCCTACAGCTTGTTAAATCCCTGTTGTTTCTGGTCTCTAACTAGAGTGGTAATTAGTTCTAACATGAGACCTGTCAAGTCAAAGTCGAATAGGATGTGTCTCTATCAGGACTTCATCTTTTAATTGTAGTAATATGGAAGAAACAGTGACTTGACGAACCAAGAATGCCTTTTCAGATGTTATTTTATGATGCTGTTAACTTGGAAAATACCATTACTTTAATGTAATTTTTATTACAATGAAAGGTTGACTTGATTTTTACGGGAGCATGTGATTTGATTTTTGTGGAAGTTAGTAGTAAAGTTCAATTAAAAACATTCCTCAGTATTTTAAGTGGACAGAACTACTAGTATTGTATAGGAAGCATATCCTGTATCTGTCTCGTCGTTCTGCCTGCTATCAAATCATATCGACAACTAATTACTTTGGCATTATGGCAAATGTTTCCTGCCGTAATAGTTACTTAACAGCTAAAGGAAAAACCAACTTGATAGATGCCTTTGATGGCACTACAAGTGATAGCTAGTGTATTAAGTTCATTAAATTTAATTTCTTTAGATTCATTGTCTATTTTTACTCCCTGGCTTCTGCTAGTGGGGAGGGAGAGACTAAATAGAAAAGCTGTTTTTTTAGCCATGTTTCAGAGGAAGGAGTTTCTGTGGATCAAAGTGAGCTTTTATTGTTTGTGCAGTGTAAAGTTGTAAAATTAGAGAATAGCCAAAAAAACAAGTGAGTTTCTGTCACAAACATTTTAGCGTATACAAAGGCAGGAAGTTTAGGTAACTGAATGAAGTATGTTTATACTACTAAGATGCCCGTTGATATCAAGTTGCCCCAAAGTCCAGCTTTGGACTTTGGAAGGTCCTATGTGATTTCTAAGTGTTTTGGACAGAGCAAAAGAATGTAAAAGAGTATTTGTTCAAAATAGATTAAGCTGTTTGTAAACATGTCCCCTTTAAATTAAGTGGTGGGGAAGACAAAGAAAGTGCTTTGTTGTTGTCAGCTGGATTTGTCTTAAGTCAAATGGGCAAACAAGTTAAGAAGCAGATCCTCTTTAAATCCCTAATGGGTGTATAGATTAAATCTGAAAAGGTCTGTAAAATGAGTAAAAATTAAATTGCTTAGATTCCTCCTCATTCACTTTGGTTACAGCACTCTTTCCATCCTTTGCTCTCATTAGGTTTTTGGGTGGGAAACTTGGTTTTCCAACCACATTAGCACAGAAAGAAGTATTAATTCCAAGACTTGCCACTTGAATTGAAAAAAAAATCCCTGCTTATTAGTGGTGATACATCACTGTGGCACCTTCAACATCTCAACAGATACAGCTCAACATCACCACCACTGAAAACAGGAGGCTTGCTCAAAGTTGATCTCCTACAAAGGGCTGGGCCCATTCAAATGACTTTTCCAGAGCTTTGTATTCATTTCTTAGGATAAGGCCCCTTTCACTGTGGGCAGGGAATGCTTTTGCCAACTCTGTTGTATTATGCTCTCCCAAGCACTTAGTACAGTGCTTTGCACATAGTAAGTGCTCAATCAGTCATTTCTATTTATTGATCACTGACAGTGTACAGAGCACTGTAATAATAATAATAATAATGGTATTTGTTAAGTGCTTACTATGTGCCAAGCACTGGGAGAGCATAATGTAACAGAGTTGGTAGACAAGTTTCCTGCCTGTTTGATTGATTGAATCATTTGAGCCTTGACTAATGTATAAAAAAAGTGGATTCATGGGTGATTTTTTTGTAATTTTTTTTGGTCCTGTGAAGAGCATATTGTTTTATGGTATCTTTAAGTGCTTGCTCCGTGACCAACTGTTCTAAGCACTGGGGTTGGCTACAAGGTAATTAGGTCAGGCCCAGTTCCTGTCCCACATGGACTCACAGTCTAAGTAGGAAGGAGACCAATTAATCCTCATTTTCTTTCCTTCCTTTTCCTTCCCTTCCTTTTCCTTCCCTTCCTTTTCCTTCCCTTCCTTTTCCTTCCCTTCCCTTCCCTTCCCTTCCCTTCCCTTCCCTTCCCTTCCCTTCCCTTCCCTTCCCTTCCCTTCCCTTCCCTTCCCTTCCCTTCCCTTCCCTTCCCTTCCCTTCCCTTCCCTTCCCTTCCCTTCCCTTCCCTTCCCTTCCCTTCCCTTCCCTTCCCTTCCCTTCCCTTCCCTTCCCTTCCCTTCCCTTCCCTTCCCTTCCCTTCCCTCCTTCCTTCCTTTCTTCTCTCTCTCTCTCTCTCTCTCTCTCTCTCTCTATCATATCTAGTCTTTCTTGTAACCCTTGGGCTGTTGATCTTTTACATAGGAAAGGTGCTATTTGCTTCCCCAGGGACTTTGCCTCATGCTCAGCTTCAACCCAGCCCAGAATCTCGGGCTGCTAAGTCTTCAGTGGACAAACCCATTTATAAAAATAAACATAATTCATCGAGTCTTAGAAGGACCATTCTTGTACCCATCTTAAGAGCCCAAGCAGCATCCCTATAAGATTTCACAATTTTGATTGTCTTTCAAGGCCATCGGTTGAGTAGGGAGTGCGTGTTTGGACTGCTGAAGTAGGCCATAGCCCAGACCTGAGAATGGTAGCAGAACCCATAAATAAGCAAAGACTAGGCCTGGGTGGTAGTGATTTAGGAGTTGGCATTGTTTGGCATACCATCCATTGGCAAGAATTCTGGAACTTACTAAAGCCAAAGTCATCCTACAAAATTTGCCTTCTCAAACTTATTAATGACACAGAGATGCATTGAACAGTAATGAGCATTAGTAGACAAAAGAACTAGAATACCAACATGCTGGTTTTTATTATCAATATTTATCATAATTCTAATTTGACATATCTAGTTTATTTATAGCTACTGATATGTCTTTCCTACTAGCTAAAAGTCCAGGAAAGAGAGTTTTTGTTGAAGAAAGGGATATATTTTAGGAGATGGGAATGCTTGTGTGATATGTGTAGAAGAATATAAGCATTTGAACAGTTTCTTTCTTACATCGTTTATGAGTTTGGGATAAAGAAGTTGGAGTTACCTTCATCTTTCCCTCACCCTGCCTTCTTGTTATGTCTTCTTGTCTTACAGGTTGTTATGACCGGACCAGGTAATAGGGGGCAGGTCATTCATTAGTTCAGTTGTATTTATTGAGCGCTTTCAGTGTGCAGAGCACTGTAACTGAGTGCTTGGGAGAGTACAGTGTAACAATAAACAGACACATTTTGTGCCCCAAACTACCCTATCTATGGAAAGTTCTGCAAAAGTCCCTCAGTTAAGGCCTCTGTCTAATGACATGATTGCAAAAGATCTCTTTCCATTGGTTATCTTCTCATGTCATGAGGAATTCAAAACTGCAGTGTTTAGAGTCTTTGCCATCAGGCATTGTGGAGTTGGAATAGTGCTTTTAATGTTTTGCATGTTAACACAGCCCTGACACTTGTCAAAAAGAAAACAGCGTAGTAATTGGAAAATATTCTATTCAAGAGTTTTGTCAAAACATTCTTAATGTGCAGACTTGGTGTTAAGCAATTTATTAATAAACCTATTAATGCCAGGAAATTTTCCCTGAAGTTCTGTTAAAATGGCATCAATGTTTAAGATGCTATCCACACAGGCTTATTGCCAGGAAAAGCAATCCCATTAAATTGGACCTCATGAAATATTTATGAGGTCCAATTTAAAATTAATCTTGGCAAAGAGCCCAACTGCAGTAGATTTCGAACTGTATTTTTTAGAAAAGGATTTGAAATAAGTTTAAAAAAAAATCCCAAACACTCAAAAACAAAAATATTTGAACTGCATTTTGGATGATCCAATAATACTTAAAATAAGCCATTTTATGTCTCTATTGTGAAGCAATATTTTTTTCATTACCATTTTAACTGGAGTCCAGAGGCAGGTCCTTAAAGTCTCATTGTTCGGTAAGATTTTATTTTTTGTCTTGATGGCGGGCTCTCCTGATTAATAAATTCCAATCACAACCTAAATGAATTCTTTATATTGGTACTTTGGAAGTGGGAGGACTGCAGTGTCTGAGAGATTGGGATACATGTCTGTAGAAATGGCTATTAGAGTCATTGAACCATTAGGCAAATTAGAAGTTCTAAGAGTTGACAAAGGATAAACCCCAGGGAAAATTACAACCCAGAATCCTGAAGAAAGATGTCAAGGGAACAAGGAAGTCTGCAACGGCTCGATAAACTTCATCCTTACGTACCGATCCTATTGTGTTCATCAGCATGAAAAATGAGTCGTGGTTTTGCTTTGTATAGATCAGTAATATTTATTGAGCACCTACTGTTTTCAGAGCATTGGACTAGCCACTTGGGAGAGTATACTGGAATTAATAGACATCATGCTGGCCCTTAAGAAGTTTATAATCTTGTCGGAAAGATAAAGACTACAGTATAGTATAGATAGGAAGAAGTAATAGAGTTTATAAGGTATGTACCCAAGTGACTCAGGGAGTTAAGAATACTACAGTGCTTAGGTGGAGTCAAAGTACTGATTTGGGAGTTGGGGTGATATAAAGTGGGAAGATTAGAATTAATAGGGAAAGACCTCCTAGAGGAGATGTGATTTCATTTTTGGATGGATTTTTATGGCCAGAACTACGTCTCCCAGCATGTTCATTGTTCAGTACTGTCCTGTGATCATACCGGCGATTATGGCTGGAACCCATTCATGCAAAGCAGTGAATTGGAGGATACATCTTTAAAAATTCACTTTTTGAGGGTAATTACATTTTCAATGACAATTATGTTTCTGAGCAGTCCAGGTTTGAACCCAGTTGTAGCTCTGGTCCATAATCATAAGGAACATAATATTGTTTTTTGGACACAACCATTTGGGTATTTGCCAGTGGAGCATGGCGGATTTATTGTGGTATTCGTTAAGCACTTACTATGCACCAAGCTCTGTACCAAGTGCTGGGATAGATACGAGAAAATCAGGTTGCACACAGTTCCTGTCTCGTACGGGGTTCCCAGACTAAGTAGGAGGGAGGAAAGATATTGAATTCCCATTTTATAGGTGAGGAAACTGAGGTACAGAGAAGTGATATGCCCCAGGTCACACAGCACACAAGTGGAGGAGCCAGGAAGAGAGCGTAGGCCATCTGGCTCCCAGGCCCGTGCTCTTTCCATTAGGCCGCACTGCTTCCCCATTTGAGTGAAGTTTTGAGGTAAAAATAGCCTCTTGTCACGTTAGGTCATGGTATGTGCTTCTGGAGCCAGTATGGCCTACACCAGATGTTTTCCCGGCTTTCCAATAAAACCCAAAAGAAGGGAAGTGTAAGGTGCCAGTATCAGTAGCCATCATCTTTGTTTAGGACCTAGAGATGGTGAGTGTTGCTGCAGCCTCCACTTTTATTCCCTGCTACTCTTCCTTGTTGCCCCTGCCTGCCTCTACTGATGGTCCCCAAGCAGCTCCCCAACTGGCCTCAAGGCATCAGGTTTTCCCCCCATCCCTGGACATCAGCCTCATCTCCCTATTCTGTGTCCCCATCCACCTACCCAATCTCAGTGCATGCACTTATCGATTTAACTGAGCATGACTTAAGCTGTGTTTCTCTGACATCGCTTTGTTATCCCCAAAGAAAATAAGATAGTTTTCAAAGCTTCAGACAGGTTTGTTCATTGTCTGAAGGGAGTGGTGTCTATCTATTGTTACGTCGTCCTCTCCCAAGCGCGTAGTACAGTGTTTTGCACACAGTAAGCACTCTAGAAATAGGACCGAGTGAATCAATGAATAAATGGGTCTGCCGAGCTCCCGTAATGTGACATGAGGTTAGATGGCATGTTTGTCCTGCCATAGCCCAGGATAGGTAAGCCTAATTAAGAAATGCACATTACAGTAATGTTGACATTTTAACTTCCAGTGTGAGTGCCTCCTTTTTAGACTTTAGATTAGTTATGTACTACATAATAATAATAATGGCATTTGTTAAGCACTTACTATGTGCAAAGCACTGTTCTAAGCACTGGGGAGGATCTAAGGTGATCAGGGGCTCACCATCTTAATCCCCATTTTACAGATGAGGTAACTGAGGCACAGAGAAGTTAAGTGACTTGCCCAAAGTCACACAGCTGACAAGCAGTGGAGCCGGGATTTGAACCCATGACCTCTGACTCCCAAGCTTGGGCTCTTTCCACTGAGCCATGCTACATGATTTGCGTCCTCCAACCCCGTGCTTTTGCTAATCATCCAGAATGATCATTTCATTCACTTTACTTTAAATGGGTTTATATGGAAGGAGAGACTTGGTACCCTTTTTAACTGCTAAGCCTATAAATGAGGTTTTGATAATCAAGAATAGAAGAATCAGGCAGAGCAAATCTTCAGAAACATGAGAGTTGTACGGGGTCAAAAATAACAGGAATTAAAGGACACCCGGACATTCAGGACTTAAAGATAAACAAGAAGGGAAAGAGCTACCAGATCCTACTTCCTCATGTCAACCAAGGCTATATCTTTCATGCTTTTCTCTCTAAGTCCTATCAAAATAAATGTCTCGGATTTGGAATCTTGTAAAAAATTGGTGAGATTGATGGAATGCTGCATGACTCTGGTCAGATGCAGCATGGCCTGTTGGAAAGAGCATGGGGTTGGGATTCAGGAGGCCTGCATTTTAATTTCAGCTCAGAAACTGGCCTGCTGTGAGTTCTTGGACAACTCTCTGTCCCTGTTTCCTCGTCCATAAATCGGTTAACTTGCTCGTTACCTCCCCCTCTTAAATTGAGAGTCCCAAGTGGGATAGGTGCTATATGAGACATCTGATACTCTAGTACCATTTTGCCCTCAAAATGCTATTACCAGACATCTGCACCTAAATGTAACTCTTAGGCCCAAACCCCACTTGTCCTTTCAACCCACTATGTCTAAGTGTATTCAAACCCCCTACTCCTTGGACCAGGGTCAGGTGTTGCAGGTTTGGTGGAGAATTCTGAGGAGTAGACGGAGTACGGGTACTCTATTTGTGGTAGGCTGGGGGATATATGGGCAAGGCAGGTTGTTGGGAACAATATGGAATTGGAAACTACCCCATCTAAGATTTCTGAGGCAGGTGGACCATTGGTCTGGCCCAGTAGGTTCATCATTTCTTTCATTCTTATATACATTGTTAGGCCAAAAAAATATGGAATGACCATTGGTGCCCATAAGGTCATTTCACCTACAAATGTGAGATTTTTCTGTGAAATTCTGGTGATGATTTATGATAATTGGACCCTGGGAATAAGACTGCTGCCCAAAGAGGAGTGTCATCTCCTTTCAAATCAAGAGCATCTTTTTACTAGCTGATGTTCCCAGTCAATATCCACAATTTGAATATCACTAATGCGCCTCCGCGAAATCAGTTTATCCATTTCAATAAACGGCGTCAGAGGTATGCTTTGGGGGCTATGTGGCTTCCATTAACATTAATAGGAGTTGTGTGGTTAAATCCCATTACACCTTTCTGAAAATTTCTGCCTAAGTGACCTGTGAGAAGCAGAACTCTGTGGGAACATGAATTCAGTATTGTGAAATGCTGCTGCGACACATTTTTTCTCACTGCGACAACTGCTGTTATCCTCGTTAAATTGCGAATACTCCAGTTGGAAACAATATGAAAGTACTGTTTTTGCAAATGCTGTCCTTTTCCTCAGCAGCTAACCCTGCTTCTGGGTTTTAGCCACAAGTTGGTGGAGCAAGAGTGAGTGAATGGTGGATCAGGAATCTGTTCCCTTGCTGTGGTCTTGTGATATCCACAGGATATGTACCCACCTTCAGTTATATGTATCTAGAAGTGAATATTTTTTTTTCTAGGAAACACAAGTCTAAGAACTGGTGATTTCTGGTCCAAGCAATGCTTTGTGATGGGAGATTCATTCATTTAATCATTCAAGCATATTTATTGAGCGCTTACTGTGTGCAGAGCACTGTAGTAAGTGCTTGGAAAGCACAGTTCAGCAATAAAGAGAGACAATCCCTGCCCACACCGGGTTTACAATCTAGAACGGGGTGCGAGGGGCAGGGGGAGACACAGACATCGAAACAAGTAAACAGGCATCAATATAAATAAATAGAATTATAGATGTATAATATCTATATATTATAGATCAGGAGAAAGCATCAAATTTCCCAGGGGTTTTGGTTCCAGAATCTGGAGCGGGGTGGTTTCTCAACACTTGCTTGTCAATGGCTGGGGCAAGTTGGTACTTTTAAAACACTTCTTCTGTTAACTTACCTTTTTCAAACCAGGTGCTTATCCTGCTGCCATTGACTATTGATATCTACTAAATACTTCTCTCCCTTCCAATTAATCAGTTGTACCTACTGATCGCTTACTGTGTGCAGGGTACTGTACTACGCGCTTGGGGGAGGGTACTATAATAATATAACAGAGTTGGTAGACATATTCCCTGCCCACAGTGATCTTACAGTAAAGAAAGGGAAACAGACATTAATATAAATAAATTAAGGATATGTACATAAGTGTTGTGGGACTGAGGTGGGGGTGAATAAAGGGAGTAAATCAGGGCAATCAGGGAGTGGGAGAAGAGGAAATGAGGGCGTAGTCAGAGAAGGCTTCTTGAAGGAGATGAACCTTCAATAAGGCTTTGTAGAAGGGGAGAGAAATTATCTGTCAGATCTGAAGCGGGAGGGCATTCCAGGCCAGAAGCAAGATGTGGGCGAGAGGTCAGTGGTGAGATAGATGAGACCGAGGTACAGTCAGTAGGTTGGCATTAGAGGAGTGAAGTGTGCAGGCTGGGTTGAAGTAGGAAAGCAGCCCAACCAAGAATCAACTGGGACGATTTAGGCTTTAGAATCATTTAGACCCTCAGGAATCCTTGGTGTCCCTGGAATTGTCCTGGGCTCTGAGCCAGGCTCAGATTATATGCAAGGCAAGTAACCGCCTCAGGGAGCGATGTCGGATGGGGCGGCCCAGACATCAGCACAAGCACAGCAGCAGAGTGGGGGTGGGGGTTGCAACATGGGGGAAAGAGGCTGCTAAAAATTTAAAAGCTTCCAGGCCAAGTCGGGAGTGAAGCCTCAGTTAGCAGAGAGCTGGAAGGGGTGTATAATGAGTCTGGAGCAGTGGGGAAGCATCTAGGGTTCCCCGAGAAAAACACTCTGGCTTTGGCAGTTCTAATGGTCTTCCTCATGATATGGTCATGTTACACTGCATGAGCACACAGAGTAACACAGCGGTGTCGAACAGAACGCAGACGAGCATAATGTTAAATGATGGAATTGTACAAAAAGGGCGGGGGATAGGAAGCGTTCCCCTGCCTCAGGCCGAGAAATGGCCGAGGCCAGCTCTGCTCAGAGCAGATACCTCACAGGGCCGAAGGGCAGGTCAGGTCCCCGATCCCTCAACTGAACTCGCAGGGGGTTTAAGAAATTCTTGAAGTGTTGGATGAAAATAGCTGATGTTCTACCCAGTATTTCTGGGTGCTAAATGAGCCCACGGCTGTGTGGTAAGAGACAGTTTGACCACCTGGGAGAAGCATCAGGCATTTATAAATTGAGTTGTCACATAAAAGCACAGGTGAAGAAAAACTCATGTTGCTGGAGAGAAGAAATTGCTCCTAGAACATATTGGCACTCCACTGAGTTTTTTGAAGAATTCATGGCCTGCCTTTGGCAAAGGTTTTTAATGTAATTTTGGAGAAAGGAGAAGTGACATCTAAATATAGTGTTCAGGGCTCACTTCAATATTTGGCAGTTCCCTGAGTGCTGAATAAATAATTGTGGTGATGATGTAACGGTAGCATGTAGGGTATTGACATTTTTGTTAAAAGGAAGAGTATATGAGGAGTTAAGTCCTTGAGGGCAAGGTTGCTGCCTCTTCTTCCCTGAAGATGTCTAAGGATAGGATAGCTGTCCATGTAGAATTCTTGATATCCTCAGATGACAAAACATTTTTACTGGCTTGTAAAATCTCATCGAACATTTCATTCAGCAACCAGATCTCAGGGCAGAAATATGTTAGTAGAGAACATCAGTTGCCTGGTAAGGCATATTACTAGCATAGAGGACTATATTTCTGGTTCTTATTTAAGATGCTTAATTGTCCTTGGCCTGGTTTTCTTTTGGGCTTGGCCTAATTTCTTTCAGATCTCAAATTTGTGGCCAGGTTTGCTTTCCTTAGAGAGTAGAGAAGAGGAATATCAGCAGTGTGGCAGCTTTAAGTAGCCCTAGCATTTAAATTTTATTTTGACTCAATGCCTTCCTTTGTGGCCTGGCTTAGAGAACATTCCAGTTCCGTTTAGGAATATGGATCAAATCTGACTTAAAAACCTTTATAATTTGCACGATTGGCTCACTGGAAAGAGCACGGGCTTTGGAGTCAGAGGCCATGGGTTCGAACCCCGGCTCTACCACTTGTCAGCTGTGTGACTTTGGGCAAGTCACTTAACTTCTCGATGCCTCAGTTACCTCATCTGTAAAATGGGGATTAAGACTGTGAGCCCCACGTGGGACAACCTGATTCCCCTGTGTCTACCCCAGCGCTTAGAACAGTGCTCGGCACATAGTAAGCACTTAACAAATACCAACATTATTATTAAGATTGGTTCAGGCACTGGTCTTTTGAAGACAGAGGCTGAACAAAATTCCTTCAAGGGTCTTTCCAGCCCTAAGAGCATCAGGAACAGAGCCTCCTTTCCTCATGTAGGGATTATCCGTGGAATTAGAAATTGACACCATTGATGGTGAAATTTTCTTAGAAATAGAGGTGTGTGTATGAGTTTGTGAGTATGTATGGCTGAAAGTCCAATATGTGAGCGACAGCCCTAACCACATTGTGCTCACACAAATATTGACTTCATATTTGTTATTGGCAGTGCCTAGCACTAGCAAACATATCTCCCTGATTGAAGGGCAGTTAAGTTTAGACTAAAACATGTCAGATCATTATGGAAGAGATCAGGCAGGACACCTTAAACTTCCAGTAATTATTAGTCCATGCTTTGGCCTTCTAAAGTCTTGGCTGGGTCAGACGTTTTTTGAAAGGGATTTTCTCATGGAAAATTATTCTTTTGGCCAAAATTTATTTAAGACAAACCTGACTTTAGCACCAAAGTAACACAGAGATCACATTATTCATACAAATCTTCTGCTTTTGTAGTCACACACCTCTAGATCCTCTTTGATCCCAACCCAAGAATCCAGAAGTCAGAACATCCACCTGATTGACAGACAACTTCTGGCTTTTCCAGCCCCTTGCTTACCTCTCTGCCTAGGACTTAATTGGATTTGAGAAAGGTGCTGGGGGACTGATAACCAGTAAAAGGGCCCCTCTCCTGTGATGTAACAATCTTTTCCCAAGAGTTTTGGCAGTTTATAGTGTACGGAACAACCCAAGACATGGATCTCTGATAGTCCTGACCGCTTTTCTTTCACCTGCAGCTTTGGGATTCCGAGGATCATCTGGGGCTGTGAGATTCCTGGATAAAAGGGTTAAAAGGAGCTGAATCCCTCCCCAAAGATTCTGAGACTCTGAAACAGGTCTAACCAACCAAGGAGCTTACAATCCAGCAGAGGAGATGGACGTCGAAATCAATTACAGGTAGGAAGAAGCAATAACTACAAAAGTTGTAGACTCCTTTCTAGATTGTAAGCTTTTTGAGGGCAGGGATCAGTTGTATTCGAGCACTTAATGTGTGCAGAGCAAGCACTGCACTAAGCACAAGGGAAAGTACATTGTTACAGACACATTTCCTGCCCACAACGAGCTTACAGTCTAGAGGGGAAGACAAACATTAATATCAATTAATAAATTACAGATATGTACATAAGTGCTGTGGGGCTGGGAGGGAGGATGAATAAAAGGACCAAGTCAGGGTGATGCAGAAGGGAGTGGGAGAAGAGGAGAGGAGGGCTTAGGGAAGGGCTCTTGGAGAGATGTGCCTTCAATAAGACTTTAAATGTGGGGAGAGTATCAGGTGTGAGGAGGGAGAGCATTCCAGGTTAGAGGTAGAACGCGGGCGAGAGGTTGGCATATCTACTTAGTCTATTGTACTCTCTCAAGCACTCTCAATGCTCTTCACATAATAAGCACTCAATAAAAACTATCGATTGAGTGTAAAGATAGGTACATAAGTGCGGCGGCCTCAGTGAGTACGCCAAAGTCCTTGGATAAAGTCGACATGCTGAAGGGTGGTTTAGGGGCTTTGCAGTGCCCCACCCTGCTTCCACCATAGGGGAAGCGTAAGTATAGTCTCCAGAATCTTTACGAGGGGACTCCTGAAAAGCTGTCAGCCTCCATCAGGCAGCAACAGTCAATCAAAAGGTGTTTGAGCCAATTGGGAGGAGGGCACGAGGTCATAACCTTACAGAAAAACCACAACCTAATTCCTTTGAGTTCTGTGCCAAAATGAAACAGAATACTAGTTGCAAATCCTCCTGTTAGCTAGCTCAAGAAGTAGATTACATTAGGACAGTTTAACAACAGTTAAAACTTGCTCTTGGGTTCAGTGTTTTATGGAAAGGAAAGAATGTGGAATGGTTTAAGGGCTCATCAGAAAAAGGGTATGGAGCAGTGAAAAGGGAAATGGATGAATGGCAGAGAATTAAGCAGAAATAAGGGGAAAAAGGTCTTTGCATGAAGATTTTTAGATAGTTTCATTTTTAGGAAATAATTTTTCTGGCTGGTCTTTGTAAAACATAACACCACAAAGTTGATTAATGTACATTGGTGCTTTTTGTTCTAATTGACATTAGCTTTTGTCCCTTGAAGTCTTGGCCATTTTTAGTTTTTGGTGTTTTTTTTCTTTTTCTTGAAGGTAGGATACTGGAATAGGCTAACTTTTGAGCTCACTTTTTATAGAAGTTCTATGTTCCTACTGCTCTGTTATTGTCACTTCCTTTTACAGGATAAATGAAGCCATATAAAACTTTTTCAATTACGAGGCTAATGCCTAATAACCACATCTAGTAGTTATTTTATATTCTGATAGATCACTTAATAATAATTACACTTGAAGTTACTCTGTAATTAAAAGAGTATTTGCCATGTAACTTTTAGATCGCTTCATAATGATGTAGTCTAGATGACAGAGGTAATTATCTTGCGATTATGTGGTAGTGACCGTGTACTATAGTTTAATGATTAATTGTTGTGCTTTCATGATGCAATTAAAAAGTTATTGGGCCAGACCCTTGTAGGTGAGTAAACTAGATGCAAATTTGGCACTTTGGAATTAGATTAACTCCTTCAGGCCACCAGGACCCTAGAGCCATAATTTAACAACTGGTAATGACATGTATTGGTTTGGTGGAGAAATGATGCGCTTTCAAAAGTGTGCAAAATACACTAAAGGGATACCGAACTCACCCGTCAATCTGGCAAATAGCATTTTATACATTAACCTTAGGAAAAAAATGTGCTACCTTTTTTTTTCCACAGTGAATTATCGTGTAGAAAAATTCACATGACTCTTGAGGCTTCATTTCTCCTATGTCAATCTTCAGTTAAAATTTTTTACAGCAATGTTAGTATATATGTGACTTGGTTTTATACAAGATTTTATGATTGGCTTCCATAACTTTTCAGGTAAAGTTTTTACATGGGGAGCATAGTCTTATTGCAGTTCTACAGAAATTTCCTAATTTGGCTATGTACAGTGATTTACAATATTGTACAGAAGATCAACTTATCAAATGTATAACTCGATAGGTTTAATTAATAATATGCTAGAGGGTGGAGTTCAGTGACAGTAACCCAAGGGTCAAGACCTAAAGTTTATGGAATATTAATTAGTCATTAAGTCATTCACTTAGCTGACCTGCAAATCCATCAGATTGATGGATAGTAGGGACCTGTATGATGCCAATAAGTATTTTATTCAACTTTCAAAAATTTCCAGCAAAAGTTGAGCACCGAATAAGAAAGCAGTAAAAGTTGATGTGCTTTTTGTGTTTTTTTTTTTAATTCAATAAGAGGTGGATATTAACTTGAAAAGCATTATTCCTGTTTAGTTATTCTCTTTAAAAAATTCTGGTTGAAAAATATAAGTTGAACCTTAATTTTTTATCCTTATAAAGAAGAAATCAAAAAAATTTTCGGATCCTGGGAATGCGTAGTATCAAGCATAAATTTTAATTGCACTTCATTTACTAAGTGCTGCATTACCTCATCCTTTAGTTTTAACAATGGATTTTCTATAAATCATCATATGGCTAAACATGATAAACTGCTCAACATATCATAGAACATGGCAGTGCTTATTAGCACTTGAGAAGTTATTGATTGCTTATCTTGATTAATCTTTTATGGGTCTCTGAAGTATTAATTCCACGGAAAAGATGTGGGTGGTTCTATAGCATTAAAACTCATTCATAATTTCTCCTTAAATTACATGATTTTCTTTGATTACTTTTTTATAGTATTGATGACCTTTTGTCATGGATTTTTTTCTCTCAGTTTATAAAGAATGAGATCAAAACATTAAAAACATACATTGTTAAAGTTTGGAGAGGTGACTGATGAGATGACAGCCTTTCCTAATATTTGAGTGGAAGAGCAGTACATAGTTTTTTAGTATTGTTTCTTCCCCTCTGGACTGTAAGCTTGTTAAGGGCAGATAGTGTATCTCCAGTCTTTTTTATATCAAACTCTCTCAAGCACTTAAACAGTGCTCTGTGCAAAATAGACACTCAATAAATAACATTCATTGAGTCCATTTTGTAATGTATTGTCCAACTTTACGGTGATGCTCCAAATATTTCCTGAACTGCCTCAGGCCCAGTCAGACGATTGTAACATTATTACCAAAGTTAGATCTAGGATTTCATAAGCTATATGATTTTCTAAAAATGTAAATTTACTATGAGAGTGTATATCTCATTATCAAGATTCTAATTTTGGACCAATTGGTCACTGTGTCGGACCTTTAGGGATTTTTTACGTGAAGACAAGTTTGCCATAAGTGAGTGCATCCCCGACCTAATCAGCATCCTATCACTTGTGTTAGCAGTTTATGCATTAGAGGTGGATGAAAAATGTGCAATACTTCAACCTGTTGGACACCTGAGCTGATTCTCCCTGTTGATCTCAAACGAGGAAAGAGAAATGATAGCTTGCATCCATAAATCAAATTTCTTTCATGTTCTGAAATTTTTAGTTCATTAGATGCCTAGGCCACACAATGTATTGAATTGAGGCTACTGATCCCGGTCATAAATTGTTACCTGAAAAATTCTGATTCTCACAATGGGAGGCTTAGATATTTATATAATGAATTTACTTTTCACCCAAACATAAAGTCTTGGAAAGTTGGCTGAACTCTCAGAATAAGCAAATAAGCAATGCATTAGGAGGAAATAGAAACCACAAAAAGCAGTGGTTTTTTGGAACTACTCTTCGCTTCATAAAATCACAAAAATGATGATCTGAAATTCTGCATATGATAGGAAATTTTGCACTATGCCACATGGCCCAGAGCTGAAGTTTGGCTGCTATCTTTTCCCAGCTCTTTACCATTGTTCAGAACTCCATGCAAGACAAGAACCAGGATGTGAAACCGCATGGACTAAAGGTGTGAGGGAGGGCTTGCAGTATATACGTTTGATCAGAGGGGCGGTTTCGGGGGTAAGGGATAGGTACAGGCTGAACAAATTTACAGTGATGTTGTAGATGTTTTAATGGTATTTATTGAGCACTTTCTGAGTGCAATACAATTTACTAACTCCTTGGGAAAGTGCAACTAAATTAAGCACATTCCAGGTCAACGAGGAGATGTGTAATAATGAGGCAATTATACAATGAGAAAATGTATTGTTTTCTACTTTGTGTGTTTGTAACTCATCAGTCGATCAGGGTATTAGCAACTGTAAAGACTTCCTGGAGTAATGGAATGATGTGGAAATGGGAGCGGGAAGGACACAGTCAAGGTTCTCACAGAGTGTCAAAACACGGGGCATTAGTCCCAGACCACCACACATTGAAAAAGCTTCTTTGTCAACAAGTGTAAATTCAGTTCCGCCATAATAAGTGTTTTCACTGTGTCCTGTGGCCACAACCCTGTTAAGGAAGTAGATATGTTTATCAGGTAAAATGAGCCACTTTGAAAATAGCGACGTGATACATCACTAGACCACAGCCCCCATGCTAAAGGAGAATTGGGAATCTTAGGGTAAATGCCTTTCCGAGATAAATTAATTTGTCTGGGGAAAAGATTTTGTGTTAGGCAAGGGTGGTGCTACCGATAAGCATGTTAAATTAATTTTCACTTACAGCCCTTTCACTTAAAGGGGAACTCATAATTCTCCCAAGCCTTGGTTGATCTTAATGTTTTCCTGTCTTCTAATGGACAGTAATTGAGAGGGATCCATCATCTCAATTATACCCAAGTGCAGGATATCACTTAGAAAAATGGGGCTATAAAGTGGAATCTCCACGGTAAAAATCAATCTATGAGAGCAGGTGAGTTTTAAGGCAAGACTCACCAGTCAATGACTCCCATTCAGTATAAGTGTTCATAAAATTGCTTTTGATAGTTAGAGAAATATTGCATTACAAGTAGAATTAAATTTCACTTCTTGTCTAATTTTGAAATAAAAAGAAAATTCTCAAGGGAAGAAAGGGGCAAAAGGGGGCTTCCTTTGTAGATACTTGGATACTGATTTCCTTCTACTTTTAGAATGTGGCTTTTGATTGGTCCTGGACTGACACCCCTGGATGCCATAGGGAGGGCAGCTGCACCCATCTCTTAAGCATTTTCAGCTCCAGCATGGTGGACAAACTTGGATTTAATCCCTGGTTCCATTCTTCATTGTCATCCACTGCTTTCCTCATGATCAGAGTAGTCTTTCAAAGATATTTCCTGAAATTGTAGCCCCTTAGTATTTTTCCATTTCCCCTCTGCATTCCCCTCTGTTGGACCGTGTCCAACTCGATTTGCTTGTCTCCACCCCAGCGCTTAGTATAGTGCCTGGGTATACAGTAAGCGCTTAACAAATACCACAATTATTATTACAACAAAAGCCATGAGGCACCTTTGGGTGGCAATGTATTGAAAATAGCATTGGGAAGTGCTAAAGTAGTTGCCTTCAGGGTTTGCTGGAAATTTGGGATTAACAGAAATCACCCAGATTTCCTCTGCCCCACCTACCTGGGGGCCAAAGCGTTGGGGTAGTCGAAAGCCCAAAAGAGTTGGAGCAGGAGTAGATGACTGAAGGTCTTGAGCGAGAAACCTAGAGCCCCCCGTATACCCTGTACCATTCACATCGGCCTGTTTCCATGCCGTTCTTCTGGAATTTGAATGGTGAGTGTCAACATAGATGTCATGGAAGATTGCAAATTTTATCTCCTTTGATTTCCATCCCCAGTGCTCTCTACTCTCATGGTCCTGGGTGAGTGTCTTAGAGATTTCACTCACCCTAGTGTTGGCAATACTAGGGCCAGCATCACAGAGAGACTATTTTTTAGGCAGTTGTTGGAAACCATTGATGGTTTTAGATGAGATGGAAGAACAGGGCTAGAGGATTTCATCGTTGATTTAATATACCAGAAAAAATTTTTTTCAATGACTCCACTTTCTCCTTTTGGTTGGATAGATAAAAGAATCCTCATGCTTAAGGGAGATACATGAAAAGTCTGAAAACAGATCTGGAAAAGGTACTTAAGGCATTGTCTATGGCAAAGCACATTATAATGCCTAGATCTTTACTTACAGTATATCCCAAATTGATAGAGCAGAGGGTGGTGAGAGATTTAGCTGGCTGAGAATGAGAGTGCAGGCCTGTTGGTTAAGCCACTACCATCTCATTTTCTTTGGGGGATCTGTACAAAATAATTTGTTTGATCTCATACCAACTAGTACAGGGTCATTGTATCAGAAATCCCATTATTAACCCTGGGATGGGTATCAAAAAGACCAAGACAGAGGTAAGTTGTGAAAACCATGCTAGGCCATCTTTGGTAAGTCATTCTTTCTTTCCCTATCTGTAAAACGGAGCTGTGAAAGATGGTTTACTTTGTGAAAAGTAGTCTTCAGTTTATAAATTCCCATTGGTTATTGTAGGTCTGGACTTCCAGAGACCACCATTAGCATACATAGTTCATGCATGACTGCCTCAAGAACTGTTGGTGACTCTCACGTCCTGTTGAGTTGAAAGAATTTCCTGGAGGGCCGGAAATTCCAGGTACCTTAAGGTGTCCTTGAGCAAGGCCACATCAGATCGACTGAAATTGAACCTATTTCATAACCTTGTTTATTCCAGGGGTCACAGGAAATAGATTGGGCATTTTGCCATAGATTCTGATTCAGTCATTATGGTAGCCCTGGAGGTTACAGAAGTGTCATGGAGTAATTTAGGATCTTTAAGAACTTCTCTGAAAACCAAACCCACTCTAGAACTGCTAAAGTGGAGCCACAAGAAGCGGCGTGAAAAGAGTCTGGGCTCGGGAGTCAGAGGTCATGGGTTCTAATCCCTGCTCCGCCACTTGTCAGCTGTGTGATTAACTTTTCTGTGCCTCAGTGATGTCATCTGTGAAATGGGGACTAAGACTGTGAGCCCCACTGGGACAACCTGATCACCTTGTATTCCCCCCAGTGCTTAGAACAGTGCTTTGCACATAGTAAGTGCTTAACAAATACCTCATTATTCATTATTCCTATTATTAAAGTTGAGGCCCCAGGATTTCTGGTGTATGTTCAAATCAGTAGTCAGGCATTCATCTGATTCAGTCCTCTAGGTTTCTAGGTTTGTATCACAATGTGGAAATTTTTTTTATAGAACAGTAAGGTTTGAGGTACTTGACATATTTGTTCACTAAATGCATAGCGTCTAGACCATCAATCAATCTAGACCATCAATCAATAATTAGTATTTATTGAGGACCTGCTGTGTGCAGAGCATTGTCGTAAGTACTTGGGATAGGGCAATAGATGTAAAATATCAATCCCTGCCCACTAAGATCTTACAATAGTAAGTAATGGTATGGGGTTGCAAATTTTAGGGAACTGCAAATTTTTCACATGCTCATCCCCAACTGCTACTGCTTTGGTGCCACCACAACCTCATTATTATTGAATATTAGAAGCAGTGTGGCCCACTAGATAGAGCCCGGGAGTCAGAAGGACCTGGGTTCTAATTCTGGCTCTGCCACTTGCCTGCTGTGTGACCTTGGGCAAGTCACTTAACTTCTCTGGGCCTCAGTTACCTCAGCTATAAAATGGGGATTAAGGCTGTGAACCCTGTGTGAGACAGAAATTGCGTGCAACCTGATTTGCTTGCATCTATCCCAGCACTTAGATGAGTGCTTGGCACATAATAAGCGCTTAATAAAAACTATATTTAAAAAAACCCCTTAAAAATGCCGACGTCCCCTTCCTGACCACACCAGCCAGAGGTTCAGATGATATTCCCCTTCAACTAATGTAGCTGTAGCCCTTCCCCAAACTTCCACACCTCCTGCCTCAACTCCAACCTTCCTGCTTACATGATGATTAATAATTGTGGTATTTGTTAGGTGCTTACTGTGTGTCAAGCACTGTTCCATGTGGGGCTCACAGTCCAAAGGGGATGGTAGAAGAGCTATTTAATCCCTATTTTACAAATGAGGAAACTGAGGTGCAGAGCAGTAACGTGACTAGCTAAGATCGCACAACAAGCTTTTGGCAGAGCCAGGATGAGAACCCAGGTCCTTTGACTCCCGGGCTCTTTCATTAGGCCATGCTGCTTCCATGAAGGGATGATGTCTTCTGGCCTAGGATGGCAAAATCTTGAGACCCCCTTTTAAGGCCATCATGGACACGGATACAAAGCTCTAAATGGTGGACACATATTTTTGGAATTATTGGATAATGTTCCTATTTCAGTAAGCCATCTCTACCATGGTTTCTTTGTACTGTAGGGACTTTTTTTTATAGCAACTCTATCATTGCTAGTGCTGTTGTTCTTGTTGCTGCTTAAGTATGCGTCCTCACAGACTATGATATCACAACTCATTAATCAGGCAGCAGTTTGGCTTGAATGAGATCAGAATGTGGGAAAATGCCAGTGTCCTTGGTATCTGAATCATCAGGTGATTTTATTGGTGGTGGTGGGGGGGGCACAAAAAAGAATAAATAGGGACAGCATTTGATACTTCAGCCTCAAGCTTAAACTTTATCTATGTGATTTAGATGTCCTGGGTTGGAAAAGCAAGAGCACAGGAGTTCCCAATGAATGATGGTAAAGGAATGAAAATCAGGGATCTCAGACTGTTTCCCTCTGATGGGCAGCTGTGGGGTTTTAAGTCATGGAGAATAGTAATTATTGGGCTATTCATAATCCAACTACCCATTTCATCAGATATAGAAATTTCACTATCTATCTGTAATTTGTTTATGGTCTTCAGACCCCTTGTTATGGGAAGTAAAAGATATGGAGAGAATTCATGCAATTCTCTTTAAACCATATTTTCACCCCCAGAGTTGGCAGCAGCACATTGAGGCCTTGCCTGGGCCTAGGAGCTCTCTGGGGTTGATTTCTGGGTGCCAGGTAACTGGTGCCCAAAGCAACAAACTGAGAGAAAACCAGGGTCAGTTGGCAGTTCTGTCATCAATGGTATTTATTGAGCCCTTACTGTGTGCAGAGCACTGTACTGAACACTTACCAGTCCTTGGAGTGTCTCCAGCGCACATCCCTGAATACCAAGGTGGTATTGGGCGCCCTGGCTACTCCATAGGTTGCAGGCAAGCTCTGTTGGCTTTGAAGTGATTCTCAGGACCACCTGACAGGAATGCCTAACAAACAGTTGGGAGGGTGGATTAAAGAGAGGAAACCCTTTTGCCATAAGCCTAATCAATCAACTGTATTTATTGAGAGCTTACAGGGTGCTAAGTACTAAATGCTGTACTAAATGTTTGGGAGAGTACAACTTAACAGAGTTGGTAGGCATGGTCCCTGCGCCAAGAAGCTGTTTATGAGCAATACATTGCTTGTTCTGAGCTCAGAGAAAGGAGCTTCTTAGAGCCCAGCCCACATGGTTATTGACTTTTTGAGATTTTCCTGGTACCATCAGGCCCTGGATCCATGTTATGATTAGATCATTCCCAGGAGTTGAACTCCCGTCTTTCATAGTGTAATCTTTTCCTTCTCCTAAGTTAACTTTTCTTGTCCTCCTTTGCTCCTCTCTCTGCCTCCCCTTTTCTGGAAGGGTCAGAAATGTGAACTCTTCTTCCTGTACCCCTTGGAGGTAAAGTATGGGCCAGATTCTGAGGGAAGGGACTTCTACTCCTATTTTTTCTCTCCAGTTACAGTATTATAATCATAGCACAAGGTGCTAGCTACATTCATCTGTTCCTTGAAACCAGGACCTGCTTAGCTAGGGGCAGATAACCTTTAATTAGGACTGTCCCCAGAAATCAGAGCCCAGGTGCCAAGGGGCAAGCGTCATTCTTCCTCCTAACTCCCCAGGAAGCATTCATTAATACTCTGCACTTTCAAATTCCAGTTGACATCCGCAGTTCACTTGGCACCATTTGGCTGCAATTTTTCAGGGCACATGGATCTTAATCAGGTGGGGGGTATTGCTTATCAGCAACCTGAGGAAAGTTTAGAACTAAATTTAGTGTCTAGGCAAATGTTGAGTCTTGTTTTATGAAACTAGTTCCTTCATCTATGCCTCAAATGTAGAACATTAAACAAATGCTATGGAAACACAACAAAGTTCCATGACTTTGAAGGAGCAGAGGGAAAAAGAATGACTCTCGAAACTCTGAAATGATTTTGCAATCTGCACAGTGGCCTTACATTTTTGTGGTGACTGGGTCATTTGTCAAACCTCTGATTCTTAAGTGGTCTGTTTTGGCAGTGGACATCAGGACTGAACTATTATGATGGGTGAATATTTTATGGTTCTAAACGATATTCATTTTGGAGACCTGAAGATACTGCCCTCCCATCTCGCTGCCTACTTTCCCTCAAGTATTTATCTGCAAATGTTTGCTCCCTGCTCACACCCAGGCAAGTCTGGTGAAACATCCTTTCTAAAAAATCACAATGAAGTCAATACTCCCATTGTTTCCTGCTGTGTCTCTATTTGCATGTTAATGACAGATTATTTCCATTTTTCCCTGGGTACTTCCCAGGAGACTCTATGTATGTTTTTATTGATTAGTTCCTCTTCATTTAACATTTAAATGGATATTTTCAAATTGGTGCAAAATTATAATGGTGTGTTTGCTCAAGGCATTTAACTCTGATATTAGCAGAATCTTTCAACTCTACTAATTATGCAGGCTTGATGCAAAAGAATTCAAAGACTGCAATGCAGACCTACAATTAGGTCTTATTCATAAAAATATACTCAGACAAAAATTTCACAGTGGTAGGGAAAAAAACTCACCTAAATCCTCATCGTAGGTGGCAAGAAAATAATGATTTCTAAAAATTATAATGTGTAAATTGTTGTCTGGCCAATGCTTCAAAAAACCAGTTCAGTTTCAGAACAAAACTTGCTTATACAGATGTAATTTTATTTTTCAAAGCAGAGTGACAATTCTTCTATTACTGCTAGGAATCAAAATGGGCTTTTGGGAAGAAGGTAAAATAGCTCCTTCTGTCCATGTGATATGCCTCTGCTGGATCAGGATAAAAAAATTCATTGAGAATATATGCTCCATAAATTAGTGGTCTATATCTCTAATCCCTGAAAGGGTCACCTGCAGGAGAAGAGAACGTTAAAGTGTGCTGGGTCTGGAGGTCAAGGATTCCAAGGGATTTGCTAAACAGGCCAGGTGAGTTCGTGGGATAGGAGATGATAGAGGAGAACCAAGGTAAATGTTTCCCTCCTAGCCCCTCAAATGGAAGAGGAGGGAAAGCAGAAAACTGAAGACTGAAAAAAAAGGCATATGCTTTTAATTGTTGTTCTCATTTCTATCTTTTTATAATAGTAGTAAGAGTATTTATTAAGCACTTACTCTGTGCAGAACATAGTTGTCATTGAACAGGTTAAGTGCCACTTCTGATGGGAGATTGGAAAGTCAAATGAGAATGGGAAAAAAAATTTAGTACTTAAAAAAAATGACTTCCAACCAACAGGGCCTGATAACATCATCCCGTGGTACTTAAGTAATTGGCAGATGTTACTGCAGAGTCTTGACGCATTCATTTTGAGAACACTTGTAGGACACGAGTTCCGGAAGATTTAAAGGGGCAAATGTTTTGCGTATTTTTAAAACAGAAAAGGAGAAGGATGTGGGAATTATGAATGGGTCTGACTGATTACTTGAGAAGTAAAGTAGGATGGAGCTAGCTGATTGAGTACCTTAAATCCAGTGCTAAGGAGTTTCTATTTGATTTTAAGGTGGAGGGCCAGTCATTGGAAGTTATTGAAGAGTAGGGAGTTGTAGACTGAACTTTTTTTAGAAAAATGATCCAGTCAGCACAGTGAAGTATGGACTGGAGAGGGGGGAGTCAAAAGGCAGGGAGGTCAGCAAGGAGGCTCGATGCAGTAGTCAAGGAGGGTTATGATAAGAGCTTGGATCAGTGTGATAGTTCGGATGAAGATTCTAGAGATGATGTGAAGGTAGACAGGATTTGATGGCAGATTGACTGGGTGGGTTGAAGGAGAGACGTGAGTCCAAGGGTAATGCCCAGCATGTATGTATATATATATATTCCCCATAGCACATATGTTTATACCTGTAATTTATTTATTTATGTATATTAATGTCTGTCTCCCCTCTAGACTTTGAGCTTGTTGTGGGCAGCAACTGTGTCTGTTGTTGCCTTGTATTCCCCTAAGTGCTTAGTACAGTGCTTTGCACACAGTAAGCGCTCAATAAATACGATTGCACGAATGAATGAATAATGCCAAGGCTGCAGGTATATATACTATGTGCCAAGCACTGTTCTAAGTGCTGGGATAGATACAAGGTAATTAGGTTGTCCCACAAGGGGCTTATAGTCTCAATCCCCATTTTACAGATGAGGTAACTGAGGCACGGAGAAGTTAAGTGACTTGCCCAAGATCACACAGCAGACAAGTGGCAAAGCTGGGATTAGAACCCACATCTTCTGAATCCCAACCCTGTGCTCTTGCCTCTAGGCCATGCTGCCTCTCTTATATGAGACAGGGAAGCTGGTGATGCCGTCTACGATGATGGAAAATTTGGCGGCGGGGGCGAGCACAGGGTTTGGGTAGAAAGATGAGTTCTGTTTTGGACATTTTAAATTTGAGGTGTTGGTGGAACATTCAAGTAGAGAGGTCTTGAAAGCTGGAGGAAATGCAGAGAGCAGAGAAAGAGAGGTTGGGGAAGGAGAGGTAGATTTGGGAATCATATACAAAGAGATGGTCATTGAAGCCAAGGGAGCACGTGAGTTTTCCAAGGAAGTGGATGTAGTTGAGGAGTAGAAGGGGACCCAGAACTGAGCCTTGAGGGACTCCCACAGTTAGCAATGGGAAGCAGAGGAGGATCTGGCAAAAGAGATGGAGAAGAAGTATCCAGAGGGATAGGAGGAGAACCAGGAGAGGACACTGTCAGTGAAGCCCTACACAGGGCTCCTCATTTTATAGATGAGAAAACTGAGGCCCTGAGAGGTTAAGTGATTTGCCCAGTATCACACACTAGGCCAACGGCAGAACTGGGACTCAAATTCAGATACCTTGATTCCCCATCCTATCTCTTTCTACTAGGTCATGCTGCCTCTAAAAGATGTAACTATTTAAAATTGCATAAGGCTTTTGAATTTTGTCCTACATGACACTCTAACGTTAGAAAGGTGTGACCTAGAAGTGGACATCTCCCAACTTCACTGGTTTAGGGTCGGTAAGCTCCTTGCAGAAAGGGGACACGTCTGCCAACTCTGCTTCAATGTACTCTCCTGAGCGCTTAGCACAGTGTTTGACACACAGTCAAAGTTGATTGTGGCTGCGGCCGGGAAAGCAGTGGAGACTTCAGAGGTGTACTGTATCCATCACCTCCCCTTGAAGCACAGAAACTACCCCTTTTCACTCATCCTTAAGCCTGCCATGACCAGTCAGGTTGGGCAGGACAAGGGTACAAGAAGAGTGGCATTAGGGTGAAGGACTGGTTAGGTCAGGTGAAAAGTTCATGGATGTATCCATCTCAGTCCGTCAGTGGTATTTGAATACGTACTATGTGCAGAGCACTGCGCTAAGCACTTGGGAGAGTATAATACAGCAAAGTTGGTAGTCACTGTCCCTGCCCTCGAGGAGCTTACAATGTAGTTGGGATGACAAGACATTAAAATGAATTATCAGGGCAAGTAGCAGAGTGTAAGGTTATGTACAGAAATACTGTGAATCTGGGGGTGGTGAGTGTCAAAGTGATTAAGTGGTACAGACCAACGCAGATAATTGTTGCATAAGGGAAGATGTATAGCATGGAGAAATGATCTCATATTAACTTACCATCCTCTGACTGGTTCTGGAAGAAACAGCCTTGTTTCTTGCATGACTAGTTTTTTTTTAAATGGTATTTATTAAGCATTTACTCTGTGGCAGGAACTGTACTAAGTGCTGAAGTAGATACAAGCTAATTAGGTTGGACACAGTCCTGGTCCCACATGAGGCTCACAGTCTTAATCTTCATTTTACAGAGGAAGTAACTGAAGCACAGAGAAGTTAAGTGACTTGCCCAAGGTCATACAGCAGGCAAGTGGTAGAGCTGGGATTAGAACCCAGGTCCTTTTGACTCCCAGGTCCATGCTATATCCTCTAGACGATTCTGCTTCAGTACAGTATCAGGCCAAATGATGTGTTTATAAACATCATCATCACCTGCTTTTACTGAGCAACTTCTTAGTGCAGAGCACTGTAGTGGGGACATACAACAGAAGTATAAAACTCGGACTCCACCCTAAAGGAGTTTTATACTCTGAGGTCCCAACTCAGGGGAGGTCAGTGGAATTGCAGTGATTGGTGTCAGATTAGTAAATAACCCTTTCTCCCCTTAACCATTCTATAGTCAAGGAAGTCTAGGACTCCTCATCTCCAGTCTAGTTTGAAATTTAGCATAGCATCATTAACTAAAGGCATTCATGGTTAGGACTGTCTTCTATTTGCTTAATAAAATGTGTAGTATACTAAACCTCATCCTTGTGTAAATATGTTTTACATATTAAGTGATGTTTGAAAATCCTTTGTCCCAAATTCCCTTGAGGTATTCATTTTAACTTTTTAAGTATAGTTTTTGTGGGTGAATTGCATGAAAATAGGTTACATATTTATCAGTTATACCCAGGGTTGAAAGTGGAAAAAATTTCTTCCAGGAGTGGTGGTGGCGAAAGAGTAGGGGGCTGTGAGGTTAACACAGGGAAGGGGTCCGGCTCACCCCCACACAGGTTTCCAGGCTGGACCAGGGCCCACATACTGCCAGCGGAGGCGAGGATTGGCACCTCTGCCTTGGCTTCATCTCAGACCTACTTCTTCCAGCTTCTGATTCCGGCTGCTCGTGACTGGACAGCAGGGGCTGGAGGTTGGGCTGAGCACCGCAGCCCTTCCTTGACCTGAGCCCATGTGAATCATGGTGTCTCCCCTTTTGCTGAATAATAATGATGGTATTTGTTAGGCACTTACTACATGCCAAGCACTGTTTTCAGTGCTGGGTGGTTACATGGTAATTAGGTTGTTCCACGTCGGGCTCACAGTCTTAATCCCCATTTTACAGCTGAGCTAACTGAGGCCTGGAGAAGTTAAGTGAATTGCCCAGAGTCACATGGCTGACAAATGGCAGAGCCGGGATTAGAACCCATGACCTCTGACTCCCAAGCCTGTGCTTTTTCCACTAAGCCATGCTGCTTTACCACCTCAGCGATGAAACTGTTTTCACACCAGCAGATGCCCTTTCTGGTACTTTTTCTTTTATCAGAGCCTAGTTCTGTCCCATTCCAGTGTAGTTGGAGCACTGGTCAGGCCCCAGAGCTATAGAGGCTAATCTTTACTGAGGAGCGACAGTCCTCTGGTTAATTTAATTATCGATAGGCACAAGATGTCACTATTGTGCTTACTGCAGAGATAGCATTCTTGTTGAAATTTTAATGCCCATAATGGTGAGCCTCTCTAGAGCAGGGCAAACTAATCAAAGAATCTGCTCTGGGACATAAATCACAGGACATTACTGGGGAACCTTAGGTGAAATAAATCGAGGTGTTTTTTTTTTCCAATCACTTTCCTCTTCAATCACTCTTCAGTCATGTAGAAAATATGGTACATGTTGTATTTACAGTTTGATAGTAAGGAGATGTTTAACATCAGTGTAAGAGATTAACATGACAAGTTATTCTGTGGAGAGTGTGAAAAGGTGTTTATACTGGCATGTAATATCTGGACTGATCTACAACTCAGTAATAGTCATAAATCTACTAGCAGATCTATGGGTTTCTGCATTAGCTAAGTTAATATAGTGGGTCACAAACTAGTAGCCTTAATTCAAGATATAGCAATTTAAAAAAGATGTATAAAGATGAAATTGAACTTTTAAACCAAGTGTCAGACTCCTTGATACAGAGATGGCAGAAATATAGGATGAAGGGGAAAGCAAGATACATGAGAACATGATTGGAATTATTTCTGGGACCCAATTGTGTCAAAATCAAACAACCTTAAGTAAATAATTGAACCATTGTGCAGATGGAGTTCTCACATAAAATTTTCCATATTCCATGTTAGTATACTGAAAAATAGAATACTAGGTATTTGATATCCTGATGGGATTATAGTAAAAGATGTAGGACTTGAGAACTGGGAGATGCTCTGGAGAGAAAAAAACAAACATGTTATTTACATCTGTTTTTCCTGACCTATTCCATATGCATCCTCCCTTGTTTCCCCTGTTCAACCTGATGGTATCTTACCTGACTGTCACAAAGTAAGCGCTTAATAAATACCACTGATGATGATCTACCCCAGTACTTAGTACATTGCCTGGTACATAGTAAAACTTTAAGAACGATCACAATTATTATTATTGTTATAGGTGGAATTATGAGGGAATCGGATGCAGAAAGCCCTTAACTCCCCTGGTGGTGTTTTGGCTGTTTTATTTTTTATTTTTGGAGGGCGGTTGCTGCTGCTGCTGTCATGCATCCAAACTTCTGCCAATAATAGGGGGCGAGGCCAAAGTGGTAAGAGAGGTTAAAAGAGGTAGAGAGTAGGGAGGGAAACAGAGAAGAAGGAAATGGGAAAGTCAGAGGGAAGAAAAGAGGAAGGGAAATAGGGGATAGGGAATAGTAGTTATCTCCTAAAATACTAGTGGTAATAGTATTTAAATGCTTACTGAGTGCAGAGCACCATACTGACCCATAATGATGGCATTTGTTAAGCATTTACTATGTGCAAAGCACTGTTCTAAGCACTGGGGAAGATATAAGATGATCAGGTTGTCCCACGTGGGGCTCACAGTCTTAATCCCCATTTTACAGTTGGGGTAACTGAGGCACAGAGAAGTGAAGTGACTTGCCCAAAGTCACACATCTGACAAGTGGTTGAGCTGGGATTTGAACCCATGACCTCTGACTCCCAAGCCCGGGCTCTTTCCACTGAGCCACACTGCTTCTCTAAACAGATAAGGTTGGAGGGGAGGGGACTGGTCACCAGTGGCCTTCACAAATACTGGACAGGCAAGTTTGACATCACATGCATCATACTGAGCATACAGTGTAACATAATGACACCATACGCTCCACTCTTGGGGATCTAAGGGCATCTAAACCTAGAGCATTTCATTAAGGGAGATTCCTGATCCCCCTTCTCATTTCAGACCATTTACGTTCCCCTCCCAGGGAAACCCAGCCGCTGCTCCGGAGCCTTGGAACTTGTTAGTGGAAGCCAGGCCCGACGAAGCTAGGTACTGAAAATACAAGACCCGGACACAAAGGCCTCCGGGGCCAAATTAGTTCCAGACAGATGATCGAGCAGCTGAAAACCAGTATGGTACCAGACCGAACAAATGGCCACTTTACCTCCACCACCATCTGCTGTTGTTTCTTGCCTTCTCATCCAGTGATTCAGATGAGGTCAGCTTTGATACACATTTCAAAAACAGCAACTCCCAAGAGTGTGGGGACCCTGGCTTTATGTGGAAGACTTGAGTTGTGGTGGATGGTCTAAGTTGCGCACTGTTTTGCGTAGTTCATAAAAATTGTTAGACAAGATTGCTCATGATTTGTTTCTGTACCCCATATATAACTTTGCTAGCACCAGCACCTTGTTGTATTACTGTACTCATTCAATTGTATTTATTGAGTACTCACTGTGTGCAGAACACTATACTCTATCCCACAGTAGCTCAGATAATGCAGGTGCTCAATAAATATCCCTGCTACTCTACAAAATGGCGGTGTGGCAGGGTTCGTGGGGCACATCTAAAGGTTTCCCATGGGATATTGGTTGCCTGAGAACTTTTGAACTGGAATGATGTGGCAAATGAGAGATCCCCTGTTGCTTTTCAAGGTGGGAATTTTCTAAAGTCAAGGAATCCAAAGACAAGAAATGAGAAAATAAATAAATTATTCAAACAAAGGAAAATACATAGGTATTTTGGAAACTGCACAATACATTTGGGCAGATTAGGAGAATTTGCTGCTAATTAGGGGAATTCCAGTCATATTCAGGAAGCATTTTTATAACCCACATTTATGTTTGGTGTCATGTAAAGTTATTTGCTTTCTTACCAAAGTGTTTTATAGTAGTATGCCCTCTCTAATGTATTCAATCTGAAAACTTCGGTGGTTTCTAAGTTCATCTGATGGAAACACCGAGGCAGAGAAATTACAATTCCTCAACCTGAATGATGAAGCTAAGTAGACACCATCATGTAGTGGATAGAGCACTGTCCTGGGAGTCAGAAGGTCATGGTTTCTAATCCCAGCTCTGCACTAGTCTGCTGAGTGACCTTGGGCAAGTCACTTAACTTCTCTGTACTTCTTTTTCCTCTTCTGTAAAATGGGGATCGAGATTGTGAGCCCCAAGTGGACAGGGACTGTATCCAACCCAATTTACTTGTATCCACTCCAGCGCTTAGTACAGTGCCTGGAACATAGTAAGCATATAAGAAATACCATAATGATTATTATTAATTATTATTATTAATGTGATATGACATCTTTTTGCACCCAAGTTTTGGGACTCTGCACAGTTAATAGGCAATTAACATGTCTACAAACTGAATCTTACCACATGAGTGAAACGTTTTAGAGGATCTCTTTCAAATAGTCCAATAGAGGTGCATCTATGAAAATTCCATGATGTGAGTACTTTGTATCATTACAGTCCTTGGGTGACTGAACAACAGCCTTTATTATTTTGAGCAGAATCAGAAACGTCTGATGGCAGTCCCCTTGATTAGAAGGCAATTGGTGTGATTCAGGCTATGAAGGGATTTGACACAATCCCTGAACATACATGTATATCTATATATGTTGATATTTTATCTTTAGTTTTTAGATGGCATTAGAAGTACCCCATGAAGTAGTAGTATGTAGTAGTCGTAATACCATTTATTGGGTACCTGCTGAGTGCAAAACACTGTACTAAGCACTTGGGAGAGTACATTGAAAACTTGCTCTAGGCACATTCCAGGGTCCCAAGAAATTTACCATCTTACTCTTGGAGAGTAAATAAGTTTACAAGAGACTGTCAACATCTCAAGGGTGGAGAATGTGTGTATGGTTTCTGTGGTATCCTCCCAAGCATTTTAGTCCAGTGAGTGGACTGAGTTCACACTCAGGAGGCCACAAATTGGTTACAACATGATCAAAAGAGCATCAGGCCCAGGAGGTGGGCAAATATCTCATAGGATGGTTAATCTGAATGTGCTTTGGAAAAATGTACTTTAAAGATTCAATCTTTGAATTTGAAAGTACTACAATACTTTACTGTAATACTTAAAGTAATAGTACCTTATTACAAATACTTGGCGCCTAAGCATTCTTATTATATTTTTATATAGCACATATATAATAGTGTCATTCATTTCAGTTATTCGTATCTCATTAGGACATGCAGTTTGACTGATTGACAGCTAATATTGCTATAGTAGATTTGCTCTTGTAGAATTTTCACAAAAAATGCAAAAAATAGAAGACAGAACATTCCAGTACACACTAGTTTTTCAGTGTTCTATAGAGTGATCCTACCCCCAACTCCCACATCTCATAGAATCCCAATAATAATAGTATTTTGAGAAGCACTATCAATAAATCAACTCTATGTATTGAACATTTACTGTGTGCAGAGTGCTCTACCAAAAACTTCAGAAGGTAAGAAATCAAAGTTGGTTAGAAACAGTCCAGAGGGAGTTTGTGCTTGTATTGTAACATCCTGCCAGAAGACTGTCTTCCATAGTAACTGATACGGAGAGCAGTGTAAAAGAACAGGAGAAACTGGATTTGAGAACCACCGAGATCCTGTGGTTATTCAGTATGGAAACCAGTTACATGAAGAACGTACATTCATTATGGGATGTGGGACAAACAAATGACATTGACTTAAGGCAAATAATACTGACATTCTGGAAATGACACTGGATTTTGACTGTGAGAATGACAATAGTTGAGGTTCTGTGGTTTTGATTTCTGTGACGTCTCTTGATTCTGTTCCTAGCCACTCCCAAATCTCAGAACTCTCCATCCTCAAGATGTTCAACATCAATCACTCTGTTCTCCTCAGACTACTTCGGTCAGTTCTTGTTTGTCTATGTGAAGTGGCCAGCAAAATCCTGGGTAAATGAAATCCTCTATAGTTCTCAAAACTTTTTCCTGGCCATTCCTGTTCCGGAGTGATTGCAAGTTGAAGCAGTGTGACCCAAATACATAGAGAATGAGCCTGGGAGTCTAAAGGACCTGGGTTCTTATCCTGGCTCTGCCACTTGTCTCTATGTGACCATGGGCAAATCACTTCACTTCTCTGTGTCTCAGTTCCCTCATTTGTAAAATGGGAATTAATATGGTGAGCCCCACATAGGAACAAGGCCTATGTGCCTCGCACATAGTAAGCACATAACAAATACCATAAAACATAGCAGTATAAATGGATTTATATTTCCTTTACTTTCTTGCCTCTATAGGAAGCTTTAGCAAACTTGGGAAGTAACCCAAAACATGGACAGTTGAAAGAAGAGGAACAAAAATCTGAATCACCTACGAACTAATCGGCAGTTGGCTGTACCGAATACTTCTCATTTCCCTGTATTTTCCAGTGTAGCCCGTAGTTCATTGTTGATACTCAAAAATTATTAAGTAATTATGGCAACTCCTTATACTATCTGAGAGTATATTAAGGGAGTTATAGGCTTTTAAAATTCCCTAGAGAATCAGTTATTCCTCACAAAATGTTACACTGGGGCTTTTAAAGATTTAACCCACCTCACTGGCACAACTCCCCGAGAGTAGTTTACTCACCATGGTATCTGACACCAAACAGGGAGACTCGGTACTTGAATTTCCACATTTTTTGAAAGGAATTTGTTCGATGGAAAGATGATCTCATTGTAGCAATGATCTCCACGTTATCAGTCAAAGTTTACGATGGATGAGGAAAGAAAGTGTACAGTATCAGTGTGGAGGCTTTACCTTTTCATCTTGCTACAGTTTGAAGAGTGCCCATTTACCGATACCAGCGGGAAATCCTGTTGGGCACCCAAGGAATGTGAGTTGGCTTTGGATTTTTGACTTGTGATTGTTTGTGTACTTGGGCCTTTGAACCTAGGTACATATAAACACAGTTTAAGGTAATAAGAGAGTGGGGGTATCGTGATATGTTTCTCAGTTATACTTACATCTTAACTGCAGCTCTCATCTCTCTCTGTTATTACAGGTCCTCTAGAAATCCAGAAACAGCTTATGTAAACTCAGGCCTTCTTAAAAATTCAACTATTTCAGCTTGGCAGGATGTATCACACTCATGGCATGTTCTGTACTCGTGAACAAAGCCATACATGTCTATTCTCCTTTTGAGAGACCCCATCAATTATGAGATAGGAAATGCACTTTGTCTGGATATTAGAACCAGATTAAAAGGGTTTCCTCAACCACACCTTTGGTGGTGAGAGTTAATGAACAAATTTACTTAGCCAAAGGCAATTCTCTATTCAAAGCATTCTGGAGTGTCGGGGGGGGGGGGGGGGGGGGGGGGGAAGTTGGAAGATTGGAAGATGCAAAGTAGTCCAATTCTGTTGAAAGTTACATTTTAATCGTCAGTAAATTAAGAAAACTGTCAAAAAGGCACATCAGGCAGAGCCTTAATGAAACATGCCCTGAAAGTGAGATCTGCCACAAACATTTTAGTATTCAATCCAGGACCACACCAAGAACCAAGTATTTTTCAAGGACTTGTCCTATCCAGGAATGGACTGAGTGACTCCATAGTGTTTCTTTATCACCTGTAATTCTTCTTTTTATGGGTTAGCACATGCTAGATCTTTTTCAGTTATAAGGAAAATATGACTTTGTGTTATGTCTAGATCTTTTACTAGAAAAGTGTGTGAAAGAGTGTTCAGGGTTCTGTTCTAAAATAGACACAGAAATTTTGCTCATATGAAGCGTGTTCAGAGAGTGTGTTGAATATTTTGGTGTGTTCAGTGGACCCTTGTAAAGAGCAAGTGACTCAAACTTTTATGGACTCTTTCCTATGATTTGCCTAGCTTAGCTGACCTTTCTGGGTGGGGACATCCAGTGGATAGAGATATTTGGGTCATTAGAAAACACTAACATGAAAAGCAGCATGACTTTAGAAGCAGCATGGCATAATGAATAGAGCAGGGGCTTGGGAGTCAGAAGGTCATGGGTTCTAAATCCGACTCCGCCGCGTGTCTGCTTTGTGACCTTGGGTAAGTCATTTAACTGCTCTAGGCCTCAGTTACCTCATCTGTTAAATGGGGATTAAGACTGTGAGCTCTATATGAGACAGGGACTGTGTCCACCCTGATTAACTTGAATCTACCCCCGTGCTTAGAACAGTGCTTGGCACATAGTAAGTGCTTAAAAAGTACCATTATTATTAGTAGTATTATAAACACTATGCTGTACTGTTGAACAATACAAGTGACTAAAATGTATTTCTGTAGAAATAGGGATTCAGGTTTTAATTTTTTTTAGTCTCTAAGAGATGTGGGAACTAGAATCCAGAAGGGTCTGCGCCTGTGTTGCAGTAATTGTTCTTTTCTCCATATCGTTGGGGCTGCGTCAATCACAAAGTTCAGTGTCTTCATTATTCTGAAGGTGCATGTCATGCTGCAGGGGAACGTTTACAGGCTGAGTGGTTACGACTTGCCCAGTAGCTGGTTCCATCTTCCAGTAGGAACACAGTCAAGAATCTGGACATTTCAGACCTTTTCTTCCCTGGATCTTGTATGCAGTCAGTTAATCTCAGAATCTCCCTAAAGAGAAGCATCATCTTGGAAAGCAAACCACAAAAGCCAGAGCTACATAGACTCTCCTTAAGCAACTGGCAGTTTGTAGGTGCTCTTTCTAACTGTTTCTAATTATGTAAGAACTTTAAGCTTTATAGATGTATTCGACAGCAGTTCTGACAGAAATTACAGTTGTTGTCTGGTGTTTCTATCGTCTGTGGTCGATAAGTACATGGTTGGAGGAGGAAGAGGGAGCCACTGCACATGAGGTAACTGTAGATGAAGAATCAAACTATGTTCAGCTAAGTTTCAGTTTTCTCACTCCTTGATGATCTGCCTCTTCCAGTTAGGTCAATAGCAAAGAAAATGAAATTCAGCCTCCAACCCATTGATTTACTGAGGGTTTGTAAGGAGATGTCAAGGTATTTTACAGGCACACCAAATTACTTTTATTTATAGCCCTATCGTCTGGCAGACAATAAGCACCCCTGATATATTTCTGCTTTTGGATTGACATTTTTGTTTTTAACCGAGACAGAGAGTGAATTTGTCTGAGGCAGGACTGCATGAACTTAGACATTTTCCTCCAAGGCGACCCATTCAGTGTTCAGGCCTCTGACATCTGAATTGTCTTCGCCGACACCATTTGACTGGATCATCAGAGAAAATTCTTTGGTGAAATTATTTTCTTTAAAAAAGATAAATCTAATAAAGACTGTATTTTTTTTTGGAGAAGAAGTTGAAGAAAAACGTCAAAGTTAGGAGCATCAAAATCAAGAGGATGAAGAGTAGCATCAAGATATGGCTACTTAAAGGTGATATTGGAAAACTAAAAGCTAAAACTAAAACAGGTCTGAGATAAAAGGAGGAAAAGATATTTAAGGAATAAAAACAGGTAAGATAATTTGAAGGATAAAGGAAAGGGAGTTGGAAGAAAATGAAGGAGAATTTAAAAAAGAATAGATGTAGTGTCTCTGTTTCTCTAAAGAAAACAAGAAAATCTGCAGGTAGAATACTTGTGATAAATAGGATATATGAGCTAAGACAACCTACAATAGGATGTGAAATAATGCCTTGAATTTCCATAGCCCTTTTTTTCAAAGCACTTACATGTCAGGGATAGCATTTATTTCTCTGTGAGGTAGGGAGAAGCAGGAGTTATTAGCCCCAATATGCAGAAAAGGAAACTGAGGTACAGATCAGATATGTACATTTTCTGGTGTCACACAGTGGGCTGGTGATAGAACCAAAGTTGTAAGCTCATCGTGGGCAGGGATCGTGACTACCAACTCTGTTATATTGTACTCTCCCAAGCGCTTAGTACAGTGCCCTGCTTGTAGTAAACACTCGATGAATGTGATTGAATGATTGACTGAGGCTAGAATCCATGTCTCCTGACTCCCAAATTCGTAATCATTCCTCTAGATCACACCGTCTCCCAGGTCTGGAATTCCCATGTCTGGACCCAGGACTGACTTAAGACATTTGTCTACTCAGAAGCAGAACAAAATTTGCTGCATGACACACAGATCTACATCTCTGCCTCTATCCTCTCCACCTCCCTTCAGGCTCGTATCTCCTCCTGCCTCCAAGACGTCTCTACCTGCATGTCTGCCTGCCACCTAAAACTCAACATGACCAAAACTGAGCTTCTCATCTTCCCTCCCAAGCCCTGTCCTCTCCCTGACTTCCCGATCACTGTGGATGGTACGACCATTCTTCCCGTCTTTCGGGCCCGCAACCTCGGTGTCATCTTTAACTCGGCTCTCTCATTCACCCCACACATCTGATCTGTCACCAAAAACTGCCGGTTTCACCTTTATAATATCGCCATGATCCGCCCTTTCCTCTCCACCCAAACAGCTATCTTACTGTTATGGGCTCTCGTAATATCCCGGCTAGATTACTGTGTCAGCCTGCTCTCTGATCTTCCTTCCTCCTCTCTCTCCCCTCTCCAGTCTATTCTTCACTCCGCTGGCCGGCTCATCTTCCTGCAGAAACGCTCTGGGCATGTAACTCCCCTTCTTAAAAACCTCCAGTGGTTGCCTATCAACCTCCGCACAAAACAAAAACTTCTCACTCTAGGCTTCAAGGCTGTCCATCACCTTGCCCCCTCCTACCTCTCCTCCTTTATCTCTTTCCACTACCCACCCTGCACGCTCCGCTCCTCTGCTGCCCACCTCCTCACTGACCCCAGTTCTCGCCTATCCTGCCGTCGACCCCTGGGCCATGCCCTCCCGTGGTCCTGGAACGCCCTCCCTCCTCACCTCCGCCAAACTAATTCTCTTCCCCTCTTCAAAACCCTACTTAAAGCTCACCTCCTTCAAGAGGCCTTCCCAGACTGAGCTCCCCTTTTCCCTCCGCTCCCTCTACTCCCCCCTTCACCTCTCTGCAGCTAAACCCTCTTTTCCCCCCTTTCCCTCTGCTCCTCCCCCTCTCCCTTCCCATCCCCTCAGCACTGTACTCATCCGCTCAACTGTATATATTTGCATTACCTTATTTATTTTGTTAATGAGATGTACATCGCCTTGATTCTATTTATTTGCTATTGTTTTAATGAGATGTTCATCCCCTTGATTCTATTTATTGCTATTGTTCTTGTCTGTCCGTCTCCCCTGATTAGACTGTAAGCCCATCAAAGGGCAGGGACTGTCTCTATCTGTTACCGATTTGTACATTCCAAGTGCTTAGTACAGTGCTCTGCACATAGTAAGCGCTCAATAAATACTGTTGAATGAAATGAATGAATTTCAACGTGAGCCTATACCAAGAGTAGAGTAATAGTAAAAACAAATGATAAATGCAGTCAGCTAAGAATTTTTATCTTTTGATTAGCATATTTCCATATTGCTGAGCTGAGAAAGTTCTGAATAGAAACTTGAGATGCCCCATTGCCTTACCACCTGCCACTCCCTCTGACAGAGTGCCCTGAGGCAGCAGCTTCTCTTACTTACCGTCTGAAGCCAGTCCTGTCTGCACCACAGTTGAACAGGGAGACAGGAAGAGGGGTATGTTTTCACCGCTCTTGGTTGCCCAGCAGAGACCAAGAGGAGGAAGCAGTTTCAAGCAACGAACTGTCTTTATTGAGCACTAACTCTCTGCAGAGAACTGTACACAAAGTGCTTGGGAGAGTACAATAAGAGTGGAGTTGGTAGGCAAGTTCTCTGCCCACAAGGAGCTTACAGTGTAGAGATTCCGAGGCCCCAAGCCATTCCAGCAGCAATGTGCCCGGCTGCCTAATCCAGCCATCTCATCGAAGGGAGAGTTGCAGAAATTTATAGCATGCAATGTGACAAGAATAAGTTATTGCAAATGTCAATTGTTTCCACGTTGTCTCAATGCCAAGAAGATAGACTGAATGCCTTCCAAGAACCTCCTTCTTACCCTATCATTATATAAATCTAGAATCAGCGGATGAATGAATTTGAACAAAGAACTGTAGGAATTGGAGTCTCTCGGCGATTTGACCACTAGATAAATTACCTGCAGGTATCCACAGGCTTATTTGTTGCTAATTGCCTTACTAATTGGGCAAATCACCACCCTAGATGCCAGCACGTGGCATAAATCAATTTGGTGACAACCATTTTATCTTTGAGGTGATTAGAATGGAGTGTCCATAGGAAGAGATGATTTAAAGGGGGAAAAGCACAACATTGTGTATAGCTACAGACTACCGCCTGAAGCTCACTGCAGGGCTTGGTCTACAGGTCTGGGGCTTTGGGAGCTTCCATGAGTCCACTATCATGGCTCCCTCACTCTGAGTGAAGAAGCCTTACATGTCTGGAGTGTGGCAGCAGGATCATTATTATTAGTATTATCATTATTATTGTATTTAAACACTTACTATGTGTCAAGCACAGTTCTAAGTGCTGGGGCTGATACAGTTTAATCAGATTGGACACAGTTCCTATCCCCCATGGGACTCAGAGTCTAAGTAGGAGGGAGGAGGATTGAATCCCCATTTTACAGTTGAGGAAAATGAGGTGGAGAAGTTCAGTGACTTGCCCAATCGTAGAGTAAGCATGTGGCGGAGCCAGGGCTAGAACCCAGGTCCTCTGACTAATAAGCCCGTGCTTGTTTCCACTAGGCCATGTTGCTTCTCTGTGTTACCTGGACTGTGATGATGGAGGCTCTTGACTGTGGCAGAGTGGCCCCTGTCAGGACCTAGAGGGTGGAGAAGGATGGCAGACAGCAGGAGAGGGTACATCTATCACCAGCTTCATCTTCCCCTCACTTTGCTCTTCATTTTTCATTCCCCTCCTTTTTTCCTTTCCTCTTCTCACACTTCTCACTCTCCCTCTTCTCCCCATCCTTTCCCTCTCATGCCCTTCTATGTCTGCCCCCCCCAACCTCTTCCCCTTTGCCTCCACCTTCCATCCCCCCAGTCCATGATCCAACACATTATCTTCTCCTTGACTTCGCAGTGTGTGGGTGGCTTCCAGATTATGTTCTTCCTAACCAGTTACCATGCCACAGTGCAAACTCTGCTGCCTGGAAGAATCTCACTGAATTATGCTTGCCCAGTGGCCGCCTCAGTCATTCAATCCATATCGAGTGCTTACTATGTGCAGAGCACTGTACTAAGTGCTTAGGAAATTATAATACAACAGAGTTTGTAAGATGTGATCTCTTTCCATAAAGAGCCTACAGTCAGCAGGGGGAGGTAGACACTGGGTTTCATTTGGGGTCATAGAGCTGTATTGTTGCGGGCTTCCTCCTTTCAGAAATGCCTTCTGAATTGTTTTATTGGGAAGGGTGGTAGGAGGCTGGATCTTTTGTGGCTACCAAATTCTATGTGACCAGGTGTTCGGGGCCAAAATATCAAGCCAGGTATATTGAAATCAGCCAGTCAACTGAGTTAAAGCCTCCAGGCCAAAAGTAATCAAAAAGTTCTGCCTCTCCATTCTATGTTTTTGGCAGTCCCATGGAACAATGTTTGTGTGAATACCCTTTAGACAGGGAGATAGTTTTCTCAGATTAGGAATAGGTAAGAAGGTGGATGTTACAAGGGAAAAGGAGAAGTGGTGGGATTGGTCAATGAGGGTGGAGTCACAATATTTTTTTGTCTGGTGAACATTGTTGCCCCTTGAAGTAGCATTGCTTAATGGAAAGAGCATTGGGCTGGGAGTCAGAGGACCTGGGTTCTAATCTCAGCTCTGCCACTTGTCTGCTGTGTAACCTTGGGCAATTCACTCAACTTCTCTGTCATCTCATCTGTAAAATGCAGGTTAAGACTGTGAGCCCAAAGTGTAGGACAGGGGCTGTATCCAAACTGATTATCTTGTATCTATCCCAGTGCTTTGAACAGTGCCTGACACATAGTAAGCGCTTTAACAAATATCATAAAAAAGAGCTGCAAGAGTGATCTAGCATCCATTTTGTTTAGAATGTACCTCCTGCAAGTAAATGCAAAGTATATCTAAGGATCATCACTTCATGATGGTCAGAGTTCTTTTGATGAGTGATTTAGCTTAACAAAATAGTGGTGAAATTCTTTTTTCAGCCAGCGGGAACGATTATGAAACAAAACTAAAATCCAAAAATGAGATCCAAATGACGAAAGGATAAAAAAAATTAGGATGCAAATAAGTGAGGACCCTAGACACATTTTTTTAGAGGAGAGAGAATGTGTGTATGAAGTGGCTGAATTGCTGTTAGCAGTTGGACATTGGACAAAGCAAATCAAAAGCTAAGGCAACAGTAGGAAATGACAAGAACCTGAAAGTTTCCTGGTTCTATTTCAAAGATCATAAAACGTGGCCAAAGAAATCCTCAAATGGAAGTGTTCAGCAACAGGAGAGCAGATTAAGCCAAATCCACTGAACGAAAAGTCCATATATTGGATTAGGGGTTAATGGGTAACTGTCAGAGGTACAAGTTCTTGCAAGGGCTTGGAAATATGAGCCAAGTATGAATATGACACACTGTTTGCTACCTACTTATCAGGATTAATATTCCTGGGTTTAGGATGCCCGCCAAGAGAACATATGAGGAAAAGAGAGGAGAAATGCCTGCTACCCAACCATGTGGAAAAGTATATTTCTCCGTACCCTGACAAACTGAAAGCAAATTCAGCCTGAGCGTTCTTGAGGTGATAAAAGGAACCAATGAACCAATCAAATGGCTGCTGTAATGATTTTGTAACTTCAGACGTGCAAACATCAAGACTTGCTGTTTTTAAAAGCCCAGGCTTCTAGCACGCTAGTTAAAGGAGAATCTCTTTAAAGAGCATGTAGACACTGGGAGATGTATGTTAGGGAAAGCCACAGCTACTAACTTGCAAGAAGTGCTAAAGGCCCTTGGGAAACAGCTTGCAGCTGCTTATGAAGAGCTTCTCACTGGAAAGCAAGAGCTGTCTGGAGTAGGGAATGAAATGTCTGGGTCTTCTTCCTTTGGGTCTGCTGTGGAAAGATGGGACAAAACCCGGATATCGTCCCAGCCTATCTCAGACTCAGTACAGGTTTTTTACTGGCACTTCCATGTACTGGGAATGGAAGGGATGGTGATAGAGGACCTGATTCATACACACCCTTTAGGTTGCCAGGATGGGCAGGAACCTGGAGTACAGGGGGATACACAGTAAAGGTACTGTGGAGTCAATATGGTGGCAGGTGACTAGCTAAGACTGAATTGGGCTGGTACCTTCAAAGGTAAAGAGAAAGGTTTGGAGTGACTGAACAGCCTTATTAAATGCGCATCTCCTCTAAGAGTCCTTCCCCAACTAAGTCCTCATTCCTTCTAATCCTTCTCCCTTCTGCGTCGCCCTTGGACTTTGATTTGTACTCTTTATTAACCCCACCCTTGGTCCCACAGAATTTACATACATAGCTATAATTTATTTATATTAATGTCTGTCTAGCCCTGTAGACTGTAAGCTCCTTGTGGGCAGGGAGCATGTCTACCAAATCCCTTTTGTTGTACTCTCCCAAGCATTTAGTACAGTGCCCTGCACACAAGTGCTCGTGAACAATTGTTTGATTGATTGGAAGTGTCAGAAGTTGGAGCCAGTGGAGAAGTGGGTCATCATCATGATAATAATGGTGGTATTTGTTAAGCTCTTACTATGTGCCAAGCACAGTACTAAGTGCTGGGGTAGATACAAGCTAATCAGGTTGGACACAGTCCATGTCCAACACGGGGCTCACAGTCTAAATCCCCATTTTACAGATGAGGTAACGGAGGCTCAGAGAAATGAAGTGACTCTTCCAAGGTCACACCGAGCTGGAATTAGAACCGAAGTCCTCTGACTCCCAATCCTTTTCTTTACCTACTAGGCCATGCTACGTCTTCCCACTGATCTTCCTTCACTGACCAGGAGAATTCTTCGCAAACAACTGGGCTTTGTATTTGAAGATGTCACCACAAATGGTGAGCTATTTCTAGATGTGTGTTTTTTTAAGGTACATTTGTTAAGCACTTCCTCTGTACCAGGCACTGTACTAGGCCTTATAAGTGTGGCTAGGAAGACCTTTGGGTGATTGGGAATTTCTTCTCCCTTGCACATGAAAAAAATCAAACATCTACTGAAGTTACATTAGGTATTTTGCAAAGCCTGAGGTGGCTTTCAATTCTGCCTCTTAGAATCATGCTATACCTCGTGCTTGACTCAAGGAGTCACCGTTCTTGATGGCTGTACCTTAGGTGGGTCTTTCTGCCACTGTTGGCTTCCCACCTTCTACTGTGAAGACTCATCATTTGTGAGTGTAGGAATGTTCATGTACGGGTTTCTCAATATCTCCTCCTCTCCGCCGTGCCCACTGCCAGTTTCAAAGTAAAGGATGGGTGGTGAAACTTTTCTTCCACTTTGGAGAAATTGTTCTAATTTATTTTGCTCTTGTAGTAAAGACTGGAACCTTTTAAAAATGTTTTATGGTATTTGTTAAGCACTTATTATGTGCCAGGCACCACTCTGCTAAGCACTGGAGTAGACGTAAGTTAATCAGGTTGAACACAGTTCATGTCCTATATAGTGCTCACAGTCTTAATCCCCATTTTTCAATTGAGGTAACTGAGGCTCAGAGAAGTGAAGTGGTTTGCCAAATGTTACACTGCAAGCACGTGCTGGAGCTGGGATTAGAACCCAAGTCCTTCTGACTTCCAGACCCATGCTCTATCCACCAGTCCATGCTGCTTCTCAACCCCTTCAATCAATCAGTCAGTCAATCAGTTGTATTTATTGAGTGCTTCCAATATGCAGAGCACTGTACTAAATGCTTGGGAGAGTATAGTACAGCAGAATTAGCAGGCATGTTTCCTGCCCATAATGAGCTTGCATTCTAGAGGGGGAGGTAGACATTTATATGAATAAATAAATGACTTAAATATATAATTTAAATATGTGTACGTAAGTGTTGTCGGGTTGGGGATGGGGAGACTATCAAGTGTCCAGAAGTCATAGATTCAGTTGCAGAGACAACACAGAAGGGAGAGTGAGCCGAGGAAAAGAGGGCTTAATCAGGAAGGGCCCTGCAGTTTGAGCTAAGAGGCCTTGCACTTTACACTGAGAAGACTTGGCACTATCTGAAGCTCTAGTAGATATGTTGGAAGCCCTTATGTGTAGCAACTAAAGCATCGAAATCGAAGCTAGAGAGCTAGGCCTTTAGTTTTCAGTTAGGCTGTTGGTAGGATATGGGTTTATATGGAATGGAATGTTTTTTTCCTTGATCTCTGCCATTCCCTGGACACTTTTTCTGATTTCAAGTTGAAGCATGCTCCTTTCAAATATAGCAGTTGTAGTGGTATTTATTGAGTGCTTACTGAGTGCAGTGCACTGAATGAAGTCCTTGGGGGAAGTACAACAGATAACATGTGCAGAGATATGCAGCATTTTTGGCCCAGCCAGTAAGCACAGCCACTGGTTTCCAAGGACAGGTTAAAAAAAGCATGAGCAGCAGCATGACTTACTGGATAGATCACGGGCCTGGAAGTCAGAGGGACCTAGGTTCTAATCCTGGCTCTGCCACTTGACTGCTGTGTGATCTTGGGCAAGTCACTTCACTCCTCTTTGACTCAGTTCTGTCATCTGTGGAAGCGGGATTAAGACTGTGAACCCCATGTGGGACATGATTAACTTGTACTAGTACTTTGAATGGTGCTTGGCACGTAGTAAGCACTTAACAAATCTCATAATTATTTTCTAACCCAGCGCTTAATACAATGCCTGGTACACAGTAAGCACTTAACAAATACTGTTAAAAAAGAAAGGAGTGGAAAATGGGGCAGAAAGAGAAAGGAAGTGAATTAGGGAGGCGAGGAGATTAGGAAATGAGAGAGAGTAGAAAGAGAGAAAAAGGAAAGCGGAAGGAAGAAAAAGGTCCTTGGGGTAGTAGAGAGATTCCAGAAACTTTTTCTTCCAGTGCCATTCAATGAATAGGTAGCCAAAATTGCCTTCCTTGGCCTGGAGGCTTTTGGGTTATGTGTTAGGTTTTTGTTCTTTATGAGAACTACCTGCTCAGAACTGGCAACCAATTAGACCTTCACATTAGAATCTCTTACCTGGGATGCCCAACAATATTGGTTACTTGACACTTGACTTCTTAACAGTTGGTTTGAACAGACAAATCTACAAGCTGTTGGCTTTGTGTAGAGGGCAAGAGAATCAGTTCCCATCTATAGGTTATTTGACTGGTAGGCAAACCTTGCACATCAATGACAGATATTCACCCAGCATTTCTGTTGGGCCAGCATGGAATCCCAGCATTTCTGTGGAGCAACGATCCCTTTGTTTTCATTTTCATTTAGAGATTTTATGATTTTTGACTGTAGGTGCATAGGAATTACCTTGAGTCACTGAATAGGTCATAATAACTGGCATAAGACGATTTGGCTGGAGACCTAGTCCAAAAAATCCTACATAGTATTAGTTTGGCTTTTTAGGCCTCGTTTATATTTCAAGTGATTATGTGACAAAGTAAGTCTTTAAAAGCACCAAATACCTATCTGTTGTGAGATGAAACTACCGTAGAAGGTAGATAACTCAAGTGCGGTCAGAAATGATGATGAAAATCTGATCTGAGGATTATGATTGCTTTGATTTTGAGCCCTTATGGCTCCAGAAAGGAATTCATTTCGTGCTATGATTTTCTCCTGTATGATTTTAACTTGGAACTTTAACTGAAATTTCCCATAGAGTGTTGCCTAGTTAGGAAGCAGATAGCAGCAGCGCTTTAGAGAAGCAGCTTGGCTCAGTGGAAAGAGCCCGGGCTTGGGAGTCAGAGGTCATGGGTTCAAATTCTGGCTCTGCCACTTGTCAGCTGTGTGACTGTGGGCAAGTCACTTAACTTCTCTGTGCCTCAGTTACCTCATCTGTAAAATGGGGATTAACTGTGAGCCTCATGTGGGACAACCTGATTACCCTGTATCTACCCCAGCGTTTAGAACAGTGCTCTGCACATAGTAAGCGCTTAACAAATACCAACATTATTATTATTATTTCTTGTTTATTCATTAATGGTCACCTAAAAGCATGTGTGTGTGTGTATGTGTGTTTGTGTTGTCTAGCATTCTTGGACTAAACGAGAGCTGTAGGTAAACTCCAAAAGGAATGAAATGCTGCTCTTTGAGTCTTTACTTTGAAGGGACAGTACAATTACAAAACAGGAGATTAGTACAGTGCTCTGCACACAGGAAACCCTCAATAAATATGATTGATTGATTGAGATGGTAATGGATTTTTAACCTGGGGAAGATTTAGCAGAATAAGACAAAAGAAGCTAAGGAATGGAGAAGATTTTGGAAAAATTTAGAAAAAAAGCATTTGTCTTTTTTAAGGATTTTAAATGAAAGTAGTTACTGGGTTGAAGTCTTCATATTCTAATAAAGTTCTTTATGGAGATATTTAACTGAGCCTATACAGACTCCAGTGATTCCTTCTGCAAGCCTGCTAATTTTTTTCAAGCTTCTTCCAAAAACAGCAAATGGGAAAACCAAAAACATTTAAGAAATTACATAGAAGACAAAGATATTTTTTGCAGTCCCCCACCCACCAAACTTTCCCATCGAGCAATCTGTTGTTAACATGTAGGAAATCCCAGTGAATGCACAGCAGACACCACAGCCACCCTCAGCAAGCATCCACCTGCTTTGATGGTGTCTTTTTTTTAAAGCAAGTTCAGCTTACCTCTTCTCCTCTTAGTTTTCCTTTCCTTAATTGCAGGTGATGATTCAAAAAAAAAAAAAAAGGGCTTCACCTGTTTTAGTCGTGCTTTCATCTTTGACAGACAAAGCAGGCTGGGGCTTGGTGCTTGATCTGTGGCATACTTAGGGCCTTTGGTATTAAAGGGGTTGGATCACCCTCGGGCTTTTAAGGTTTTTGGGGGGTTAAATTGATGAGCACATATAATAAATTGAAGCTTTGTTGTTGTGCAGAAATTTTTCAGTATTTGCTATTCTTTTATCAGCTAAAAGAGGTTTAGAATGTTGCATTCTCCTCGACCCCTTATCCAGGGAATGATTCCGTCAGATGGAAACTTCTCAGCTTTACTTGGAATCTCTAATCAATTGGGTTAGATTTTGATTAAAAATGATTTCCAGAGGCCTTCTGAACAGTAACCCTGAGAATGAATACCCAAGTATCCGGTTTCTTATCTAGTTTTCCATAGCATGGCAGATTGCTCTAAAATTTAATGCAATGTTCTGGTCTCATTAATCCATTATTATGTTTAGTAAAGTAGAAATGGTTATTAAGAAACATTGGAGCCAATAAAAACAAAGTAATTATAAACGCATTTACATATCAACTGAACAAATACTTGTCCTGAATAACAAACTTGTATATGATTACATAACAAATATATTTGTTATACAGGATTGTATCTGCTCCATTTTCCGATGTGGAAAGGGTCAACCTATCATTTATTCGTGCAGTTGGTGTCTAAGTAAAACTGGATTGGACTGTGCCCATTTTTTAAATATGAAAAAATCAGGTTTGCAATCACAGAGATGGAGATTTCTATTCACTCTCTAAGGACAGCAATTACCCTCAACAACATAAGAAAGCACTCAGTGGAGGGGATATACAAATATATTGGAAATGACAGTGTTCTTAGTCTCTCTGTTTCTTGAATTGATATCATTGTACTCTGCCAGTGCTTATTAAAATGTAAGACTACTTCTCCTTGGGTCTTTGTAAGTAAAATAGAAAGCTTACTTCTCCTTGCTTATTTCTACATTTTCATTCACGGCAACATAGGTTAATCATATCACTTGGAAAAAGTATTGAAAAGTTATGCCGTTTTAGTCAATCAGGTTTAATAAGTTTGGATGAATTCCAAGTACGAAGCATTAATCTCACTTAAACCAAAGTCTTGATAGTTCATCCTCCCTGGATATTCATGTCAGAGACATAAAACAATCTACTTTAATGCCCACAGTACTCTTTAACTTGAGCCCTTGCCGTGTGTTAATAAAACTTGCTTTGCACTGGGCCGATTCGTGTGTTTGTTGAAGGGTTGCAGAGGTGACGTTTTCTTGCCTGTGTTTTCTAAGTGAATTTTTAAAACGACTTTGCAGGGTTATATGAAAATTATGCAGTAAGGCAAGGATAGAATAAAATGAAATTAGTCATACCTTAGCAACCTCTCCACCCATTTTCCTTTTTATCAGAGGAATATGGAGAAACCCAGCCTTTCCAACCCCAGAACACTCCTTTATCTTGAGATTTCCATTTTGCGATGGCAGCTAAATTGGACACTTTTATTTGCCAGTTCTTCATTGTGAGGGTGTAATGTGCAGTGACCTTAGAGTTTATTTATTTTTTGCTGGAAGAGGAAGGAAAGATAAAATCGGCCATTTTCCATCATTTAGGTCAGATTCTTTATTAAATCATTAATTGGGATCATTAAATGGTATGTGGAGATTAATGTGATCTCATTTTAGGTGGAAAGATCATTTAAGGAAGCATTGTTGGGAGCTGTGACTTGAGGACAGCTGTCTTTGGGGTGGATTACTTGTGTGGAGCTTTACAGAAGTAAAGATGTCCACTGTATATCGGCATTCAGTTAGGTCTGGAATTCCTAGGTCTTGAGAAGAATTGTGACCTAATGGTTGGGCTCCAAAATCTAGAAACCTATCTGGTCATTTAGGACATCAGCCAAGGTCTGTAAACTCTTTCTGATACCTTTTCCCCAACTAGATTTGGAGATTTCAGAGAATTGTCTCACCAAATTATTTGAGGTCCTTGGAAGGAAAGGAAAAAAAATAGGAATGGAAAATGCATTTCACAGACAGCAACTCTTTAGAATAGAAGGATCTTATACTTTGTAACTCATTCTTTCAGAAAACACACAGCTCTGACTGGATTAAACTCCAGACCCAGGATTAAATTGTAACTTGTGCTTACATATGGGTGCCTGTGTAATAATATTTATTGAGTTATTACTGAGATTTATACACTTAAGCACGCGGTAAATTGCAGCAGAAGCTTAAGACGTATTCCCTGTCCTCAAGGAGCTTACAGTCTTAATGAGAGACAGACTGAACAATATTTACAAGTAGTGGAATCAGAATAAATAATTGAATGTGCATTTGAGGGTACACTTATACATGATTTGTGAGGCTGGGTATAAATATAAATATATATTTTTGGTCCCAAAGTATATACATAATGTACAGAAGTAACTCCTCCAACTGTCTATTTGAGGGTGCAGTAAAGCTCTTGATGGGGGGCAGTTATCTAATTTTATAGCAATTAGCAAACTGGAGGAGCAATTAGTTGGGTGTGCAATTGTTTTCTCTCCTGCTCCCTGCCATTCATGTCAAGTGGGAGGCTACCCTTTAAAAATTTGGCCCAGATGTGGAAAATAATCTGTTGCATGAATCATGTGAACATTCCATGCCAGTGCCAGTTGAGGTATTATTTTTCATTGTTCCAAACAATGTTTGATTGGACTTGTAGGCAAGTATTTGACACAACCTATAATTTCCAAAAGCTGAAGTCAGGTTCCGGGCATATTTTATTTTTAAGACAGAAAGAAGCAGTAGATTAGAATGAAATATTGTCATATGTCTCCATGTAGCTTCGTCTTTTTCTCTCAGAAACCTCAGTGCTGTAGTGTAGAAAATTTCTAATGGGGCATCCTTTGGGCGTGGTTAGGTATCTGGGAATGGAGCAAGACCAGGACAGTGCATAGAATAGTTTCTGCTTGAAAAGGAGAATTTCCCTTCTCGGGGCTAATAACAGTAGGAATCTGGGGGCAGGCGTATTCGGATTCCGACATTGAGAGAGATGATAACTTAATAGGTAGCCTTTCAAAGTGGAGTATAGCTCAAACCAGATGAAAAGGTCATTTTCCCCACTTTCCATATTTCCTGCTCACCTTCCAGCTTGTTTGCACTCTTCTGATCTTCAGAGCCCTTGTGAAATGCTACCTCTTCTGGAAGGCTTTTCCCCCACTTAATTTTCCATCTTCTAAAGCCACAGTTGGCTATCACTTTGGCACTTACACATGTAGACATTTGTAGCCCTTTGGTTTAAATGTTTCCATACTGTATTCATTGAGGACTCACTTATTGTCCTATCTCTTTTTTCTCTTACCTGCCTGTCTTTTCTGTTTGATTTCGAGACCCTTGAGGGCCCAAATGGTGTCTTTCATCTAATATTAGTAGTGACAGTAGCAATAATAGTAATATTAATATTTGTCTGGTTGCAATGCACAGATCAGGCAAGCTAAATGTTTTCTGTCCACAAGGAGCTTACTTATTTTCTCAAGAATTTAGTTGTTGAATGATCTCTATATGATAGGGTCGCCGTAAAAAACTATGGATTGACAAATGCAGTAGTAGATGTCTTATAGAACCTTTCAGGACAGAGATGATTGTAATGGGGCTTGAGGTAAGATTTGAAGGGTGAGAGGGACAGCACTGATGATGACTTGTTATGGATAGGATGGGGAACTGTGTAGATCAAGGCCTGGAGACAGAAGAGAGAGGAGTGTATGTGGGAGAGCAAGGAGAAAGTTCACCAGGCTGGGTCCAGAAACATGCCTGTATGATACTAGAAATTCAGTTAAAGTGAACAGTAGGCATGTGATTCTTTAGTTGTAGGTTATTATAGTTGACTACATTTTTGTTTTACATGGCTCGTAGAAAATAGAATAAACAAGCACTTTACCAGGGGTGGCTAGTCAAAGAGTTGGCAAGCTTGAAACTCCTAAGGTTCTTTGAGTCCATCATGAGATGCTTTGAATTCTACGGTCACCTCAAGGTTTGGCATTATTCATCCTGCATCCCCTCTCAGATGAAACTTGGGTCCACTCTGGGGAAAAGGAACTAAAAGAAGTATTTTGGCTGGATTTGGGGGGTGTTACAGTTGATGTCCTTGGAGCATTGGACAAACAATTCATGTTAGACCTTGGGCATGTGGTGTAGGAAAAGCAGAATAAAACTTGAAACCTCAGCTCACCTGTAATTCACCACTCTTGACCCCTTGTGATGTCCAGTATTTCCAGTATTTGCTGGGGAGAATGGGAGCTAGCAGGGAAATCACTAGAAGGTTATTCCTCTGCTCTGAGAAATCTATTTTTTAATGGCTCTTGGCTAGCCTTTAGATTGGTTAATGATGAGATGGGGAATTGATGAAGAGACAAGGATTAGTCTGTGTGACAGGGAGTTTGAACTTGCTAAGTCTAAACAAAGAGCAAATGGTGATCCAGCTTCTTAGATGAAGTGGAACTCTTTGGAGAGAAATGTTTATTGCATGAAGTGTCAGTAGTTTAGGGCAATTGGAGTTCCCCAGGCAAAATGGGATTCACTTTCCAAGTGACCTAGCATGGGTACAGATGGTATTCATCTCATATTAATGATTGTGGTATTCGTTAAGAGTTTACTATGTTCCACGCAGTATATTGAGTGCTGGGGTAGATGCAAGATAATCAGGTCCCAAAATGGCTCACAGTCTTAGTAGCAGGGAGAGCAGATATGGAACCACCATTTGACAGATGAGGGAACTGAGGCACAGAGAAGTTAAGTGACTTGCCCAAGGTCACATAGCAAGAAAGTAGTGGAGCTGGGATTAAAACCAAGTTCCTTTGACTCCCAGGCCTGTGCTGTTTTCACTAGGCTATGCTACTTCCTTATTAATGAGGAATCTGGTTCTTCGATGAGAGAATTTAGTTCTCACTACTGAACTGGTGTTCATTGTCAGCTAGGAAGACATGTACTGTGTCCATACCGGACAAGGGACAGCCCAGATGAAAATCAGACTGTTCAATATAAAACTGGAAAAATAGCCATCCTATAAACAATTGACTTTCTTGTTTTTTTTAATCAAACTCTGAGCCATAACTATATCTGATTATTTCATACTTTAATCATTAAAACATTTTATTGCATCAAAATCAGCAAAATGAACCTCCTGAATATAAAAAAGGGGATTTAGAAGACATATTGATGTATTCCCAAATTCATTGCTGAAATTAAGTTGGAAAGTGACAGGATTCCATGTTTCTCCCTCTGGGGTTTAGGAAGCTTTACTCAGTATGACAAACAAGCTCAACTCCCAACAATAATCCAAAAATTCCTCAATTCCAGAGCACAACAGTCTACCTTCTTAGATCAAACTAGTTATATAATATGCATCATTTTTTTCTTTGTGATAGGAAAAATGATAAACTAAAGCTTGCGTTTGTAAATATGACACTGCTGTTGCTACTGGGGAAGGTGAATGTTCTATCCTATATCATGTTGGTCTTTTTAATGGTATTTGTTAAGTGTTTGCCAGGCACTGTATTAAGCTCGGAAGTGGATATAAGGTTGGACGGAGTCCTTGTCCCCCATGGGGCTTACAGTTTTAATCCCCATTTTACTGCTGAAGTAACTGAGGCACAGAGAAGTTAAGTGACTTTCCCGGGCTCACCCAGCAGACAAGTGGCAGAGCTGGAATTAGAACTCGGTTCCTTTGACTCCCAGGTTTCTGGCGGAATACAGCATACCTACAACAATCCAAAGAAGCCCCCAAATACTTCAGGAACCTTAATTCTGGAGTGGGTGATCTAGAGTGGGTAGGTTAGATCAAAGAAAGGCTAGAGGAAGGAATGCACTGTGGAAGTGGTTGGCCCCAGCTGCCCCTTAACTCCAGATCTGAAACATAACCCCTCTCCACCTTGCTGAGAGCCCTCACCCCACTTGACTCCCTGAGATCAGAGAGCGAGTCTTCTAAACGGTAACTTACTCTCCCAAGTGTTTAGTGCAGTGTTCTGTCCATTGTAGTTGCTTAATATTGACTGATAGAGCCCAGCAAGAAGAGTCTTTAGAGAGAGGATGAGGGAAGGAACTAGAGTGCTGTCAGGCATGCAGACAAGGAGAATATGGTGGGACGTAATGCAGTAGATGGGAACAATTTTATCCTGTTCAGCCTCTCCTTAGAGAAGTTTCTCAGAATGTGAATCCAAACGAAATCATATAACTTTGCAAAATTGACAGAGTTTGCAATCTTCCACGTACACCCCGTCAAGCCAGTTGCCGAAGAAAGCCATCACCGTTCTGGCCTTTCCCTATTTCTGTAGAGTCGTCATTCTTGGAGAGGCGCTAAATAGCACACACTTATGGTTGGGCTATATATCCGTCTGTTTGCTTTGGCCTAAAGTTGCTTTGACTAAGGTTGGGAGAAAGGATAAACCTGAGGATAAGGGTCACAAAGGAAGGGGAGCAGCCACATACCTCCCCGCCCCACCCCCACCCCCCCCAAAAAAATTACCAGCTGCCACTATTTGTGTCAGATGCTAAAACAACTGTTTACATTTGCCAGTTAGTGTGACTGTAAAATATGTAGAGCCTGAATAGGCGAGTATTGTTTCTGCATAATTTAGCAATGCAAAATATTTGCATTAGGCATTTCTCAAGTACTTTAGTAAATGTAAAAGGAAACTTAAAAGGACCGTAAATTTTGAGATGACAGACTTGAATACATGCACATGTTTCTACTTCGAGCCATTTTCGCTAAGCAATTTGCTCACAGAAATGAGGAACTAAAGGTAAAATCCCATCCCAAACTTGTTGGAACTTAGGGTGATGGGGCACTCAAAGGCTTTTCCACAGCTTGCATGTTTGCAAAATGGGGAAAATAAAAGTATCAGTCTGAATTCCAGTCAGTGCTCGATTATTTTGGGGCAGATTATCCAGTTTTTGAGTCATTTGCTTTTCCTCTCCCTTCTCTTGGCTGCCTGCCACTTGGCTATATCCCTACTCATTAGCACCTCTACCAGAGGGCAGGGAGGAGAAAGGAGAGAAGGTGAAATTTAAATCCGTTTTGCTACTTTGTTATAGCCCTGGCAAGAGGTTTCTGGAAGATTGGGTCAAAGTTAATGATAAAAATGAGATTTGGGGATTATCTGTGGATTTCATTTCTCCACACTGCCCTTCTCTTCCATTAGCCAAGATAATGGAGTTGATCGAACCATAAGACATTGCTGAAATAGAAATGCCCCAGAGAAGGATGGTAAACATTATGGGTAGTGGAATGATGGATTTTATGTTTTTGCTATCAAAGTCTCATTTTATTTTGGTGGGATGGAAGAATATGAACTACTGGATCATGTTGATTTCAAGTGCTATCAGGTATGGTTTACTGAAAGGGCCATCTTGTTTTTGAGATAGCCAGCTCACTGAGGGTAGGAACTATGTTTTTTTTTTACTTCTACCTAATTCCTAACACAGATATTCAACAGTAGATATTCAGTAAATACCGTTGATAATGGTGGTGCTTAGAAATCCAATGAATTGGAATTAAATAACTCCGACATGAACCTGAGATGTAGTTTAGTGATGGCCTTCTATTTGACAAAGGGCTACTTTGCAGAAGAGAGTGCCTAGCTATTCTTATCCATATCTGCTGAGGACAGAACCTGAAGAGAAGAGCTCTAAGTACAATTTAGAGGTCCGGGGTTAAATTAAAAGGAAAGAATATCATAATAGAGTTATTTAACACCAGAGAGCTTTCTTTTAGGGCATTTGTAGAAACGCCTTCTCTGGAGAGATTTAGGGACATGCTAGATTGAAATCTGATGGGAGTGATTTAGGTTCCTTCCAGTCTTTTCTGTTCTTTGTTAATCATCTCTAGTGTTTAAACTAGTTCTAATTTTGCTCCTCTCCTTCTCTAGCTCTGGTGAACACAGCCTGAATCCTAGATTCACTGCTGGTCCATCAGTACAGTGACTTTATTGCTCTCTCTCTTTCCATATTCAGAAGAGGCATTTCCTGACATACCCCCCACCTTCTCAGTCATGCCACCTTCAGGTAGCTTAACGCTCATGGGCATATTTATTTGTTACCTTTTATTTAATGGCTTACTTTTCTCTTGTAGCACTTGAATAGTCGTCCATGTATCTCTATTTCTCTCCCCCATATAATTAATAACAACAATAATAATAATAATTGTGGCAATAAGCACTTACTATATGCCAAGCAGTGTACTAAGCACTGGGGTAGATACAAGGTGATCAGGTTGGACACAGTCCCTGTCCCACATAGGGCTCATAGTCTTAATCCCCATTTTACAGATGAGGGAAGCGAGGCCCAGAGAAGTGAGGTGACTTGCCCCAGGTCACACAAGAGACAAGTGGTGGAGCCGGGATTAAAACCCAGGTCCTTCTGACTCCCAGGCCTGTGCCCTATCCACTAGACCATCCTGCTTCTCAATTGAAAGCCCCCAAGGAAGGAGGCTGTGTCTTTTACTTCACTCATATGTTCCCAAATGTCTGGTATCATGCTATTAGCAGGTGTACATGTAGAAGGGATTAGGGTTATTCAATAAATGTCTTCGATGATGATGAAATCGTTCCCATGAGGTTGTTGCTGGTCTTCATTATTGGCTTGTGCCATAGCAGAGGAGTCTGCTGGCCTTGTATGGTGCATAGTTGCTTTATCTTTCTTATTAAGAAATCATTTGTTCACTGAATTTTTGTTGAATTCAGATTTCTTCTTCACCATCTTGTTCCCATTACCAGTTTATCTTTCAGAGATTTGAGTTGTCATAAAAAAGGCCTCTTGGTTTTCCAGTGTTTTATACAATCTGATTTGGGCTTCTTAATTAGGCATTGACTTTATTTTTTTCATACTTCATTTAAGGAGATTTGTTTTCTTGCAGAACCCCACAGCAATGAAAACTTACAATGTTGTAGTACTCACCCTGGCTACTGCACCACACATCAGCGAACAACCATTTCTTCTGACATCCTCTTATGCTGAATCAGACAGTTATGCATGGTCAGAAAGAAGGTCCTGGATTCTGCCTTCACATTCTACTTAATGTGAAAACGCATGTGATGGCTGAGCTGATTGCTAATCTAGCACAAACTTGGGAATGTCGATCAGACAAACCATATTGTGTCCTCCTTACATAGTGGGGGTTCTCTTGCCTCGTCAGTTTTTTCGCCTTCTGGTCCAGGTATTATTAGGTCTGTTTTGAAGAGAATGAAGGATGTGGGAGAAGACTTGGTGAGTGTGTTTAATTGTGACACTTAAGTTATGAAAAGTAGAGACATTAGGTTTGCCTTTTTAGCTCACCTTTATTATTAATTCAGCATTAGTCACAGAGTTAAGGTTAATGGATTGCAATTCTTTAAGCCAATGAGGAAATATCGCTTCAAAAATTAGGCAGTCAGCCACTGGAATCCACTTCCGCGGGCAATCCTACAGTTAAATATTTTTGTTGGACTTAAGAAAGGGGTTGATAATTTTATGACCAATAAAACTTTAGGTATATGCTGTAAAAGCCATAATCAGAGTATATATTTCTTGCTTCAAGGGGCTGGAAAAACTTTCTCTACCCTGACATGTGGAGTTACAAAACTGGCCGAGTGTGGATGGGTCTCTGCTTGGCTGGACTGACGTTTGTTTGCCAGCGGTACTGGGACCACAGTGACACTGACAGTGTTCAGATCAGAACTCAGAGGCCCTGGATCTCCCTCTTTCCAGGCAATTGTATAGCCCATTGAGCCTCAGTGACTTTTTGTTTTTCTACAGTTAGGTAATAATAATAATGATGGTATTTGTTAAGCGCTTACTATATGCCAAGCACTGTTTTAAGCGCTGGGGTAGATAAAAGGTAATCAGGTCGCCCTACATGGGGCTCACAGTCTTAATCCCCATTTTACAGATGAGGTACCTAAAGCACAGGAAAGTTAAGTGGTTTGCCTGAGGGCACACAGCAGACAAGTGGCGGAGTCGGGATTAAAACCCACGTCCTCTGACTCCCAAGCCCGGGCTCTTGTCACTAAGCCACAGGTTATTTTCCACTGGGAGATTTAATTCAAATGTTTTGAGATAGAATATTTCCCTGCAGTACTTTGCTGATGAAGTTTTCCTGAATGATATATACACCTTCCCCTCTCCACACCCAAGGATTCAATTCACTTCCAGATTTCAGGGTTGGGCATGCTTTAAAAAATACCAATGCCTGCCCTCTCCCCCCTCACCCCCCACTCCCAATCCTACCTAGCTAAAACCCATCCCCGAAATAGCTATACGGCCACTGTATCTTCTTTTATATATCAAAGCATCCAAATCCTTCTGCAGGAATCTATTCTTCTGTCAAAAAGAAGGTATTGTAAGATAAGTTGAGATTTCCATCATTCCCTCCAACATACCAAGACCTGACCAAAACTAACTTTCTTTCCACTTCTCCTTCTGTGTCTGTCTATTTCACTGCCTCTGTAGCTCTCTCTGTTTCTGTGCCTCTGTCCATCTTTGTTTCTCTCTTTCTCTCTGTCTCACTCACACACATGCACGCACACACACACACACACATACACACAATGAAAGTTAAAAAAAATCTGGTAACTCTAAGGCATTTTAAGATCATTTTTTCAAAACTTTCCTTTCGCTGCTGAACCATACTTGAAGTGGTAGTTCAAAGCTTCAATGAAAGTACACATAAAGTCACTTTTAGGCACCCCAAGGGTGGAGTTCTACACCATTGATCACTGGTCTCCCCAGGAGGGATTTTCCTGCTAGGGGAAATTTGGCTCATTATTTAAGGCCATGCCCAGAGGACTGGAGCAGATAGGAGACACTGTTGCCCTCCTGCTGGAGGAAGCTGTTCTTTCTCCAGAATGCTCTTGGGCAACACAGAAAATTGAGTGGCTGAAAAGGAAGAGCAGTCATTCTTGCTGATTGACACCCATGCTCATTTAATTAGGTAGTATGTAACTCTAATAACCCCTGCCACCAAAGAGAGTAAAAATAAGAGTCCATGTAATGTTTGACCGTTTATCTTCTTGTATTTTTGTGGTAACCAGCCATCATCCGGGCTGGATTAAGGAGAAACTCCTACTCATATTTTAGGAATATTTGGCAAGCAACAGTCAGCCTAGAAGAGTTAAAGAGACAGTTGGCAAGAGGGAGTTTTGAGGAGGCAACAGAGAGAATGAGAGATATCTGGCTAGGGGAGCCCTAAACCCTGTCACCAATACTACAATTTACACCGTGGCCCCCCTCCCTTCTTGCCACCCTACCATCGTTTGATAAAGCCCTTTGGTTTAGCTATAAAAAATGGAATATTCCTGTGCAGGTATTTCCCAGTTAACCAACTGGGTGGATATCAACCAACAAAGTAGCAGCATGCCTAGTGGATAGAACACGGGCCTGAGAGTCAGAAGGACCTGGGTAGTAATCCTGGCTCTGTCACTCGTCTGCAGGGTGATCTTGGGCAAGTCACTTAACATCTCTGTGCCTCAGTTACTTCCTCCATAAAATGGGGATTAAGACTGTGAGCCGTATTTGAGACAGGGACTGTGTCCAACCTGATTATTTTGTATCTAACCCCCAGTTCTTAGAACAGTGCCTGGCACGGAGTAACACTTAACAGATACCACGATAAAAAAACAAAACCCAACAAAATGATTCTCAAATGATCCATGGAAAAGTAGGTTTTTTTTAATGTAGAAGGAAAACGGCTGAGTCAATGTAAAGCATCAAAATCCAGTTATTAAACATTAGAAGGCGCATGGCTCGGTGCAGTTTGTAGCAAGTAAAATAGTCATTTTGCCTTGTGAGTGAATTTGATGCCCAGTGAGGAAAGCCTGTCACACGAGCTGCATTATTTTTGATCACTAATGCTGCTCGTATTGCAGTGTGCGGTACTAGTGAAAGAGGGGCTGTTTTGAAGTCCTTTTCCATTCGGGATTAAATCGATCAATGTAGAGCACTGTACTCATCTCTCAGGAGAGTTCACGGTAAGCAAGACAAATGTGATTTGTCTAGGAAGACAAAAATTACTTACAAGTAGAGGGAGGAAAACAAGTAACTTTATAATCTACATAAGGGTAGCCATGAGAGCTATAATCTGTCGTTTTACAAGAGAATTCATTATATTACAATAATCATTGGGCCTTTGGGGGCCAGATGAAATCCAAGCATTTTAGTTTGGAAGGAGATAGAACCGGAGAAACAATGGGGGGAGGAGGGGAGAGAGGGATTTCGAAGGCATGGTGACTCCTGTCCAGCCAGGAATATGCATTGTTGGACAGTCCCAGTTGTGTGACCTTAGAGAAGCAGCATGGCTCAGTGGAAAGAGCACGGACTTGGGAGTCAGAGGTCATGGGTTCGAATCCCTGCTCTGCCACTTGTCAGCGGTGTGACTGTGGGCAAGTCACTTCACTTCTCTGTGCCTTAGTTACCTCATCTGTAAAATGGGGATTAAGACTGTGAGCCTCACATGGGACTACCTAATTACCCTGTATCTAACCCAGTGCTTAAAACAGTGCTCTGCACATACTAAGTGCTTAACAAATACCAACATTATTATTATTATTGAGCAAGTCAGGTAACCTCCCTGTGCCTCAGTTTCTTCATCTCTGAAATGGGGATGAAACCTGCTGTCCTTGTGTCTTAGACTGTGAGAACATGGACTTTCCAATCTTACCATCTTGTATCTTAGCACTCGGTAAGCACTTAATAATGCCATAACTAATTAAAATCTTCTAATCAATTTGGACCTGCCTTTGGATGTATCACAGACTCCCGTCATTATCCAACAAGCCTTCTAAGAAAATCTTTAGTTAGCTCCCATGTGAAGGAATACTAATCGGAATCCCTACTTGGTAAGTGTTTGAGAGCATTCCTTTAAAGGCAGAGCAAGAGTTAACATCTTGAAGGAGAGCTGTCTTGAAGGAGAGCTTAGTTTGGCTATCTGTGGAACTTACATAATTCCCTCTTCAAAATAAGGGTATTGTTGCCTAAACTATTAATAATTCTTGGGTTCATTTTCAGGCTGTTTATTTTTAGGAAGATTTCAGGACTAAGTGTGATGAAAGATAGTTATGGTTTTTTTCACTTTCACAACTGGGACTGACAAAGGGTTGGAGCCCAACTTTCTAAATAAATGGTCTTCTTGGGTGTTCCACCAGATGGCGCTATGTTGCAGGTTCAATTTGGGCGCAGAAATGGACTGACTACTCTAGAAATGAGTCTATGAAATTGTTATGGTTTTGTTTCCATTCTCACTGAGCTTTAGGGAATAATTGACATGGGAAAAAAAGATTCAGGAGCTTTACTGACAATCGTCTTCTGCCTCTCTGGTCTACATTAAGGCATCCCACCGGGTAGTTGTCCCCGACCTGCCTTGGGAACACTCCCGTCCCGTTTTGGGGTAGATGTTCAGCAGACGTGTCAGGTCGCATTCTAAATATATGTTCTAGACTTTATTTAAGAGGAATTTAGCTTCCCTTCACTTGAGCGTTTTACGACCAAGCCCCACCGAACACGTCTTTGCATTAGCAAAGGGGAAACTCAGAGGACTTGCATTTGAAGTCTGGGTGAAGAATGGAAGGGGAAGAATGGCACAGTACTACAGAAAAAGGTGGGAGAATACCCAGGAGCACACTAATTGATGTATTTGAATCTTTAAAACAGTATTTATAATTGTGGCTAATGACCAATAATATCTACTGTCGGTGCTTCGCATGTGATGGCTGGATTCCCTGATGAAATTACAGCTTATGTCCTACATTCTTTCAGGGTATCCTCTATTGTTGTAAAAATATTCCTCCGAGTGAACATTTATTTTGAGATTAGGTACTTTTTGTTTTTAAGGGTCCTGTTGTCTTGAAATCTGAAGGTTCACACTGTTCTGCAAATCTCGTCACATGATCTGGCATATAAATAGAAGACCCGTAGACATGATTCAGCTTATTCCACGTAACCCCATCGGTGCGTAAACACAGTGCATTCAAGGCACTCAGCTTTTCACAGCCTAATGAACATGCCGTTCATTCAGTCGTATATACTAAGCACATACTATGTGCAGAGCACTGTACTAAGCTGCATTGTACTAAGCTCTTGGGAAAAAACATTGCAACAATAAACAGTGACAGTCCTTGCCCACAGTGGGCTCGCAGTCTATCAGACTCTTAGAAATTTCAACTAGTCCTAACAATGAAGCCTATACCTGCTGTCTGAGACGCTGGTAATGCTCTGCAAGAAATGGTTTGAAAAATCATTCTCCAAGACTTGGACTCCACCTGTCCATTTTCAAATTTCCATGTTATAGGACATCATCATAGAGAACGTCCACTGACTGTTGGCAAGCATCCATGTTAACAGTTTATAGATCAAGAAAGGCAAATCAAATCAAAGAGAAGATATCTTGTATTGAACATCTGCTTTGTGCTCAGCATTGTTCTACTAAGCACTTGAGAGAGGACACAAATGAGTTAGGGAGGACCATCCCTTCCCTCAAGACACATAGAGCCTGTGGGGAGCATATTGTGTTATTGCTATAATAGGTTTTTTCCAGGTCAGGGATCATGTAAACTAGTTGTATGCTTTCAAATGCTTAGTACAGTGCTCGTCACACTGTAAGCACTCCATAATACTGTTGACTGATCGATGCACATAATGAAGTCATCGGCTGTAAGGCACTCCTTCATCCCTCTTCCTCCTACTTAACCTTACTGATTTCCTACTACAGCTCAACCTGCACATTCCACTCCTCTAACACCAATTTACTCTCGGTACCTCGATCTTGCCTAACCTGACGCCAACCCAGTGCCCAGCCTTCTCCCTCAGACCCAGAACTCCCTTCTCCTTTATTTCTGGCAGTTTGCCACTCTCCCTACCTTCAAAACCATCCTAAAAATCACATCTCCTCCAAGAGGACTTCCCGGACTAAGCCCTTTATTTTCCCTATCCGTTCTCCCCTCTGTGCCAACCATGGACTTGGCTGTGTACGCCTTAAGTACTTTGTTCACGTACCTCAGCCCCAAAATACTTACGTAAATATTCTTATACTCTGCTGTTTCTCCTATTCCTAACTTATTTTAATGTCTGTCGCCCATGTAGACTGAAAGCTCCTGGTGGGCAAGGATCATGTCTACCAACTCTGTTGTACTGTACTTTCCCAAGTTCTGACTACAGTGATCTGCACACAGTAAGTGCTCAGTAAATACCACTGATTGAATTGTTTCAGTTCTTAGCATAATTCAGATCCAAAGAACTGTTTTTCTGGAGAAAAGAGCCGGTTTCTCTTGGCTGTCTAAACCGATCAGATTCCTTGAATAAGGGCCTGTTTGGTAGTGTTACAGTTAGATTTTTATTTTTTTTTTGGCTCATCAGGTTTAATCTGAATCAGTAGAATAACCAATCACTTCATAGACTTCCACTGTTCTTAGATAAGACATAGCAACGGTAGTTTTTCTAACTGATTGCAAGGATGATTAAGTATGGCACTACTAAATGATGTCGTTGATTCAAGTAGCGCTCTGTCATTAATTGGATGTAGGCTCTCTGACCTTTTGGAAGCTGGGAAACTAAAGATGTAATTGTTTTTAGAAAGATAAGCCTTATCTACTTTCAAGTTTTTTTTATACTAATCAGGCCATTTGAGATCATCGAAAGAACTCTACCATCTCTGAAATGATATTTCTACCAAAATGATTCTAGTTTTCAGCATTGGTGCTGTTCTTTTGTTTTTGAATCCAGGATGACAGTGACAAATAAGCATGATTCCTATTCAAGAAACAAATCCATCCATGAGTGTGGGTCCAGGCTCCTGATGATGACTAGTGAAAATGATCTAATTTGAGTTATTTTACAAAGCACCATCCAAAACAGAGATTCATTGTAATCAGCCCTGCCAGATCTTAATGCCACCACAGCATTCACATTTTGGCAAAGTTTACATGTACTTCATAAAACCATGAGATGTATCGTTCACAGTAAGCTTTCTATCAAAGTAGAGAGTATCTTTTAACCTATCGATTAAATGGCCCAAGACACACGTTTAATTCCTCTGAAGGATACCGCCTCTGGGGTCTACTGCTTTACACTTCAAGCTGTGGCAATCAGGTAGATTTTTTTTCTTTTGAGTAGAGACTGGGAAGCTCAGAATACCCAGAGGCCAAATAGAAAGCAGTGCCAGGAGTTGTAAAGAGCAAACACAATAGTACTGTAAAGGACAATCTTTATGTCTGCACAGTATGGATGGGATATTTAGGCTCATGTTGGTCTTTTTGGCTACAGAGCATAAGGGGAAAAGCCGTCTGTTATTTTTGGACAAATAAACTCCAATATGTCCAAAAAACTCTCCAATTTTGCTCAGCTACTAGTCTTTTATGCAGTACTAGAAAAGTAGATTCCAACTTTATGTGAGTGAACAAAGGCAATCTGAACTAATGAGAACAAACAGGAGAAACAGTCACCGACAGGCAGAGAAGCAGACGGAGCCTCCGGCAGCTCATCTTAGGGCTAAAGGCCCCGTGGGTCTCGTTGGCCTTGGCTGCTCCTGCTTCTGAAGGAGGTGAGGTTGAAGCTGGGGGGTGACCGTCTGGTGACCTCTCCTTTTCCCCCACCCAACTTCACATGCTCCAGCATTCCTGCTTGGCATCATCTCCAAGTCAATAAGAACACTCAGAAATGGAATGAGCACAGTTAGAAGTTTCAGACAGTTAGACCTTGTTTCTAACCCCAGTGGCCTTGAGCAAGTCACTGAATTTCTCTGTGCCTCAATTTCATCATCCACAAAAGAGAAATTAAATACCTGTTCACCCCGCCCCCCCCAGACCGTTTGCCCAATGTGGGACAAAGACTGTTTCCTATCTGATCATCCTGTATTTGTCCCAGTGCTTGGCATATATTAAGTCCTTAACCAGTTATTACTATCATTGTTTGATGATGACCTAGGCAGTGCCAACTGTTTTTCTAATGGTATTTAAGCCCATACAATGAGCCAGGCACTATACTAAATGCTGGGGTGCATACAGGTTAATCAGGTTGGACCCAGTTATATGGGGCTCACAACCTGAGGGAACTAAGGCACAGAGAAGGTAAATGGCTGGCCCAAGGTCACAAGGCAGACAAGTGGTGGAGCCAAGATTAGAACCCAGGTTCTATTTTATATGTAGATAATATGCATGTGGTATTTGACGTACCATATCAAGGATTAAGCAGACCCAATCAACCGCTGGGACCAGTATTTTCTCATCGTTTTTTTTTTACCAAAAAAATCAGTTGTGGGCTCCTAAAGGATCCTTTCCAACATTAGCCCTGTGTGAGGCTTCACCCTCATGTAGGCCACTGGAGGCTCACAGGTGAGGCTGGTTTTAGGATTTTGGCTATTTGGTTGGGTTCCCATTCATCAGCTCTTCTTTGACAGCTGACCAAATGTGAAGTCACTGAGCAATTTATGGTGGCCTTTCATGGCACTGCTGCAGATGTGGGGCAGAAGTGGTGGGGGTTGAACCATAATCGCAGAGCGACTGTAGCCACCATGCCAGGGACACTCCTGCATCTGTGGGGCAAGCCACCCTCCTTGGTGACTGAGTTCAAACAGCATCCTTAAACACTTTACTTCCTCACCCCCTCCCCCTAACATGCACTTATGGCGGCTCTAATCCGGGAGCCAGTTAAACCACTTCATCTTCACCTCTAAACCAGTCATAGTACTTGCAGTCCTTGAAAGTGAAAGAGGTGCTACATCTTTTTGAGCTGGACTCCCAGATGTGCTCATCTCAGGTCCCTGACAAAATTGGAGAGGTTCCAGTCAGGGCCGAATAGACCTAAACCTGTGGCTGTCCGGCCTGTTGACTCTTGGAAGCTTTTCCCTCTCCAGTTTTCACATCCCTAAATTCACTGCTCCCTTTTGCCCCCAGACTCAAAATAAAAAGTTGGCACCTATTGGTGACCCATGTTTCCAATAATGATAATATTAGTAATTGTATTTTTAAGTACTTCCTACATGCTAAGCACTCTACTAAGCACTGGGGTAGATAGAGGATTAAATAATGTCTTCATAAGTACCTAAAATATCTGTCACAATCTACTGCCAGAGTCTATACAGCCAAGGTAGAAAACTAAAACAGTTATTTTGGTTTTCAAGCAGAAAAAATCCTCTAAAAGAAAAAATAGGGACTGGGGCTTTCCACACTGACAAACTGAATAATTTCTTAGCTCTTTTCCCTGCTTTGGTCTACAAGGGCTAAGTCTCTGAGTGAGTTAATTTTTAGCATTGCTTCTTGAGATTCACAGTTAAATATCATTATACTCCAGTGCTGCAAGCCCCATAGAAGCATCTGAAAAGCAGCATGGCTCAGTGGAAAGAGCCCAGGCTGGGGAGTCAGAGGTCAAGGGTTCTAATTCTGGATCCGCCACTTGTCATCTGTGTGACTTTGGGCAAGTCTCTTTACTTCTCTGTGCCTCAGTTACCTCATCTGTAAAATGGGGATTAAGACTGTGAGCCCCTTGTGGGACATCCTGATTACCTTGTGTCTACCCCAGCACTTAGAACAGTAAGCACTTAACAAATGTCATTATCATTATTATTAGGTAGTCTTGGCGGCAGGGTGGTGAGGGTGGATTTTAACATTTTGCAAAAACTACATGTGTGTTATGTTTTTGGGTATATATCTTTCAACATAATCTATAAGTATGTTATGTGATTTGTTAGACAGGAATGCATCTGTTTACAGTGTTCCACGGATGCAGCACTGGAGAGATAATTAATAGCATATATGAAATGTAATAAAGTGTTTTTGAAGGCAAGGGCATGTGATAGATAATTACTCAGGCTTCTGCTAACTGTCAAAGTTTCTTTGTAAATGAGGTCAACAAGATGTTGACTGCATGGTTGAATGGTTTATTTGAAGTCAAGATGTGTGCTCTTTGAATGAAGTTATTAATGATGTGACCAAAATGTTAAAGAAATACCCATTTCAATAGGAGATACAGTTAAAGTCTTGCACTAACAAGTTAACTGCCAAACTATAGCTTTAAGGAACTTAATATTATGCTCATGGATATTTGTTGCAAAAATATAAAGTAGGAAAAGCAATAAATCTGTTAATCTTCTCAGCCTTTTTGCCCTGAATTGGATCATGATAATATATTCTCTGTAATTACACAGCTAGTGATTCTCTAAATTAAATTAAAACTTCCTTTTTGTAGTTTTACATTCAATCCCCATAAATATGGACTGTGTTAATGTATAATCAAAAGATAATTTCATTTTGAGCTAAATCCTTTTCCCCCCTCCCCTCTCCCAAAGTTTTCCTATGTAGTATATTGCAAATGATGATATTTGAGTTTTGCTCTTTTAAAATTAATTTTAAAGACATGTTTTAGTTCAGATTGGTTGCTGCCTGCTCTGTCAAAAGGACTTCCATGTCTTCTAGCTTAACTCACATAAATCGTTCATTGGATTCATTTTTATTAATGTTTTATCTATAACAATTATTTCAGGGTAGATTCTGCCTCCCCTCGTATTTTATTTTGGCCTTGGTTCAAAGTTGTTGTGTAAAAACATAGTCTCTGGTTGATGTGAGGATATTCTCTATTTCTGATATGTGATACTTATATATTTACATACAATATTTAAATTTGTAGAAGTAAAATAACTTTTCAAAGAACTGAAAAAACTAAATAAGTTTGGCTTGTTTGTCATGCTCTGTTTCAGACTGTTAACATTATAAAAACAACAATCTTAGTTTGAAGGGAGTTAATCTGAGCTTATTCTGATTAAAAGGAAGCAAAGCATTTTAAGTGGAGAGTGGGTGATGGGATCCCTGATACATCCATGACATTTGATACGTGGGGATCTTAGCCGGTGTTGACAGCTGAGGTTTAAAGGAAAATACTGCAGAGTAAAGAATGTTTTTCTCTCCTAAAACATCCAGCTATTTGTTTGAATATTATCAGCATTTTCAAGAGGGTTTTCCAAATGTGCAGCACTTCAAACATGCAGTCCCTCATCTTGTCTTCTGAAAGCCTGCGAACCCTGTGGGGCAACCAGGCATGTTTTAAATAAGTAAATACCATTTAAGGTTGCTTCTTTGGAAAGTCTAGGTGTTGATCTTCTCACTAACTGGCCAGCTCTTAGAGAACCCCAAATCAATAGATTTTTCAGACTAAATTTGGATGGAAACTCATTTGGATAGGCACTCAGACCCACGCGGGAGAGCATGCAAACAGGGATTGATTTCTCTATGGAAGAATGGTACTAAAAAACTTAGTTGCTCCTCTGCTGATTGTATGGGAGGGGATCTATCTATCTAATACCCACTATTGCACCTCTTCTTTAGGAACTGCCATATGTATTTTGCTGCCTCACCATCATACCCAAAAGCATAGGTGAGCAACTGAACATTGTATGTGTGTAGGTGGCACTGGAATTCAATCATGTGAAAATATTTTTTCACTGAAACCCAAATTGGACATTTCAGGAAGTCCGTGTTGTAAATGTGAAGTCCTGAAAAAAGATTCCTCTTTTTTTTAACCCATCCAAGGCCGGGCTTTTGGGTGTTCATCCATAGAATTGGTGGCATCTTTGGTAGAACTTAAGAACTGTTGGATCAGGTCAGATCTAAGGTCCATCCAGCCCAATGCTCTCTTTCTCACAGTGACCCCAAAGGATGCAAACATAGGAAGATTATTATGGTTGTCCTCCTTGACAGTCATCTTCTAGACTGAAATGAACCTCTACTCATCCATTTTGAACCTCTCAGTCAGGAATTCATTTAAACCCTTCCTGAATCTGTTTATATTTTCGGTCTGCAGTCTGTATTCTCACCAGCAGAATCTTCTGTTTGAGGAAGAATCTCCTTTTGTGAGATATGAGCCTACCACCTTCAAACTTCAGTTTGGGTATTCCTAGAGAATAAATACTTAATGAGCAGAGACTAAAAGTCAATCATGACACCTTCATTATGTGGGGTATTTTCCAAAGCAATTACACACATCCAAATGCAATCAGATTTTGGAGGCTGGACTCCCTCTCCAGCTTTCATAAACTTATAAGACCGTGTTTACATAGCGAGGGCTACAAATGAAATGGAAAAAATTCACTGCCTCTTGGTTTGATTCCTGCCCTTTTGAGGGTTAAACTCCTTATGAGCAGGGAATGAGTCACTTCTCTATTCTCTACGTCAAGTAGACAGTCACTAAATATTCCTCACTAAATACTAACACCACTATTACTCTTTAGCTTACACTAGTGGAATTCTGAGTTTTGTTTCTTCAATTTATTATTATTTTTTTGCTGTGTGATATTTGCCCTACTTGCTATTCATTGAGCATTATGGACCAGCCAGTCAGTCAGCCTTTTTATTGAACACATACTGAGTGCAGAGTACTGTACTAAACACTGGGGAGAGTACAATATAACAGACACATTTCCTGTCCACAACAAGCGTACAGTCTAGAGGGGGAGACAGACATTAATATAAAATGTAATATAAAATATAAAGTAAATCAGATTACAGATATGTACTTAAGTGCTCTATCCAAACCGCTCTTCAACTTTTTGATGTTTTAGTTCACCACAATTTTCCAAGGTAAAAAAATTCCTTAATCTTTCCGCCAGCTATGAGAATAAGGGCTTCCTTTTGTTTATCTGAACCTATCTCCTTCAAGATAATGAAGCCCCTAAGTTAGTGGTTGTGAGATTCGATGAGCAATAATTCCATGTTAGCCCTATCCAAGCCTTTTGTGATTTTTTAAAATTTCCATCATATTCTGTCTCATTTTTCATTTTGTAAATTGAAGAGTTTTGATTTTTCAGCATATCCTTTTATGGAAGCTTCTCCATTTTCCAGGACATCCTTTCTATTCTGGCTTACTAGAATCCTAGTGTCGTGATGTTTGGTCTAATTCAGCTCCTTGAGGGCAGGAATTGGGTCTGTGTTATTACACTCTCCCAAGTGCTCTGCCCATGGTAAATGCCACTGATGATGATGGTAATGAATTCCTATCCTCATGGAAAGCCAATATGTCAGTGGCAGAGTCTGCCTGAAACATGTGGTTTTAGATAAGATATTTCCACATATAGACAAGGCTGTTAAGATTCGGGGAACATTCTTCCAACAACATGAGCCTGTTTGGATGAACTGTGACACAAGGACAGAAAAAATAGTTTAGGCATACTCACTTGTGTGTGATATCAGACACAAGTGAGCACTACATCATATGGTTGCAAACCAAAGCTTTCTGCCTTAGTTTCTGCAGTTTTCATTTAGATGAATTTATTGCTCTCTTTTGATGGCGTTGCAAGTCCCTTTTTTGTCCTTACAACAGTTGCAGCAGGAAGAAGCACTGACATTTTCTCCCACTCGTCCTGCTCTTTCTTCTCAGCTCTGATGGGGGCGGCAGGGGGGAATGAGCCATTCATTTTCCTACCCCATTAACTCCTTGGCCTCTGAGCTGAGTACCCATTCTGCTTGTGGCCTTGGCCTCTTAGCCATCACTGCCAATTGTGATGTGGTTTTGGGACGTAGAAACATCCATTAAAAATGGAATCGAGAGCATTAAGCCATTTAAAATAATAATACGTTACACTTAGGCCTCTTGCTTTTTATCCGTAAATTTGAGAGTGCTTCCCAATGGTGAACCAGAACTCAGAAATGGAGAAATATTCCTTCTCCCTTCTTCATATGGGATAATAGGAGCTCAAAAAGAGAAGACTCTTTTTTATGGGCACCAAAATGTTTACAGTGGTGAAGTCTGGAAGTGAATTCTGTGCTCGTCTTTCATATGACCATATTTCATCGTTATTTAAAAACACAGTACTGGTCTGGTTCCTGCCCCCTAGAAATTGATAATCTAGTTTCAAGTCTACATAGTAGTATAATGACTGCAATCCAAGATTCAGTGCAGTCGTGATTTGTTTGTTTTATCTGTTGTGCTTAGTGTCAACCATAAACTAGTATTGACTTCAACCTTAAACTGTTCTCCAATTACAACCCAGCCTGCACGGTTCATTCCTCTAATGCCAACCTACTCACTGTACTTCAATCTCATCCATTTCACTGCCGACCTCTCATCCACGTCCTGCCTCTGACCTGGAATGCCCTTCCTCTTCATGTCTGATATTCTCTGCTTTCAAAGCCTTATTGAAGGTACATCTTCTCCAAGAGGCCTTCTCTAAGTCCTAATTTCCTCTTTTCCCACTTCATTCTTCATCACTCTGATAGGCTCCCTTTACTCACCCTTCCTTCAGCTCCACAGCACTTATATATACATACATAATTTATTTATAGTAGATTACATTTATATTAATGTCTGTCTCCTTCTCAATACCATGAGCTCATTGTGGGCAGGGAATGTGTCTACCAATTCTGAGGTATCATACTCACCCAAGCGCTTAGTACAATGTCCTGCACAGAGTAAATGCTCAATACACATGACATTGATTGGTTGAAATTAGTCACAGATCCTCAAACAGTAGTCTCTATTATTTTAATAGTGAAACCAAAAGTTGGGAATCCATCACTTTCAATTGCATTATATTTTTTATCTTTGCGCTGGACAAGTGAATCATCTTTACAGTCCAGGCTCTCAAAAAGGGTTACAAAACATGTTAGACTAAATCTTTATGCCAACATATAAGGACATGTACATTCCTTTCGATTACATATTCAATCTACACAATTCTGTTGGTTCTACCGTCACAACATCACTAAAATCTACCCTTTCCTCTCCATCCAAATTGCTACCATGCTGACCCAATCACCTAGCCTATCGCACTTTGACTACTGCATCAGCCTGCTTGCTGACCTCCCTGCCTCCTGACTCCTCCCCACTCCAGTCCATGCGCCATTCTGCTGCCCGGATCGTTTTTCTGAAAAAAGTTCAGTTCATGTTTCCCCATTCTTCAGGAACTTCCAGTGGTTACACATCCACCACTGCATCAGAGAGAAAGTCCTTACCATTGGCTTCCTTTTAAAGCACTCAATCAGCCATCCTCGTCCTACCTGACCTCACTGTTCTTCTATTACAGTCCAGCCCACACACTTGGCTCCTCTAGCACCAGCTTACTCACTGCACCCTGATCTTGTCTATCTCCCTCTTTCCCACATCCTCCCTCAGGCTGGAACTTCCTCCCCCTCCATATATGCCAGACCTCCACTCTCCCCCCCTTCAAGGTCTTATTTAGGTCACATCTCCTTCAGGAGACCTTCCCCGATTAAGTCCCATTGTTCCCCAGCTCTTTCTCCTTCTAAGTCATTTCTGCCCTTGGATCTGTGACCTTTGGGCATTTGATATTCACTACGTCCTCAGCACCATGGCACTTACATACATATCTGTAAATTATATATTATAAATTATTTATATTCATGTCTGTCTCCCCCTCTATACTCAAAGGTCGTTGTGGGCCGGGAGTGTGTCTCTCCACTCTTGTCTCCTAAGGGCTCATTATAGTACTCTTCACAAAGTAAGCACTCAGTAAATACCATTGATGATGATAACTATACCAATATTTTAATGTTTTATGTAACAGTGTGTCATGGATATAGGTGCTACATTGCCTCCTATTTGAAAATATGTTCAGAGTTCCAGCTTGAAAGCAGGTTGTTTTTTTTTTTTACTTTTCATCAAATAAACTTTCACCAGTCTTTTCCATTCCTACCAGAACAATAGCAATAATGAGATGAACATGGGAAGCTGAACAAGACCAATATCAGTATGGAGGGTCATTTTGTAAAAATTGACTTGATGGATTTTGAACTTCTATAGGAAAGAAACTCTGCATTCAAAAGAGAGAAACTTTTCCACCTAGGTTTCAAGCATTATTGTAAGAAAACACAATGATAGCAATGAAGATTGAGATAATATACAATGAAAAGGACATTTAATAAGCAGAAAGATGTTTTTCCTGGAGAATATAATCAGTGTATCAAGGGGTAGTAAGTGTGGGAAGCTTCAAGTAGAAAAAAACCCAAACATTCTCCCTTTAGCATGAGGCAATTCAATTTTCAATGAGGCAAGTCGATAATTAACAACTAATTACTAACTTAAATACATGAATCCATTCTTCTGACTACACATTCCAGGATATTTAACATAAAACAAAATGAGAGTATGTTTAGATTCTTTTTAATCACAAGGAACACAAGTTTAATATTGTCTATCCATATAAATCAAAGCTTCCTCAACAGTCGCCAAAAATACAGATTTCAGTAAACTAGTTTGAATCCAAATTCCTTTTGACCTCCCTATTATGAAATAATCTTAGCAAGATTTCTAGTAATTAATTAGAACCCAAATAGAATCTTCCTAAAATTACACTTTTAAGACTCAGATTTGTCTTCATTTGATGCACCATGAATTTTTCCAATTTCAGAACACCTCTGCATCACTTTGAATTGATCTAGGCTCAATGGTTCTGTCACTCATGCTTGTGCCCAAGGTCTTCTTTGCACCATGGGGAACAAGAGCATTCAAAATAAATCTTATGCAGGAACCAAAATAGTCAGTTATTAGTGTGCACAAATATAACCTATCCTGTACAAGTGAAGTGTTTCTTTTTGTTTGTTTTTTTAACCCACAACTTTTTTCACAGTTTGGCCAGTTTTTTTTACTATCATGGTACCCTGATTCCAGAAACTAGCCTTGGGAGGTTTTTTGAGGAGTGGAGAGAAGAATGCTGAGTGATGTTTCAGGAAGATGATTTGGGCAGAGAATGTACTGAAAGGGGTAAATAGGCTAATACAGTAGTCAAGCTGTGCTAGGGTTAGTGTTTGAATCAGTAGGTGGCTATTTGAGTGGTGAGGAAGGGAAAGGAATGGATCCAAGAAATGATTTTGGGGAAAAATCATCAGGATTTATCATCTGATTGGATATGAGCTGAATGAGAGTGAGGAGTTGTGGATGATATCAAGGTTGGAGGGTTCAGGGGCAGGGAGGATGGTGGAGGTAATCAATGGAGATGGAGAGTTAGGAGGAAGGGAGAATTTAAGAGAGAAGACAAGATGTACTATCTTGGACTATGGAGGCCTAGCATGGGCCTGGGAGTCAGAGGACCTAGATTCCAACCCTGACTCTGCCACTTGCTTGCTGTGTGACCTTGGCCAAGTCACTTCACTTTTCAGTTTCCACATCTAAAAATGTGGATTCTGTGTCTGCTCTTCCTCCTGTTACGACTGTGAACCAGTTGAGGGGTAGGAACTGTTTCTGACCTGATTTTCTTGTATCTACCTCAGTGTTTAGAACAGTGCTTTGCATATAATTAATGCATAACAAATACTATTGTTATTATTATTATTAGTCATTGTCATCATCGTTTTAGTAGTAGTATTTTGAGAATCAACTAACTGCCCAAGGTCATGATATCTGCTACCCAGCTTTGGCCAGGGACTGTGAGAGACCTCGTGGCACAGTGTGCTCTTAAAATGTGCCTTTTGTGGACAAATGAGCAGAAGAGTCTGAAGGCCAGTGAACTCACCCCAAAAGACTTTGGAGACAAGCTCTCGCTTACTTCTTTCTCTCCTTGCCATCAGTCACATTCTCTCCAGAGCTGGGCTCGGAGTCAGGGCCTCTTTAAGGTCTCCACACCTTTGGGATCAGGAAACATTCTTCATCCCACACAGAAAATTTGCTCTCTCACCTGCTGGTGGGTAGAATTGGGATTATTAATGTGCTGTGTGGGAGAATCTGGCTCAAAACTTGGTTTCCAAACAGTTTCTTTGTGACCGGCCTTTGAAAGTTTGTGTTCTCAAGTACTTCCCCATTTTAACATGATAGGAAATTCGTGCAACATGGTGAAACTTCCCTGTAGCAGTGATGACTGTCATGAGAACTTCAGGAGTCTCTCTGAGAAGTTTATCTCCTCAAACTAGTCTGAAATTAGTTACATCTACTGCCCTGTTTTCCAGTGTATCATACTTCCAGGCATGAAGGCCGTATCTTACTGGTGCCTTCAGACAAGCACCCCCTAAGGGGTTCCTTTGGGTAACTCTAAAGGTCCTTAATAGTGCTACCATTTCTGAAACTCTCAGCGTGTACTCACTCCTTTGCACTTCAGCACTCAAATCAAATCGCAAGACAACCATTTGACAGTTTTGGTAAATTTCATTTTTTTGGTCTTAGAACCTCAATCTGTGTAAGTCCATGTAGTAGTTTCTAAAGCCAAAAATTCCCCCAAATAATCAATTCCTATCCTTAGTGTTTCTATCTTTTCAATATCTGAAGATGTTTACCATGTCCTCACTTAGTTCTTGATTAGCAAAGTTTAGACACTATCTCCCTTAATCTTTCTTCCTAAATCAATCCTTCCAGTCTCCTTAATATTGTTTTTAGTTTACTCAGTTCTTCTCTGAACTTCATCCAAATTGTCTTTCTTGTATTGAGCTATTTGGCCTGAGTTGGATAAAAGCATTATTATGAGTTCAAATTCACTAATGTCTCCTTGCTTCATGGTAATACTTTTGCTTCTGTGGCCTCAGCTTATATCCCTCTTAGGCCACTTCCATCTATAAATTTGTACTTAGTTCCTTGCTTTCTAACATTCCTAGGTTTTTTTTCAGTATTAATGTGCCTATCACACATTAAGAACTGAAAGTCCAGTGATGTAAATGGCTCTTGTTTTATTTTGTTTCTATATCTCAAATGGTTTTGAGTCCTTTTGTTTGATTTCTCTGATCTTTCCAGGTGGTCCCAACCACTCCCATTGTCCACTTCTAAGAAAATCTTCAGCCCCTCTTTCAGAAGTGATTTAAAACTTATGACAAGCAACTCCAACAGTTTAAGAGACATTCATCTCCAAATCAACAGGTATTGCAGCTAAAGATCTCTAGTCAGCAAGACTCTCGGTACCCTAAAAAGCTGTTCTTCAGTTTCCAAGCAAAATTTTAGAAGGCTGTAAATATCATTTTGTTAAAATTATTTCTCCTTGCGCTGCTGCTTCTACTGAAGTTCCCATGCTACCTGCACATGAATCCAATGTGGTAGAGGGTGAGGGACAAATAGCAATTTAGTAAGATGGAGAGTGTCATTTTTATGAATGAAGGCTTATTACTAATTTCACAATTTACAGAAGTAAATCAATTATTTAAAAACCCAGGAAGCTGGTCACAATTCACTATCCTTTGGACTGGCTGAGATATTTCTCTCTTCATATTATTCCACTATTTTAAATTACAATTGTTGTGCTCTAATCAAGGAAGTCAAGTAGCCATGAAATCTGAGTTGGGATGGAAGATTAGAGATCAACTAAGTGGACTGCCAGAACCAGAGTGGGAGATGGGCCTGAGAAGCCACTGGGTAGCTTCCCTTGGGGCCGGTTGAATGACGATCTTGAACATGGCAAGCAGTGTTGCCTAATGGAAAGAGCACGGTCCACCACTTGCCTGCTGCGTGATCTTGGGCAAACCACTTAACTTCCCTGCACCTCAGTTCCCTCATCTGTAAAATGGAGATTAAGACTATGATCCTTGTGTAGGACAGGGGCCGTATCCAACCCGATTATCTTGTATCTACCCCAGCACTTAGTACAGTGCCTGGCACATAGTAAGCGCTTAACAAATGCCATTAAAAAATGTGGAAGTGAGTTGACTGTGGTGCACTCCCTTGTGTCCAACTGTTTCCTTGTATAATGGAACTGCCAATGAGTCTAGAGATTGACTGGGTGATGGTACAGTGGATTATCTAAGAATCTTACAGTTTGGTGGCCTCAGGCCTTCCTTCAATCCTTTGGATGGAGACATGTGATGGGATGTTAAGAGGGGATATTCTTGACGCCAGACCTCTCTCCCTCAGTTCTGCTTCAGTACCTTTCCTCCCCAGTCCTCATTCTCTCACACTGCCCTGACTCTCAGGCCTGGGCACTTTCTACTAGTGCTTTCTACTCTCCTTATGGTTTCTCTCTCCTTCCTTTGACAGCTTTCCTCTTATTATTACTAATAAGTAGAAGCAGCATGGCCTAGTGAGAAGCACCATGACCTAGTGGATAAAGCGCGGGCCTGGGAGTCAGAAGGACCTGAATTCTAATTCCAGCTCTGCCACTCGTCCGCTGTGTGACCTCGGCCAAGCCACTTAACTTCTCAGTTACCTCATCTGTAAATGGAGATTAAGACAGTGAGCCCCATGTGGGAAAGAGACTGTGTCCAACCTGACTACCAGGACTTAGGATAATGCTTGATATATAGTAAAGGCTTAACAAATACCACTGAAAATTAATAACAGCAATAGTAATAATATTTGTTAGAGGCTTACTATGGGTCAAGCACTGTACTAAGCTCTGGGGTAGATACACTATATTTAGGTTGGACCCATTCCTTGTCCCACATTGAGCTCACATACTAAGTAGAGGGAGTAGGATTTAATCTCCATTTTCCAGATATGTAGAAGTGCTCATGTCACTTGGTATTACGGACAGAACAAAGGTTACGTTGGAGAGTACGAGAAAGTTGGTAGACACATTGCCTGCCCACAACCTGCTGGAGAAGTTGGCTCTGCAGTCTGTAGTTCCATATTGTGATGATAGAGTCCTGCATCGGGAATGAAGCGCTTTGTACAGTGCTCCGCACACAGTAAGCGCTCAATAAATACGATTGAATGACAAGTGACAAGAAGTGACAAGATGAGTAGAAGCACAGAGAAGTGCTGCAAAGCAGACAAAGCTGCACAGCAAGTGGTGGAGCCAGGATTAGAACCCAGGTCCTCTGACTCCCAGGACTGGGCACTTTCTACATTCTACTTTCTGCTTGGCTCTCAATGATTTCCATATAATCATAGCAGCAGAAATAGTGACATTTGGACATTTCCACAAGATAACTGTAAACCCACTATGGGCAGGGAATATGTCTACCACCTCTGTAGAGGTGGTAAGCATTTAGTACAGTGCTGTACACACAGTGAGTCCTCAATAAATGTCATTGATGGTGATAGCCTTGGACTTTATGATGAAAATCCTTTTGAAAAAGTTGACTCATTACTTTCAGTGCTGGAGGCTTACAGAGGTAAAGTCAGCCTTCAGTGAGGTTGTGAGATGAAAAAGTTTAAGAACCACTCTTCAGGCTCTTCGATATCCCCTCTGGTCTTCAGTGATTTTTCAGAAATGTGTATTAAATCGATCATCTCACTGTGATTTAGTTATGATATCCATTATTTAGTAAGGTCTTCACCTCCTTCAGTTTAAAAAAACCACTTACATTCTGTATAGATCTACTGCTAGTAAGTGGAGGGAACAGCATTAAGACCTCTATACTGTATTCATAGATCTTGCAAAAGAATTTGTCACCAGAGATGGAAGCTCTAAATGAAGCTAAGCAAGTTTTGTGGTCCTGAGAAATTTTCCAAAATCTAAAAAGTTCTCCATGATAATATTGTTGGTCGTGTCCAAGCTGGATGTGCCTCATCCGACTCCTTCACCATTCTGAGCGGACTAAAGTATCATTGTGTGAGAGGTCCAGGTTGGCTTTGGATTATGCTTCTGGTCCTCCAGGAAACCCAAAGTTTTCTGTATCATTGAAGAATCTTTGAATCCATCTCACAGGTGTGGAAAACTACTCGGAAGGCACAGTCTAGAGCTGCAATCTTTGCAGCAAACCTCGATTGAAAATAAATCTGAAGATCCTAAAAACTAAGTTATGTTCCAACAGGCACTTGGGAAACCTTATGTACAGAAGATTTTCATTGGCTTCAGAACTGAATTCACTGGCTGATGATGCCAGGCTAGATAAAGAGCTAGAAACCCAAGAAGGCAAAATTTTTGGCACCTCATTCTATCAATTTTCCAATGTGCCATCTAGTTTCAGAACAGAATGAAGGTCTGAAGAAGATCTGTGGCATCCAACTTTTAGTATGACTGCGGAAGAGAGCAGAGGCTCGTCCATCATTCATTCATTCATTCATTCATTCATTTAATCGTATTTGTTGAGCACTTACTTTGTGCAGAGCACTGTACTAAGCACTTCATTCCTGATGGAGATCTCCATCATCACGATATGGACGTATAGATTGCTGAGCCAACTTCTCCAACAGGTTGTGGGCAGGAGATGTGTCTGCCAACTTTGTTGTATTCTCCAACGTTACCTTTGTTCTGTCCACAATACTACCTTTGTTCTGTCCACAATACCAAGTGACAAGACAGGATCATGAAACAGTGAGGTCCTGGAAAAACATCACTCTGATATTTCCAGAATAATTCTTGCTGTCATAATTTTTTGTGAGGGGGAAGCACGAGGAGAATTAATAACCTCAGGGATGAGCTGAGGTCAGATGCAGAGAAGCAGAATCTCAGATGATGAAGCCGAGTAATGGAGTGAGTATTAGAAGACAGCGGTGATGGATGGGCCAATTTGGCTTTGGGTGATTAGAAATAGGTTGGCTGTTTTGAACAGTAGGTTTGTGAAGTTTCTGATATCCAGAGGCAAAATTCAGATGAGCACCAGGACACATAATCAATCAATCATGATAATAATTGAGCTCTTACTGTGTGCAGAGCACTGTACTAGGCACTTGGGAAAGTGCAATATAGCAGAGCTGGGAGACACATTCCCTGCCCACGACAGGCATAGAGTCTAGAGGGAGCTTGAGAAGCATTAAAATAATTCTGTCCATGTACAGTCCGTCACTTAACCCCCACCCACAATCAATCAGTTTTATTTACTGAGCATTTACGGTGTGCAAAGCACTGTACTCAGTAGTTGGAAAAGTACAGTACAATGGAGTTGGTAGACATGTTCCCTGTCTGCAAGGAGCTTAAAAATAGCAAGAACAGGGGCACAGCAAAGGTTGATATTTAAGCATACGTAGAATGGAAGGTGTTGTCAGCCATGTGTCCATCTTTTCAGCCACATCCACACATGTGGCCAAGATTAACTGTGAATAGCATCACCTTTTAACGTGGTCAGGTACACATACACTTGTGTTATCTCAGAAGCATAATTCACCTTCTAATACTTGCATTTTGCAAAACACATTGCTAAATTACACAGAGCTAAAGAAAACATTGAGGAGATTCCAGGATGATCTTCACAGTCTTCACTTTGATGATGTGATCAAGCCTAGGTAGACCTCAAAAGGCAGTTATTCAGAATTACGTACTGGTAATCTGAGTGTCGAAGGAAGGCCAAATATTTAGTATGGTGCACTGTACCCAGTAGGTGCTCAAGAAATGCAATTACTGTTATTATTCTTAAATAAATCTTTACCTTTTCATTCCTGTCTCACACCAGGCTTGTAACTCTAAATCAGAAGTCTTATTTCTCCCCTCCAAAGTCCAGAATTATCTCGGAAGTAAACTTCTGTTTTGTTTGGGAATCAATTCCTCTGGAAACAATGTTTGACTTTCTCTTTCTTATTCAACCCTTAAAAGTCAGTGTGTCATACACAGGAAATACTATAGTGGAAGGGGAGGAGAGGAATTCTTCAAATAGGGTAGAGTTGAAAATTTCATATTCACACTTGAAGTATGAAATAGTAAATTATCATGATGGAAGCCTAAACCATATTTATATTGTAATTTGGATGCATATGAGTTTATGTAAGTATATATTTTATATTATTATTTATTTATCTATACTACTGTCTGTCTCCCCCTCTAGACTGTAAACTCGTTATGGGCAGGGAATATGTCTGCTAATTCTGTTGTATTGTACTCTCCCAATCACTGAATACAGTGCTCTGCACATAGTAAGCACTCAATAAAACAATTGACTGATGGACCGATTCCCAATATTTCTGGACTGTGGCACTGAGCACCATTCAGCCAGAGTTGAAAGCTTCTTTCTAGCTTCCTAGTCCTTCTTTGCCATTTGGCAATGGGAAATACCCCAGAGCAATCAATGCCCTGTTAGATCGTAAACTCCCTTAGGGCAGAGTTTGTTCTTTGACTTCTGTTGTACTCTCTCAAGGACTTAATGCAGAATTCTGGATGCAGTAGAAGCTCACTAAATACTATTAATGGATTGAATGTTTTGCCCCAGATTTAGTTGTAAAAAAGCAATATCAAATCCCCCAAAGCAATCTTTTCTCTTAACCAAAAATTATAACTCTTTTCTTGCAAACAAATGGAGAGGGAAACACAGTCATGCAATTGCTAAGAACAAAGCCTCCTAAAAAATAAATACATCGGCAGCTATTTTGGAAATGAGACCGTTTAGACTGTGAGCCCCTTATTAGGCAGGGATTGTCTCTATCTGTTGCCGAATTGCACATTCCAAGTACTTAGTGCAGTGCTCTTCACATAGCGTTCAATAAATACGATTGAATGAATGAATGATCTGTTCAAGAATGCAACTTTCTGATTTTAGAAGTAATTTTAGAAGTAACCATGGTCATTCTTGGTATCCAAATTGTAAACTAGGAAATCTGGAAATAAGGGAAATGAGTAATGAATGAGCTGGAGTCAGAAAGAGCATCTTGTTGACATGATATTTTATGTTCATTTTATAATTCTCTCAAGTAGGCAAGAAGTATGTAACTTTCTCCGTATATTTCTGAAGATCCCTAGTGCCCAGTTGCTAACCTTGAAAGAAAGCAATTTGCAGAAAAGCATTTTGCTTAGCAGTACTGGGATCATTCAACACTAGTTAACACCTCAGGCATTCTGGAAAGGCACTAGTACATTAGGTGACTCTATCAGAATTTTCTCCATTCCCTAAATGAGCCCAGCATCTTTGCCTTATAGCTTTGAGAATGTTAAGCAGGTAATTAACAAATCATGAGGCACAGGTGTGCCAGGTGAAGTTTGGTAACTTGCTTTTGATCTAAATTGAGATGCTTTGGGGATTTAACTTCTTAGACAAAAAGGGCATAAATAAATAATCAGGATTTTAAGGTTGGAACTTGCAAGCAAGCTATAAAATGCTGTCTTGTACTGTAATAGGTGATGTTAGAAGATTGTTTAAGGCCAGTCCTTTATGTTTTTCACTGTGATATTTTATTTGTTCATCTGATTAGTTCAGAATCTTAGTTTGGCAAGACGTCATGTAATTCTTTTTGAACCTGAACATTTTGCAAGTCACAATCTCATTTCTCATCTAAAAAATGGGAAGGGATAAATTCCAAACAGGCAATTGAATTCACTCTATCAGAGCTGGAGCATGTAACTAAGGAATATGGTTCTTATTAAAAGGGTGATTGAATAGTGAGGAAGATTATTCTTAGAAGCTCAGCATTCAGAATGCTTGCACTTCATTGCAACTTTTATAGCATATTACTCCATTAAGATATACATTCAGTTAAGACCTTAATAGGGTGGTCGCTCATGGTACCAGGCACGTGATTTTATAGAAGACAATTAAGTTTTCATCTGTTTTGGTCCCTGTCTGGATCGGGTACCGGATGAATACAACGCCGGACACCTTCTTCTCCGGTGTTTTAATTTCCAGTATCCAACCTCCCTTGGCCTCCCTGCTGGCTGTCTTGTTTCCTGGCTCAGGATCAGCGCCTCTGTTAGCAGCGACCTGGAAATGGAATACTACTACTGTGGAGGTAGTGGTTTTCCTGGATAAATACTCCAAGTTCCAGGGAATCCGGGCATTTCGGCCAGATGGCACGTATGGCTCTGTTATATTTCACTCTGTGCTCAGTGCACACAGATGATATCTCGTGCAGCTCAATGTCTGCCATTCTGTAGTGTTATCAGAAACCGTCCTAGATCTGAATGATGAAAAAAATCAACCCAGACCAAAATTAGTGCCTTCCCCACCCAGCAGTGCTCTTGCAGGGTGAAAGCATGTTTCTTAGCCCCCACTCCTTCTGGGTGCCAAATCGGAGAGCATATGTAATCCTGCAGTTCATAGGACCACAGGGCATTTGCAGTAGAGGCAAGACCCAGACCTTTAATTCCAGAGTCCGGAATTCCCTCCTCCCTTAATCCTACTTTAGTCCTGGATGGAATATGTGATCTTGGAACGTAATTGACCTCCTTGTACTTTCGCTCACTCAGATAAAAGGTAGCTTAACAATTAGGTGTTCGGGAATCAAATGCCAAACCTGAGCTTGTTCTTGGCTAAGCAGCTTCAAAAACAAACAACCCACAGAGTACTATATCTGGCACTCCAGCAACTCGGTTGACTGTCTCTCACCATCTTCTCCACAGAGAGCCTTGATGTTGGGAAAATCTCAGAGGGTTCCAGGTGAGGACCCAAAAGATGAGAAGCGTATTTAAATGAACAAATCTCTGGAATGAACACTTGCTTTTGGTCAAATTTGAAGTGGCACCAGAATTTATCATCTAATATTCACCCAAGTGAAGATGCCAACCTAAACTAAAAAAGTTTTCTGACTTTAAAAGTGGAAAGTCCTTGATTGCAGAGTGGATTAGTTTCTCTATCCTTTCTCCCTATTCATAGGGCATCTAAAACCACAACTAGTTACTGCGATAATCAAATTATTTTTTAGCATCAAACAATATGGACTCATTATTTTATTAAGGCTCTAGCCGATGCTTGTGAATTCTCATTTCCCAAGCACCTAGGGTGGCCACTGATTACGGTAAAGAATTCTAGACTCCTTGTGATGTGACTCATGTTGTGTATGTAAGGGCATCAAAAGGACACACATTAAGTGGGTTTTTGCCAGAGTTTGCTGCACTTCTATAGTTCCCTGGTTGGACCTCTGACCTCCTCCTCCACTACTCTAGAGTCGTGGAATTCCTCTCCTAGGTTTCTGTGAACATAGGTGTCACTTCTGAGCTTTGGGACTTGGTAGCTAGAGTGGAAGCAGATGGTGACTGGGTATTTAAGAATTCCAGTTATAGAGTTGTTCTGTACTGTAACTCTACCAGAAGACAATTGATCAGTTGTGTTTATCGAGCACGTATTGTGGCCTGAGCACCGAACTAAGCACTTGGGAGAGTATAATATAACTGAGTAGATGGACATGTTTCCTGCCCACAATGAGGTTATACTCCAGAGGATAGAACCACAGAAAACCAGACTGGGCCAATAAAAACCTGGACAGATGGCCACCCAACCACCTGCCCCTTCTCCCAGATAGGTTTGAAAAGATTAGCATTTATAATTTCTGCCCATCACAGATAACCTGTAAGCCCTTTGTGGGCAGGGATTGACTCTCTTTATTGCTGTATTGTACTTTCCAAGCGCTTAGTACAGTGCTCTGCATAAAATAAGTGCCCAATAATTACTATTGAATGAAGAAAGCCATTAATCGTGAGGTCTTTGAAGTTAGTGAAGAATTGGTGGAGAAAAGAACAGGGTTGCATGAATCACTCACCACAGGAGGCAAGTTTTTTGAATATACGGGCGGTGGCCAGGTTGTTGACTTCAGAAGAGAAGAAGCAAATTTTGCTTGAGAGAGTTGTCAGGGAGCAAGGGTCGAATCACAGGAATGTGGTAGGAAGTTGGGGAAGGAAAGTACTTTGTGGGTACATTGGCAGTTTAAGCCCGCTTTTGGATTTCTTCGCCATCTTTTGGATTTCTTCACCACCTTTGCCCAGTGCTGCAAAACTTAGCCTGCATTGATACCAGAAGTAAGCACCTTCTTCTTTCTTGGGCATTCCAGTCCGATGGGACACCATTCCACTTTTCCAGCATGATTTTGGGTGACCATTTTTTTTTCTTTCCATAAACCACTGTAAGCAGACAGCTTACCTTAAAATCTTCTCTGTTTTTACGATCGGCAACCTGACCGTGGGGGCTTAAGAAAATAGCTCTGTGGCTTAGTTGTGTTGTTTAAAAAAACAATACATTCAACAGGCTGAGGAGGTGGGTTATACCGCATTCAACTTGGAACACCTCTGGGTGAACATAAAATCACCGAACTTAAAAACATAGGAATGTACTAGTTGTCTTCCCAACTGTAAAGAAAATTGTGTAATGAATCAAGGGTATGATTACATTGATTCCCTCAATGTCACAATACACTCTTTAGTTTATTTTTTTTTCTTCCCTTTTGGTACACTCGTGCAACAGAGCTCTTTTGTTTGGTTATTACTTGGGCAAATTTGCTGTGTAGATATATAAAAAAAATTTGCATGCAGTTGACTTGTAGCCAGTTGCCCTTAGGATAGGAGGTTCATTTTCGTCTTCTGTTTCCCAAGTGAAGCTTTAAATCTAATTCAGTCTTGAATGAAAATAGCTATCATATAGTTTCTTTAAGTAAAAAGCCTAACATTTAAATAATATTCTTATTGGTTTGTTGTGAGATTTATAGTAAGCGGCAAAATTCCTCATAAACGATATAGAATGCATATAAAGACCCTTTTTTTCCCCCAGGCACTTTGAATAATGTGATAAACAATTCTGGACACCACAGCTGAAAATGCATTGTCCTAACATTTTAAAACACGACAAGACAATAATAATAATAATGTTGGTATTTGTTAAGCGCTTACTATGTGCCGGGCACTGTTCTAAGCGCTGGGGTAGATACAGGGTAATCAGGTCGTCCCACGTGAGGCTCACAGTTAATCCCCATTTTACAGATGAGGTAACTGAGGCAAAGAGAAGTTAAGTGACTTGCCCACAGTCACACAGCTGACACGTGGCAGAGCCGGGAGTCGAACCCATGACCTCTGACTCCGAAGCCCAGGTTCTTTCCACTGAGCCACACTGCTTCCCGTATATATGTCCCCATATAGCCCTGAAAGTGCTATTAAGATGACAGTAAATATTGAGTTGTTCCTGTGAAATGCAGGCCTGATTGATGACATCATTTCAGCATAGAGAAAATTCCAGATTTGTTAACTTCTTTCTCTCACTAGAAAAATGGCAACAATCCCCTCTGGGCTAACTTTCACAAGGACCAAGGGCATCTGATGAGATACACTGAAGGGTGTGATTGGGAGATGCTTAAAAATAGGATTTTAACAGCTACTTTCAAGAGTCACAATAACGCCGAGATATTGATTGAAAATCTTGCTAAAGTGCTCTAAGTTCCCACTTCAGTATTTCTGAAACAATATCAAATATTGAACAGAGAATGACAATCGTTGTGTAAGATATATAAATATAACTGTCCTTCATAGTAGAAGGTGCCACCGACAGTGATATTTATTTATGTGTGTGTGTGTGTGTGTGTGTGTGTGTGAGAGAGAGAGAGAGAGAGGGAGAGAGAGAGAGAGAGAGAGAGGGAGACACTGAAAAGGGCAACACAGACCTCACAGTCCTCACCACAAAATAAAATATACTTTTAAAAGGGCAGATTCCACACTATTTTTCACATGCTTTTGTGTATACATTTTTCTGAATGTTCAGTTATTTATATCTGTATATTCAAAAATTTTGTCTTGGGATGTTTGTAATATTTCCTGCATTATCCTTGTTTCTTCACTATTGGTAAATAATTTTGCTTTAAGTGTGTCTTACTACTGTTGTCCTTACCTAAGCACTTAGTACAGTACCTAGCATTCAGTAGGTGTTCAGTAAATATCAGTGATGATGGATAGATCAAAGACTACCAAGGTTAATTTTTCCACCTCTTTTTGCAATAAATTTTTGAAGCACTGCAATTGAAACCACTACCCCAAGGCACTCCACCGCATCCAGTGCTCCAAACATCTGGAACAGTCAAAGTTGTGCACAAATTAAAGGCCGTCTCCATCATACCTTGTCAAGGCTTCAGGTTGTGAGCCCCTTGAGGATCAGAGACTGAATCTGAATCAGAGTCCATGTATTCTTCCCTGTTCTTAATAATAATAATAATAATGATATTTGCTAAGCACTTACTGTGCAGCAGGCCCTGTTCTAAGCACTGGGGTGAATACAAGCAAATCAGGTTGAACAGAGTCCCTGTCCCAAATGGGACTCACAGTCTTAATCCTCATTTTACAGATGAGGTAACCGAGGCACGGAAAAGTGAAGTGACTTACCCAGGGTCACCCAGCGGACAAGTCGGGGAGCTGGGATTAGAATCTATGACCTTCTGACTTCCAGGCCCGGGCTGTATCCACTATGCCTTATTAATGCACTTTGCACCTTGTGGTGATGGTGATGGAATCTCCCACTGAGACCAACTGGAGAGTCTCGGTTCTGAGAATCGAGGCCAGAGAACATGTGTGTGGCAGTCGATTATAGTAATAAATTGTTTGCACAATGCCACTCGCGCTGTCTCTCGTTCCTGCCGGTTGTGTTCATGCTGAGGTGAAGGGTGCTGTGAGTGACCATGGGAAGGAATGCAGCTATCAAGAACTCTGTATGGAGAGTTTTTACGTTCAGGACCCATATGCAGCCCAAGTGACTGCAGGGTAGGGCCAGTGCTGATATATAGTGCCAGGACCCATCAGGCAGTGACTTTAGTAGTCACTGCAGTCTTCGCTGGCCAGCGTAGTCAGTTTAAGTTTAATACTTTACTATTTCCACTATCCATAATCTATTGTAATGTCTGTAATCTCTTAGTGGGCCTGGATCTCACTGATCAACTCTGCTGTGCTATTTTTTACCAAGTACTTAGTATAGTGGAAGGCAGCATGGCCTAGTGGAAGTCAGAGGACCTAGGTTCTTATCCTGGCTCCACCACGTGTATACTGTGTGGCCTTGGACAAGTCACTTAACTTCACAAAGCTTCAGTTACCTTATCTGTAAAATGGAAGTCTAGTACCTGTACTTCCTCCTACTTAGATTTTGAGCCCTGTGTGGGACAGGGAATGTGTCCGACCTGATTATCTCGTTTCTTCCCCAGCCCTTAGAAAAGTGTTTGACCCTTAGTAAATGCTTAACAAATACCCCAATTATCATTAATTATGATAGAACTCTGCATGTTATAAGTAATCGATAAATACCATTGACTGTATACAGTAAGCACTCAATAAATTCCAATGATTTATATTTTGCAGGATTCTTTTTGGCCTCACCACCTCAAAGAACACCGTAGATTGTTCTTGAGCCAGAAAACTTGACCACTGGAGGCAGACCCTGGGTGGATCCAGTTCTCCTGATTTCCAGAACCATGGTCTTTCCACTGGACCAGCAGCAGAGCTGTTACAAATTGAAATAGGTAAATAATTATTTGTTGACGGAATCACAGATGTTCTGACTACAACTCTGCCATTAGTAGAGGATCATGGGAAGCTTCTCATTTCCACAATGAAGAGTCTTTCCAGAAATTGGTCTAATTGGATTGAAAATCTATATATTTCTATCCAATCAGAATTTCCTCTGGGGATTCTGACCCCTTGTCAGGGTTTGATTCCCAGATGATTTCATTCATTCATTCATTCAATAGTATTTATTGAGCGCTTACTATGTGCAGAGCACTGTACTAAGCGCTTGGGATGAACAAGTCGGCAACAGATAGAGACAGTCCCTGCCATTTGACGGGCTTACAGTCTAATCGGGGGAGACGGACAGACAAGAACAATGGCACTAAACAGCGTCAAGGGGAAGAACATCTCGTAAAAACAATGGCAACTAAATAGAATCAAGGCGATGTACAATTCATTAACAAAATAAATAGGGTAACGAAAATATATACAGTTGAGCGGACGGGTACAGTGCTGTGGGGATGGGAAGGGAGAGGTGGAGGAGCAGAGGGAAAAGGGGAAAATGAGGCTTTAGCTGCGGAGAGGTAAAGGGGGGATGGCAGAGGGAGTAGAGGGGGAAGAGGAGCTCAGTCTGGGAAGGCCTCTTGGAGGAGGTGATTTTTAAGTAAGGTTTTGAAGAGGGAAAGAGAATCAGTTTGGCGGAGGTGAGGAGGGAGGGCGTTCCAGGACTGCGGGAGGACGTGACCCAGGGGTCGACGGCGGGATAGGCGAGACCGAGGGACGGCGAGGAGGTGGGCGGCGGAGGAGCGGAGCGTGCAGGGTGGGCGGTAGAAAGAGAGAAGGGAGGAGAGGTAGGAAGGGGCAAGGTGATGGAGAGCCTTGAAGCCTAGAGTGAGGAGTTTTTGTTTGGAGCGGAGGTCGATAGGCAACCACTGGAGTTGTTTAAGAAGGGGAGTGACATGCCCAGATCGTTTCTGCAGGAAGATGAGCCTGGCAGCGGAGTGAAGAATAGACCGGAGCGGGGCGAGAGAGGAGGAAGGGAGGTCAGAGAGAAGGCTGACACAGTAGTCTAGCCGGGATATAACGAGAGCCCGTAACAGTAAGGTAGCCGTTTGGGTGGAGAGGAAAGGGCGGATCTTGGCGATATTGTAGAGGTGAAACCGGCAGGTCTTGGTAACGGATAGGATGTGTGGGGTGAACGAGAGGGACGAGTCAAGGATGACACCGAGATTGCGGGCCTGCGGGACGGGAAGGATGGTCGTGCCATCCACGGTGATGGAGAAGTCTGGGAGCGGACCGGGCTTGGGAGGGAAGATGAGGAGCTCAGTCTTGCTCATGTTGAGTTTTAGGTGGCGGGCCGACATCCAGGTGGAGACGTCCCGGAGGCAGGAGGAGATGCGAGCCTGAAGGGAGGGGGAGAGGACAGGGGCGGAGATGTAGATCTGCGTGTCATCTGCGTAGAGATGGTAGTCAAAGCCGTGAGAGCGGATGAGTTCACCGAGGGAGTGAGTGTAAATGGAGAACAGAAGAGGGCCAAGAACTGACCCTTGAGGAACTCCAACAGTTAAAGGATGGGAGGGGGAGGAGGCTCCAGCGTAGGAGACCGAGAATGATCGGCCAGAGAGGTAAGAGGAGAACCAGGAGAGGACAGAGTCCGTGAAGCCAAGGTGAGATAAGGTATGGAGGAGGAGGGGATGGTCGACAGTGTCAAAGGCAGCAGAGAGGTCAAGGAGGATCAGAATGGAGTAGGAGCCATTGGATTTGGCAAGAAGGAGGTCATGGGTGACCTTAGAGAGAGCAGTCTCGGTAGAGTGGAGGGGACGGAAGCCAGATTGGAGGGGGTCTAGGAGAGAATGGGAGTTAAGGAATTCTAGGCATCGATTGTAGACGACTCATTCTAAGATTTTGGAAAGGAAGGGTAGTAGGGAGATAGGACGATAACTGGAGGGGGAAGTGGGGTCAAGAGCGGGTTTTTTTAGGATGGGGGAGACGTGGGCGTGTTTGAAGGCAGAGGGGAAGGAGCCCTTGGAGATTGAGTGGTTAAAAATAGAAGTTAAGGAAGGGAGGAGGGCAGGGGCGATGGTTTTAAGAAGGTGAGAGGGAATGGGGTCCGAGGCGCAGGTGGAGGGGGTGGCACTTGCGAGGAGGGAGGAGATCTCCTCTGAGGATACTGCAGGGAAGGATGGGAAAGTAGGGGAGAGGGTTGTTGGGGGGGAGGGGAGAGGCGGAGGGGTGACTTTGGGGAGCTCAGACCTGATCGTGTTGATTTTCGTGAGGAAATAGGTGGCCAGATCATTAGGGGTGAGAGATGGGGGAGGGGGAGGAACAGGGGGCCTAAGGAGAGAGTTAAAGGTCCGGAACAATCGGCGGGGGTGACGGGCATGGGTGTCGATGAGGGAGGAGAAGAAGCTTTGCCTGGCGGAGGAGAGGGCAGAGTTAAGGCAGGAAAGGATAAATTTGAAGTGTGTGAGGTCGGCTTGGTGCTTGGACTTTCGCCAGCAGCGCTCAGCAGCTCGAGCATAGGAGCGTAGGAGGCGGACGGAGGAGGTGATCCAGGGCTGTGGGTTAGTGGCGCGAGAGCGGCGGAGGGAAAGGGGGGCGAGAGAGTCGAGATGAGTAGAGAGGGTGGAGTTGAGAGCGGAGACCTGATCGTCGAGAGTGGGAAGAGAGGACAGGGCGGCAAGGTGAGGCGAGAGAAGGAGAGAAGGAAGGTGAGAAAGGGGTCAAGGTGGTTGAAGAAGTCGGAGGTGGGACCGGGAGGGCGGTAGATGACGGCGACAAGTAACTGGAGTGGATGGTAGAGGCGAATGATATGGGCTTCGAAGGAGGGGAAGGAGAGGGAGGGGGGAGGAGGGATAGTGCGGAAGCGGCATCGGGGCGAGAGGAGGAAGCCGACGCCTCCTCCCTTACCGGTGAGTCTGGGGGAGTGGGAGAAGGAGAGGCCTCCGCCGGAGAGAGCGGCGGCGGAGACCGTGTCTTCGGGAGAGAGCCACGTTTCCGAAAGGGCGAGGAGGAGGAGAGAGCGGGAGAGGAAAAGGTCATGGATGAAAGGTAGCTTGCCTGTAACAGAGCGGGGGTTCCAGAGGCCACACTTGAAAGTAGCTGTGGGTGCAAGGGGAGGAGGGGGGAAGGGCGGGGGGAGGGGAGGGTTTGGATGGGAAGGAGGTGGCGGGGCCCTGGACGAGGAGAGGGGGATGAGGGGTGGCGGTGGGACAAGAGGACTGGGATGGGGCATGGGTGGGGAAGAGAGAAGGGGGGAGGGGGTGAAGAGGGGGTTAGGTGGGGGGAAGAGTAGGGGGAGGGGGAAGGGGTAGCGCTGGTAAAGTGGGGTTCTAGGGCGGGAGAGAGGAGGGGGGGAGGAGACAGAGGAGAGAGCGGGAAAGAGCTGAGCGAGAGAGGGGAAGGGGAAGGGGAAGGGGAGGATAGGAAGGGGCGGGAGGGGGGAGGGGGGGAGGAGGGACATGGCGAGGCCAGAGAGGTGGGTGGCAGCACTGACAACAATAAACAGTAATAAACGAAATCGGTAATATAGCAACATGATACAATATGATACAATACAGTGGTGCTAATATAGCAACATGATACAGTATGATACAATATAGTCGTGTTAATAAAAGGGGTGATGACCAGGGTCGGGGGTAGACTCGATTAAGGGGCGACCTGATCAAATTCAAAATCTGACGACAATAAACAATAAAAAGCGAGATCGCAAATAAAACCCACCGGTGGGGCAGTTAAACCAAGAACGAAGTCTGGGTCAAAATCGTGGGCCTTGGGCTAGTGAACAGTACCTAACCTCCTTAGTCAGGGCCAATTTAAAATTCTGGTGGGATAGTGGGTTCCAGTGAGCCTCTGGGCTAAAAGCCAACTACTTATGCCCTCAGAACTTGTGAGGACCATTATCTCCATTTTTGGTGGGGCTCTATTTCAGAGCCGATGTTTAAGCATTACTCTTCTTTGTAGGTATCTTTTTAAATATTGTCCAGATTTTAGGAATGGGCACCTATCTACCTCCATTTCTCTAAATGGTTCACGAGGAACAAGAACAAAAGCTGATTTGGGAGATTTCATGAGTAAAATCTCTTCAGTCAGTAATTCCCAAGTAGGTTTTCAATCTATTCTGGATATCTGTGGATTTACACTCAATTCTGTTTTAATGTGTGTTTCGACTGCTCATTTCAGCTAGGATATCATCAGGGAGGTAGAAAATGTTCTTCCTACAATGCGAGCGTGTTTGGATAGCATGCCCATAGATTCAGAAGTAATGGGTGTGGTGTGTCAGAACAGTGAGTTCTACAGCACAACTTCTCCTTAATGCGGACTTTTGCAATAATGTAACTTCCACATGATAGGAAAACTGATTATAGTTAATAAGAGCCCATTGCCAAGAAATCGATATCAGCAAGAAGGTGGCAGGCTGATGATCCATCTCCTGAAGGATGTGGAAAAAGGATAGAAAGGAATTACATTATCTTGGGGTATCGCTCCTCACTTCCTCTCTGAAATTTCTGCTCTAATACCAAGAAGGGTTCTGATATGGATTCCAGTAAACACAATATTTCAAGCAAAGAAAAGCAGGAAATTATCCTGCTATTGTCCTTGGGTTATATAAGTTAGTTCAATGTTTAAATAATATTCTCAGTCTTTGGCTTCATGCATTATTTAACAATCCTGGCAATTTTGGGTAGATAGCTAACTGTGAATGTCCTAAAAATAGGTCACTGTATAATAGTTCTGTTCAGTGGTGTAAAAATATTCTTGCAGTGCAGCCTTTTTTCTCATTTTCTTCCCCCACTTCTTTGGCTCGTTTCCAGCTTCATTGCCCTCTGTTAAATATTACTCCACTTCAAGGGTATTTGCAGGACAAGGAAGAAGACAGTATAATACAGTACTTAGAATGTAGGTCTCTTTCGCATATAGTCAGATTCATAAAGCCTGTGTACAGAGATGCTCTTCAGCATCTTTGGAAGGGACAGTGTACCCTGCTTTGGAGGATGATATTGTATTGTATTTTCCCAAGTGCTTAGTATGGTGCTGTGCACACAGCAGGCGCTTAATACGTACCATTGATTGATTGGCTGATGAGGAATTCAATGGTTTATTGGAATGTAAGGGTCAGTCAATCGTATTTATTGAGCACTTACTGTGCACAGAGCACCTTACTGAGCACTTGGGAGAGTACAGTGTAGCAATATAACAGACACATTACCTGCCCTCAATGAACTTACAGCCTAGAGGGGGAGACAGACATTACTATAAATAAATAAAATTACAAATAAGAGTAATTAAATTATTTCATAATTAAAATTATCAATACAAGGGTGGTAACTTAAATCCGAAAACAACGCAAGAGGGCGTCCATGTTGGAAAACTGTGGAAGGTTCCCTCTGGGCAGTTACAGGAAGGTGGAAAACGACTTCTACATCCAAACCCAAGGCAGATCTCAGGAGTCATTGGGCTGCCATTATGTGAAAGTATTTAGGACCACTTGGGGATAATGTGTGGGGTGATCCTACAGGTTCCGACTGAATCTTGCACCAAACAGCAGTGGCTGTGGAAATAGGATGGATGATTGAAATCCACTGATAACTCCAGAATGAGATTATCCCTTATTTCTGGAAAGAGAAACAGCACCCACAGCATGAGACCGCCATAAAACCTCAGTAAGACTGGTGGCTGTTTTAGCCATCGCTGTGGATCTGGCTGTGCTTTAGACTCTGAGCTGTGAGGAGCTTGAAATTCTCCTCCTATCACAGCCCCTTACTGATTTTTGGTTTTAGTTTGTATATTTGTCCTTGTCTTTCACGATTTAATATTGTATTGTTTCATCACTCGTGAAGTGTCTGTCTTCCCTTTTACATTACTCGATTATGAGCCCTCGGAGGTCCAGGGAGTGGGTCTAATTTCTCCACGTGTATTCTTTCCCAGCCTTTAGTACAAGTAAGCACTTAATAAATACTGTTACCACTATGACTACTTCCAACTTTATGATACTATAACTCACGGCACTGTAGTTTCAACCTTTTCTTCTACCCTAAGGCCTTAAACGAGTTACTAAGTAGCAAACTGAACTGACTGGGGTTTCATTCATGCCTTAGTTTCATTCATGCTTTTTCTGGTGAGGGTGATAATCAGCAGTGAAATTGACAAATGGCATGTGGGAAGGAGGGAGAAGGGGAGGAAAGCAAGGGGCCTGGTTAATCAACAAACTGAATTTGCAGCCTAGGGACAACTGTGAGATGCTTTTCCTAATGCGAAAATCCGGCTTCCTGTGTAAGCTTATGCATGTTCACCTGTGCCCTGTCATGCCATGGTCCTTGAAAGCCAGAGGCCCATGTGATGGCCTTTGCAATCCTGTCTTGGCAAGTCACATGAACTTTTATTATTAGTTTTTTATTACTGGGGCCCGGTCGGGTGGGGCAGGGGGGACAAGAAGGTAGTCATCAAGCTGAAATGACACCTTAAGTCCTCATAGCTTCTGCTGAAGAATTCCCTTGCAATATACCGGCTCAAAATAATAGACATCAATTTATATTAATGGCATTCAAGTTTCCGTTTATTAAACAAACTGGTTTCAGTTCCACGAGATGACACCATATGGGGCCTGGGATCAATGGAGTGACAGAGAGACAAGCACTTACAAGGATTTGATTCACTTGGATCAAATAAACAAGGAGAAAGAAATTCTAAAATTCCTACTGGTCTATAGGATTCCATCTTACACGGTTGTCTTAACTATCCTTTGGTCTAATAAAAAAGAATTTTGGATGAAATCCAACTATCTGGAACCCAGGCTAAGTAAGACCAAAAAGTGGCTTGAAGGCCGAAAGAATGATTATTCCTCAACAGTGAAATATAGAGGAGGCAGGGACAGCCCCACCCCCACCCACTGAATTCAGTTGTTTGCTGATTTTTAGAGCGCAATTATGGCTCACAGTAGCTTTCTCTGGGAAGTCAAAGATCCGATGGTCTCTCCTCTGGTTTTCGGTTGGTCTGTCCTCTGTCCAGGACTGATAGGCCAGTATTTTAGTCTGAAACATCCAGCCCCCCCACCGTCTTGGCTCTTGCTGCTGAGTTCCGTGACTCAGAAGTGGCGCCTGTGTTCACAGAGACCTGGGAAGGGAACACTAAGGCCCTAGAAAAATGCTCTACATTCTGTGGTCTCCCACTAAAGAGTCCCCTGTCGTATCACAACCTTACACTGTGTTCTTGAGGTAATACGCAGAGTCAGCCAGTCAATCAGTCATATTTATTGAGTGCTTGCTGTGTGGAGAACACTGTACTAAGCTTTTGGGAGAGTTCAATAAAACAACAGACACATTCCCTGCCCACATTGAGCTTACAGTCTAGAGGGGAACCTTCATGTGCATCTGTTACTTATGGGTCGGATGCCGTCAGTGGCCTAGTTTCAGGGCTATGTTGTTTCTTGGAGAATGAAATCCTTGCTGTGGAGAGCCAGTTCCTTTCTGATTCCTAGCTCAGGCTATGCTCTACATCTCCCCCAAGTTATCTCTTGGGAAAGTTGATCTTCAAGGCTCTACATCACCTTGCCCCTTCCTACCTCTCCTCCCTTCTCTCTTTCTACCGCCCACCCTGCACGCTCCGCTCCTCCGCCGCCCACCTCCTCACCGTCCCTCAGTCTCACCTATCCCGCCGTCGACCCCTGGGCCACATCCTCCCACGGTCCTGGAACGCCCTCCCTCCTCACCTCCGCCAAACTGATTCTCTTCCCCTCTTCAAAACCCTACTTAAAACTCACCTCCTCCAAGAGGCCTTCCCAGACTGAGCTCCTCTTCTCCCTCTACTCCCTCTACCACCCCCCCTTCACCTCTCCGCAGCTAAACCCTCTTTTCCCCCTTTCCCTCTGCTCCTCCCCCTCTCCCTTCCCATCCCCTCAGCACTGTACTCGTCCGCTCAACTGTATATATTTCCATTACCCTATTTATTTTGTTAATGAATTGTACATTGCCTTGATTCTATTTAGTTGCCATTGTTTTTACGAGATGTTCTTCCCCTTGACTCTATTTATCGCCATTGTTCTTGTCTGTCCGTCTCCCCCGATTAGACTATAAGCCCCTCAAACGGCAGGGACTGTCTCTATCTGTTGCCGACTTGTTCATTCCAAGCGCTTAGTACAGTGCTCTGCACATAGTAAGCGCTCAATAAATACTATTGAATGAATGAATGAATATAACTTTTGAGTGGCCATCGAGCAGTGTGTTTAAACCAATAAACAGGAATGCTATATTGTAGAGCTAAATTTGAAGCCAGATTTCTTGAGGATTCTTTGAGTAAAATTAACTTCTGTGACTGAAAAGTGAAAGGACTGGAGCAAGTTACTTTTGAGCTAACTCCAAAAGGGTGTGGCTTTGCATTTACTCACTGCATAGAGGTGTTGTCAAGGAAGGCAAGGAAGACAGTTGTGTGGAATTTAGGCTTCATTCTGGAAAAAAATTCTCTAGCATGTCAAAGGGGCAGGGATAGGTGGGTGGAGAGGCACGTCCATTAGGCAGACTTTCCCCACTGAAATCTAATAGAGAAGCCTAAACTGTAAAGTTTAATGATGCAGCTTGGAACCATGCCTAGTCCTCAGTAATAATAATGAGAATTCCATAATTGAGTAATAATAATAATTGTGGGTATTTGTTAAGCACTTACTATGTTTCAAGCACTGTCCTAAATGCTTGGGTGGATCCAGTATAATCAGATCAGTCACAGTCTCTGTCCCACACAGGGTTCACAGTCTAAGTGGAGGGAAGAACAGATATTTAATCCCCATTTTTACAGATGAGGAAGGGAAGCCAAGTAATTTGCCCAATTTCACAGAACAGGCAAGTGGTAGAGCTGGAATTAGAACCCAGGCCCCTTGACTTTGTCTTGTACTCCTTCAATAGGCCATGTTGCTTCAATCAGTTGTATTTATTGAGTGTTTACTGCGTGCAGAGAACTGTACTAAGCAGAGGGAGAAAACAATACAGTCGCGAGGAGGTAGACGTGATCCCTGACCTCAAGGCAATTACAGACTAGAGGGAGGAGTTTAAAGGCTACTGTAGCAGGCCTTCTATATATTTTTATTACCCTATTTATTTTGTTAATGAGGTGTACATCCCCTTGATTCTATTTATGGTGATGAAGTTGTCTTGTTTTTGTCCATCTGTCTTCCCCGATTAGAGAGTAAACCCGTCAGTGGGCAGGGATTGTCTCTATCTGTTGCCGAATTGCACATTCCAAGCACTTAGTACAGTGCTCTGCACATAGTAAGCGCTCAATAAATCCTACTGAATGAATGAATGAATGAATATTAGGGCAGATGATAATTAATATTATACTTCCAGGTTTCCTGCATGGTAGTATTTTCTTTCTTGCAAAGAACAACATTTTTCATTTTATATAATATAATTTATTTCTGTGCTTGCCTCAGTAGACAGTAAATATCAGTGGAATAAGTAGGACATTTTTTTCAGTGACAGTTTACTATTGACTGATGATGTTAATAAATACCAGTTTCTGAAAACGAATTACAGTAAATCTGGATATCTGGAATATCAGCCTGCTGGAAATTCCCCTTTCTCTGGAGACTCCTTCCATTTCCTCACACTCCCTCCCCACCCTTTCTACTGGAAACAGAAGCAGGAGGAGCCCCTCATGCCACTTAGATGGATAATCAATTTTAAAGTTTAAATGAACTGAAGCAAGACGTAAGAGCCGAAGCAGATTGAAAGAGGGCAGCTCAAGAGGACCAAGAATTTTTGGATTTCCATTTCCCTAGGAAAAACCCTTCGAATCAGAAACCTCTCGGTCTCAGCCCATTCTGCTAGAATGGGATTATTCTATTAAGGGATCATTTAGGAGGTGAGCTGAAATAAAAATAATCCAGAAAGGACATTAATGTTATCATTATTAGGGACCTGTTATTAATATCATTTGTACAATAATTTTGCATCAGTGCCATTGTAAAATTTAATGTCTTTGTAAATATCATAGGAAGACTATCCTATAAGTATGAAATGATTCAATTCATGCTTGTAAAAACTCTACTTAAATCCTTAAAAATGAATCTTTTGGTGACAGGTAATTGGCCTGATGCCTATTTTTTTTTGTTATTGATTTAACTTCACGCCAATGTACACAGGTGTGCTGGCTGTCTGTTCTCAACTTCCAAAGGCACCAGCCTTTGGCAGGGACAACAAATTGTTGCATAATAAGGTTTTTTTTCCTCCCCTTCTCCAGTCTTCAGACATGGATCTCTTCAAAAGTTGTATTTTCAACCTTTATAGATATGTTATGTGGGTAAGAGAAAAATAACCTCTGTGTTTTCCTGAAGTATATTTCCCTTCATTCTTTGAAGTGCTCAAGGAAACACCAACATGTACGTAGGTTGTCTGCAAATATATATGTGTTTGCCAATGAATGAAAAAAGTTCCTTATATAAATTGGGCTGCTTCTCAGTTTGCTTTTCACATACTGGAAAAAAAACCTACGTTGTTAGTTGCTGTTGAACCAATTTTATTTCATAAAAATGTAAAACACATATGGTCCTCAGGGTAGGGCACTGTTTGTCTAGCACGAGTTCATCTATTGAGTGATGCTGTGTACACTTAGGGGGAATTTGGAACAACAAATAGTAGCAAAACAAAACAGGTGTATGGCGGTTTTTAAAAAATACACGGGTATTTTTCTGCTGCCTTATGTAGGAAGGGTGTTTTGGCTTGTTCCTTGCAATCAAAATAATATCGATGGTTTGGGGTGATTGCAGGTTTTATTTAATGACCTCAAATAGATGGAAGGTATAAAGTCTATTAGTCATTCCTCCTTTTAAGTGTAATCCTCCCACAGATATGTGTGCTTCAGGTTTTTGTGGCATGACTAACAACTGTATTTGTATAAGGGGTAAAGCATTTTTCTGATCCCTCATTAAGTGAATCTTCAGGTTTTTTCACATGTGGTCACAGGCTCGGAGGAGGTGAATGCATTTTGAGGCTACATGAACTAGAGGGAACCTTGGACCCCAACTTAAAACGTGTTTTCCAGGGTTCGTAAATATTCAGCGAACTCTTGAAAGCAGTGATTTTCTCATTTGCGTCCACTCTTCCCGGATCCATTTTCAGAAGCAGAGAGAAGAGAGAGGAACGGGAGAGCTAACCCTGTGCATGGCTTCTACAGTCTGTGGTTTGGTGGCAGCCAGCATAGATTCTCTTGCTTTGGCTTTCCATTACTGAGTGAGTTCACTCCATAATTTGATCTTCATTCCTTGTCACCAGCCTTCTTTAGGTGCCCTCTGGTTGGTAACAAATACCATCATCATTATTATTATTGTTATGAGCATGAGGGGCTCCAAGGTTTGGCCTTTTTTTGGTCGTTTTTTTAGAGCTTACTTTGTACCAGGCCCTGTACTAAGTATTGGGGTAGATAGAGTTGGACACAGTCCAAATCCCACATGGGGCTCCCCATTTGCAGATGAGATAACTGAGGCACAAGTGAAGTAACTTGCCCAAGGCCATACAGCAGACAAGTGGCAGAGTCAGGATTAGAACTCAGGTCCTTCTGACTCCCAGGCCCGTGCTTTGTCTGCTATGCCATCCTGCTTCTCAGCATGTTATTGAGGAAGTGCTCCATTTATTTCACTGGAGTCATTTTTAGTCAACCAGTCTTGGTGCTGTTGCTTTGCCTATAATCAGTCGTAAATCAATCTATGGTAATTACTGAGCACTTACTCTGTGCAGAGCACGCTACTAAGCACTTGAGAAAATACAATATAATGAGGTCGGTAAACATGATCCCTGCCCACAAGAAGCTTACAATCTGCAGAGGAGAGACAGACATTAAACTAAATTGTAGCTCAGGGAAGTAGGATGTTGGTATTTGTTAAGCGCTTACTATGTGCAGAGCACTGTTCTAAGCGCTGGGGTAGACACAGGGGAATCAGGTTGTCCCACCTGGGGCTCACAGTCTTAGTCCCCATTTTACAGATGAGGTAACTGAGGCACAGAGAAGTGAAGTGACTTGCCCACAGTCACACAGCTGACAAGTGGCAGAGCTGGGATTTGAACTCATGACCTCTGACTCCAAAGCCCGTGTTCTTTCCACTGAGCCACGCTGCTTCTCGAAGTAGTAGTAGTAGAGTGTAAGGATATGTATATGAATGCTGTGCAGCTGAGGTGAGTACCAAAGTGCTTAATTGGTTCATGGACAACTGCGTAGTGGATGGTGAGGGAAGGGCAGATAGGGGAAATGAGGGTTTAGTCAGGGAAGGTCTTTTGGAGGAGGTGGGATTTTTAGATGTGCCTAGTTGGGAGTGCCTTGGAGAAGTGTCCAGTGACTATTACCATTTGGGAATCCTTGCTCCAGATGGACTGCCGGGCTGTCCTTGCAGCTCTTTTCATTCTGTAGGAGCACGTCATTGAACCTTTCTTGATGCACTAAATTATTTGAGTACCTACGTGAGGCCTGCACAGAGCACAAAATTTGATCCAGTTATTGCCCCGTGAATTCACATCTAAGTTAGCACATGCACACTGAACATGGGTAAAGGGTGGATTTATGCTTAGAGGAAAGCGTCTGTACAACCAAAGGACTCCCATTTCTTACCTGAGCATCGAATCAGGATTAACCCGCTTTGGCTATCCTAGGGTGGTTCGGGGCAGGTGTCCCAACTTGCAAACCATTCCCAAGAGTTCAGGGAAAATGGGCTTCAAATTTCAGTTAGAAGAGGAGCCATGGCCTGACTTTTTGTGTCAAACATCTCCAACCTCTATTTATCTCTCCAGGTACTTTTGTAAGGGGAATCTTCTCACCCCGAAAAACTATAATGTCGTGCATACATTAGGCCTCATTTAATATTTGCTGATGGTGATGATTCAATGAACTGCCCTAGTGTATTTGCTTCTAATTCCATATTCCATATGTGGCGACTATAGCACAGTGTAGGAATATGCTTGGAGCCAAAATAAGGGGCAAAATAAGAATAGGGAGCTCAGAAAGAGGTGAGAAAATAGCTGAAATTTTAGAATGCTTTAGTTAACCTGATAATGAGCTCCCCTGCTTTCCAGTCTGTAAAGTGGAAAATGTATATGTTTATTATTTTGAATTGCATGTAGGTTTTAAACCTTCATTTACCCTTTTCCCCCTCACCTCAATCACACTTTTTCTCCCTTTAAGTATGGTAATGCAGAATGATCATGCAGAAGCAAACTTGTTGCTGTAATTCATTATCTTGAATGTAGCACATTTTTCTTTTTAGGTTAACAGTGGCTGAAATGGAGTATTTACTTGAAGGAACTTTAGAAGTTAGTAACTTTTGAAATAAGAAATATGATGTTCAGGACCACAGGTCCTTTCATACTTGATGGAGAATGCTTAGGTTTTGTCAGCAACCTGGGATGAGACTGGAAACCTGACTTGAACAGGTGTGGGGGCAAATTTCCATGTGGAGTTGGCATCTAGGGCCCTATTTATATTTATGAAAACCATCCTTATCTGCTACGCCTCCCCTCTCCTCCTATTGTTCTTCAAATCCCTAGTTTAGGAGAGTACAGAATTCTCTTTTAAACACAGATTCCTAGAGAAGCCTGACTCAGGCCTCAGATTGGTTTAATTTGAGATTCTTGGGCTATCCAGAGTACACAAATTTACCATAATGTGTGATTTTCGGTAGGCACTTTATTTTACTCTGTCATCGTGCTCTAATTTATTTTGGTTTGGCCTAGAAAAAAAATGCCCATCTTCCTGACTAATTATGCAATCCAGATTGGTAGCAATACTGAATAGTAGTAGAGCTTTGGAAATAATTACTTGTCTATTTAGCCGGAACAAATAGCCTTCGTGTCTGGTATAGAGAATAGCCAACTGATTTCCTTCATTTTGCTGCAGTCTCCCTCTTTCGGGAAGGGTGGACTGAGAAAAGAGCATAAAAATGGATACATTTTTGGTACTTGTATACAGGTCTTTAATATCATTTAATATAGACTGGGGAGACCATATAGCCCAGCTAGAAGGCAGGCTGGAAATCAAGAGACCTTGACTTCACCTATGACACCTATGAAGAATTGCACATAACTAAAGAACCATCGGGTCAAAATGAGTACTATCTCAAAATTGCCGTATCTCATCCGACTTAATGTTACTAAATCATCTGTTTTACCATGTCTTTTCCGTTGTTCAAGATTTAATGTATAAATCTTATATAAAAAGGGTATGGTATAAAAAGGGAAACACCCAAGGATTAGAAGACACCAAGACATCTTTGGTACGAGTGAGTCCCCAAAGCCTCAGAGACAATGGGCAGCTTTTGGTCCTGGAATATATTGGTGGAGTTTATGTTAGTGTTTATTTTTGGTTAACAGAAACAGCGGCAAAGCCCTGAGGCCCCTGCAGGAATATAGATCTTGGCCAAGGTTCTTGGGAATAACTGCAGCCCCCTTTGATGGCTTCCAATCGAGGACCCTGTTTTGGGTGGTAGAATTTACCCCAGCTTAAAGGTTCACCTTGAGCTGGAACTTCAGCTAGAAGTGTCTTCAAGAATTTTTTGTTCAGAAACAATTTTTCTGAAAATAAGGGTTCTGATTGTGCTTACTCCTGCACCTGTTGCAGGTCCAGTGGTATTGAGAAGTGGAAAATTTGACTTCCATATTGGTCTGAATTTGAAGGTCAAAGTGAGAACGAATTCGTCGTTGACCCCAGTTGACTTTGCACAACTGATCTTGCTATGTCACATGTGAATTAAGGGGATATGTTTCCTGTTAAATGCTAGTTCTCAGTTTTGCAGGGGTTCTCTCTGGTAAGGAAAAACTTGAATTAGAGGAACAAATTAGATATAGTCCATTAACAGGGGCCAGTGGAGTTGCTCCATTGTTCTTCATGTAGGAGTTTTATAATGTCTTACTCAGAGAACTGCCTGAGATCGCTCAGTTTCAGGAGTACTTATGTTGCATAACCCACATTTAAAGGTGAATCAAGCCAGTGTGTTTTAGTCTGTTTCGTCCACTGAGAGCATGGTGAGATCATCAGAGCTACTTCATTGATTGAAACTCCCTCCCTCCCACATCAGATTATGGCTTTCTCCAAATTCAAATCTCTTAAATCCCATTTATTCCAACAAGATTTCCCTGACTAATTTCCTGTCACCCTGAGCCATTTCGTCCATTCAACTGGTTCTTCCTCTTATGAATTATTTACACTCCTTAGCACTCATGTAGATATGCTGCTACAGTTATTTTTAAACCCTCAGATTAAAAAGCTCCCTGTGGGTAGGAAATGTGTCACTTCATTATTCTGCACTTCCCACGCACCTATAAGAGTGCCCTGAACCAAGTGGGTGCTCAATAAATGTTATTACTACTATTCAATGGAAGCATATTGGACACTCCTTTTAAACGAATATTGAGGGGATTTTTAATAATACTAAAGCTATCATGGAAGCCCTTTAAGCCTGCAAATGTTTAGCACCTGTCAATGTCCCTGCTGGATTATAAACTCCTTGAGGGCAGGGATATGTCTTCTATATTGTAAACCTGTTGTGAGCAGGGATCGTCTCTGTTGCTGGATTGTACTTTCCAAGTACTTAGTACAGTGCTCTGCACAGAGTACGCGCTCAATAAATATGATTAAATTAATGAATGTCTACCAGGTCTATTGAACTCTCCCAAGTGTTTAGTACACTGAGTGCACTGCTCAGAGTAAGCACTCAATAAATGCCCTTGATTAATCTCTCTTGGTAAGATAGTCAACATTTATCAAGAGTTTAAGGGATCAATGTACCATTCAGTATTTGGGGGCAGTTATAGACCGTCAGCCTTTGACTCAGATGGTCTTAAGTGGGAAGGAGCCATCTGGGACCAGTCTATTAATAGCTTCCCTGCTCAGGTACTGGAAAATCTTCTGAAATATCGGTCAGTTTTGCCGTATGCAAAGCAGAAGCTTAAACGTTTGTAAGCTGAAATGCTTTCCATTGCTCAGTAGAAGCCACTTGCTATATATTACTGTTGGATTCATGTATTTAAGTTATAAACTTAGCAAAAAATTAGGATTTATTTTTAAAAGACCTGAATGGAATAGAAGCACCCTGTTGGAAATCAGTGGTATTTATTGAGTGCTTACTCTGTGAAGAAATGTTCACCATACTAAGCACTTGGAAGAGTTCAGTACAGCTAGTAGACATGATCCCTACCCTAAGGAGTACTAAGCACTCAGGAGAGTACAATACAACAGTTAGCAGACACGTTCCCTGCCCACAACCAACTCACCGGTTAGAGGTGGAAACAGACATTAATATGAATGCGTAATTTATCTGATTTCATATTCAGGTGGAAACATCTTTTCTGTAGTTTTGTTCTCTTTTCACTTGAGATAAGTCAAATTAGAGGCGGTGGTGAGATTGATAGTGGTAGAGAATGTGATTTGTAAGTTTGGATGTGTTAGTTTAAATCCAGGCAGTTTTATTTTCAGCTGATATATAGAACCCTGGAAAATAGAAGCTGTAGGGAAGTGCAGAGAGATGCCTGCATACACTGTACACCCAGGGACTACTGTAGTTCACATGATAGACCTCCCCTTTCCCATTTTTCGTGTGTACGAAAGGAGACTGTTTGCTACTGAGGCGAATTCTTAGAGTCTCAGTATCTTACAAATGGCTTGTCAGAACTGTGCCAAGAGAAATACTTGTTTCCAATACTAATCATGCCCTTTGAATACCCTTTCCTGTAGCTCATTCCAACACTGCTACCCAGCCACAAGTCTTCTGAAAGTGACTACAACATTTGGGAACCAAAAAGTCCCTAGGGAGTAGGGGCTGAGGCAAATGAGCAAGGGTCTCCCCAAAGACCCCCTAGCCCACATGAAGAGGTGGTATTGACAGGGAGGAAGAGAAACAGGAATGGAAGTGAACAGGCATGTTTTATTCATTCATTCGATAGTATTTATTGAGCGCTTATTGTGTGCAGAGCACTGTACTAAGCGCTTGAAATGTACAGTTCGGCAACAGATGGAGTCAATCCCTGCCCAGTGATGGGCTCACAGTCATTGTGGTGGGCAGGGATCGTGTCTACCAACTCTGTTATATTTGCACTCCTAAGTACTTAGTATAGTGCTCTGCACAAAGCAAGCACTAATAAATGCAGTTGATTGATGGTAAGTAGTTTCTGTTTCTGGAGGTTCTTGAGGAGTGGCGAAGCAGGGACTTGAATGGTTTTATGAAAAAAAAAATGATCTGGGCAGCAGGGTGACTTATGGAATGAAGTGGGGAGAGATCCTTCTTGAGAGTGAAGAACATGTAGTGATGAATGTTAAATCATTAAAAGTGATGCTCGCACTGAGCTGATGCGCAGAGGATGGAGTCATTTGATTCCTTTAAAGAACCACCTGCTTTTGCTGTTACCAACCAGCATGGAAATTGGATCTTAAACTTATGTCTGTTTGGTGTTTGTGTCTTGTTTCAAAAGCTTGGCAAACAGGACATTTCCAATTTAAAATATCAGTTACCAAACAATACATATCCTCACTTGTATTGAACAAGTTGAAACTTAAAAAGTTGCCTCTTTTAAGTTAACAGATCTTCAGAAAAGGAGATGAAAAGTTTGAAATTTGTTACACAGAATGAAAATTGTCCTTTTAAAATTTTATTTGCAGCTGTGCCCAAATGATGATGGATTTATAGCATAAACCAGGGATTAGTAAACAATGTGTACCCTATAAAGAGCTAAACAAGTCCTTGCTCATCACAGCACTTAATTGCAGTGGTTATATCAAAGCCGTATAAAATTTAATCACCCACCACAAGTAAGACTTTATGTTTTACACATGTGCCTCCGACCCTGTTTTTCCACCTGTTTAAATGAAAGATTCCTGGAATATCCTAATATGTAAATCTTGTTTATGATGCAAATAAAAGCATGCCCTTTCATCTTTTAACAACTTTGATGTCGTGATATGAGGCTTTTAGTGCCACCACCCACCACATATGCATACAAGATCTTATCTAATTCATAGGCTTGTGTGCCCAGTGTGAGCAGATTGGAACCAATTACAAGATATTTCTTCTTTCAGTAATTGTTTATGAAGTCTTTTTTTCTCCTCCAAATGAAATGGGAAGATGAGTGAATCAGTTGACAGACACCACCTTAAAATGCTGAATGATATTTTAAGGTTCAAGTCAGAAAAAGCATGTTAAGAAAGTAAAATAAGGATAAAAATACGGATTATTAGCTGTAGAGAAAAAAAGAAAACCAAGTTCTCAGTGTGTTAAGAATACCTGTTTGAACATTCTTCTATTTGATCCAATATTCCATTAGATTGTCAGCTTTCCATTAGACTGTAAGCTCCTTGAGGATAGGTACTGTGTTTGCCAGATTCATTCAGTCATATTTATTGAGTGCTTACTGAGTGCAGAGCACTCTACTAAGAGCTTGGAAAGTACAGTTTGGCAACAGATGGAGACAATCCCTATCCAACATCCGACCAAATCTATTGTATTCTTCCAAGCCCTCAGGATAGTGTTCTGCACATAGTAAGTATTCGGGGATTTATCTTCTAATTAAATGGAGCATTTCCAATTTACTAGACCCATTCTTCTTTGGAACAAGCAGACACTCCTGATCTATTGGCTTTAAAGCTGTCAATCAGCTCTCTCCTCCCTACTTAGCCTCGCTCCTTTCCCCCGATATCCCACCTCACATTCCACATTCCTCTCAAACCAACCTACTTGGCTTTCTTCTCTTCCACCACTGGGCTTTTCTTGCCCCCCCCCCCCCCCATCTTGGCAGGCTTCTCCTCTCTCTTCACCTCTGGCAGACCACTGTTCTCTCCATCTTCAGATCCCTTCTGAATCACTTCTCCTCTAACATGCGTTATATACTCTGCACACAGGAAGTGCTCAGTAAATATGATTGATTGATTGATGGCTTCCCCATTTCATCTCCCACCTCCCCACCCTACATCCCCCACCAACTTCCTCTTAAGTATTTTTGGGGTACTAAAGCCTCACCCTCACCCATAGCACTTATTTACATATCTCTATATTTTATTGCTTCCTCCTACCTTCATTTATTGTGGGGTCTGGCTTCCCCTCATGATTATAGCTCCTTGAGGGCTGCAGTGGGAGAGACCCAGCCACCTCAGGTTGGACAGAGCAGGTAGTCTGCTGCTTCTGTTTGTGTGTCTGCAGTAACAGCTGGGAAATATGTCACTGGTGGAAAGGAGCATTGTGGTCCAGCCCTTGACTTTCTTTCACGTTGTGACTGGCAGAGCCGTGCATCACAGAAAGGAAGCCTGTCACTCTGCCGCCTGGATGATTTTTCTAAAAAACTGTTCAATCTATGTTTCCCCACTCCTCAAGAATTTCCAGTGGTTGCCCATCTACCTTTGCATCAAACAGACACTCCTTACCATTGGCTTTAAAGTACTCAATTACCTAGCCCCCTCCTCTCTTACTTTGCCAATTTCTTACTCCATCCAAAATGCTCACTTCACTCCTCTAATGTGAACCTAATCACTGTCCCTGGATCTCGGCTTTCTTGCCACCCACCCCTTGCTTCCAACACCCCTTTGACCTGGATCTCCCTCCTCCTTCATATCCAACACATCACCACTTTCCCCATCTTCAAAGCCTTATTAAAATCATCTCTCCTCCAAGAGCCCTTCCTGACTAATCCCTCATTTCCATTTCTCCCATTCCCTCCTGCGTTGCCCTTGCACTTAGATTTATACCCTGCATTCACCCCGCTGTCCATCCCACAACACTTATATGTACCTATCTCTAACTTATTTTTCTCTAGATTGTAAGCCTGTTGGGGGTAGGCAACTTGTCTGCTAACTCAGTGAAATTATGCTCTTCCAAGTGTTTAGTGCAGTGCTCTGCACCCAGTAAGTGGTGGAGAAATATGATTGATTGAATTGATTATTTTAGTCTGTCTCCCCCTGTAGACTGTAAGTGCCTTGTGGGCAGGGAACGTGCCTACCAAATCTATTATATTATACTCCCCCGAGCACTTAAGACAGTGTTCTGGACACAGTAAGCACTCAATACCTACAATTTATTAATGATTTGATTGAGTGAGCCTTAGGAGAACTGTGGGCTCTATTCTTGGGAGCTGAGGGCAGAGCTTTGGGGCATAGGTTATTCCAGAATGGACAACAAACCCTGTTCCTCACACCTTCCGGGTTAAAGAAGCAGCTTGGCTCAGTGGAAAGAGCACGGGCTTTGGAGTCAGAGGTCATGGGTTTGAATCCTGGCTCAGCCACTTGTCAGCTGTGTGGACTTTGGGCAAGTCACTTAACTTCTCGGTGCCTCAGTTGCTTCATCTGTAAAATGGGGATTAAGACTGTGAGCCCTACGTGGGACAACCTGATTCCCTTGTGTCTACCCCAGCGCTTAGAACAGTGCTTGGCACATAGTAAGCGCTTAACAAATACCAACATTATTATTAATAAACCCGGAGAACTGGTCACCATAAATCCTGTAGCCTTCTTGGTTCAGAAAGGTAGACATTTCCTGTTCATTTATTTAAATACTCCAGACCTATTTGTCCTGGAGGCTATTTTGAACCCCTGTATTAAAATGGTTGGTTAGGTTTGTGGAGAAATGTAGGCTCCAAACAAGAGAACCTCATTAATTAATACATAATACTTAGACAGAACACTTTCCTGTGTTCAAATCCCCTGGCATCTTTTTAAATTTGCCACTGGCTTTTGATCTGGCTCTTCATCACAAGGAAAAGAGTCATGGGAAAGCACTTATTAGACCATCAAACTTTCATCGTTGTTCCAGTGGATTTTTATTGAATAAAATACAACAGTAATAAAATGCACTTTTTGATAGCTGGATTTTTTTTGATGAAACTGTCCACAAACTCACCAAGAACACAATTCGGTAATTCATACATTGTGAGTCACTAAGGTAAACGAATAGGCTAATTGATCCTTTGATGTGAAACAACTTACTGAATAAAGCATAGTCTAATGTTAAATGTGCTGTGGATCTTCATCAAAAATGAGAAAGAGAGACAGATTTGTCTGGGACTGGAAAGGGGCATTCTGCTCATTTTTCTTTGTTCATACTAGAGATTTGAGGTGGCCTGTTTCTAGATCCAAACTAGGGAAAATAGAGGTGGCTGGAGATTATTTGAATATCTCCACAAAAATAGGAATACACATGAAATTTGAATCCACCATGATTATTAGCTGTATTAAGCATCAGATGGGTGTGAAACACCACCCTCTGATCTTGGATAATGGCTGAAATGAAGGAAGGCTGTTTCCCTTCTTTCTCCTTGGGACAGAGTAAATGCTACAGAAACAGGAGCACTAGCCATGTCTGCATCTGAAAGCAGAGCGAGTAACCTGTAAAACAACATATATTATCATATAGGGAAGTAGCATGGCCTAGTGGCTTAGTATGGCTCAGTGGCTCCGCACCAGTAAGCACTCAATAAATACCATTTTTGATTGATTGAAAGTTGAAAGAGCATATGTCAGGGAGTCAGAGGACTTAGATTCTAATCCCGGCTATGTCACTCACCTGCTCTGAGACCTTGGACAAGTCACTTAACTTCATTATGCATCAGTTTTCTCATCTGATAATGGGGATTAAATGACTGTCCCCCTCCTACATAGACTGTGAGCCCCACGTGGGACAGGATTGTGTCAGATCTGCTTATGCGGTATCTCTCCCAATCTGTAAACACTGTCCAGTTCTCAGACTGAGAGTTTTAGGACCAACCTATTCTTTAGCTCCCCGCGGGAGACTCCATCATCATTATATGCGAAGAGATCTATGCCTTCCATCAGATCAAGCTGTGATGATTTTCCATTGGGAGTATAGTAAGTAATAATTATAATAAATACGATATTTGTTGAGCAGTCACTATGTGCCGACCACCGTTCTAAACCCTGGGGTGGATACAAGCAAATCGGGTTGGACACAGTCCCTGTCCCTTGTGGAGCTCACAGTCTCAATCCCCATTTTGCATGTGAGGTAACTGAGGCACAGAGAGGTGAAGTGATTTGCCCAAGGTCATCCAGCAGACAGGTTCAAGTACTAACATTGGGTCTCACCAGTGAGTAAGGTGTTCACTGTTCACCCTTTGAAGGTGAATAATATCTCTTAGACTAAGACTTAGCAAGAGCCACTTTTTCATCTTCTTTCGAAACAGGGCAACAGAGGCAGCCAACATCACTTTGAGCCGAAACTTTTCCCCACAAAACTTTTAACCAGAGCTGCTTACAGAAGGTAAAAATTATTTGTAATTCCCCCACCTCCCATCTGAGGGAGATATTATGCAGCAGGGAAATGGATGAAATATGGCCATTCAGTGGAAGGGTGAGAAGGAGGAACAAAGAGCCTAGATAATTCACAAACAGTTGCTCATCCCCTGAATAATTGAGTTTGTCATGTTTCACGTGACCTTTTTGCCATCTTAAGAGGTTGGTTCAGTTAAGCAACTCATAGAACTGGCCCAGAGTAGCTTCCCTGGGTTGAATCCCAACTCAAAACTGTTTTAGGTCTGTGCACACCTGCTTGGGACAGAGCCTAGAAGATTGTAGTTCCGCTAAAAACGGTTTGGCAACTTCGGCAGATTATCCTGCTCCTACATGTTTCTTAAGATTTAAAGGGAAACTGTTTCCTTCTTCCTCAGACTGCCACATTAATTTGAAAAGATAAGCGGCTCCTTCTTAAGCGTGAATGAACTCAGCTGAGGGAAAGTTTCTTTTCCTCCGGAAATGTGTTTGAACCCAGTTCAAGTCAGTGAGAATTATGCTTAAGAAATTGATGGCAGTCTCGAGCATGAGTGCATCCCCAGCAAAACTGGAAAGACGTCCAAACACAGTTGGAACATATGGAGAAGGGCATGCGGGGTGAGTACCCCATTTGAGGCTGTTGCAAGATGTTGAAGCTGGGCAAGCTAGTTTTTATTTATGGTATTTAAGTGCATACTATGTGCTAGGCTCTGCACTAAGTGTTGGGATAGATAGAGAAGCAGTATGGCTCAGTGGAAAGAGCACAGGCTTGGGAGTCAGAGGTCATGGATTCGAATTTCGGCTCCACCACTTGTCAGCTGTGTGACTGTGGGCAAGTCACTTAACTTCTCTTTGCCTCAGTTACCTCATCTGTAAAATGGGGATGAAGACTGTGAGCCTCATGTGGGACAACCTGATTACCCTGTATCTACCCCAGGGCTTAGAACAGTGCTCTGCACATGGTAAGCGCTTAAAAAATACCAACATTATTATTATACAAGCTAATCAACTTGGACATAGCCACACATGGGGCTTACCGTCTCCTTGGGCCTCCTTGGGCCCTCCCTTCGGTCTTCCATACCCCACGGGACCACTGCATGGACCCCTTAGGCTAAAGTCATTCACTTTCACTTAATCTTTCTAATCTGATCCCATGGTACCAATGACTCTCTATGGCTGACTCCTAAATATATTTTTCTACTCTGATTTTTTAAATTAAGAAATACAGAGGTAGTACATATATTTGAGCCTGTATTATTCTGATCGGGTAATGAGGAGTCAAAATTAATTTTCAACAGTCTGATTCATTGTTGGAATAATTCATTACTCTTACCTGACACCAATACAGTAAATGATTTCCTATTCACCTATTTTACAGTTCATCTCTGCCTGTCATACTGAACTTAATTTTTAAGTAGAGTGAATGAACAAAACTCCAACACTACTGCCTTTCAGCCACCATATTACATTTTTCGGTGTGAACTAAATTATTCTTTGGAAAGAAATGTATCACGCTGAGGTGGTCCTACTTTAACCTCTTTGTTTAATGCAGGATTGAACTGCAGTAATGTTGCTTCTATTTTCGAGGATTTTATCTTGTCTAGGCTGCTTGGGCCCATCTTACACTCCTTTCACTTGATTTAAAGATTTAATATTAGATTCTACATCTGGGGCTAAAGATCATGAAATTCATGTTTATGCCAAAATTTCCATAGGCAGTTTCATCATTAGATTTTTGCTGTTACTTTCCACATTCATCATTAACTTCGATTTCTTCTAGGGCACAAATTAAGCACCTACTTAGTGATCTTTGACTGGATTTTAAAACTATCTTTTTATGGATTTAAAGCTATCTTTCTGTTGCCACAGGAAAGATTATGTCCTAAATGGAGAAGCTTTTCATTGTACATTCTGTTGAGGACAGAGAAGTTGTCATTACTTTTTTTATTCATACACATCTCATAGGCACACAAAAAAATCTATTGGTGGCTGATAGTGGTGAATAAAGCTAATTAAACACTGTCACAAGTTATACATGGAAGTTGTAGAATTTCCTTTTTTTTTTAACAGGGTTTAATACTAATTTAGGTTTACAATATTCTGGATGATTTAAGTTCAGTTTGGCGTGAAGGCAGGAGAAATCGACTAAAACCTTGGAGTTCTTTCCAGCCCCGTGATCCTAGATTTAAAAAGACACTCAGTGGAAGTCATTATAATAACTGTGGTATTGGTTAAGTGCTTACTTGATGGCAGGTACTGTACTAAGCGCTGGGGTAGATACAAGATAATCAAGTTGGACACAGTGCCTGTCCCTCATGAGGTTTACATCCTTAATTCCCATTTTACAGGTAACTGAGGTAACTGAGGCCTAGAGAAGTGAAATGACTTGCCCAAGGTCACACAGCAGACAAGTTGCAAAGCCAGAGTTAAAACACAGGATCTTCTAACTCTCAGTCCTGGGCTCTATTAGGCAACACTGCTTCTCCTGACCATCTTGCTGAAGATAAGTGAAACAGGTAAGATAAAAATTTCATGAGCTCCTGCCAACTCTTTAGATCTAACTCTACACTGAAATTTCTTTAAGTTCTGAGGTGTGCGAATAACTTTTTATTTCTAGTTGTAGAAGTACTGAAGTGCATCAATGCATTAGGGGCATTGTTCTTGGAAAAGCAATCTAGGATATGGCCAGAAACTAGCCATATCTAAAAGGGAGGCAATGTGGCCTAATAATAATGATGGCATTTGTTAAATGCTTACTATGTGCTAAGTACTGTTCTAAGCACGGGGGGTGGTATAAGGTAATCAGGTTGTCCCACATGGGGCTCACAGTCTTAATCCCTGTTTTACAGATGAGGTAACTGAGGCACAGAGAAGTTAAGTAACTTGCCCAGAGTCACACAGCTGACAAGTGGCAGAGCCGGGCCTAAAACCCATGACCTCTGACTCCCAAGCCCGTGCTGTTTCCACTGAGCCAAACTGCTTCTCAGGCCTGGGAGTTAGGAAAGCCGGGTTCTAATCCCTACTCCACCACTGGTCTGCTGTGTGACTTCGGGCAAATCACTTTCTCTCACTGGGCTCCGGTTTCCTCATCTGTAAAATGGGGATAAAATTGATCGAGTCCAATGAGGAACAGAAGAATGTCTAATTTGATAACCTCATATTTACCCTAGCAGTTAGCACATGGAAAGTAATGAACAAATGCTGTAATTATCATTACCACCTGAAAAATGGGTCAAGAATAACAGCCTTCAACCAAAAGGGAAGAATACGTGACTCTCGGTCCCCTTCAGCAGGTCATATTAGCTTCTGGGATAAAGCTCAGTACCTCTGTCTTGACTTTTGACTTGAATGGCCATGTCTTTTGACTTGAAGAGACAATGATGAGTTTCCTCTGAGACTTCTAGGCTCAAGGGTGGAATCCTTGTGAATCGCATCTCCACTATGTTATCCTAACTCAGATTTGAACTCAGTGAAACAGTGCCCAGAATTTATAATTAGCAATGCATAAACAACTGAATGCCGATTTTTATGCTGCTCATATCAGGGCGGTACCAACTTAGTGATGGAAAACACTCTTCTGGAGCCAAGAACAAAAGTCATTTCTGTAGGCAACCTATGAATAGCACAGATAAGAAGATAGATTTGCTAAGTCAAATGTATTTATAAATCAAGGAAATTGCATCCTGAAGACCTTTGCAGCAGCAACAATTAAGATTAAGAAAAATGGATCTTCTTATTAGTTGGGGCAAGGGTCGAAGGCTTTCTGCTCCTTGTCTCTGTGGAATTTTATTTGTAAGACTGTATTCTAGAATGATGATGGCATAGGGTGATAGTAAAACCAAAGATTTGATTGATGAGGGAGTAACACTAGGCCTGTATTCAAGGACCTGGATTGGCCAGGCTGTAGATTTTAGTGGAAGAATAATTCAGGGCAGCTCTGGAGAAGGGTTATTTCTCAAAGTTGGACTGGCCAAGAAGCAAGCTCTAAAACAAGAGCCAAGTCTGCAACAGGTTAATATCCAATCCCCTGTTTAGAAACAGAGTTCTTGTTACATGTATGACCTAGAAGGCCACTTCCAAAGGAGGATAACAAGTGCAGATTCGTTTACCTATAATAATAGACTGTAAGCTCATTATGGGCAGGGAATGTGTCTACCTGTTGTCTTGTACTCTCCCAAGTGCTTAGTACAGTGCTCTGCACAGAGTAAGTCCTCAATAAACCTGGATAATAATGGTAGTAATAGTAATTCGGGTATTTGTTTAAGCATTTACTTTATGCCAAATCATAGTACTTAGTGCCAAAGTAGTTATAAGTTAATTAGGTTGGACACAGTCCCTGGCCCACATGGACCTCATTAAGCTGCAAGCTATAAAGGTGATCTCTCTCTAGATATGGCTCGATCAAGGCGATCAATAGGGCTAAGATTACTACTGTTGTTGTCCAAGGAATCCATGAATCCACTTTGGTGATTAAACCCAAGTTCACATACAGTTTGTTCTCCAGTAACATGGAGTGTTCTTGAAGAACCTCGTGTTAAAGGAAATGTGGATTGTGACAGGATTTGATTGCCGGGTGTTTCCACACAACTAGTTATTCCCACATTGTACATTACTGGAAGAATGGCAGTTACTGGAAGAGGCACATGTTAAGGGACTTACCCAAGGTCACACAGTTGCAGTTCAGGATAAGAACCTTGGTCCAGTTCTCTGACTCTCAGACCCCTGATGTTTCCACTGGGTCGGCTACTTCTCCTTATAAGAGATTCTCCTTTGTCATGTAGATGGGATTTAAAACAAAAACAATTTCCCAAACAAATTTTGTCCCAGAGGGCTCCTCCGCCTGCTCTCCTCAATCTGTCACTCCTCCAATCCTTGGTGTTCCAATGTTTCACTCTTTCAGGGACATTGCCAATATTCCACTCTGTTCCTCCTGCTGGTCGCCCAATAAGACATTGCTGGAGAGATGCACTTATGCAAGCTTATATCTTTCTGGAAGGGAGAATTCTGGGACACTTTAACTATGCACCACAGTGGAGGAGTTACACTTTCTCAGATCCACCTTCGTCATCATCAGTGGTACTACTGAGTGTTTACTGTGTACAGAGCACTGAACTGAGAGCTTGGGAGACTACAGTAGAATAATAATAATAATAATAATTATGGTATTTGTTAAGCGCTTACTTACTATGTGCCAGTCACTGTTCTAAGCCCTGGGGTGGATACAAGCAAATTGGGTGGGACACAGACCCTGCCCCACATGAGGCTCACAGTCTCAATCCCCATTTTACCAATGAGGTAAGTGAGGCCCAGAGAAGTGAAGTGACTTGCCCAAGGTCACACAGCAAACAAGTGGTGGAGCCAGGATTAGAACCTGTAACCCTGTGACTCTTATTCTTGTGTCGTATCCAATATGCCATACTGCTTCTCAGTAAAGAGAGCAAGTCAGGACAGCACAGAAGGGAGATGAAGATGGGACTCATGATCTTAATCCCCATTTTAAAGATGAGGTAACTGAGGCCCAGAGAAGTTAAATGACTGGCCTGAGGTCACATGGCAGACAAGTGGTGGAGCCGGGATTAGAGAAGATATGATCCTTGCTCTCAAGGACCTTTTAATCCAATAAGGGAGGCAAACATTACAATAAATTACTGGTGGGGGAAGTAACTGAATCTAAGAATATGTGCATAAGTGTTGTGGGAGTGGAGGGCTGGATGAATACCAAAGAATTTAGGAGGAATAGACACAACTGCAGGGAGGGAGAATAAAATGAAACGTTGAGAGATTAGACAGGGAAGACTTTCTGGAGCAGATGTGATTTTAGTAGGGCTTTGGAAATGATGAGAGTAGTGGCCTTCTGATTCTGAAGGGGGATGGTATGAGCAGGGGGTTGACAGTGAGAGAAACAAGAGTGAGGTACAGTGAGTAAGTTGAAATTAGAAAAGCAAAGTGTGTGAGGTGAGTTGTAAGTGGGAGAGGAGTGGGATTAGGTAAAAGGGGGAGAACCGATTAAGTACTTTAAAACTAATGGTGAGGGGTTCCTGTCTGCTGTGGAGATGGATGGGCAACCACTGGAGGTTTTTAAGAAATGGGCAGATATGCATGGAATGATTTTTTTAGAAAAATGATGGTAGCAGCAAAGTGAAATATGGACCTTCTCCCCACCTTTGGACCACTGCATCTTGGAGTCGTTCTCCTTACTGGGTCATGCAGAGGCAATATGTAATAGTCTTCTGCTCGGTGGGAGAGTGGTTTAGGAAAGAGATTGGACCATCCAGTGTTGTTTGTAATGTGTGTTGAATACAGTCTGCTTCCAGTGTAATGAGTGGGGTTGGGGTGGAAATGGGATTCAATATGTGGCTGTTGTTTATGTGTCTTAAAATTTTGCTGAATTGATGCTTTAGTGCTCCAAATGATGTGAAGGAGTTACAAGCAGAATGTCACTTTAGTGCAGTAAATAACATATAAGTGATGGGTTATGTTTTCTGAGGGACTTGTCTTAAAAATGCTTTATGCTGTCCTCTGATATGCAGCAAAAAAAGCCATTTGGACCCTACCATTTAGCATTTCATTCCATTGTAAAGGGCTTTCAAGTTGGAATGAGATGCAGGCAAGCTTCTCTATAGTTCTTTTGAATTCCAAGCATACTTAAAAATCTTCACTTCTTATGAAATTCATGGTTTTTATCACTCAAGAGCACTAACTCACCATCAGACAAGAATGTGAGAAAATCAGACCATAGAATTACTTTCACTGTTTAGCAAAAAATGAAACTCTTTCACATCTGGGGGAGCTGTTCCCCTGTGGTAACTTTCCAGGGAAGGTCAGTACCTTATTTTGACGACTTCTGGCAAAATAAACTTGTTTTTTCTTCTTCTTCTTCTTATCCATAATAATTATGGTAATTGTTAAGCATTTGCTATCTGCCAAGCAGTGGGGTAGATATAAGATAAGCAGATCAGACACTGTCCCTGTTCCACGTGAGGATCACAGTCTAAAGTGGAGAGAGAATAGGTGTTAAACCCCTATTTTCCAGATGAGGAAACAGGCACACAGAAGTTGTGACTTGCCAAGGCCACACTATAGGTAAGTGGCTGAGCTGGGATTAGAACCCAGATCCTCTGACTCCCAGGCCCATGCACTATTCACCAGTCCGTGCTGCTTTAGGAAAGGTTATTTTACATAGGTACTTGTCCTACTTGCTTGATGGTATTCCATTTGCTGTCCGTTAGTCCAGGATCCTAGCTGTGCCTAAACAGTATGAAAGTATGAAATAATATGGTTTGAGTATCAGTCCTATAAAATGAACCAGCACATTTCATTGACTAGAGGACACTAAAAATACCAAAATGTTTGAGAAAGATCTAGTAGGAAACAAATCTAGGCTGGGAATCGGTGGAGAACCTGTTTTTCAACTCATGAGACAATGAAAATAACTTAAATTCTGCTTGAAGAAGGTGAAGAGGAAGAGAAAAATTGGGCCACTCAGTTGCTCTTGAAGACCCTGTCTCTCCAACGTATACTATGGAGAATAGGGGTTGGCTCGGGAGAAAGGAAGACACCAGTGGTATGCATCAGTTGAGGGTTTCTAAGATCAAGAATAAAGTCTCCCAAATGCTTAGTACAATGTTCTGCACACGGCACGAGCTCAGTAAATGCCACTGTTTGATTCATAAGGAGGGGAGCTCTGAGCACAGAGGCTCTTTCTTGTTTCTTGCTTTCTAGAGAAACTCTTCAGTTGCAGTGTTAGATTTCTTTAACCTTTCCAAACAAGCAAGTGTTTCCAGCCCAATTTCTTCTAGGGTTGGTTATTGACATTGACTATGGAAGAAGGTGCATCTTTAATGACTAGGAGCGATACTAAGAAAGGCCAACCCTCACACTATACCTCCAAGCATCTCGAGGCCACTCTTGGACCTTTGAATACTGGTACGGCCATACTAACCATTCATTAGCATTAACACTGCTTAGGTTCAAAAGCTGGCAGATAGAATGATGGCAGGTGACAGGCCAAACGAAAGATCCCCTCAGGAGTGGACGTGTCTGTTTCATGTATTTCTTCCTGTCCTTTCCACTTGGGGTGCTTGGAATTTTAAAGAACATAAACATGGAAAAAACATAGGGGTAAATTTTGGGAAAATGGATTGATGTGGTGCACGAATCCTGAGGGCTAGGCAGCACCAAGCCTGGTGCATTCAGTGTGGAAGAGGTTTCTCAAAGGTACCAATTGAAAAAGCATTTGTAAGCGGCAAGGTGTATAGTTTGCTGAATTTTGCAAGGGTGTTGTCTACTTAACCCCAGAAATTCCACAGGAAAGCTGTCTTCTGGACAGATGGTATTCCAATCCAATGAGAAGTTAGGTGGAAGGAGTCTGGAAGGATACACAGGAGAAGTAGGATGTCCAAGGACCTGCCCTAGCCAATTGGGGAGGTTCAGAGCTCCGATAAGGAACCTGTTTCCTGCTCCTCAGTCTGTGGCCCCCTTTCCCCTCTGATGTTTATAGCATGACATCATCATGAATCATTCAGTTATGCTCTGTTTGCTTTTTCAGGTATTTAAAAAACTTTGGCATGTAGCTCTCACTTAGATAACGCCTGTAGAGAGAACAGTGTGATTCGCTGGTGAATGTTCCCAAGAAGTGGTTCGTCTCTTGGAAATGCATTATTGTATTCATCTGCTGAAACTGATGAGCTTTAAGCAACCTAGAAATTGCAGAGACTGTGGTGGTTATGAAATAACATTATCAATCAAATTTATCTAGTAGTTATGGTGTACAGCGGTCTACCAAGCACTTGGGAGCATAAAATAAAATTAGTAGATACGATTCCTTTCCTCAGAAGAGTTTACAGTCTAGAGGGGCAGGAGGCATAAATGAGGGAGAAGTATTTCTGCTGATCAGAAGAGAAGGGAGAGTTATAACATGAAAGGATGAATTTGAAGAGGGGACTGGATTTCTGCCAACAACAATCTGTGGCAGGAGTAGAGGAAGCCTAGGTGATCCGGTGCTTGGGGTTTTTGGTGTGAGATCGTCAGAGGGACAGGGAAGGCAGCTGAGTTCAGAGGAGAGGGAGTAGGTGAAGGTGTGGATTTGTGCAACAGGAGATGGGAGGATGGATAGGGAGTCCCGACGGAACATCACGAACTGGGATAAGAGAAAAGGATCTCGAAAATGGAGGTCTCTACAGAGGTGAGAGAACAGTATAGAGGGGAGGGGAGGTGTGGAAGAAAAGACAGGTTAGGTGGTTGTGGTCCAAGAGTGGCATTTCAGAGATAATGAGGTTAGAGATCGTAAAGTGACTAGTAATGATGTGATCCAGGGTGTGTCCAAGTTGCTGAATGGGTGAGGTGGAATGGAGTAGAACCAGCAGAGTTAATAATAATAATGTTGGTATTTGTTAAGCGCTTACTGTGTGCCGAGCACTGTTCTAAGCACTGGGGTAGACACAGGGGAATCAGGATGTCCCATGTGGGGCTCACAGTCTTAATCCCCATTTTACAGATGAGGTAACTGAGGCACAGAGAAGTGAAGTGACTTGCCCACAGTCACACAGCCGACAAGTGACAGAGCTGGGATTCGAACTCATGACCTCTGACTCCAAAGACCGTGCTCTTTCCACTGAGCCACGCTGCTTCTGTACTAAAGTCTCAGCCGCTTCACTTAATCGGTTAAAGAATTTGTCTGAGGTCTCTATGTCCTTCTGCTTCAGCCCATTAAAGGAATCCCAATCAGGAGGTTTCCTACCTATCTCCTGAATGGCGATTAATAGGGTCTGACGAGCCTGTGTGAGGCGCTGCCAGTCTCCTTCTACATTCAAGTTCCAATTAGGATCCGCAACTGGCCAAGCCACATGGGGCTGGCCTTCACCTTCTAATTTTACGGTCTGGGCGTGTATACGCTTCCTCTCATCTCTAGTAAAAAAAAGTTCCAACAGCTCCCCTACATCTGCCCAGGTTGGAGAATGGGTCCTAAAGATGCCCAAAACTTGTCTATGGGCCTCCGTAGGATTTTGGGTGAAGGGAGGAGTATTCTGTTGCCACAACAGCAGTGTCTGGGGCTGGAATGGGATATGGGAGCGAAGGTAAGTAACCATTAACTGTCTACCCTCAACAGGGATCTGTTGATGAGATACCTGTACCGGGGCCATGACTGCAGGAAGTGGATGCACCGGTGGGAGGTAGGACGGTGGGGAAGGGCTAAGTGAGAGGGCAGTGGGCAACTGAGGATATAGTCCAGGTGGCTGAGGAGAACTGCACCCAAGAATAGACGTTTTAGGGGTGGCTAGTGCTTCTGGAACACTGGCAGGATTTTCTCTTGTTCCTGCCTCAGCCCATAAATACCAGTAACACATATCCCCGGCACGAGAGACATAGGATCTCCCGGAGTCTTTTGAGAATTTGAGGATCAAACGAACCTCCTTCAGGCCAGATATAATGGCCGGTTTGATCTTGAAACTGGGTCCATACTTTATGACACTGCAATAATTTTTTTTTCTCATCATTCCTTTTTGTACCAGAAGGACACCCTCATCCCACAACTTCTGCAATTGAGTTGAACACTCATTAGGCTTACTGTGACCTGACCCCATACTGATCAACGGTCCCGCCTAAATGATTAGGATCCTGGGATGTCTCCCAGGCCCTACCCTGGGGCGTTTCCCAGACCCTGGGACGTCTCCCAGACCCTAGTGAAACATCTTTCACTAGAAACCCTCCAACCCTGCACTGGGAGGAGAACCCTTTCCCTATTTCCGGGAAAGAAACATTGCTTACCCGCTCTCTGATGGGCGCTCCTAATTAAGCAGAACCAGGTCAAAGGAGGGAGGGAGGATCCGGGCCCTAAAAGCGTTGAGGAGTGAGGGGAAGTAGATCGCTGGGGGAGGACCTCAGAAATATCCACATGGATGGCAACGTTCCCGAGAAGGGGAGGGAAGGAGGAGAGAAAGGAATCAAAAATCCTTCAGAAAATTGGGAGGTGGAGCCAGAAGTGGGGGGTGGGCAATAGATGATGCCAATTAGTTGTAGTGGGTGACAGAGGCAGAGGACATGGGCTTCAAAGGATGAGAAAGTGAGGGATGGAGGGGATGGAATGGGCTATGTGGCACTACGATACACACAAGTGTATCATTTCTTTATAATAGCCATGCCCACAAACTCTAATTCCTTCTGGGACAAATGATATTTTATCTAAGATCAACAAATCACTGGCATGTCTTTTTTTTTTTTAACATCAGATAATGGAATCATATTTGGGGAATTTTACACTTTTAACCATTTTCTTTCTACCAGTTGAGATGGGACTGGAGAATCATCATTGCTTTAGGAAACCTGGGAGTAATACCCTGGAAAATCCTGAAGAACTTATTTTGTTGTTGTTTACCTGTGACTGTTTTTGAGGAGTATTGCGATATTGTAATCAGGAACAGAGAGAGTAAATGACATTCTAGTGGTCACTGAGCCAGAGAGAATAGAAATAGCAAACAGAGAAATAGAAATCCCAGGTGTCCCATCTCTCTCTGCACTCTTAACTGTTGAAGTTTAGTGATTCTCAATGCCATCTCTCTTCGGCTCAGAGAAGGCCCAGGCATTCAATATTGTCTACCCTTTTGAAAAGTGACAATGTAACCTTTGCTCTTCCAGTGACTGAGAGTTAAAAGCTCCCTTTTGAACCCCAGGGTCCTGAAATTTGCCGGCGAACATGCCATGTCAGGCACAACCAGACTGGCCTCGCATAAAGTCAATACTTGTATGAAAACAAATAAAATCTTAGAATACAAGGTAGAAGCTAAAGAATGCTATCATCCTTTTTCTTCCCCCAAGTTTTTCTTTACCTTGAAAGATTGTGATGGTGGGCCGATTCCATTCTTTGTCGTGTAGGTCAAATACTTGTCATAGCAGACTCTCGAGTTAATATTAAACTTAAAATTAATAGATTAGATAACTATTACATGCTTTTAGTGCCAATTAATTTAATAGCTGTTTTTTTACAAGGTAGAAAAATATAGTGCATAGTTTACTGTGGCTAGCTCTAAGATAGGTCCTTTGTGCTACAATTACCACCAATTGATTGGGCTGACACATTTAATCCCCTTTGGATTCCTCTATGATATGATGTCAGTAAGAAGTCCTTCAAACAGGGCTATTAAAAAGCACATTAAACATGCTGCTTGTTGTAAGATTTATGCTAGCTTATGCTAGAATAACAATGATGCAGTGGTATTTGTTTGAAAATGAAAGGATTATATGGTCTTTGTAAAATGAGGAATTTAGTTTTGGGGAGGGGCAGAGAAATGGTGATTTATTTTTTGTTTATGTTCCTATGAATCCTTTGATATGTCAACTTCTGTCACTAAGTATTAGGCCACTTGTAATTTCTTGTATCAACCGAGATGAAATACATTCGGCCTCAAATAATTTATGTCAAAAACTCAACTGCAGAGCATAAGCTCCAGTGCTTACTGGGAGATTAGAATAAGAATAGATTTTTTCGGCCTTTAGAAATCCACAGGTAATTAAATTTTGTTTTGTTTTGTTTTGTTTTTTTTTAAATCCATGAATATCTCTATATCCCTTAATCGCAACAGGGGTGCTTGTCTTACTTTCAGAATGTGCCAGAAAGGATCCAAACAAAGAGTGACATCTCCACAGATTTTGAAAATTCCCTTTGATTAAACGCTTGATAAAACTGCCGTGTAGGTTGTGATGATTTGGAATCTCCCATCGTAAACGATGGGCAATCCTCAGTCCAGTCACAGAGACTTGGGAACTGAGAACCTGAGCGAGGGAATTGATTTTGGCCAAGTGGTATGGGATGTGCCTGGTGGCCGTGTTCCTGCTGGGCAGTGAGTGACATTAGAGAGCAGTCGGGCAAGGGTGCAGGGCAGGGAGAAGGACTCAGAAGAATTTTAGGTACAAAGCTAGTTGAGGACCAGAGCCATGGCAGCAGAGTGTCAGTGCTGGACTGAAGCACCGTAGCCCGGCTAGAGATTTCCAGGGAAGCTGTTTCTGAAGCCACTCCCCTCTTTGCCACCCATGTTAGCCAGCTACCTTCAGGATTTATGGATTATGCACATCCCCAGTCAAATTAGAGAATGTGTAGGGGGAAAAATAGTTGCCCTCAACTGATTTTTTGGTTGTTGATGCTAAAGTGGAGGAAGCAGTAGAGTAATCTGCTGGAGAAGCAGCGTGGCTCAGTGGAAAGAGCACGGGCTTTGGAGTCAGGGCTCATGAGTTCGAATCCCAGCTCTGCCACTTGTCGGCTGTGTGACCGTGGGCAAGTCACTTAACTTCTCTGTGCCTCAGTTCCCTCATCTGTAAAATGGGGATTAAGATTGTGAGCCCCACGTGGGACAACCTGATTCCCCTATGTCCACCCCAGCGCTTAGAACAGTGCTCGGCACATAGTAAGCGCTTAACAAATACCAACATTATTAATCAAAGTTGGCAAATTATAGAAGGCAGAAGTTCAAGGTCTCTGCATTCAACATCATTAGTTAGTCCATCTAGCTTCCTGATTTTTTTTTTGGATGATGTGCTGATGTAATACCCATAGCTTAGATCAACATGTTTAAGAGAGCATTTAATAGTTTATTTAAATGGTGACAGTTTCTTTAATTGACTATGAAATGTTTGAGATTTGTTTTTAATCTCTTACCTAATTCTTCTTCTGTTAGGACTTACCTTCATAGTTTCAAAGGAGACTCTCAAGGAACTTTGAAAAGTAATTCATCTCTGAAACCAAAGAAGTATGAGGTGGTGTCTTCAGAAAAAAAAAAAAACAAAAAACCAAATCAGAGACCCATGTTTCTCAAAAGCTTTGTGAGAAAGATTATTCTTCCACTGAGTATTGGGAAAATTCAGTTGACCTAACTGCCAAGGGGTTTGTATTTTACCGCACCAGATAGTTGAGAAAGTAGCACTCTGTCCCCTGATCTGCTTTTAGAGACCAGGCCTCCTTAAAATTTCTGCAGTGAAAGCTATATCTTTCCTAAGGCATTTAACCAAAGGCGTTGTTTTTCAGTGGAGTAAATACACTTGAATAGTCTTGGTTGGGTATTTTTGATCATGTAACTACTCAGAGCATCCCTACAGGAGAATTTCCACTGAGTATTGGAAGCAACAGAAATGCAGTCTTAATTTTAATCATTGATTATGTATGTGTAAGGGATGTATAGTCTAGCGGTTGGAATATAGAGAGTAGTAAACGCCTTGAGATCAGGGGTTGTTTCTACTGCTTTATTGTACTCTCCCAAGCCAATATTCTGTGTGGAGTAAACATTTAAGTTCTATTGATTGATGAATTGATCAGAGTCAAAAGCTAGTCATAACGCTTCCTCTCCCTTACTTTTGAGTTTCCGGGTAGGGTGGCCACTGATCACACTTGGGAATGCTGGTCTTTGAGATGTATTGGGCCATGTCCGCAGCATAATATGATGACATCACACACCTATGGTGGATGCTGAGCTCTCCCAAACCTCGAGCAATTGTTTGGAGAGTCCCCTGACCCCCCATCCACTTGCTCCTAGGCCATTGCATTCATTAATTCAGTAGTATTTATTGTGCGCTTACTATGTGCAGAGCACTGTACTGAGCGCTTGGAATGTACAATTCAGCAACAGAGAGAGACAATCTCTGCCCAATAATGGGCTCACAATCTAAACGGGGGAGACTTCCGAGTCACGGAACATGGTGTTGGGGGTGCTCGGTGAGGAAAATAAAAATATCAAACATAAAGGCATCAGGTGTCCAGTCCATTCTGGACAGGGGGTAGCTCAGCCAAAAGCTGGACTTGGCAGTATAAAACCAGGTGACTGGTCACCCTGTTGCCAGTGACTCTGAGCAAATCGCTCCGCAAACCTGTAAATTTGCCAGCCTCTCAAATGAAGGGTGCTAGTGTTTAACCAAGATTTTGAAGAATGACATGTACAGAAGTGTCTAACTTTTTGAAATTCTAAAGTGTTATTCTGCAGCTGCTAAAGACTAAGATAAAACACCTTGGAGGTGTTACAAAGAAAGGCGCTGGAAAAGAAATTGCATCACTGATGAGCAATTCTTTAGTATAATTCTTGTGCCTAATTACATCTCTATTTCTAGTCTATTCTACTATATTGCTTATAGATTTCTAAGCCCGTCCTTTTGACCTGTATTTGATTTGGAGACTGTATAGGTCAAAAAGGTGAAGGTTTAGCAAAGGAAGAAACTCGTCCTGTAGTAGATTAATAAATGCTATAACGAGGCAAGCCAGAATGACTTTTTTAAGCTTTTGGCAACGCCAACTGTAAAGATTTTCAGAAAAACATAATGCTGAGAAATAAGAAGTCACCTTTACTATCATAGTCTTTACGTCCAGGATTCTTTATGATTTTACACTTAAAACACTTACCTTTTGGCAGTGTCCCTAACCTAAATAAGTAGCTGTTATTCCATACATTGACACATTTGCTGACTGAGCCAACTTCTATGCACTGATGAACTACCCACAGGAGAGTAAGACTGGCTTCTTAAATTGTGAGTTGCTAACGCAGAGACCCTTCCTAAAATGTCTTCCTATTTCCTTAGTCCATTTATCTAATTATTGAGGAGTCTGGAGGCTCTCAGCAAAAGCGATAATTGTCTTGAATGCTTAAGACCAAACCGTCTTTAAATGCTTAACTCTTGTGGGGAAACATAGACATTCTGGGATTGGAAAAAAGGGAGGTCATGGAGGTTTTGGGAAGGGTTTCTGGGAAAGTTAATGCCCAGCAAAATGGGCATAAGGCAACACAGCCATGTTCAGGGGGAGTTGTAGGGTTAAAAGTCAAACGAGTGGAGTAGGTGGTGAGAATAAGTTGGAGGAGAGACTGCTGGAAATGTGTCATTGTTCCTGGCCTGCAAGGCCAGCCTGAGGCAGTGCCCAAGGAAATGTCCTCTCTTTAGCGTCCCTCCCTAACCCTTCTTCCACTCCCTCCCCCCTCCCCACACCTCTTAGAGTAAGGGCAAGGAATGTGCCTCCTCTCAGTTTTGTTCTGTCCAAGTGCATTATACCCAATGAGCTCTCAATATATGCTATTCATAATTGTGGTACTTGTTAAGTGCTTACTATGTGCCAGGCACTGTACTAAGCGCTGGGGTGGATACAAGCAAATCAGTTTGGACACGGTCCCTGTCCCACATGGGGCTCACTGTCATGCCCATTTTACAGATGAGGTAGCTGAGGTTCAGAGAAATGAAGCGACGTGGCCAAGGTCACACAGCACACTTCACTCACGTAATGCTCACCTGCTCCCTGTGCCTCGATCTCATCTATCTCATCGCCGACCCCTCATCCCCCCACCCCCTCCAAAGCCTTATTGAAGGCACATCTTCTCCAAGAGGCCTTCCTTGACTAAGCCCACCTTTCCTCTTCTCCCACTCCCTTCTTCGTCGCCCTGATTTGCTCCCTTTGTTCTTACCCCTTTCCAGCCCCGCAGCACTTATATACATATCTGTAATTTATTTATATTCATGTCTGTGTCCCCCTCTCTAGACTGTAAGCTCGTTGCTGGCAGGCAATATTGTTGTATTGTACTCTCCCAAGCACTTAATAAAGGGCTCTGCACACATGAGCTCTCAATAAATACGGTAGACTAATAATAGTAATAATGATGGTATTTGTTAAGCGCTTACTACGTGCCAGGGAATGAACAGCAGACAAGCGGTGGAGCCGGGATTAGAGCCAATGACCTGCCGACTCCCAGGCCCGTGCTCTGTCCACTATGCCAGCTATTACTATGACTATATGACAAATATTACTACTTCTCTACTCAAGTGAGTCATTAAAACAACATGGCCCAGCACCTCTACCCTACAGCTGTCTTACCCCCGCCCTCCCCACCGCCCCCCAACCTCCTCCCGACACGCACGGGGAAGCCCGAGCTGCTCTGTCCACTGACTCTCCTCCGCAGTCATTGGGGCCACATTTTAAGAGAGCAAGAGACTCTCTTGCACCCTTCTGCACTTTGACCATGGAAGTCATAGTTGGGCCCTTTTTCTGACCCCTTGCCATTGGGAGAGCACTTATCAGTCACCAACAATGAAGGGGAGAAAGCTTTAGTCCTACCTCCAGCAGCTGACATCATGACATTCCCAACTTTAAAATCACGTCTCTAAGGTACACTTTGAGCTTCTTGAAAAGAGATGCTCTATTTATGTAATAAATGTAGAGTGTTGGGTATTATGTAATAAATGTAGGGTGCAATTATGATTATTGCACTGATTATGTCTCTGAATTATTTAGGAGAGTTATTATAATTTATTAGTTTTTTTAAAATGGCTCTGAACTCATAATGTTTTGTGACCTTGTGCTATGTTAATTAGCAGATGTCAGGTGGCAATGAGCAGCCGCTGAAAGTGAACTATTGCCCGTGGTAGCTGGGATGTGAAAAATTACATGATCCTGTATCTCTGACTCCTCCTGGAATTCTTCTATGGGGGAAAAACATCCTTCTTGAAGGGGGGAAATTCCATATTCACAGCAGCATGTGGGGTTGAAAAATGGTTTGGAGGGGTAGGTAGGATGAAATCTGGTCTAATCCCAATATTTCTCTTCGCAAGAGGAGTCAGCTAAGAGGAAAAATACAAACTCCAAAGAACGGAGGGTGATTTGACAGTGTCACCGATTTGCCCAGGTCTTTTCATCTTTTCCAATAAATTCTGTTTGTTACTCTACTTTGAAGAGTCTTCTTATTGATTCAAGATAAATTATATTCCAACTCTCGTACCAGTGGTTTTAGATTTGCTGCTAATGGGAATAAGTAAAATCCATCTCTGAAGTTTCTTTCCCAGAGAAAACCTTCTCAACCTATAGTGACAGAAAGCATTTTTGAGGGGAAATGTCACTTTCAGTAATTATTAGAAGGCGGTACTGAGTGGAAAAAGAAAGGGTTGTGATCATGTATTATCATCATTATCAGTAGTAGTGATAATAATAACTGTGATATCTAAGTGCTTACTACATACCAAACACTGTACTAAGCACTGGGGCAGAAACAAAATAATCAGATCAGGAACAATCCCTTCTCACATGGGACTTACAGTCTAAGGAGGAGGAAAAACAAATATTTAATCCCCAATTTACAGAAGAGAAAACTGAGGCATAGATAAATGAAGTGACTTGCCCAAGGTGAAACAGCAGGTGAGTGGCAGAGCTGGGATTAAAACCCAAGTAATATGATTTTAGGTCCTTGTTCTTTCCATTAGCCCATGCTTCTCCTCTTTACAATGCAAGAATATATGTTTGCTTTTGCCATATTCTAGGACAGCCGTCTGGTTTTCAGTCTGGAATTGGGAGGCGGGAGTGAGGGGAACATCACATTTTATTCTTTAGCAGCTTGATCTTTTGTAAAGTATACGCATCTTGCTATAAATTAAGTACTGAAAGAGTAGAATCATCTTTTAGTTTGAAGATGACGTGACCAACTGTGAGGATGCTTCCATGAGTGAGTTTGTGTTTGAGAGAGAATCTTTTTCCCACAGAATGTCAGCTCTTAGAGTTACATAAATTTCCATCAGTCATTCGGGATTCTGAGTTCAATTTCTATCTAAATAACCAAATCGTGATAAGGGTTAAGAGGGCAGAAGTGAATGTGTGAAGTATCATTACCATCAATGTATTTGTATGTATTACAATGTATTACTGTGTGCAGAGCACTGTACTAAGTACTTGGGAGAGTACAGTTCACTGGCGTTGGTAGACACGTTTCCTATTCGCATATTTCTGAAATAGACTGGTCTGAAATCCACTGTCTAAAAGGGAGGTAAATATTGCAACTGCCATGCTGCCTCAGGGTGGTGGTCTGCCTTAGCCTGTTCTGGAAATTGGGTGAGGGGAATGGATGGGAACACAGATGGAATTGTTCATCCTCAACAGGATATTTGAATCAGGCATAGAGATGTGGTTAGGAGGGGCTCTTCCCATTTGCTCAGAATTAATGTAAGAACAATCTCTCTCCCTTGGACTGTGGTCCCCAAGTAGAATGAGGACTGTGGATGACTTCCTTGCAGAAAGGGGGAAAGGCAGATGGGATTCATTACCATAGAGAGAAGGACAGTTAGAAAATATCAGTAGGATCTAGAGGAGTGAAGATGAGTGGTCCATAATGAGTCAACAGTGAAAACATTAAAGATGGCAGATGATACAAGAGGGTAAATGTCAAGGCCAACAATCTCATCTAATCCCAGCTCTACCACTTGTCTGCTGTGTGACCTCAGACTAGTCACTTAACTTCTTTGTGCCTCAGTTACCTTATCTGTACAATGAGGATTAAGACTGTGAGCCCCCTGGTGGGACAAGAACTGTGCCCAAGCTGATTAGCTTGAATCTACTCCAGTTCTTATTACAGTACCAGGCACATAGTAAGCGCTTAACAAATGCCATTAAAAAAATTTTTAATAATCAACCCCTATTTCCTTCAGGAATCCAGTAGTCTGAAGGTCCCTTGAAGAGCAGCACTATAACTTCTCTTGTATCGTACAGTCAATGGTATTTGAGTGCTTACACTGCAGAGCACTGTACTAGGCACTTGGGAGGGTACACTACACCAGAGTTCGTGTAGACACGTACTTTGCCCTCCTGGAGCTTACAGTCTATGTATGTTCCCTAACGTCAAGGTCCAGGGATAGGTACTCAGTAAAAGTTGTGTAAATTCATGATGGTCCTTTTACTGCTGCTAGAGACAGAACGGGGACTGAACTAGATGGCCCATTGGGCTGACCCAGTAATAAGACAGTTTATGTCCTTTTGTTGAAGGGAGGGATCTTGGCTTATTGCCCAAACTTCATTGCCTCAACTTACCTGTGGTAAGTACCCTGAAACCTGAGAGGGGAAACTCACTATGAAGTACAGTGTGTTGTTAGATCAATCATCCTTCCATTGGACATCTGAAGGCCCAGAGCCAGCTAATTTACTTTGTTGTGCAAACACTTTGGACTTTGTTTAAACATGAACACATTGCTTCTGTTGAACAAAAGCCGAGTGAGAGAAGGGCTGTGCTTCACAGTCAGTCATATGCTTTAATCCCAAGTGCGGCTGTCCGGGGAAGGTGCTGCACGACTGGAGGGTCAATCCTTCAATCTTTCCTCGATGGATTCCCCTGTTCAGATCGGGGTTTCAGCCCATGCCTTTTAGCTCCCACCAATTGTCATTGGTGCCATTTAAATAGAATTGGTGTCGGGAGAAACTTACTTTGGTGATGCTAGGTGCTCCCTGTTTTAAAAGTACCATGGGCGGAGCATCTGCTTCACTATGAGGGGCTACTAAACTCTTCCCTCTAGTATGGTAGCATGCTGAGGTTGTCTGGAAACCAACCAGAAACATACCTGTATAACAAAAATGTATTCCCTCTCCATGCTGCTCACTGAGTGGCGATTCTGCTACTCTGCACTTTTAATTTCTCTCCTGGAGGAGGTGGGCAGTCGCCTCCTCTCATCTGGAGGAGAAGCAGTATGGTGTAGTGGATAGAACACGGGCCTGGGAGTCAGAAGGTCATGGGTTCTAATCCCGGCTTCACCACGTGGCTGCTGTGTGACCTTGGGCAAGTCACTTCATTCTCTGGGCCTTATTTACCTCATCTGTAAAATGGGGATTGAGATTGTGAGCCCCTCATGGGACTGGGACTGTGTCCAACTCCATTTGCTTGGCAAGAGCCCGGGCTGGGGAGTCAGAGGTCATGGGTTCGAATCCTGGCTCTGCCACTTGTCTGCTGTGTGACTGTGGGCAAGTCACTTCACTTCTCTGGGTCTCAGTTACCTCATCTGTATAATGGGGATGAAGGCTGTGAGCCTCACATGGGACCACCTGATGACCCTGTATCTTCCCCAGCGCTTAGAACAGTGCTCTGCACATAGTAAGCGCTTAACAAATGCCAACATTATTATAATAACTGCTTAACAAATACCATCATTATCATTATTATTATTACCAAACTCTGGCACAGAGCTAAACCCGGCAGTGCCGTCAGCTTGCTGAATGTAGACTTGTAAGCTCCTTGTTTTCAGAGATCGCGTCTACCAACTCTGTTGTACTCTCCTGAGTGCTTAGTAGTAGACCGTGGGCCCAGTAGATGCTCAGTAAATACCACTGATTGAATGAACCTCTAGCAGGCACTGAATTCATGGGCCTTTGTCCCAGATTCCTGAAACTCCCTCTCTTGAACCTCAGTTTTTCTGCCAACTCATTGGAGGTGGCACTATTATTATCTCTCCTTCTCTTGCTAGGTACTACATCGGACTTTTTAAGGATTACTGGGACTGTGAATATGAAGCAGTTGGATTTGGGAGGCAGAAAGGAGCCACATGTAAGCAATATGCCTAATTAGAACTCTAAATAGACTCACCTGTCCTAAACCCTGTAACGTCCAATATCTCTGTCAATTGTAGCGGGGAGGTAAGCAGAAGGGGGTGGTACCAAGGACTCCTGGGAGAATGTTAGTAAGATGAGTAGCAGCTGAGAAGAATTATGGGGCCACTTGGCTGGGAAGGAAGAAGAAGGAAAAGCTGTAAATAGAGAATGGTTTTTAATACCCATACTGGTAGTTTAAGTCTGTTCCAGTTGCTATTCTGAGTGCATCTGTTCAGCATGGCAGTGAAGTGTTATTAGGGTAAGTTGCTGTTCCTTCATTCAGGAGTAGTTATAAAACTGTATGGACCATGGCTTTATGCTATATTTTGAGCCAAACAATGTAAACCCATGCGCTCCATGCCCTGTAAAGGCTTGCCATTTTGAAACAGGCAACATTGGTGGGGTGGACAGACCCATACTAAAATGGATCTTTGATCTTGGAGAAGTCATTTGTTTGCTCTGGGTTCTCATTTTTCTCAGCAAATTATGAATCTTAAAGGTAAACATGTTGGTAAAGTGTTGGGGGGAGATGAAAGGTTCTGTTTAAAGGTGGAGAATTATTTATTATCTCACAATTTATGGTGGATGCATTATAGCCTGCCACCTAAGTGTAGTTTATTGTTTAATTCTTATTTCATTTGCTATATATCCAGAATTCATCATGTATACTCACTTTGTAAGTTATCGATGTTGTAGACTTCAGATAATTGGCTTGTGATTTGTTATGATGTATATCTTCTCTATGCTTGGCTCTCTTAGGGTTTTAGAGGATTTGTTTTAATGTCCATATAAATGTTGAGCTTTCTGGAGAGAGACAGGCTTTCTTAGTGTGGAGTTTCTGTTTTTTAGTTTTGAAATGGATTTTGTCAGTCACTAAGTCACTTAACCTTTCAGGGCCTCAGTTTCCTCATCTGTGAAATAGGAAAGAAAATCTGGATTAACTGGTGCTTGTAAAATTCTGTAAAAATATGCTACACTGCTTTTATGCTGTTTAGACAACTGTCATTCACTGTTTGGAGCATGCAACCTGATCTGTGGATCTGCTTTTCTTTCCTTGTTGTACAATGTACTTGCTTGAAGAAGCATTTTGATTTTTCTATTCAAAGATGACACTGGGAGCCATAAAACATGCTGGGATTAGTTATGGACTGGAATAGAGAAGCATAAGAATCACAAGAAACAGTATGGCCTAGTGGATGGAGCATGGGCCTAGGAGTCAGGAGGACCTGGGTTCATGTCCCAGCTCCACTGCTTGTCTGCTGTGTGACGCAGCGTGGGTCAGTGGAAAGAGCCCGGGCTTGGGAGTCAGAGGTCATGGGTTCGAATCCCACCTCTGCCACTTGTCAGCCGTGTGACTGTGGGCAAGTCACTTAACTTCTCTGTGCCTCAGTTACCTCATCTGTAAAATGGGGATTAAGACTGTGAACCTCACGAGGGACAACTTGATTACTCTGTATCTACCCCAGCGCTTAGAACAGTGCTCTGCACATAGTAAGCGCTTAACAAATACCAACATTATTATTATTATTCCCTGTGCCTCATCTTTAAAATGGGGCATAAGACTGGGAGCCCCAGTTGTGGTGGTTAGGGGCTGAATGGGAGGGCTATAACTCAGTTTTTTGGCTAAGGGATGCAAGATTGTTATAACACCTTAAGTCACCCCCCTAGCCTTTTCTTGCAGTAGTTCTATTCATTTCATTTCCCGGTGAAACTGCTCTCTCTCTCTCTCTCTCTCTCTCTCTCTCTCTCTTTGAGCCTGAGATAATAGTGGCACATCTATCTTCTCTGCTGCTGCTGTTTGGAAAACCAAGACTAAAGTTACTGTGAGACTGGGGTTTCAGAATGATGCATGGGAGTACTAACTAAGAGTGAAGCCCAGGATTTTTCTAACTTATGTGCAGAGAGCAGAACCTGTTTCTGCTCCTTAGGAAACCTGATTCTCATTAGGATGGTGGTGTCTCATTGGGCTCCCAAGGAAACGTCTCCGAGGGGCCCTTTGGGTGAAGAAACGACAAATGGCCCTCACCAGTCCACAGAAATGGAGTTCTAAAAGGAATTCCTGTGATGAATCCTTTTCCTCATGGCTTCTGACATCTTTGCAGCTGGGTCCATCCCTGTTTTATTTTTGGCAGATCCCACAGGCAATATGGTCAATTCAAACAGCCCAACATTGGGGGTTTATGCGAATCTCCTAGCTAGCTCCTTGCACTCTGGCTCGGAGGCCAGGTCTCCCATTGTGTTCCTCGCTTCTAGTTGGAGTATGCCCCGTAAGGTTGGTGAGGGTTCCTTGTCTAGAGAGGGAATAATGGCAAAATAATGGCAGAAGCCCAGGAGAGATCATCAGTTCTCGGTTATTGAGGTGCCAGTTATTCGTGTTGGGACCCATTATTTGGGTCCTAACCTTTTCTTCTCCCTTGCTAAAATTCAGTCAAAATGCCTGTATCAGAGGTTGGTCCCTGGAATTGAAAAGAAATGAAACTCTCATCAGTTAACTTTGCTCTTTCCCAGCAGCTCTGGTAGGAGTTTGACTCGATGGGCTAAATATAATTTTTGGATAATCTGTGACTTTACGTGATCCTTGTGCCTTACAATAGTAGCCAAAAGTTAGCCATATATGCTAGCCTAATCTGTAGGGTGCAGAATTGGGTCTGAGTCCCATCACATTTCCTCAGTTAGAGCTCAGGCTTCATGGTGGGTCTGCTTGGGATTTCCTGCTCTCCGCTAGTTTGTAATCTCTTCGTTGTAGTCTCCTGAGGGCTTAGTGTGGTCTGTGGACACTCAGTAGGTACTCACATATTATATTATCAGCCATTCAAGAGAGCAGAGGCTCAAATTCACCCTGTGGGGTATTAGGTGTCTTCACATTTAGGTAAATTAAACCTTTTTAAGAGAGGCTCAGTATGGACACAGTTATACAGGAAGATATCTGTGAGTCTTTGATAAAAACTTTAAGATACCTAGAGGCAGGTTTTCCTCTCCTAGGTTTTGACCACCCCATTAAACTTTTAAATACATTTTAGGTAGCTAACATGCCCCCTCCCTCATTTCTGGTTTTGGATTTTTTTTTTTGGGTTTTTGGAGCATGATGGTCAGAACAGACTTTAGCTGGTCAGACTGCCATATGTACACAATATGTATGATTGTCCCAGAAATGCTCAGTCCACCGATACATCTACTTCACTGTACTCATCCAAGTGTGTAGTATAGCGGTCTGCTCACCGTAAGCATTTAAGGAGAAGCAGCGTGGCTCAGTGGAAGGAGCACGGGCTTTGGAGTCAGAGGTCATGGGTTCAAATCCCAGCTCTGCCACTTGTCAGCTGTGTGACTGTGGGCAAGTCACTTAACTTCTCCGTGCCTCAGTTACCTCATATGTAAAATGAGGATTAAAACTGTGAGCCCCACGTGGGACAACGTGATTCCCCTGTGTCTACCCCAGCACTTAGAACAGTGCTCTGCACATAGTAAGCGCTTAACAAATACCAACATTATTATTCAAGTAACGTTGATTGGGACCATAAGTTAGGCTGTAAGCTTGTTGTGGGCAGGGAACATGTTGACCAACTCTGTTATTGTATTCTCCTAAGCGCTTAGTACAGTGCTCTGCACATGATAAGCACTCAGTAAATATGATCGATTATCACATCCCTCCCCTCCTGCACCCTGGCACCTGCCCTATTCTATATTTTGCTTCATTACCGTAGTGATAGTAATAATAATGTTGGTATTTGTTAAGCGCTTACTATGTGCAGAGCACTGTTCTAAGCGCTGGGGTAGACACAGGGGAATCAGGTTGTCCCACGTGGGGCTCACAGTCTTAATCCCCATTTTACAGATGAGGGAACTGAGGCACAGAGAAGTTAAGTGACTTGCCCACAGTCACACAGCTGACAAGTGGCAGAGCTGGGATTCGAACTCATGAGCCCTGACTCCAAAGCCCGTGCTCTTTCCACTGCGCCACGCTGCTTCTCTAGTGCTTCATGCCCTGGTGGAACCTTGTGATCCTGCCTTACTGATGGAAGCGAAATATGACTGGTAGTTAGGACTGAAGGAATGCAGAGGTCAAAAGTAGTGTCTGGACACATAAATGTCTCTCCACCCCTCCAAGCACACAGGATATGAACTGCTGTCCATGTTAATTGCAGTCGGAATGGAGGCAGGTCTCCTTATGTTTCATCCACGCCCACATTTGGAGCCAGCGTCAGCTCGGGGACCATTCTAATTTACCTTTGAATTCACATTTTTTTAGCTGAAATGACCCTCTTTCTCTGCTTTTCTTTTGTGCAATAAGTTCCTTTTCTCAGGGAGTACCTCAGTGGAGTCTGAACTGCAAATGACATAATAGAATTTTTAACCTTTCTGCGTGGTACCAATCATTTATTCTCATAAGATCCCAGTGCCTAACCTCTGCTTCTTAAGATATCGGCACATCTATCATCAAAGCATAGGGATGGATAATGAGCAGCCATTTAAATGGCGCTAACCCCTCCATTTTCTCATCGAAGACCTCATTACACCTGCCTGTTATTAAACACATCTCATAACCATATTTTAATATGATTAAAGATGCTGCACCTCATCCTCTAGGAGCTCTTGAGAATCATCTCTGCCGGTGTTCAAGGGTTGAGGAAGGGACCCCTTAAAGTTTTGGGTGGGTTTGTGTTTCTTCCTACGGCAAACGCGCCCCAGTCGGCTACGCATGGGAGCACCGTACTGCTCCCCCAGCAAAGCTCACTTTTGTGATTGTGGGTTGATGGAAGACAAGTGAGGGGAAGGTGAGCCGTTTTTTCCTGTCTCCTCTGAGCGTGGGTCAGGAAGGAAAATGGAATTAATGGTTGGGGCTAGAGCCCCCAAGAAGGGAGTTGAAAAGAACTGAGGCTATTTTGCCAAGAGAAGACTAAGGTGGGATTTGGTAGACTTAAAGCCCATGAAGGGATATTGTGTAAGTAACCATGAGCCGCTATTCTCCATTTGGCCTGAGGAGAGTAGGCTGAAATTGCAGCAGGAAGGATTTAAGTTAGACATGAAGAAGACCTCCCTGTCTCAGAACCAGACGTCATGATAACGTGTCAGTGCACATTTCTTCATATGTCTCTATGTATTTATGTATGCATACATAGTAGTCTCACACCCGATATAGGACAGTGGTTATTAATACAAACCTGAATACTATACATAGAGATGTCTACACATTAGGTCTATGAATACAGGTGTTTGAATCCCACTTCAATAAAACGTTCAATACCGTAGGGGATGTTCAAAATGTAGATTATATGAATTCAATTCAATTTAAATGCAATTAATTCTTCTGTCCACTGTCGAACCTCAATTATCCAGACCTAGATGATCTGAAGTTTTAATTCTCTAAAATTGGCTCGCATCTACTGCCACCTATCGCCCCCACGGCAAACTCCCCTCCCAGGCCAAGCCCTCTATTATCAGAGTGAATCCCTGGGTGCCCCGAATGTGCCTGGAGAAAATCAAGCTTGGATCCTATTTTACTTTCAAGTCTATTAGCAGGTATCATTACATGATGCATGTTGCCTTCCAGGAGAGATACACAGGCATGGTATGCATGACTCAAAAACAATGGTTATTTACAGCCCCTAGACATGTCCTGGCACAATTCACGGGTTTCAGGGGGAAACACATTCATGATTTTAATGCAGATGTGGTCATGAAATGCCCCCCCACCAATGTTCCCCCCTCCCCCCCCAACCCATCTTCTTCTAATGTTGTTTATATTGAGAACCAACCGCAAATTAGAGGAGGAAAACAAGGGGGAATTTTATTTTATTTCCAGTAAAAATAATTTGGGGGTACTTTAAACATTGCTCATCTGTAGGTAATTTCTTCATTCTGTAAGTGCCCCTGGCATTTGTATACGTTTGCCTCTAAAGTGTATATGATGTTTACTCTATGAATTACCTTGTTCTAGTGCCTTTAGTAACTAAAAATTGCATCGGATTGAATTCTCTGCTAAACTGGCCATAATTCTTATCACTGTGATTCTGGAGAGGGTCGATAGGATGGAACAAGAAAGAGGGCTGAATTGGATAATAAATAATGATAGTGATATTCATTAAATGCTTACTGTGTGCTGAGCACTGGGGTAGATCCAGGAGAATCCTAGCCAAATACAGTCCTTGTACCACGTGGGGCCCAAACCCTATGAGCAAGGAGAGTGGATGTCTCATCCCACTTTAGAGATGAGGAAATGGAGGCACAGAGAAGTTAAGGGATTTGCTGAAGGTCACCCAGCAGGCAAATGGCTAGAGCTGAGCCTGGAACCTAGGTGTCCTGACATCTACTGCCATGGTCTTCTCCGTAGACCATGCTGTGTCACAGCCGTGAACCCACTAGGGGTCACCCTACCCATAAAGAGATTCAGCTCTATCTTTGGATGAGATATAGGACGCCCCCGCAAGGAAATCCCCCCTGAATCCTCAGCCCACTAGACTCTGGATGCCTCACTCTCCCCCGTACCTCCAACGATCTTCCATATTGCACTTATCCCAGGCCTAGTACCCGCATTTCACTTGACACTGCTCCTGGTCGCCCAATAAATCATCGCCAGGCCGACATTCTTCAGACAGGACGTTTACTTCCACGGGGGGTAGAGGAGTAGAAGATTTTAGAGACTTTACTTCCTTGACAGTTTTAGCACCCAGTTCCCAAGGACCAAATCCACACCCATTTTTCCTTCATTGAGTTTTAGGGCCCACTCCACTCACAGTGGGCACAGCCTCGGGTTTACCAGCCTTCTTAGGCCTTGGTTTCAGGAGATAGAGGCCTGCATCTAAATTTCTCCTTTCTTGACCTCATCTGGTGCTCTTGCATGCGGTGTATTGTTTGGCGCCATCGTGGAAATAAGCTCGCCTGAGGCCTAAGAGAAATAAGATAGGCCAAAGGAAACGACCTAGGGCCTAAAGGAAATCAAGCAGACACCAAGCTCTCCTTTCTGTTCCCCGTTTCGTTTGCTCTTTGTGATGCCTGATTCTGGGAGGAACCCTGAGCATCTGCCTCAGGCGGGGACTTGTTTCTCAGTCCTGATGGTGCCTCCCTTAGAGAATGACGGGTGAGCCTCGGTCCTAGTGACACGGGGAGCGGTGGGAGAAGCAGAGTTGGTTTTAAAGGCAGGGGAATCAAGTGGTCTTCCAGGGACTCCGATTTGATGGGGCAGAGGTTCTCCAGCTCCCAGGCCACAACGGACCCTGAGGTTGTCCTACCTCTCTTCTCCCTTTCTTTCTTGGGCTGAGGGCAGTGTGCTGGGTTTACTGGTTCTGTTCTCAGGGTGGTGAACCTGAGCTCATTAGCACGCACATAGAATAATAACTGTGATATATGTTGCATGCTTACTACATATCAAGAAACATACTGAGCGCTGAAGTAGAGGCAAGACATTTAGGTGGGAGACAGTCTCTTTCTCACAAGGGTTTCACAGTCGAAGTCAGAGGGAAAACAGTTATTGAATCCCCATTTTACCGTTGATGAAACTGAGGCGTAGAGAAGCGACTTCCCCAGGGTCACCCAGGAGGCAAGTGGCAGGGCCAAGATTAAAACTTAGGCCCCCTGACTCTCAGGCCCATGCTCTTTCATCTCTGCCATTCTGCTTCTCCCAAAGGGCCTACCTCTCCTAAGTGCCACCTGACTGGAGGTGAGCTATCAGGTCAGCAGTTGGAGAGCTATTGACTCACTCCACTTTTCCATCTTCTCTCCACTCCCAACCCCTCCCAGAGGAAGGTTGGGGACAGGTTTGCAGGGAAAGGATGAGAGAGAGACTCTTCTCCCCTTTGCCTCCAGAAAGGCACATTGTATCTGAGATAGAAAGGAATTAAACCCCAACGGGCAGCAAAATCGAAGACCTGAACCCAGCGCTGTGACCTCCCGGTCCTGCTTTCTCTTGGCCCGAGCTGGGAAGCAATGGCTTGTTGGGAGCTTTATTGTTACGGAAGGATCTGCTGAGCTGCCTTAATGTATTTACAGTCAGTTAGAGGAGAAGATTTCAAGCTAACGGCAAGGGCATTTGAGGCTGAGGGCCCTGGTACAGCCTGGAACCAGGCCAGCCTCTTGTGTTATCCCCACCCCAGCTTGGCATCGGGGGAGACTGACATTTGGTTTGCTTCGCAGAATCCTTTTTCAAAATCGAGGGTTCACTAGGTGGCTTTGCAATTTGAGACGTCTTTCAACCCTCCCCATGTTAGCAACCACAGCAGAGATGCACTCTAAATACACACTAAATGGGAGTTTTGGCCCAGGAAATGACACCGTCAGCAATAGCGGAATCTCTGCCAATGAAGGGCAGTGATATAAATGGTGATGGAGACAGGAGAGTACAGCAGATTTTTTTTTTCTCTCCTTATTCCCCGGCACACTGAGGCTCCCACCTGTTGCATCAAACCCTCGGCCTTCTAAATCAAATCATTTTTCATGCGGATGTCCCTTTTACGGTCAATAGACTGCTTTGGGACCAGCCCCCACTGCCCTCCCAGCCCCCATTAATTGAGAAGGGCCCATCTGTCAAGGAGCAATTAGAATCAGTAGAGTCTTATCTTTGTATCCATCGGGAGAGAACAGTCGAGCCGAGTTGGCTGAAACGATCTTCATCCCTCTTCCCCCGACTTTGGCCCACTGGGCTGAGATGTGGTGGTTCCAAGCGAAGTCGGGTGTTTGCTCTCTCAGGGCTACTTCCCGAATTGCATTCTGACCGATCGGAGCGTGGAAGACGGGAAGGTGACTTCCTGTCTCTTCTGGTCTCCAACACCAGGTTTCCCTTCTTCCTCTGGCCAGCTCTGTTACCCCCCAGCCACATCTTCCACCCAGTCAATCAATCAGTCAGTGGATTTAAGTGTTTACTGTGTGCAGAACACTGTACTGAGCAGTTGGGAGAATACAATACATTAGAGTTGCTCGACACGATCCCTGCCCTCAAGGATTTTACCATCTAGTGGAGGAGTTTACAATCCACCGAAGGAGTTTCGGAAGTAATACCACACCAGTTTTGTAAAGGATCCATTTTGCACCTAGTTCTCTTATAACATGGGGTTGTGTTCTTGGAAGACCTGAATTCTAGTATACAGCCCTGTCCACTACGCATCCAGACAGGTACCCAAACTTTTCCTTTCCGTACCATGGTACGCTATTGCCATTCAGGCTTGGGCTATCAGACGGCTTACCTAATCCCTTAGCATTCTAACCAGAACCGCCTAGTGTAAACATATGTTCTGGCGGAACTGAGTACACGTATTTTTTGAGCTGACTCTCTAAGTGGAGAGTCTTGAATGTTAACCCCTAAGGCGATGGCAGGTGAGAGCCCAAATAGAAAATCTTTACCTCGAAGCATGAAAAGAGGTGGAGGTGGAGTTGGTTGAAGGAGCAGTTACTGTCACCATCGTCACTGATATTTATACACAGCAGCCTTCTCCTCACCCCCTCATGAATCCCTGCAGAATCAGTGGACTAGAAGCTGAGAAGAAACTGTCCCCAAAGACTAACTGGAGAGTCACATAAAAGAGGCTTATTTGTTTTTGCTTTTGCCGCCGCTTCCTGATAGAGCTTCTAGAATGTTAAGCTCGTTGTGGGCAGAGAACGTGTCTATCAACTCTGTAGTATTGTACTCTTTCAAGCCCTTAGTACAGTGTTCTGCACATAGTAAGTGCTCAATAAACACCGCCGATGATGATGATACAGCCTAATGGGTAGGTGCCCCCATTAGCGTATGAGCTCCCTGTGGGCAGGGAAGACATTTTGTGCCTCCTTTATGCTTATTACAGTGTGTTGCACTGAGAAGATTCTTGACGAATGTCATTACCTAGTACAGTCAGTTCCCAAACAGCCCTTATCGAACACTGTTGATCAGCAAAACTAACCTAGGAAGAAAAAGCTGGCTAAATCTATGGCTTGAGTCATCTTTCTATTTTGTGTGAGCATTTTTATTACACCCAGATTAATTGATTTTAGGCCAAGGCAGGTGCTTACTTCCTAGCTGACATGTTTCATTGAGTCTAGTACTCTCAGTACCTGCTAGAAAATGAGACACTTTGGGAGGGACATTAACTCCTTGAGACCCCTAAAAGATCATTTCGTACACTGCTATAACCACAGCTTACTACCAGGGAGCAAATGTAAGCAATGGGAGAATATCGTGTCTTCTGGCATACTAATGTGCTTTCCAGAGCTAATCTCATTATTTCTTACAATACCCTGAGGAAATAGTTAGCAAGTAGTATGACTTAATTTTGCATCTAGAAGAATTGAAATGTGGAGATTCAGAAACTCCCCTCCCTCTGATCTCAGAGCAAGCCAGCAGCAGTCAGTGGATTTTTGGTCTCAAGGAACCTTATACCAATATTTCCCTCCCAGTAGAGGTTTTTGGGATCACTGGTAATGCAGCGAAATAGAAAAAGAGAATACTGAAGAGAAGATCCTCCCAGAAAAGTTGGGCGGCTTATACTGTGTTTTTACTTCCAAAATGGCATTTCTCTATTCTTAAATTAAACTGAAGGCCAATTTTGTCCCTGCTTGCAGAGGGAACCTAAGGACCCAGTTCCTTCTAAAGGAATCTTGTGGTTTTTCACAAGTACACAACGGAAATCTGCTGGCTGTAAGAAGGAAAAGTAGAAACTATTATAAATTAATAAGTAGTGTTTCTCTGGAGACAGTACTATGCAGAACCTAGATATTAGAACAACATATGTGTTAGTTACCATTTGAATCACCCACCTTGTCTTTTTATGGATTAAAAAAAAAAAAAGACAACCCAACACAATGTAACCAGGATTTTTTAAAAATTACTTTCTGTCAGCTGTGGCACGTTTAAACACCCTAAATATTTCAGAAGACAGTCAACTTCAATGTTTTAAATAAGATTTAATAAAGAGTTGCATGTTCAGACTTGCACAGCCCTCCTTTTGTCTATAGTTGGCAATGCACGGCTGTGTGTGTTTGATTGTGTAGTTAGGGGTTTTAATTACTTACCTGTTCTAAACATACAGTTTTAACTGTTTATAAAGAAAAAAATACATTTTTTTTTTGCTACACTCAAGCTGCAAAATGTGATCCAAACACTAACATGTGGTCTGCCAAATGGTTACCCACATACAGCATCATGGGGGGATTGAAAAAAACAAGCTAATTCTTTCAACTTGAAACTATGTATTTAAGGAAAGGCCTGGCTTTATTCTTTAGCTTTCGGGGACCGTGTTCATCAGAGACTTGGGCTGGCTTTCTGCACCGAAAGGTAGGGCCAGGTTATGCACTGCTTGTTTGCCCTAACTTTTCGGGGCCCTCAAAAATGCCAACAGTGGAAATACCCCTTGGTTCTGCAAGCAGTTAAGATATTATCTTCCATTAAGATGATCATTACCGTCGAAATAATTTCAGCGATACTATTAGCAGCACGCCTGAAACATCCTTATTAACTTTTTCTTCTTTTGTGGTCCATCTTTTATCAAGTTCTATCTGAATTCAGCATCTGGACTGGCTGCCAATACTAAATATCATTTTAATAATAATAATACGTTGCACTTTTAGAGCACCTTTCATCCGAGGAGCCCAAAGCACTTTACAAACATTAATTAATTAAGCCTCATACAACACCCCTTTGAGGTAGGTATGCCCTGGTACGGTACAAGATGGTTCAAGTGGCTTTATTTCAGTCTCGCCCACTCCCGAGCTTAAATAAAGTCCTAACAAAGACTCTCCCGCTCCGGGGTTAAACAAAGTCCTGGATGAAAGCATTGCTTCCTTTGCTGGGTTTACACTGCTTGGACTCCTCTTACAGCCTGGTCCCACCCCTCCCTCAGCTTCCTCCTGTGCCTTTAATGTTGGCCCTTGATTACTGATGGCCTCTAGCTACAGAAGCTCACCAGAATCTTTTAACATCTTATTGCCTGGCCTCTACTCTAGTCAACTGTTTCCCCGGGGAACCCCGTTTTCCTTCTTTCTGTTACTCGTCTGGCTCCCCAGCTGGATGTTAAACCCCATGAGGACACAGCTCCTACCTACAGAAGCTCACTAGAGTCTTTTAACATCTTCTCGCATGGCCCCTAATATAGACAACTCTTTTCCAGGGAAGTTGGAGACCAGTGGCCCCAAGGAGCACCACCTCCCTCCTATAACTAGACTGTAACTCAGTGTGGGCAAAGAACATGTCTTCCAAACTTGGTCATACTGTTATACTCTCCCAAGTGCTTAGTACAGTGCTCTGCACCTAGTAAGCACCAAATAAATATGATTGATCAGTTGATTTGGTCTGCTAGCTCCCTCGTTCGACTGTAGGCCCCTTGTGGGAAGGGAACATATGTCTTCCGTTCACCACTTTCCCAGTGCATTGTAGCCAGTAGGTCCTCAATAGCAGTGGTATTTGTTAAGCATTTACTAAGTGCCAAGCACTGGGTTAGATAAAAGAGAATCAGATCAGACTCAGTTCCTCTCCTACAGTCTAAGTAGGAAAGGAGAACAGGTCCTTAATCCCCATTTTGCAGATAGCACTCAAAGAAGTGAAGTGACTTGCCCAAGAACACACAGTAGACAAGTGGCAACCATTATTTTTACATTGGGTCCTCAGGGGAGGAGCATCTGGACTCTTTCAAGATAGTTTGAGGGAGGCCTAGAGAGGACCTCTTTGAGGAGCCGGGTAGCCTAGTGGAAAGAGAGCATGGACCTGGAAGGCAGAGGAGCACTAGACTGTAAGCTCATTGTGGGCAGGGAATGTGTCTGCTAATTCCGTTGTATTGTGCTCTCCCAGGTGCAGCGCTTAGCACAGTGCTGTGCACATAATAAGCACTCAATAAATACCATTGATTGATCTGGGTTCTAATCCTGGCTCGACCACACTGCCGTGTGACCTTGGCTAAGTCACTTTACTTCTCTGTGCCTCAGTTCCTCATCTATGGAATGGGAATTCAAGACCTGTTCTCTTACTTAGACTGTGAACCCCATGTGGAGCAGGAACTGCGCCCAACCTCATTAACCTGTATCTACTGCAGCATTTAGCACAGTGCTTGGTGCACAGTAAGCACTTGACAAACACCAAAATTATTATTTATATGACTATAACTTTGGGGATTCTAGGAAGCCTTGTCTAATGTTCCCAGAGGAACTGATATGCCCTTAAACCAGTTCTGGGATTAGTAGGGCAATGAGCCTCATTACTATTAAATTTTAATGGTGGGGCCGTGAATCGGTTCGTAAACTTCTTTTCAGTGTTAGAAATAGACCGACTCCTATTCATGCCTCCCAGCCTTTTCTTACAGTTCATCAGAATGGGAGCGCAAGAGGCCGAATGTGGCAATTGGAGGAGATTCTGCTAATGACCGGATCTAGACAATAAACACAAGGACCACCTTTCTCTGCATATTGGCAAGCAGTGAAAACATTCCCTCCTTCCACCTCCCAGGGTTCTTTAGCTCCAGCTTCTGTTTATACCTTTAGTGAATGCAGCAGAGGTGAAAGAAGAAAAGGGTCCAGTTTGCAAGAAGCTAGAGTTGGACCAAAAGAGCGATTTGATCATCTGACAAACATCCAGACTTGGAAGCCTGGGGTTGTACCCACGTTAATGTGGGTCAACCGGGGTGTGTTTTTTTTCCCAAAGCCGCCAGAGTGGGCATTTGTCAGAGGTTATGTGGTTACAGTGTCACACGCCTCTTCTCAAGTGCTGAGGCCTTGATATTTGACCTTTTGCCCAATCCATACCTGAGGTGTACTTCTATGACACCAAAACTGTACACCCGACCTCAACCTATCATGGGTTATTGCTTACATAGTGCATCTGTTATTAATGCTTAGTCCAGCTTCCTGAAGGATCCTTTAGACAAAAGCAGCTTTTCATTTCCTATGGTTAATTTAGCTTGTTCAGGTCCTTCAGAGGTCTCATTTCTGAAAACAGCAGTCTGTGCTACACCTGAAGGTGTAGTCTTTATCTGTCACTTAGGAAGCATCGATAGTAGTAACGGCTCTGCTTCTCTTCCATTGTTTTCCATCCAAGGCTCTATTTAGAGGCAACGCTTGAGCGAAGCTGCCGTGGAAACTGTGAAACCCAGGCTAGACCACGCCAGTATCTTGAGATGGATCGGCATTACAATTTCAAAATGGTGCTTGGCATGTCCAAGAGATGAGAAGAGAGACTGAATCCCATAGACAGCTTTTTTCGCAAGATGATGTGGATTGAACCCACATCCACCCATGAGGTTGTCTAGAGGCGGTCTGGCCTGGTGCAAAGAGCACAGGCAGGGGAATCAGATCTGGATTCAATCTCCAGCTCCGCCACTGGCCAACTGTGTGTCCTAGGGCAAGTCACTTCACCTATCTGGGTTTCTGTTTCCTCATTTGTAAAGTGAGCCAAAGATCTGTGATCTTCCTACCGTAGAAGGGACATTTCCCCCAAGCTCTTTTGCTTCTGAATCTCCAGAACATTTCCAGGGCCATCAAACCCTTAAGTACACGGAGCACTTTTGATCGGAAATATAAAGCATCAGATTCTCACCACAATGACTGAGAATATCTCTGAATTAACTCCTGCTTGTGCTAATGAAGCGATGGGTGTCGAGATAAAGCTGTGCTGGGCTAGAGGTGTGGGAACCTCAGGTTCATGTTGGGTTCAGGCAAGCCCCCGAAAGTTCAGATGTTTATCTGAACCCGCTCTCTGGAGAGGAAAGAGGTCCAGGACTCTCATGAATGTGAGCCTTTTGGGAGATTCCTGGCCCTTCCTTTGCGTTTTCCCTTTGGAAAATCCCTGGTTGGAGGTACTTTCCCTTCCAAGACCTGTGGAAACGATCACAACTTATCAAAATGGATCAAAGCTCCGTCCCCTCCCCCGACTCTTTGCTGTGGTACAATCTGTACTTGATAGGAGCATTAAGCTGTGAGTTGGTGCTGGGGAGGAAATGAGTTGTTAAACCTGAACTCTCTCTCTCAACTCCCAACTACCTACAGTCCGTGGCCTCTCACCTTCTCTCTATTTTTAAATTGGATTTCGAGCCATTTTCCTGGCTCCCAACCGAGTGCTTACAGGAAGAATGTAGCTACATTTTCAAGCCACAAAATCTGGTTGGGTTAACCCCAAGCACTTAGGTACAGTGCTCTGTACAGGGTAGGTGCTCAATAAATACCATAGTGGTTGATTGGATTCATTCGGTACAGGAGGCCAAGAGTGGGCAAGAGAGGAAAAGCCTGGGAGCCTGCCACTGCACAAATGATTTCTCATTCATTAGGTGGACTTGAATGGAACAGCCAGGCTCTTTTCTGGAGCAAGCCCATTCCTGTCCAGGTAGTTGGAGAGAAAGCAGTACCGACAACTTGGCCTAGTGGAAAGAGCCCGGGCCTGGGAGTCAGAGGACCTGGGTTCTAATTCTGACTCTGCCACTCGCCTACTGTGTGACCTTGGGCAACCGTGTCACTTCGCAGTGCCTCAGTTTCCTCATCTGTAAAATGGGATTGGGTCTGACCCGAGAGTCTTGTATATGCTTGGCACCTAGGAAGCGCTTAAGGAATATGATGATGATTATTGATTACAGCAGCGGAGTCGGCTCCTTCCCACATCCGTTGCTGAGTTGAGGTGGATGAGCTGTGCCTAGTTGAACCTGCAGGAGCGCCACCCACCAATTCTGGCTGCGTGTTTGTTGTTAGCAACTTCACCGCTTTCATGCTACCTTTGGTCTTTTCCTTAGGAGCCCGTGGCAGGGAGCTGGAGGGCGTGGAGGAGATTGGAAGATTTACAAAACAGAAGAAGGAGGAGGAGAAGAAGATGTCAGAAGTTGCAGCGGGGTAGGTGGCACTTTGGAAACTTCTGACGGAATAAGATGAGCTCTCTGGCAGACAGGCCTCGTAAAGCCTCTGAAGGTTTGGGCTCTTCTCTCTCCTTTTCTCCCTAAACTGTTCTCTCTGGAGGGCTCTAGTCATGCTTTAAATATGCAAAAACATAATTCTGGGTAAGAGGTGGGAACGGTGCTACCGCTTGTTTTCAGGAATTCCATTTGCTAGGGGGCTCTGACAGGCAGGCGGCGTTCCCTTGTTGGGCTCTCAGGTTCAGAGGAGCTTTATGGAAAAGCTCCCACCACCACCGTCAAATGGGTCTCTGTAGAAGACCTGGCTGGGGTTTTGTCCTTCCCCTCTGGACTCTGGAAGGAGGGGCTGCAGGAGAAGTAAGTTAGCAGCCATTGAGCTCCCTACGGACAGCTGGGCACCATTCAGGATCTGCCCCCCTGCCCTGGTGTCTCCCTGTCTTTCGTACCACACTTTCCCCCTTGGACTTTCTCCCATCGCCCAAGGGAAGGCCCAAGTGGACAGAAGAGAGCCACAGGGGTCCTAGGGCAAGCGGTGGGAACTGGGAACTGGGAATGTGGGCAATATTCAGACCATGCAGGGTTGGCCCCTAGAGAATGCTGGACACCCTTTACCACCTAGAAGCCATAGGTGTATGTAACATAGTCATGTCCTAAAGAACATGGTTTTCAGAGATCTACCTAGGTGCTAACTACCGTGTGTGTGCGCGTGTGTGCCCGTGCTCTGTTGGTAATGAGAACCAGGAATATGCAAAATTTACATTGTAGTCCTCATGTTTTTCTAATGCTGCGTACGTGTCTAAGCATACAACTGTTGCTTCCAGTGCCACATCTTGGTGGTCCAGGCAGAGTCGTTTCATCAGAAAAATATTTCCTAAATCTGCTGTGACGTTCTACTGAAAATGCGTAGTGAGAATGTGTGCTGGTCAGAGCGTGTGGACCTATGTGTCTGCCTTAGCTCGCTGATTTCCTACTACAACCTGCTCTTTTCTCTCCTACCTTCATCAGTCTACTCACTACCAACGCTTTGGAACTCCCTCCCTTTTCATATCTGGCAGACCATCAATCTCCCCACCTACAAATCCTCATTAAAATCTCATCTCCAAGAGGCCTTCCCCGACTTAGTCCTCATTTTTTCTATTCCCTCTCCCTTGTGTGTCACCCTTGAACTTTGATTTGTACCCTGTAAGCAGTAGTTACTCACCTCACCCTCACAGCACTAATGTACATATCCATAACTTATTTTAATTTTAATTTTAATGTCTGTCTCCTCCTGTAGGTTGCAAGCTCTTTGTGGGCAGGGCATGGATCTACCAACTCTGTTGTTTTGTATTCTCCCAAGTGTTTAGTACAGTGCTCTGCACACAATAAACACTCAAGAAATACAATTGACTGATGTCTAAAACTGCTGTGATGGAGGAGGGGGGGTGTGACCTTGGGCGAGTTGCTAAATTTTTCTTCTCTGTGCTTCAGTTTCCTTATCTGTAAAATGGGGATTAAGACTGTGAGCCTAATGTGGGACAGGGACAAATCCAACCTGATTTGCTTGTATCTACCCCAGTGCTTAGTACGGGGCCTGATGCATATTAAGCGCTTAACAAACATATATGCATTCATTATTCTTATTAGGTAGGGTGGAGACTCTCCCACCAGGTCAGGGAGATCAAAGTCAGTTTGAAATAATGTGGCCTAGTCATTCTTGGGAAATTGGCCTGGAGCTTGTGCAATGCCCATTGTGAAGGCCATCAAACGGGCCATTCGTGATGCCACCTTCTCGACAACTATCAATATCTCCTGGGCTCCTGAGTTGATATTTCCCAAAGGCGATTCTCTGGACGGTTTGTTCTGGAGGCTGCAGATAGCCATCTGCTACCGTGAATCTGAGAAAAGCCCAGCCAGTATTAAAGCCGGTGTTCCACTTCTGGATTCCAACCAAATTGAAGTCATAAAGAAGTGCTCTGGTAGTGGGAATGGTAATCTCCATCCAGGCATAGTGGTTTGAAATTCCTCTCCCTGCCCTGAAGAGGTCCATCAACCAAATATATCTTCCTCAAACAGCCCCTTAAAAGGTTTTTTTAATATTATTATTATTATTATCCCATTTCCCTAAGTTTGGATTTATTCAATATTTGATTATCTCCAACCTACACCAGCATTTATTGGAGCACTTGGAACATAAATAAATACTGAAATACCATAGTAATGAAGATAATTAAGTTTTTCTTCTTTTCCTGAGAGCAAGTTGAAGACTAAAGCCATTGTGTTCATTTAACTGAGTGAGAGGGCAGCTATCCTGGCTGTATTTCACTCCTCTCCCTTTCCTGCTACCCCCATAAGGAGAGTTTGGTTTATAAATCAATTTGGAGGTTGAGGCTCTATCTTTCTTCCCAGTCTCCATTCATCCCAGACTTGTTCCGAATGAGCACAGGATGCAGCGGTACCTTTCAGAAGCAAAGATTCCCCCTCGTCCAAGGGAGATTCTCTAGGGACCTCCAGTGGATAGGTGCTTGATTGCCGAGAAGCAGAGTAGCCTAATGGAACGAACACGGACTCGGGCGTCTGAATACCTGGGTTCTAATCCCGGCTCTGCCAGCGTCTGAATACCTGGGTTCTAATCCCGGCTCTGCCACCTGCCTGCCACGTGATCTTGGGCAAGTCACTTCTTTGTGTCATCTCATCTGTAATAGCAGGGAATTAATACCCGCTATTCCTTCCCCTTAGACCGTGTAGCCCATGTGTGACAAGGATTGTGTGTGATCCGACTGCATCGTATCTGACCCTATGCTTAGTAGGGTACTGACATAAGATATGAGCCTGAATCCCACAGTTAATATTACTGCACCAGGGTGATCCAGCCTACTGGCTCAAGTGGCATGATCAAGTTCTTCTCTCTCACTCTGCTGCTCTCCCACCTGGCTCTGAACCCAAGTTGTCTGGCTCTAATTGCCTCCAGAGAGAGCAGGGTAACTTGGAATGGAACTCTGTGGAAAAGCAGCCTTCTGTTGGTACTTCTCCTGTCCCCCAAATTCCAGTTCTGTCTCTGGCCCTAATGCGCCCTGTAATTGTCATCTGTAATTTATTGTAGGGCCTGTCTCCCCCACTTAGGTTGTAAGTTCCTCGGGGATAGGATTGCACCCGCTAAGTCTAGTACAGTGCTCTGCACAGAATAAGAGCTCAGTACATACAATTATTCAGTGTTCATAGAGGGACAGTTGAGTCCAGGTTTTGTGGAGAAAGGCTCTGTCTCAAGGAGAGGGGCTAGCAACACTGGGATTATTTTAAATGTGTTAAGGACAGGTGCGTAAGCTTCTTCCCTGAAAATATCTCACTCTTTTCTCTCTCTCTCTCTCTCTCTATTCCCCTTCCACTTTCTTCTCTGAAAGTACAAAGTTATGTGTGTGAGGTTTGTATGAGTTTTATTCATTCATTCAGTTGTATTTATTGAGAGCTTACTGTGTGCAGAGCACTGTACTAAGCCCTTGGGAAAGTACAGTACAACAATAAATAGTGACATTCCCCGCCCACAGTGTCTTAGGGGTGTTTTCCACCCTTGCAGTTTTTTACTGGATCCTCAGTTCTCATAATGCAGATCTTCTGAACAACACCTTTGGAGAAGTTTCATTTTCACTTTTGTTCATATAGCTCAATCACTGCTGAAGTCAAGCAGGGAACGTGAGGACTACTCCTGGCAGACTGAAAAGCAAAATGAAATTTATTGCTGAAAAATTATCTTATATCTCTCTTGTCCCTGGCAGAATCAATCAGTCGATTGTATTCATTGAGCACTTACTGTGTGCAGAGCATCGTACTAAGTACTTGGGAGAGGACAGTGTAACCCAGTAGGTAGACACGTTCCCTGCCTACAGCCATTGTACAGCCAAGACAGAACCATTACATTCTGTCTGTAAGAAATTCAGCACTTAGTACCATGCCTGGCACATGGGAAGTGCTTAACAAGTATGATTAAAAAGAAAAAAAATGCCAGTTTTATCATAAAATGTGCAACCTTTAGGGAGAAACACAGGAACAGTTCACAGTATCTTGAATGATGCCACACCCTGAATAATGCTAAGTGCTTAAAAAACAGTCAGCAAATGTTTGTTTTAAAATGTGAATGCCTTCCCATGCCATTTTGGTCCTCATGATCTGTGAAATGGTTCATAAGTGTGTGAAGGGAAGACAAGAAGAAGACACAGAACTACTCTTGTCCTTTATTTACTGTCCTGTTCTTTTTGAAAGGCCAGCTTCATCAAAGTGTCTCGAACTATTCAATTTGTTTTTCCCTTACCAGACCATTAAAGGGAACTGTCAAGTTAAACTTATAACAAGAGCCCGTGAAAAGGAAAGTCTACAGAGTGCTCCATAGTCAAGTTGACTGAAGGGATTGGACAGCTTCATACTGGGTATTCCAGCCTGAAAGAGCAGAAGATACATTTTGTACTCAGACAGAATTACCATCAGATTCCCCAAATCACCTTTCACCAGATACACAAAACACCCACGTTTCTGTTTGCCACCAGTGCTAGGAGAAGATGAGTTTTTCTGTAGCATATGTGTGCTTACGTGGAGCTTAAGGCTTATGCAAAAATTGGCACCTAAGTATAAAATAGTTTCCTGCATGCCTGTAGCTCCAGGTTCTGAGGACAGGTCAGCTTTTAGGCTTTAGCTTAATTGTTGCTCTTGTAATCCCAAGGTGCTCAATGCTGTTTTGTTTTTTAATTGTAGTCAGGGACAGTGGAGACAAACATTTTTTAAAATTAACTACGCTAAGCTTCTGAGGGTTTCCACAAGACACCTCAGGGAATGTTGAGCTTCAGTAGCTTTTAGCCACTTAGGTTTTGTGAAAATTTGGTTTTGTAAAGCCTTTTTCTGGCTTTGGAATCACGTTCTTGGAGACTAGATGCACCGTGAAAGGGAGTTGATATTGGTGACTGTCTAGAACAGTGCTTCTTCTGGTACCCATCACCCAACTCCTTGTCAAATAGTCAGCTGCTCCACCAAATTGTAAGCTCCTTGAAAGGAGGGATCATGTCTAACAATTGTCATGTACTTTCTCAAGCACTTAGTATGGTGCTCTGCCCACAATTAATTAAGGGCTCAGTAAGTACCCCCTCTTTCTTCCCCTTTTTCCCCTGTCTTAGATCAAACTCTCCCTCTCCAATATTCATGGAAGCACTGAGCTGAATGGGTTGGTGAGTTAGGTGTGGTGTTTGTTAAGCACTTACTATGTGCCAAGAACTTTTCTAAGCACAAGAGTAGGTACAAAATAATCGGCTTGGAATGGTCCCTGTCCCACAAGGTGTTCACAGTCTAAGTAGGAGGGCAAACAGGTATTTAGTCCCCATTTTACAGATGAATAAACTGGGGACTAGAGCAGTTAAGTGAATCACCCAAGGTCAAATAGCAGGCAAGTGGCTGAGCTGGGATTAGAACCCAGGCCCTTTGAAAACATCTTAATTGATATTGTCATTAAGCAGACTGGATTCCTTCATTCATAGCTAGGAATGGGAAGGCCCGTGAATTCTCCAAAGAGCAGGCAAGTTTTCTTCAGACATTGGACGTTGGGGCCCAGAATTTTTATAATCTATAAAAAGAGTTATTTACAGTCCCTCCTCTCATTCCAGTCTTATCACCTAACCTGGAAGTCACACCCTTTGAGCCTCTGCCCAGTGGCCTGGCATTATGGGAATTTTCCCAGTCTTCTTGTGGAAACAGACAACTCGGATTGGCTAGGGAAGCACCTGGGGAAGGGAGAAGAATGTGGATCAACTTTTGCCTTCTAGCTTGCCAAAAGTCCTGGGAAACTAACTCAGGATAACTAGGAGATCAGTTGCTTTCATTCCAGGGCAACACTAGATAGGTCCTAGTGGACCTTCTGTCTCCGTGAGTGTATTTTACCTATGAGGATGTTTTTACCTGTGAGGGTGTTATTGGGTTAATAGAGTTCTGTTTTTCTTCTGTAAATCACAAGACTAATTCCCTCTGGTTTGCTGGTTTGCTCAATTGCCTGCTACTTTATAAGTAGCAAAGTCCCGTCCCGTCCCCCCGCCTTTTTTTCCTTTGGAAAACAATGGTTGTGGGTTCTTTCTCTTTGACTTAAACACATGCATTCTTACTGATGCTTTTAAAAAGGGTAGTCTCTGAGATCAAAGATTTTCCTCCGACACCTGTGCCAACATTATTTTCAATTGCTATTCTTTGTGCTTTTTTCTTTCATGCAGGTGCCTTTTCAGATAGATTATAGACTCAAACTGAACAAAAAAGCACATAGATGTATACATATATATATATATTTATGTGTCTGGGCAAACATACACAAGTACATATGCTTTGTATACACATATTGAGAAGCATATAGAAGTTTAAATCCCAACAGAGAGTTTTGCTGAGCTATAAACTCCTTGTAGAAAATGTTTTTATTTATTTTCAACGAATCAATTACTTTAGGAAATGCCCCTTTAACAGGAAAATATAGATGTCTGAACCGATTATTAGGGACTGTGCAAAATCAGATTGTAGTTCTTGGTGACCTTTGTACATCTTTTACACTCATGCAAAGAAGAAAAGTCTTCTAAGAATCCTGACCAATAGCTTTTATAACAGGAAAAATTTTAAATTTTGACCTCCAAACAGGGTGTCAGCAAGGAAAATAGCAAGTCAGAGACTAAATGAATAGCCTTCTATTTGTAGCATAACTACAGTGACTTGTAATGAAATCAAAATAATAGTTGTCAAGGGAAGATGTGTGTATATCGTCAGTACGACCGAGCAGCTCTTCTTATTTTACAACTGGACCTCACAGGTTCTCCAGATCCATGTTGGATTCATTATAATCAAATGGAACTATTCCCAGCCCATTTGTGGTGATTGGCAAATTTCAGTGATTGCTATATATGCTTTTGTTGTCTGTTTATTAAGATACAAGCCATCTAATATCTTGGCTTTAGCGAGAATTTTGGCTTCCCCTCTCAAGACACACTCAACAAAGAAATGGAAAGATACGGCTCAGATCTCACATCAGGTCTTTCCTTACATTTAGATATCAGTACCCAGCCCGGGTGGTACATTTCAGTTGGAGTGTGGACCTGGAACTATTGAATTTTTTTATGACTGATTTAGATGGTGGAAAAGGAGTTAACTCATCTGATTTGCAAGGACAGATTGCTGAAATGGCTAGCGGTGTGTAGGTCTGGATTAACACTGGAAGAAATGGGTGGTTATCAACAGATTACAGTCTAAAAAAGACAAGCTCAAAGTCATTTATTTAGGAAGAAATACTAGGTGTAGATACTAGGTGGGGTAGGCCTGGAAAAAGTGGGGTAGGTGGGGAAAGTTCTGAAGCTCTTAGTGGTTGTAATTTAAATATGAGTCAGAAAGGTAGAGTTGTGTTTAAAAAGCAAAGAGCACAAGAATGCACAATAGGAATTGCCAGGAAATCTCCCACGCTCTCCCCAATGCTATATTCTAGCTCTTTGTTCGAGTGCCGGGTTCAGTTCCAGTCCCCACAAAGCATGATGTGTCGAATTTGGAGTGGTGCTAGAGGGGAGAGTTTTTTGAATCCAGGTTCATCTAGCGGAGAGTTAAATGGAATGGGTGTGTTTAAGTTGGAGAAGAGATCTGAGGCGATCCTGATCAGTGGTGGATAGGAAGGGGATCAGAGCAGCCCTATTTAGATGTACACTGCCCACCTGACATTGGGGAGGGGATTGGACAGACTGTGTGATACAATGACAGACTGTTGGGAGACCTCGGCTGCAATCGGTAAAGGGGTAGTTGCCATTCCTCTGCCTCCCTGATTTGGTATTTCTGTGGCCTGTCTAGGCAGCTGGAGTGGAAACTCAGCGGTCATTTGAGAAGAGCCAACATAGGCCTGTGAGCTCTGGGATGGTCTCCAGCTAAAGTAGGCCCAGGGCAAGCTGCACTGGTTAATTTCCACTCCCCTTTCGTTCTTCAACTATACTTTTCAGCTCTCTCCAGAAATTATGTGCAAAAGAAAACAGCACTTCTGACCCATGTCTATCATGGGCGCCGAACGAAATTCGCAGGCCCCAGCCGGCTGTCTCCAAATGGCGACACGCAGTCTTACTGAAGCGCTATCCTTTCTATATCCTAAAAGCAGAGTGAATTCCCTACATTTCCCTGGCTGAAGAAGATGATTTAGAGCAATGTTCCCTCTTTTCCCAATGGAGTCATGGTCAAGAAGGAGAGATAGGGTTACTTTGAAGAAGCAAAATGACAAAGTTACTGAAATGGTTTCACTATTGGAGCCCAAGGCCTTGACTTTGGGCTGGACAGCTCTGCATTGCCTTCCTGCAGCCTTAGATTCCAGAAATCATTTCCTTTGGTGTGCCAAATGAATAAAGTGGCCTGACCCATCTGCACAGCTAACCACACTGGCTCAGGAAAGTCAGTGCCAAATATGTTGTCTGCAGGCTTGATTGTTGATCAGGGAAACCAGGAGCCAAAGCCCTCTTGATGGGAATAAATTTTTTTTGTTCTCCTCTGCCACTGCCAAATTATGATCCACTTCATGAAGGTCAGGGAGTCTAAAAATTCATGGGATCCAGCCGATCTCACCGTCAGGCTGGGGTCTTCACAGGATCCCAAGGATAATATTCCCCTGGATGAGTTTCTCCCATGGACAAAGTGCAGAGAGCATGGGAATTAAGTTCTGTTTTTTAGGTACCAGACCTCCCCCTCTGAGATGGTGAGCTCCAGGTGGGAGAGGGACTGTGTCTTACTTGATTATCTTGAATTTACCCCAAAGTGTAGCATTATACAACGTTCTCTACAGTGGCATTAAGAAGTCCTTGGCCCTCACTGGGCTGACATTCTAAAGAAGAATGAGAGAGGGAGGAAGGTGGGCTGATTTGCGAACCAAACATTTGCAAATGAATCAAAAGAAGTTTGTCAGTGCTTTGTTGTATTCTGAGCCCTCTTATTGCTATATGGTGTCGAGGAAGCATCAAGTAGCTGTCTAGGGAATAGTGGGCCATCACACCTAGTTTCCTGTTTAGATAACCTTTCAAAGAAGGGTGGTTAAAAGTGGCCTTTTTGCCTAGGGACATGGTTTTGGGTCACTTGGAATGCTGCATAGAAGCAAAATAACATGTTTCATTTGCATTGTCCTTTTATGCTGAAGAATTGCAAGTACTTGCCAACATTGTCCCGTGGGTAGGGCTGGACTGGCTCCAAGATTCCTACCAGGACTTCCTGAAGAATACTTAAAAGGGGCGGGGGGGGGGGAGGGGGGGGCGTTCGAGGAACGGAAGTTCCTTTGCTTTCACCCTGCCACGCTTCTTTATGGCTCCGAGCCAGGTTCAGTGGCACAGCTGAAGTGAAGGAACTTCCATCAGCAATTCTGAATCTGATGTGAGCCATACGTTCTACAGTGGCCCTCTGGATATCCTGGAGATCCAGCAGGTTAATCTTGTGGCTGGTCCTACCACAGATCCCATGGAGCAACATTGGGTTGGCTTTCTAGAGGAGATAATTTCAGAAGGGCCCTGAAGGAGGGGAGAGCAGTGGGCTGTCAGATGTGAAGAGGAAAGGACTTCCAGGTAGGGGGGATAATATGATTTGAGAGATCAGTAGGAGAAATGAGCACGGGGCAGAGTAAGTAGGTTGATTTGAATGGAATGAAGTGTGCAAGTCGGGGTGTAGTGAGAGAAGAATGTGGGTAAGCAAGTGGGAGAGAGGTGATAAGAATGCCCCCTAAGGCTGATGGTCAGGAGTTTCCATTTGCAGAGGGAGCTGGACAAACATTGGAGGATTTTGAAGAGTGGAGAGATGGGCACAAGACAATGTGAAATAAATGATCCTGGCAGCCAGGGGAAGTAGAGGCTGGAGGCAGTAGGTGAGTCTGGATGTGAAAGATGTCTGGATGGAGAAAAGGCAGGATTGGGAAATGTGAGGAGGAAGAACTGGCAGGATTTGGCAACAAAATGAATATGGGGGTTGGAAAAAATGGGAGAAGAGGAGCCAAGGATAGTGCCAGGATTATGCGTTTGAGAGCTAAGGAGATTAGTGGTGTTATCAGCTGTGATGAGAAAGTTTGGTGGGTGAGAGGATTTGGGAGGGAAGCGGGGGAGTTTAGTTTTTGGACATATTGAGCTGAAGGTACAGGCTGTACATCCACGTAAAAGTGCCTTGGGGGCATGAGGAAATGTGTGGTTAGAGAAGATCAGAGCTGGCAATATAGATTTGGGAATCATCTGCCTAGAGGTGATACCCACAGTTAGTGGATGGAAGGCAGAGAAGGAGGTGGCGGAAGAGACGGAGAAACATCAGCCAGAAATGAGAACAGTGATGCTTAATGTGAGAGAACTTCCAAAGGGCAGAAGAACTGGACCTTGCAGGAAAATGGTTTGTGTGTGTTTGATTTTTTACCCTTGTTGAATGTATGTTTTCCATTTAGAGAAAGGTTACTCAACTGGGAACGCAACACTTCCAATATTGGTCAAGTAAGTCACTCCTACAGAGTTTGCTCAGTGTCTGAAATGACCTGTTTCACCCCTTTGGCGAGGTGGCTTCCCTAACTCACATTAACCCTCCTGACCATATCAGTACACTAAGAAAGTACTTAAGTTCTTATTCACTGTCCTTAGGAATCCAAACTGTGATGTAAGAACTAACAGAGTCCAAGCGCGCTGCTTCTGACATTTTATTGATAGATTAAATTCTTTATCTGCCCTGTTTCAAAATTCCTGCCTGCTGAACCAAGTTGTGGCAGTACAGACAGTTGGAAAGATCATGGGGTCAGGTGTCAGGAGACTCAAGTTCCAGGTCCAGCTATGCCACTGGTCTGTGGTGTGTTCTTGAACGAGTCACTTCTCTGTGCATTAATTCACCCATCTGTAAAAACAGGGAGAAGGTATTTGCTCCGTCTTCCTCTAATACAGCGATCCTTGTGCGGGACGGGACTGTGTCCATTTGAGTATCTTGTGTCTATGCTAGCCCTCAGCCCAGCGATTGGCATGTAGTAAGCAGTTAGTAAATGCTCTAATTAGCTGGTGATGTCAAAGCCCCATTGTGATTGGGCGGATTCATGGCTGGTGATATTTGCAGCAGTTGGTTCAAATAAATTATTGTCTGGATTTGAGGAACGTGATGCCTGGATAGACGTTAGCTTGCTTTCTCCCTTGTCTTCTTGAGGATGGTGATCGTGGGGAAGGCCTTTTACTTCCCAGGGTATTTATTTCCTTGAGGATCCAAATGTTAAGTAAGAGTTCATGTAGGTCTTTAAATGTCTTCTCATGCTTGCTTTTCAGATTTGGAAGATTTGCTTTCAGGTCCTGGGTTTCTGCATCTCTGGATCTGTGTGAAACAGTGACCCCTCTGTAGGCTGGAGTGACAATCATGTGATGAGGTCTAGGGACGCTGTACGAACATTATGCCACGATGCCTAATGCCTAAAAAGGAGACTGCTAGAGTGTTGATGCTCATTCTCATTCTGTCAGTGACAAGGGAAGACACCTCCCTTTTTTGGCAGTGAAGCAGAGGTAGGCGTGTCGGTCTCCGCATGCTTCTTGGGACTGCCTAGACTTCTGTAGGCTGATAATGGTCTGCCTAACCCCGACTTCTTTAGCCATGGCAGCTTCTGACCAGGCTTCATGACTGTAGACTGTGAGCCCCACATGGGAAAGGGACTGTGTGTGACTTGAGTAGTTGGTACGCCACCCCAGCACTTAAAATAGAGCTGGACATAATGGTAAGTGATTAACGATTCCCATAAATATTATTGTTATCATTGTTATCTGTGGTAGCCTGGAGTCGTTCTCCTGCAGGCTTTTATTCTCTCCTTTTGTCTTCTGCATGACAACCTGCAAGGTGTTGACCACTGTTTCTAGCTGAAGCAGCTTGACCTAGTGGAAAGAACACAGGGTTAGGAGTTGGAGGACATGGGTTTTAATCCCAGGTCTGCCAGTCACCTGCTGTGTGACCATGGGCAAGTCACTTCACTTCTCTAAGTCTCAGTTTCCTCATTCGTAAAATGAGGATTCAGTACTTGTTCTCCCTCTTAGACTGTGACCCCCACTTGGGACAGGGACTTGTATCTACCTCATCACTTACTACAATACTTGGCACATAGTAAGCGCTCAACAAATACCACAATTATTATTATTATTGTAAGTGGAAAGCACTGAGGTGCTGGCAGCCTGAAATATCCTGACCTGACTCCCTTGCCAGTCAGCCTGATCTTATAGTTTCTATACGCTCCCAAGCTGTCACTGACTTTGTGAGTTTAAGCCCCACCTTGAATGCTATTTGGATGCCAGTTTTCATTATTTGTGTTTCAATGTGGTTAATGTGGTCGCCAAACTAACTCTCTTCCCCTCTTCAAAGCCCTACTGAGAGCCCACCTCCTCCAAGAGGCCTTCCCAGACTGAGCTTCCCCTTTTCCCTCTGCTCCTTCTCTGCTCCCCCTTCACCTCCCCTCAGCTAAACCCCCTTTCCTCCTCTCCCTTCCCCTCCCCTCAGCACTGTGCTCATTTGTATATATTTTTATTACCCTATTTATTTTGTTAATGAGGTGTACATCCCCTTGATTCTATTTATTGCAATTAAGTTGTCTTGTTTTTGTCAGTCTCCCCCGATTAGACTATAAGCCCGTCAATGGGCAGGGACGGTCTCTATCTGTTGCCGAATTGTATATTCCAAGCGCTTAGTACAGTGCTTTGCACATAGTAAGCGCTCAATAAATACTGTTGAATGAATGAATGTGGTGCATCTCCAGTGGTGGAGATTCTTTTACAGAATCATTTGTTTGTACATATGGGATGAGCTGGGGAAGACAGTGCTGCTTATGGAGTCGTTAGGGCCAGCCCTTAGCTCCTGGACCTGTCGTGAATGGTGATCCAAATGGGAAGTGAACTGAGATTATTTGGAAAATGACCTTACGGGTGGGAAGGATTGTTTGTGATGTTTTGCAACAGATTACTCCTCCTGAATGTCTCTAAGATTCATTGGTGTTCTCGTGCCCTTAATTGGTTTGGAGCTTGGAAAAGTGGAATTTTCTGAACTTTGTTTTGCTCTGCCTATCCTTTACATGTTTTCATCTGAAGGCAAATCCTAGCACAGGAAACCGTCCCTAAATATCTGTTTTGTTATAATAACTATGCTCATCCTACATTTCCTTATTAATTCTTCTTCCTCCCATTGTGGAAGCCATTGCCATCTTGTTTGTCAGGGAAGGACTGAGCCCTTGGCTTCCCGTGGAGCTAACTGTGAGCTTGTTCCAAAGATCTGTTGGCTCTGACAGAGATCCCTGGCACTGGTTGTTTATTAGGTTCTTGCAGTTATTTCACAATAACTCTTCTCCTTGGGTAACTACACTACCAGAAGTAACCCTCCTGATCCAGAAACTGGGTTATCTCAAGATGTCGCGATTGGAAAATCCGGATCACCGGTTTTGAGAAGGTCATTAGTCCCTCTAGAGACTGCCTCACCTCAGTCCTTACCGGCCTCGGGAGAACTAGCGTCTTGTCTCTTCTGCTTCCCACGTTCCTATTTGCCAGGACTTACTGGAAGTCTGTGTTACCATATTGCTTAAAGTTGGAAACAAAGGATTCTTTTCAAATGGGATAATGAATGATTAAAGATTTATGGTTTTACATACAGTACAGTATTTTAGTTTCACACGGTAAATCATTAGAAGTTTATATTGGAATAAATTGTTGGGAGTCAGGCCAAGAATAAGTTCACAAAGCATCCACCGAATTTGTAATTTTTGTGAAATTTCTTTGTGCATGAGACATGTCAGATATCTGCTAGGAATACAACAACAAAAACTCTCAGAGCAACAACTACAATATAAATCCCATTACAATACCAAGCCCTCCACTGCGCACTGGGGAATATAAAAGGTAATAAAACCAGACACGGTCCCTGTCCTAAGAGATAAGGAGAACAGGTGTTTCAGCTCCCTTTTACAGATGAGGAAGCTGAGGCAAAATGTAAATATCTGTATTTTATCTAATATAAATTATATTATTTATATAAATTCTGTCTCCCCCTCTGGACATGAAGCTCACTGTGGGCAGAGAGTGCATCTACTAACTCTATTGTACTCTCCCAAGCGCTTATTATAGTGCTCTGCATACAATTAGCACTCAGTAAATACTATTAAGTGACTGGCTCAGGATCACGCCAGGAGCAGAGTTGGAAACTAAAACCTGGAACTCTTGACTCCCAATCCCATGCTTTTTCCAGTGGATGAGGCTATGATCCTCTACTTGTCTGTAGAGACTGTGAAGATAAAGACCTATTAGTATTCCTTTAATGGAATCAGTTTTGAGGTGGATTGGAGATGAGTAGGAGAGAGAATTATTTTCTTCATGTCAGGCCTTGAGCAAATCTAATCTAATGAGAAAATTGGTAGAAAATGGGACATTTGGGGGTTATTGTCAAGGAGAATTGCTTGTATCCTTCAAGATCAAGGTTGATGCCTTGAAAGCTATCTAATCATAATAATAACAATATTTGTGGTATGTGTACTATGTGCTAAACACTGTTCTAAACTCTGATGTAAATAGGGTAGATACAAGATAAGTAGACCAGACATATTTGCTGTTCCATATGAGACTCTTAGTCTAAGCGGGGGAGAGAGCAGGTTTTTAATTCCCATTTTACATTTGAGGAAACTGAGGCCCAGACAAGTGATCTGCCCAAGGTCACACAGCAGACAAGTAGTAGAGCTGAGATTAGACCCCAGGTTATCTGTTGCCGAATTGTATATTCCAAGCGCTTAGTACAGTGCTTTGCACATAGTAAGCGCTCAATAAATACTGTTGAATGAATGAATGAAGGTTCCCTGATTTCCAGGCTCATCTCTTTCCATTGGGCCATACTGAACTCTTTTGGAGTCCCAGTTAGGGAGTTTCTGCCTTGATACCCTGGTTTCTAGTCACAGCTCTGCCTCTGGCCTGCTGTGTGACCTTGGGCAAGTCATTTAACCTCTGTGTCTCAGTGCTGGGGTTAAGATACTTGCTCTCCCTTCCTCTTAGACTGTATGTCTTTTGTGGGACAGGGACTTTAATATGATTATCTTGTTTCTACCACAGCAGGTAGCACATAATAGGTTATAGATTGTGAGTTCCTTTTGGGCAGAGAACATGTGTACCAACTCTGTTATGTTATACTCTCCCAAGCTCTTAGTGCAGTGCTCTGCACACAGTAAGCCCTGAAAATAAAACACAATTGATCGATTGATAAAGCCATAATAATGTTACCCTAGTGACCCAAAGAATTCATGAACCTCCCAAATTGCCAACTAGATGGGAGCTGAGTCCAGCAGAATTGGGCCCGGTGGAAGGAATACACTGATTTGCTCTGCTCTTTCACTCAAGGGATTCCGAGCATTTTATAAGATTTGACGGTTATGTTTCATGAAAGGGAGAGACGCAATGTAATTACTTGATTATAACTAGGTAGAGAAGAGTGAGGTCAGTGACACATTCAGTATTTATTACAGCAATTAAGATAGACATTTTATGGATGGGAATATGGTCTCCAGTCCCCCCCACCCAACCAAAAAAAATAAAAAATAAACAGCCAAAGAATAAAACTCTTCACAGAAGTAATGAAGGGGGCAAGCCCCTCTCCTCAGGAAATAGTAAAGGTAAATAGTATGTTTTGTTTCCTGCCACACCACTCTCCTTCACTTGGCCTGAATATGTGCATGCTCTAATTAGCCCAAAGGTAAGACTGTGCTGCTAACAGCCCTTGGGAATGAAGCTCAAAGAGCACAGGCCTGAGAATCAGAAGGACCTGGCTCCTAATTCTGGTTCTGCCACTTGTATGCCATGTGACCTTGGGCAAGTTACTTAACTTCTCTCTGCCTCAGTTCCCCTAGCTGTAAAATGGGGATTAAGACTGTGAGCTGCATATAATAATAATAATAATAATGGTATTTGTTAAGCACTTCACTATGTGCCAAGCACTGTTCTAAGCACCCGGATAGATACAAGGTAGTCAGGTCATCCCACTTGGGGCTGTCTTCATCCCCATTTTCCAGATGAGGGAACTGAGGCCCAGAGAAGTGAAGTAACTTGCCCAAGGTCATACAGCAGACAAGTGGCGGAGCCAGGATTAGAACCCATGACTTTCTGACTCCCAGGCCCATGCTCTGTCCACTCCACCATGACATTGACCCTACTCAACTTGATTAGCTTCCATCTGCCCCAGTGCTTATTACAGTACCTGGCACATAGTAAGCACTTAACAAGTATTTTAAGTAGGAGGAGTATTTTAAGTAGGAGGAGTATTAACAAGTATTTTAAGTAGGAGGAGTGGCCTTGGGAATGCTAATCAGGAACCCTCACCTTAGATGCTTACCAGGGGTGAGAGTTGGTCTTGGGAGACTTTTTCTTCTTCAGGAAAGACAGCTAAAGCCCGTGGATGCCCTGGGGCTTCTCTGGGGAGCAAAGTGTTTTGGAGGGGGAAGTGGTTCCCAGGAAATCATAGAAAGAGGCATCAGAGCCTCAAGAGGGTCTCCAGGTTCCCAGTCCCATCCTGGACCCACTCCCTCCCTTAGCTGTCTGCAGAGCTCCCGGGGACAGATACTTGGATTCATCCCCCAGACACCCTCAGTCCCGTTTGTTTCAGGATTTCAAGCTTCGTTTTTTGACTTGCCCACGAACACACCTCTCACGTTAGCTGGAGTGGTGTTTCAGTGGGTGCTGTCCTGCCTTTGGATCTCCTTTTGGTCTGACTATGGGAAACTGTGCTTTGTATCTGGATCCCCACACTGCCTTATGGAGGCCTTCTCATTTCCATGCTGGGATACTATGTGACAGGAAGATCATCTGCGTGATGGTGTTCCAGTGTTTTGGCCAGAAACCTTTTCTCAAAATAACAGAATGCTGTTCCCATTGGTAAGAATTAACATGAAATATTTTTTGAAGGGGCCCTTCACAGTCATTCAGACATCTCTGCCCAAGGTCGTACGTACCAGGTTTTCTTTGTCATAACCCTTGCCCTCCAGAATACAGGCCAGAGAAAAACTTTACCTCCTGGAACTCTGAAAAGATTCTGTTTCCCACTCAGTGAAAGGGAAATGGTGGCGTTCCAAGGAGATGGAAGTTAGAAGAAGAGAGGGAGTATAAGGGAAGAATCAATGGATGGAAGATGAAGACATTAAAATAATATAAGATGACCACAGGAAGGGCAGGGTAAGATAGGTTTAATTAACTACCCAAGGTGTATCTTGTGTATGTTTTTATAGAACAAGAAAACATCTGCTCTTTCTATTGCTCAGTACCACCAGTTGTAGGTGATATGCAGGTTTCTGTTCGGGAGCCCTACAAGGGACAGGGACTTGGTCTAATTCCCACCCTTGTATTCTCTCCCAGTGCTCAGTACAGTGCTCTGCACCCAGGAAGTACTTAATAAATTCTTCTTATTATTACTACAGACTACTACTGTATGCATGTGCCTGTTCTATGGTGAGCTGTTGGTTTACTAATGAAGAAGTTATTATTCTTTAGAAGACTCCCTTCTCTTTAATTCTGACCCCAGATTTTCATTCTGTGACTCCTTCCTCTCAGTAGCTCTGACTTCCCAATTTTCATTCTGTTTCCTCACCGACTGTATATTTAAGCCTAGAAGTATAGATGACAGGCTTTGAAAGAAAATAGGTCAACAGTACTTAAGATAAGTAATACTTTAATCAATGTCAATGTAACTTCTGATGGCTAGTGAGTAATGATAACATACTGCTTTGTTAATTCCCCTTTAAAGTAGCAGGAACATAAAAAAATCCTCTGGTATCTTCCCAAAGCAATTTATATAAAGTACCTATTTTATATTCTCACCATAGACGTGTGGAGTAAAATGATGATTTACAGGTCTTGTGATGATTTCAGTATCCATCTGAGATATTGTTGATATTCAGGGGACATGTAAATTCAACTCTCTCTCACAAATACAAGTCATTGTTCAGTGGCAGTAGATGTGATGCCATTAAAGACTTAAAGACCAAACGATAAGTGGACCAGGATCTTTTGGGAATATTAACGGGTGTTTAACACTCTTGGGAAAGATCCCCTCATTCAGTCCCCTAGCCTATCTTAACTCCATCTTGTCTGTCTAGCAGCCGATCCCTCTGTCAAGTCACGACTCTGGCCTGGAACTCCCCTACCTTCATATCTGCGTCAGACCGTCACTCTCCCCACCTTCAAAGCCTCATTAAAATCCCGTCTCTTTCAAAAGACCTTTGCAGACTAAGCTCTCATTTCCCCTACTCTCTCTTCCTTCTGCATCACCCTCACCCTTGGATGTATAATCTTTATTCACCCCACCTTCAGTCCCACAGCACTTATGTTCATATCCCTAATTGATGTTAATGTTTGTGTCCCCCTTGAGACTGTAAGTTCCTTGTGGACAGGGAATGAGTTAACCTACTCTGTTACAGAGTATTCTCCCAAGCGCTGAATACAGCACTCTGCACACAGTAAGTGCTCCATCAGTACCACTGATTGAACCGAGGACAGTGTTTTGTAACTTCACATGGTCTATGTGGAAAACCAAGAAGATATCCACTGATTGTCACTTGATTTTTAAAGATAAAGAGTTGATGCTGAAGCTAGTTTGGGAGGAGTTGGGGCTACGATTGCTGTTTGGGTAGAAGCATCTACCACTTCAATACCACCAAAAGCTTAAGACAGAGCAAGAGGGATGCAAATTGGAACATATCTGATGCTAAGAACTTGAGCTCCTTCATCAGATTTCATTAATATGCAAAAGTTACCCTCCACTAAAAATGATCTCCTCTGTAAAATTCAATTGTCGGGGTTAATTAAAGGTGTGGAATATGTTGAATTTTACTCTCTCTTCTCTCCATTCTGACAACTGTGGGGAGAAATTTGCATTAGGACAAAGGTTGTCGGCCCCTCTTCTTCCAACAAAGGGGTAACGTACAGAAAACATCTCAATTTACAGTTGTGGAGAAACATCCCATCCACATGGCCACAAGGCCAGCCCCTCCTGGGTTATGGCACTCTGGCTTAGGCAGTGGCCTACAGTCACTTAAGCCATCCCTGAGTCCTTTGCATAAAACCTTTGTGTTGACTTGGCAATGTGCTGAACTCCTGCCGCCTACTCCCTTTTTGCAATCCATGGGAAGCAGCGTGGCTCCGTGGCAAGAGCCCGGGCTTGGGAGTCAGAGGTCATGGGTTCGAATCCAGGCTCTGCCACTTGTCAGCTGTGTGACTGTGGGCAAGTCACTTAACTTCTCTGTGCCTCAGTTACCTCATCTGTAAAATGGGGATTAGCTGTGAGCCTCACGTGGGACAACCTGATGACCCTGTATCTACCCCAGTGCTTAGAACAGTGCTCTGCACATAGTAAGCACTTGACCAATACCAACATTATTATTATTATTATGTCACAGTGGGAATGTGAGTTGTAATCAGTTGTTAGCCTAATTCACTGCCTCCATCAGAAACTCTGGCATCGATGTCCAAAAAGCATGGACAGCCAACAAATCTGTCATTGTCTTTTTTAAAAAAAGGGGTATTTTTTAGCACTTACTATGTGCCAGGCACTGTTCTAAGCATGGGTTAGATACAAAGTAATCAGGTTGGACAAACCCCATGTCCCACATGGGGCTCATAGCCTTAATCCCTTTTACAAACGAGGTAACTGAGACACATAGAAGTGAAATGACTTGCCCAAGGTTACACAGCAGGCAGGTGGTGGAGCCAGGACTAGAACCCAGGTCCTTTCAAGTTCCAGGCTCGTGGTTTATCCGTGCGGCTACACTGCTTCCCTGGTTACCTCAAAGACTGCTTCTTGGGGCTTAAATCTCAAAAGGAATCCCATGTTTGGAGAGGGGTTAGTCTGAGGAGGATTTAAACTTGAAAGTTCATAGGGAGGCTCCTAACTTTGGGTTTGATTAGGGATGGGACCATCTGACTTTATTGTGATGCCATCCTTAGGTGCAGTCTCTCCTTGACCTGAGTTGAGGCTAACCACACTTCATGCTAGAGCTTGCAAATTATTTTGGAAACCTTGAGTACTTCAGGGAAAGTATTATTAGATTATGTCCGATTAAGTTGGGTGGCATTTTCCTATTTAGAGAATTTTGGGCCATGTGCAGATGCTCTGATATTCCAGTCAAGAACCCAGAAGTCTGTGTCTAAATTTTTTTCCACATTCACTTGGTGATCTTATAAGCCTAGAGAACTGTAACTATATTCTTGCCTCAGTTCACATAAGGTACCTGGTTCTTAGTTGAAAGCAGCATGGCCTATTGGAAAGAGCATTAGCCCGGGAGTCAGAGGACCTGGATTCTAATCTCCACTTTACCGCTTGCCTATGTGAGTTGGAGCAAGACAGTTCACTTCTGTGCCTCACTTTCCTCCTCTGTAAAATGTGGATTAAATACCTGTTCTCCCTTCTATTTAGACTGTGAGTGCTGGATGGGACACAGAACTCTCTCCAACCTGATTATCTTTTACCTAGCCCACTTCTTACCCCGATTATTGTTAAGGTAGAATTTGGGAGGAACAGGAGAAAGAAAGAAAAGCCGAAGACCACTAGTGAAGAAAAGAACAAGGCCACTTGCCCCCAGGTGGTGCTGGCTGAAATCTGGTCTTCCCTTTCCCCCTCCAATCAAAGCCCCACCAGAAGATGAAAAGAAAAATAAAGAAAAAAGTACTTGCCATACCTATCTTTTTTCCCCTGAGTGCAAGAGAAAAGCCTTAGGGTGAGGGCACTGTATAACAGGAAGGGAGTGTTGTGGGGGGTGGTGCCAGCCATATTTTCAAAGATGGTAATCCAGGTCGAGTTCACGTAAATTTTCTGTGGCTGTGTGAGTATTCAAACTGGTACAAATGACCACGGTATGTACTTAAACGTACATTTTGAACAAGGGACCCATGGTTCTTTTTCAGAGAGTAGTTCTGTGGTGTGTAATGCAATGTACATACGGTATTTTTATTCTTTGGGCTTTCAGCTGCAGGGGCAGAGTAAGGTAAGCTGAAAACCATTTCTATTGATCTTTTTATTTCACCCCCAATAAGGAAAACACTGGATTTTGTTATTGATTTTCCTCCCAACCCCCCAATAGGTGGTCATTAGAAGGCAAGGGAAGACCACACGTCTACCTTTTAATTGGGCATTTAGCAGGACAATGTTTGAAAGCAATTAATGGGGAAAATATTTTTGTCCCGTCTTATCTATTGGTCTTCAAGAAAAATGCGGCCCACGTTAATGATCTCCTGTGAGCCAGGAAACTGTTGTCCTTTTCAGTTTTTCCCATGTCACAATTTATTCATTTAATTCAGTTCTCCAAAATGAACGCCATTCCAATTATCTCTCTATTGGTAGAAAATGAGTTTGGCCTACTTGAGCTGTTCCTTCATTTGATGCTGGTCTGCTGCTATTCTTCTTTGGTTGAGTGATGGGCTATGTGAAAAAAGAGAGGATCTTCAAAAATATGTGAAGAGTCTAGAGTGGCTTCTTGGTACCTGTGAAGAGGCCCCTTGAAGAAGCTTAGAGGACAATGGAATATTGGGTCCTGCCGTGGTTTATTTTGTCCACACGATTCATTTCACACGCACCCAGGCAACTGATGAATGAAGGATTAACACAAGTTTTCACCTTATTGAAATGAGTGATTCAAAGCAAACAAATAGGCTAACTAGTTTGGAATATGAAATTGAAGATTCCCTAAATCCTTTTGTTGTCCCGTAAGTCACATTCAAACTGGACGAGGAGAAAAATACCATATGATTGCCTCCACGTTACTTTTGACTAGTTTTGCTGCACGGGGGTGAGACCCAAAGCACATCTCACAATTCACATCTCACAATCTCCTCCTGTCTTTTAGAATAATCTGTTTATTTCCAGGCATTAAGAAAAGAATGGCAATGGGTCTGCGGATTTGAAAATACTATGGCAGGCTAGTGACCAGCTCTCAGGTTTATGCTCTGTTAAATTTTAAAATGTATTCAAGTCCTTAAGCCTTATGTTGATCATCTAATAAATTAAAGTAATAAATAAATTCCCTGAAATGCTGAGCCCTTAATCAGTATTAAATTCCATAATCTGCCATTTCTTGGGTGTTAAATGTTGAATTTATAACTTCAGCTTCATGGGAAATTTGGTTCCTGGTGGTCATCGTGTAATGCGAAATTACAGAGTCTGGACTCTGACAGTCCAATCTGCCCATCCCAATTCATTCATATGAATGACCCATAATTTATGGCCAACCTCTCCCCCAATCAAACCTGGGAGATTTTTTTTGTTTTGTTTTTTACTGGTTCACATGGTCATGGAAAGAATCTGGAGATCATTGAGTCCAACTTCCAGAGTTTTCCAAAGATCCACCATTGGTATCTTAAGGTCTTGTATTCCTTTCATGGCTCCTCAGTCACTACCCCTCAACTAGAATCTGGGACTTAGAACCAAGCACTCTCACACCAGCCTGAATTCAGTTCCACAACCCCCCGCCCCGACTTACATCCTCAGCAGTCTGGCTGCTGGGTCTGGTGTCTTCCTAGAGGAGGTTAGTCAAGACTGTAAGCTCCTTGGAAGCCGTTACTGTGTCTTGGATATTCCTCCTTAGGGATGGTACTGTGTTCCCTATTTGACAGCAGTTTGGAAGAGAAGTCCCCAGATAGTCAGGTCCTGACTAAGAGTAGCTGTCTTGAATCTTTCTGTGGGGTCATTCATATTGGCAAGGTTTGGGGCAATGGGCAACAGGCCTTCCTGGAATGTCATTCATTCATTCACTCAACTGTATTTATCGAGCGCTTACTATATGCAGAACACGGTACCAAGGGCTTGGAAAGTACAATACAGCAATGAGGAGAAACACTCCCTGCCCACAGCAAGCTTACAGTCCATCATGAAGCCCATAAAGGATCCGTGGTCTCTGAAGTCTTGGTTGAATAATTCTGCTCTGTCATCCAGGTTCAGTTCGGCCTTCACTTAAGCTGTCGGTTTTCTCCCCTTCTGGGAAATCGAGAATCGGTCCAGTTGAGGTTTGGTTGGGTTTTCTTTGTCTGGAATCACGATAGACACGTCATCTGAACTGTTTCACATGGGGGCAGGGGACATTTTGTTACTGGGCAAGCAAGATAGTGAATTTCCGGGTAGATGTTGGACAACCCCAGTGAGAGGTCAAATTCATCCACGAAAGGCCAAATTTTGTAAATGTGGCCAGATGTTCTACATCCAGGCAAACTTAGGGTAATACACCTTTGTTATCCCAGTGCCATAAAAGGATATAATTTAAGGTGGGGAGGGAGAGAGAGGAACTTTGAGTATGGAATTTTTCTCTCCTAGGGGAGGAAAGGTGTCGGACTATACATACAATATTCATGATTTGTAGTTTTGTGGCTGAGCCCATGGAATCTGGGTTCAATAACATTTCCCCTGACCCCCTAGCCTACCAGGGACTTGGTCATGGAAGAGATCACGACAATTCCCAGGCACTCTTCTCTCTCTCTCTCTCTCTCTTTCTCACATCTACCTTTTCACATGATGTTGGTGGTAGCGGATTGTAGCCTGCTGAATTATTGTGAATTTCTAACGTAGGTCTTGAATGCCATAAAAAGAGGTTTCACCCAACCATCTTTCAGGACACCTACATGTGTTTAACCGTCGGTCACTTTAAACATTTTCAGATTTTTTCCATCCCTTAGGGATCGGCCGGGGGTAGTGAGCAGCTTTTGCTTTGGGCTCAATCATTTCCAGAGAAGCCCAGACGAAAAGCTTTCCTAAGAATAGACTAGAGAACACTGGCAACCCCCTTTGCTTTCTTGTTTTCTACCCTAGCTTAGCGGGGAGGGTTAAGTAGGTATTTTCTGAACCTCCAAATGCCGAATGATGTTGAAGAATAACCCCTTGGCCAGACCACTGCGAAGGGCTGGAGGAAGATGAATCAGATTAGGTAGGGTCTGATTTGCAATTGAATGGTCTCTGGCATGGCAAGCAGTTGGAAAGAGACACTGTCCCCATCTAAATAGTAGCTGTTCTGGAGCTTCGGGCCTTTTGTTTTCCCATTTCTTTCATCCTGTCTTTTCAAGAAAAGTGTGGTCATTCTTTAAATTATACAAATGAGAAATCTTCATTTTTTCAAAATCTGCACAATAAGAAAAAGAGACACGAGAACTTGAGCCTCAACAACAGAAGCATTAAAAAAAAAACCTCATTAAAATAACTGTCTATTAAAGTCCACAGTTCAAAAATAAATTTAAGGAGTAAATTAACAGGGTAAGATGAGTGGGGGGGGGGAGAAGGAGATAATTACCACACCACGTCTCAGAGAGTGTTATTTAATTAACCATAATAATAAGAGTTATGTGCCATTCCACACTTAGAATTTCTTAGCTATTTAGTTTTCATGGAAACTCTAAAAAGGAAAGAAAGGAGGAACAAAAAGAATAATTGAGTACAGAACATTATAATTAATATGTTGATGTCTCGTCCCCATTACGAAGTTGATCAATATCGAAATCTATAGTTCCATTAGGTACGTCATGCACTCTTAAAGAAGACATAGCTACTGGCATCATTAAAATCATAAAAGATATATTTGGACCCCTTTGTCTCCATAGCATTAGCTTGGGTAAGTACGTAAATGCAGTGGGAGAAATGGGGAGGATTGAGCTAGAGTGCAGTTCTGGAACCTCCCAGCTATGTCTGGGAGGCAGTAATTTAACAGAATGCCATCACTTTGGCTCTAACCATTCTCTGGGGGCTGCAATTTGGCTAGAACACCTAGGAAGGCTAGGAATTGGTGAAGTCCACCTATCACAGAGAAAAGGGTGCGTTCCATCTATTTCTGGGCTCTTCTCACTGGTTGAGCCTGCGGTGGGTTATGAAGGGTGTTGAGGGGAGGAGGTGGAGAACGGAGAGGGAGGGAGGTTGGTTTCACAGTCCCGCCTGCTTGCACCAAAACCCCGTAGATATTTCAGTACCTCTGAGCTCATAAGAACAGGTCTGAAGCCCCGCATCTTCCAACTCATAGTGTACTCTTTCAAGCATGTAGTACAGTGTTCTTTATGCCTTAAGTGTTCAATAAATACCTTTGATTGATTGACCCAAGGGGTTCCCTGTCCCCCTTTCCTTAGTGGTGTATGCACAGTGAGGCCCAACCTCAGTGCCAGGGAGATAGTTGGAACATAGGAGGGGTTTCCATGGCTGAGCCAGTGTCCTTACCTTCTGGAGATCCCATCCCTGTGAGATCTCCTCAGTATCCTGCCACCTCCAAGAAAGGGCCCTTCTGTCCAACTTCCTCTTAATTCCTTATTAATCAATGGGTGATACAGTGCCGTGTTTTTTTTCCCAAGACTTGGGGGCCTGCAAGAACTCAAATCAGTGATAGATACTGAGTGCTTACTATGCGTACAGAGCAGTGTGCTAAGCACTTGGGAGAATATTGTACAACAGAATTGGCAGGCATGCTTCTTGCTCGCAAGAGGCTTACCCAGAAATAATTCATCCAAAAAGAGCCCAGTTTTGCAGAAGAAATCATCTTTATTTTCTTTGCTGTTTACATAAGTGTCCAGGATGCTATAAGGGAAGATATGAATTCGATTCAGGTGAAGGGAGAAGAAAACAAGGGAGGAATTTGGGGCACCTTTGCCAATAATGTTGTTGTTAATAATAATAATGATAATTATGGTATTTAAGTGCTTACCTCATGCCAAAAACTATTGCTGGGGTAGAGACAATATAATCAATTGTATTTATCGAGCACTTACTCTGCGAAGAACACTGTACTAAGTGCTTGGAAAAATACACTATAACAATATAGCAGACACAAAAGGCGGGGGGGGGGAGGCAGTGGTTCTTAGAGGTAGCATTGCTGGTCTGCGCTATAAAATCAGTGTCATTTTAGTGTCAACATCTGGATTGATGGTTTTTGAGGGTAAAAAGTGCATCTTTGCTTCTTTTGTATGTTGCCAACCATCTCATACAGCCCTAGGTATCCAGGGTGCTCTGTAAATGCTGTGTGAATAATGTGATGGCAATGGCTTCATCTCCCCCAACTCTTTCCTGAGGGAGGAAGTAATTACTGTGGTGGCAGTCCGTGCTTACTATGTGCCAAGCACTTGGTGGTCCCAGCTCATCAGGTTGGACCCAGTCCCTCCCCCACATAGTGTTCACAGTCTAAGTGGGAGGGAGAACAGATGTCGAACCCCCATTGTACACATGAGGAAAGTAAAACCCAGAAAAGTGAAGTGACTTGCCAAGGTCAGCCAGCAGGCAACTGTCAGAGGCAGGATTAGAACCTTGGCCCTGTGACTCTCAGACCCATGCTCTTTCTTCGAGGCCACACTGCTTTAGTGTAAGGGTCAGACTGAAACTGTAGTCGCCCTCTCCCCCGAGTGCAACCGTGAAGAGTGAATCTCTTGAACATTCAGACTTCCCAATCTAGAAGGGTGCCTCGGCTGTGGAGAAAAAGAGGGTGGTATTGGTCTAGGCAAAGAGGACTTGGGAGAAGGCAAGAGCAGTAAAGGAAGTTACTGAAGATGAGAAATGGAATGTTTGTGGGGAAGAAGAGGGAGACAGTGTTTAGAAGCGATGCAAGAAGAAAGGTGGATTGATGTGTTCTGGGCATAAATGACCTGCTATCATTAAGCCCATCATCTAGTGCTGCTCAGTAGAAGTGACAGAGGAAAACAAATTAATGCAGCACCACAGATAGGCTTCGAATGAGAGGCAGCTGCAGTAGAGCTACCGATTGATGTATTAGGCCACTTCACTGGGGTGACTGTTTCACTTAGTTATCCAGAATGAAAAATGTACTTTCCCTCAGAACAGGTATCTCCACATTTGGCCTCAGACTGCCGGCTGGCCCACCGGGATCATTTGCCTTTGAACCTTTCTCTTCTGCCCCAGATGGCGGGACAGAACTCCCGTGTTCCAAATGTTAATAGCATTTTCTAAATTGGCAGGGTCCCGCGGACCAAATAATAGCTTTTAGTGATCTCTCCTATCTAAGCTCTCATTCTCGAAAAAGCCACTTTCCAGGGGTCAGAAAGCTCTAGCTGTGGCTTCTAGGCTCCAGCGGGCTTTCTGACTCTCACTTTTCTGGGCTCTGGCCCCCTGCGAACAGGACCACAAGAACGGCATCTGGTTTGGTCCTTGGTGAAGTAGGTTTTTCTTTTAGGAGCATTTTTATAGTGAACAAAAATGACTTAGGATCCAGGCTGCTATAGAAACCGATGGCCAAGAGAGCCTGAATTTTTTTGTTCATCCCAGCACCTTTTACTCTCAATGCACATTCATGTTCATTAGCATCACTGCTTGTCTCTTCCATCGCCGACCAAGATCTCGCTCACCCAAGCCCTCTCCTCTTACATCCACCCAGCAGGCCGCTGCTCTCTCCGCTTTCAAAGCCCTTCTGAATCACATCTCTGCTAGGAGGCCTTCCCCAACTGATTTCTTACCTCCCTACTTTATATCCAGCAACCACCATTTCACCCCTTTTGTGCCCTACAACCCCCTGTTGCTCCTGTGTACTTTCCTTTACCCTCTATTAATTCCTATTTGTAATTTATCTTAGCGTCCGTCTCTCGCAGTAGATTGTAAACTCCTGAAGGAAAGGGAAAATGTCTACCAATTCTGTTGCACTCTCCCAAGCACTTCAGTAGGCACTCAGTAAGTAGTCTTGATGGATTACCAGTGTGAGAGCAGGAGGTAGGAATGAGAAGTGTGATCCCTGTTCTATAGAGAATGAAACTGAGGCCCAGAGGGATTTCAGCCATTTACCTAAAATCCCTCAGACAGGAGTAAGACCGGGAATGGATCTACAGTCATTCATCTCCCAACCACATTTGAAATGAATGTAAATCAGCTCGCACACAAATCTCTTTTTAGACCCTGCCTCACAGTTGGGGATGCTTTTAGCTTCTCAACATTCAAATCCCACACCTCTCCTGGAACATGGAAATTCCCGAGAAACTCCCTATTCCTCTACCCACCGTATGCTCCTCCCCCACCCCCACCCCCAATCTCTCACATACACGTAATTTCTTTATGAATAGAGTCCTAAGTGCCCATTAACTATTGCTGAATTAAATGGGAACTCAACAGAAGTAAATATGGCATGCACATGAATATCAATCAAATTCATTATGATCGCTGCCCTTGAGAGGGCAGAGTCTTGACAAAGCAACAAAAGCACGCATCTTTTCTCCTCGTGTGGACAAAAATAGATCTGGAAACCAGTGAAAGCCTCAAATTTATTTCATAGTTCAATAAGCACAGAATAGCTTTGTTATGGTAGCTTTAATTTCAGTTTTTCAAGTTGTCATTATGTGTATCTTTTATGAATAAAAATTACTGTTTTGCGGGAGGCATTGTGTTTCCTGGGGCCCAAACACGTCTTGCAGACAACGGCTGTCATAAGAATGTGGGTTCTATTTCTTCTCAGAGTTTCCAGAAACGTGACTGCCACTCTAAAATGAATTCGGTTGAATGAAGTAGCCGTGCAGTGCGACGGGCCTCCTACTGACATTTTCGCCACCCAAACCCTGAGGGACCAATGCCACCCCGCTACTCTCTCACTTCACCCCACCCATCTCCCCCCGAGTCCGGTCATGCCGATCACCTCAGCAGTTAGGCTTACCGTATGAAATGATTATGCACTTGTTGGCTAGTTCTGTGCCATTTGTGGGCATGTATTTCTGTCATCTGTTCTGTTGACCTCATTTTGCTTATCTTTTTATGGATTTGCATTTCTCAAGTCGTCCGTCTCACTATAAGCTCTTTGAAGACAGGATTTGGCTCTTGTTTTTGTAAGCTCCTTGAGGACAAGAATCATGTCTACCAACTCTCTCTGTAGTGAACTCTACCAAGCGCTTAGTCCAGCGCTTCACACACACACACATATAGTGATAACTATAGATAATTACCGGTTTCTATTATTCACTCAGTGCAAATCAATGTACTAAACGCTTGGGAGAGTGCACCGGCAGCAAGCCACGTGTTTCCTACTCTCAGAGAACTTAGAATGCAAATTCCTGAATGCCTAGGGTGGGCGGGATTGCTGCACTTATTTTGGATGGAGAGTCACGCCAGCAGTTTCCAGGCATGAAAATGACCATGTGTGAGGTCCCCCCTGCTATCAGGGTGGGGTGTATTTGTTGGATGGGCAGTTGCTTCCCCAAGTGCCAGGACCTCCCTGGTTTTGAGCCAGCTGCGGTTAAGGTCAGTAGCTCGGGATTGCCACCCCCCTGAGACAGCAGTAGCTATGCGTTTCCACCTGGGATTGTGGCTAGCTCTCAGCCAGGCTCGCAGGCAAGGAGGAGTGGCCATAGGGGAAGGAAATGGACTTCGCAGAGAGGTTGATGACCCTCAACAGCCCCTCGGGGCTGGATTTTGCCTGTCCTTGGACTAGTACGGCAGTAGTCCGATCAGTGTGAGGCAGCAGGGCCTGCTGGAAAGAGGATGGGACTGGGGGTCGGGAGACCCAGCTTCTGGTTCCACCTCTGCCCCTGGTCTGCAGGGTGACCTTGCGCAAGTCGCTTAACCTCTCTGTGTCTCAGTTTATTCATCTGTAAGATGGCAATAAAATACCTGCAATCCCTACTTCTTAGACTGAGTGCCAGTTGGGATGGGGACTATGTCCCAGGTGATTATTTTGGCTATACCCTCAGGGTTTGGTGCATAATAAGGTCTTAATGAATACAAGAACATCAATAATAATAATGTTAACTGACCAGGCCCTGGTATCTGCTTTTCCTGAAAAAGATTATGCCAATGAAATTTTTTTTAAGTGATAAAGGACCAGTGGAGTTGGTTTAAAAAAAAAAGAAAGAAAATCATCTGCCTAGTTTTCAAGATGATGTGATTGGGTTCTTAGCTTTAGACAGGTGAATTAATTTGCTTTGTTGTCTCAAACATTTTGCCTATTAGTGATTCCCAGCTTTGTGACCAGCTGATGACAAGGTGTTGCCATGGTAGTTTCTAAAGTTTTGCAGTTATCATCTCCTTTTGGTTATGATCGAGTGCTCCACTGAGGTCAGGTGGCAAAACCAATCTAGTTTAACTGGTACTGGTTTGATGGAAGGGGTGGAGAGTTTAATAAATGTAGTCCTGATGTGTGTCTAAATGAGTTTATTTAGAAATAAAATGGCCTTTCCCTTTCAAGTAACACTAAGGTGGTACTTGGCTTCTGTCCTGTACCATCAAAGCCTTCTGTTTGGAGAAGGGATTGAAGTGCTGATAGACCCAGAGTGAAAAATTCAAGCCACATTGCAAACTTTAACGTAGCAGTGATATAGGAAATTTTAACACAAAACAACCCCTCTATATTGAAAGAGATCCAGCTTTTACCTAAAGCAAACCCTTAAACAGTGTGGTCTTGTGGAAAGAGCACAAGACTAGAAGTCAGGGGACTCCAGTCATGACTCCACCACTCGCCTGCTGTTTGGCCTTGGACAAGTCACTTAACTTCTGTGAGCCTCTTCTGTAAAATGAGAATGAAATACTAGTTCTCCCTCTCCCTTAGACTCTGAGCTCCAGGCAGGACAGGGATTGTCTATCTGATCCGATTATCTTGTATATGCCTCAGTGCTGTGCACATAGGAAGCACTTAACAGTTACCATTATTATTACCGTAATTATTAGGTAAACTGATTATCCTTTTCCTTAGTAAATGCTGAAATAACTTACCAAAGTCCTAGTTGGGTTTAAGAGGCCTGAGCTGGGTACCCTTTGTTGGCTGGTAGGTTCTATTACCGTCTCCAGTGTCACTGTTGAAGGGCATCGATCAAGCCTCCCCACTAGAAATGTGAGATTTTGGAACATGTATGGTAAATGCAGCTGAGATGAATTCCCATCAGATGAGTAGAACTCAGTCCCCATCGTGAGTGGAATGTTTGTGTCATGGGACGATTTTTCTGGCTCTTTAGAGGTGTGAACCCTGAAAGGCTGAAGTCTAGGGAAGCTCTATTTGCAGTGGTTCTGACTTAGTTCAGGGAGAACTGGAAAGGTTCTCAAGTAAAAGCCATAGGAGCTTTCTAGAATATTCTGACATTGGAATTTATGATCTGTAGAACTATTTCCCCTGCCTTTCAAGAAATTAGTTGTAATCCAAATGAATGAGTAACTTTTGTGAACTAGCCTCCTGGTTGCCAAGGCAAATGGGACAGTTTATTATTTTTCAATGGACCAGGGTGTCCCAAATTATGACTGTTGTTACACAAATGTTTTAGTAGAAAGAGAAGCAGCCCGTTTACTTCAAAATGCCCCAAAAGGCAAAGAAGGCCATCATGTGTTCTGGAATACTTTTAAAAATATGATTATTCGATCAGCTGAGAGGTCTGATTGGAGCCCATCATGGATAATAAATGTAGTCTTCCTTAACAAAGGGAAGGGTCATGTCAGGAGAAAGAAGGGTCAGGAGGAAGAAGGAGAGAGCTTGCACAATTAAAGGTGTGTGTATGCTGGGGCACCAGCGGCTGAGAAAATGGAGTGTGGTGTACTGTAGGCTTGGATTTTTCATTCACAGGAGTTAAATCTGTGACCTTCTGTACCACAGAAAAGTCATGTGTTTTGAGCCTTGATAATCTTACAATAATTTGATTTTCCCAAGACCTCATGGAACACTATTTATAATTATTCCAAGCTGCCTTTCAGGAAACTAGTGATACTGTTAAATCTTTAAGAAAAGCAATGGATAGGGAGGGAGGGGTGTGGGTGTGTGGGTGGGGTTTTTTTTGTGAGGGTTTTTTGGGGTTTTGGGTTTTTGTTTTTCTACTTTGAGCACATTTAAATCTATCTCTGGCTTATCTTTAATATGTTTCAGAATCTTTTACCTGGTGGAATACTGTTACAAGTCTCTGTTCAAAGGCAGAAGCTGGGTTGCTATAGCAATAGCCAATCTGATGAAGCTGTGACCTAAATCATGACTGAGAAAAATAGTACCTTGTCTATCTCACTGCAGTTTCTGCTTCCTTGGAGTATGCTTTGCAGGATTGATTACCTAAAATGAACTCTCACTCCAAAACCCAAGAAAGGAGAAGTGACTCTTGCATCACCGCAGAAAGTCTTAGAGAGTCTGAATTGGCTAGACTGTAATTTGGGTACGGACAGTCTGTTGTGGCTATCCTGGTCATTGTCCAGCACCGTTCAATGGTGTGCCTGTTTTCTGAAAGGACAGACATTCTGAGGGTGTTTTTTTTGCCAAGAATTGCTGTCTGAGCATCAGTTGTGCACCTGCTCAGTGGTGAGCAAAGGGACCCATCCCAAAATGCTCTCCTCCTGTCTGTTTCTTCCTTTTGACTGCAGGAGAAATGGAGGATAGGGAGAATTCCTGCCGGTGAGGTTGATAGACCTGCAATGAGTTCTGATCTGTGGAATTTCCTTTTCTGGAGATTTTAAAACGTGGCAGCTCCAGGGGCTGGGATCGTTTAGGTGGTCTTTCAGGTCAGCGGGGAGATGGATTGGGGCTGGGGGGAAGGGAACCGCCTGAACCTAAAAATCTCAGGCCTATGATTTTCTGAAAGGGTAGAAGGATTGGACAGAGTAGCTTAACCGCCTCCCTCCCTCCGTATCTACGGAAATCAACAACAGCTTGCTCCGTGTGCCGAAATTGTCAAGAAGATCTGACCTTTGAGTATGTGTGGGTGTGTTCCTGATGTTTCCACTCGGGAGGTTATGTTTTTTTAGTCACAGGTGCAGTCCTACAGCTAGAGACTTGCGTTTCTGGGAATAAATTCTCATTGCATTGTTCTTCCATGCACAGGTAGCTATTTCTCTTTGGTTAAATGAGTCCCTAAAACCTGCAGCAGCTCCATTTCCTTCAGGTCTTGGATTGTTTCTTCCCTGAATCTAGCTTCATTTTTTCTCAATGGCTTAATGGTGAGTTAAACTTGGGGCTTTCAAAGCGCCTTTGTACTTTCAGTAAAATTTCAGAATGCAGTATTGACCCCTAATATTGGTAGGAACCATACAGATGGTATGAAAGCTCATCAGGATGTTTATTTTTTTAAAAAAATGGTATTTGTTAAACTCTTACTATGTGTCAGGCACTGTTTCCAGTGCTGGGGTGGATATACAATAATCAGGTCAGACACCGTACTTTATCATATTTGGGGCTCACAGTCTAAGAATTGAATCCCTATCTTACACTTGGGGAAACTGAGGCACAGACAAGTTTAAAGTGACTTCCCGAAGGTCACCCAGCAGGACATTGGTAGAGCTGGGATTAGAATCCAAGTCTTTTTGACTCCTAGGCCTGTGCTTTTTCCACTAGGCCACGCTGCTTCCCTGTTTGTATGCATTGCCCATTTTGGCCCCTGGGATAATACCCACAATTTTTTTTTTTTTGAACAGATGAATTGGCCAAGTTTGGAGAATTAGCTAAATAAGCTTCACCACATTGCAAATGAAGGTTGGCAGTTCTGGCTGCCGCTAATCACACAAGTAGCAGGCTAAGAGGTGCTTGTGGTGTTATTATTACTCTCCCTGTTCGTCTCTCTCCCTTCCTCCTGCTGTAAGCCCCAAGTGGCTAAATCTCGAGCATTTAGAGACAATTAAGAATACTTGATGATGTTCATTGGGAAATCAAAGTTGCTGTCTCTGCTGTCAGAATTTGACTACAGATACACGAGCAGTAAAGAATCCTGGCTGCTGAACGGTTGGAAGAGAGCTAAAATTACCCATTTCTTACGGCCACCTGGTCTCTTAAACATCTGCTGAATATTTGGCTCAGAGGCGAACAACTATCTGAATTCACACCACACATGACATGATGTGTCAAAAGTGGCGTGACACAGCAGCTAAATCTTAAAGGGAAACACACTGGATTGTTTTAGATTTATATAAAGTAATCAATCTCACAGCTCTGAGAATTGATGGAGTACTCAATCTAGGTTTTTTTTATTTTTTTTTTCATATGGGGATTAAAGTAAAGCAAATTGGCAAGAGTTCAGGCTGGACCCAACCTGGAAAACGCAGTCCTGCAGTGTGCCAAGCCCTGTTTTCAGAAAAGCTTCCTATAGTGCTGAATTCAAGTCTCTGGATCCCACTCTTAGTTTTTGTTTGTTTGTTTTCTTCCTCCTCTTTTGCAAACAACAGCTGTGGGAGATCTGGATTTGGGGGCAACTAAGCATCCCCGAGTCCCAGCCCATGCTGACTTCTCTTGGACCAGAAGGAACTTTGAATCCCATCTTTAAACCAGACCCAAACGGTGGATTTTTCCACTTGAGCTTCCAGTAGGGATCAGCAAAAAAATGGTTGGTGAAAAAGCTGTTGTTTTATCAGTTGATGCTTAAGAGAGTCAGGGTTACAGTATTAGCATGGGATTCGGATCTCCCCCAGGAAATATTGTTTCGGAGCAGCAGTTCTGAGGAGCTGGGGTGGGGGAGAGGCAGCACTTTCTAGACAAGGATTTCCTCTTGGTCAGGTTCACAGCCTGCCTTATCTCTAGTGGGACAAGAAGATGTTTTGGGCCAAACATTTGGAAGCACTTACCTTGCAGTTTCCCAGCTTGAGAGGAGATGCCAGAAGTAGCCTCTAGCAAAACCCCCAAACCCACTCACAGAATAGTTGCTTTAATTTTTCAAATGACGTTTGCCTCATTATTTAGCTAATGTCGCTAGTAGTAATTGTAGTTAAAAACTTACTATGTGCCAGGCACCATGTTAAGCATTGAGGTAGATACGATACAATTAGATCGGACACATTTCCTGTCCCATGTGGGGCTCAGAGTCTCAAGGGGAGGGAGAAAGGTATTTAGCCCCAATTTTACAGATGAGGAAACTAAGGTACAGAGAAGGTTAGTGACTTGCCCAAAGTGAAAGCAGGCAAGTGATAGGACAGGCATTAGAAATCAAGTCTCCCAACTCCCAGTAGAAGTTGACGGCTTTGTTTTAGAAAATGCCTTTACCAGTCAGTCGTAATTGAGTGTCTACTGGGTTCAGAGTACAGTAGTAAGCCCGTGGGAGGGTGTAACATAGAAGATATTGATGAACAGACTTTTTCTTTTGACTAGGGTTTCTGCACCTGTCTCTTGCCCCAGAATTTTATTTTGTATCTTTTGCCCCTCTGAGTGAAGTTCCTCTTCTTAAAGTCAAAGACAGAAGGAAATAGCTTTTTTCAGACTTCCCCAGTGCCTCCCCTGTTTGGCTAGTGGGGCAACATGGTTTCTGTCACTTTATCGTCAACCACATAATTTTAGTTCTTTTACACCAGAGAATGAGGGCTGGATGAGATGCCCCAAAGAGATCTTTCTGTTAAGGATTCTGTAGGATTAGGTCCTCAATCCTATTCTTTTTCTAGAAATATTTTCTCACTCATCCCCCACTGTGTTCTGTAATGCTTTGGTTTTCTATTGGCTCCAGTGTTACCTTCAGACCGCCTTTCTCTTTAACTCTGTGACTGGGTTACGAACTTGTCGATTCTAAGAGCGGAACCATCAGTCAATGGGACAGTCCGGGATAAAGGACAGGAGGACTGTCTTGTCTTTACTACTGCCTTTGCAGGTGATTTTCCTATGTGGCCAGTGGTAAGCGGTTTCACTTCCCAGAATTGGTTTTCGTCATCTTTATAATGGGAGTGGGTTGAGGAGATTCCTGTCTTCCCCAGCTGGACTGTGGGAGAACTCAAAGATGAATGAAACCATAGCATTCTTGGGAATACTGAGGGTGATTGTTGTCTTTTTTTTTTTCCATTCTCTTCTGAAAGGGCCCATAACTCAGTATCGCATGCTCAACGAGAGGCTTAAAATGTCCATTTCCATCTCCTCTCCCAGAGCCTCGGCTGGCAAGGTTGGTGATTACACAGCCTCCACTGTTAATCCATTAGCTGTGCTGGATGTGGCTTTTACCTGCTCCTCCCTCCCACCCAGCCCATCCTCACTCCCTCCATGGGAACAGTCCAGGTTAATGCTTGAATCACCCTGAGCTTAGTGCTCATTCACGAACCCCTCCTGGATCCAAATCTCACGAACGCGGATGGTCCCCCTGCCAACTTCCGTCAGATGTGGGAACAATCCCCGTCTGTCTGCCGGAGAACTCGGAAGCAGAATTCCCTTCCTCGTTCAACTTCTTTCTCTCCAATTTGTATTGTGGTTGTGATATGCCACTTCCCAAGTGTCATCACCTTTATCTTTTTACATTCTGATGTAGTCTGTAATCAACACCAGCTTCAGCTACTCTCATTACTAGCTCTTGAAGTGATTCTTCAGACTCAGCAAGAACAACCTCCTCATCAGATGACAGCATCTGCTTCCTCCCGGTAACCCACAACAACAACAATGCACATTTGCATTTCAACACGCTGACTGGAGCGATGCAGAGGCATGATGCAGCGCTGCTGCTTCCCTGCCTGTTCCTCCAGCCTGACTCTCTGGGATCCTGCCTGCCTGGGTTTTTGTCCGTCCTAGACTGTAGGCCTTCTTCCGGCAGCTCAGCAGAGAAGGCAGACAGAGATGGAGGCCACATGTCACACCCTTGGTGTGGTGGTAACGGCAGCGCACCCCTGCTGCGTATTTCCCTTCGTGTTTTTCCCCGTTATTTTTTCCCAACGTGGAATATCGGGGATCGCTTCCTGCAACTTAGCAACTGGCCTATGCCTTAAGGGCATCTTTCTGCTTTTGCCATCCTTTCTTACTGTTTCTAGATTGTAGGCTCCTCAAGGGCAGGGATTTTGTTTACCAACTCTATTCTCCTGTACTCTCCCAATTGCTTAGGACCGGGCTCTGCACACAGGAAGGGCTCAGTAAATACCACTGATTGATTGATTGCAGGATGACCCAAATCTCGTATTGGTGCCCGGAAGTGAAGTAGGAAAGTGAATACTATTTCTTCAGGTCTCTCACCTTTGTTGGCAAGGGGCAGGTTAACAGGGAGACTGGCTTAAGGAAGTCCCTAGCAGCGTGGCTTAGTGGAAAGAGCACAGACTTGGGAGTCAGAGGACTTGGGTTCTAATCCCGGCTCCACCGCTGTGTCTGCTGTGTGACCTTGGGCAATCTACTTAACTTCTCTGCGCCTCAGTTACCTCATCTGGTAACTGAGACATAGACATAGGGGAATCAGGTTGTCCCACGTGGGGCTCACAGTCTTAATCCCCATTTTACAGATGAGGGAACTGAGGCACAGAGAAGTTAAGTGACTTGCCCACAGTCACACAGCTGACTCCAAAGCCCGTGCTCTTTCCACTGAGCCATGCTGCTACTTGTTAAGCGCTTACTAAATGCCAAGTACTGTCCTAAACTCTAAGCAAGATAAGCTCCACATGAGGCTCAAGTAGAAGGGAGAACAGGTTTTGAATCCCCATTTTGCAAATTAGGGACCTGAAGCACAGAGAAGTGAAGCGCCTAGCCCAAGATCACACAGCAGGCATTTGGCAGAGCTGGGATTAGACCTCAGGTCCTCTGACTCCCAGGCCTGGACTCTTTCCACTAGGCATCACTGCTTCTCTAGTAGATGTGATCCTTGCCCTCAAGGAGTTTAGCACCAATGCCAGGGTGGCAAAAGTGCCAAGGTTGCATCCCTGCAGCTCTCTTCATTCTCCTTTTAACTCCTCTTTCTAGTCATCCTCCTCCTCTTCTTCCTCTTCCCCCTTCTCCTGCTCCTCTTGTCCTTTTGCCTAGCAACAGGAGCTCCATCCCCCACCCCCAAGAGCAGTGCTGTCATCACATGACTGCATTGGGTCTGGAACCTTCTCACCTAAACATAAGAAATGCTATTAAAGCAAGAGTACAAAGTCTTCAAAATTCAGGCCGGAACTGTGAGGTTGATCAGGTTCCACCAATAGAGCTTCACCATGGGCAGTTTTGTAATGCTGAGTCCTCAAGAGTCTGTGATGTGAGGTTCATCTGGGGAAACGAAGACTTCAATCCCACAAGATGAAATGCTGGACTTCATCTCATTTAGGGAATTATAGGCTGTGACTTGGTCCCTTTCTTTTTACATCCTGGCTCAGGTTGAAAAGCTGTGTGCATTTAAGAGCACATTCATTGCCCTGGAGGTTTCTGTACCTTTTCAGCCTCGAGCGATGTCTTTGCTTCAGTAATGAGTTGTCGGAGCAGAGTCAGGACACCGTTATCCAAGCTTGGTGCCACTGCGCTCCACTGAGCTGGGAAACAGAAGTCAAGGAGACTTTGGTAACAGTTGTAGAAAGAATGATAGCCCACCATTTTGTTACTAGTGCGGTTCCAGTGAGGACCATAGGCTGCTGAGACCTTTCCAAGGGCTGGACAGCATCTCTATTGAATCGCAAGGCTGTATATGTGCATAGAACCCATAGCTCACACAAAATGGCAGTGTCCTTGCCCATGGGAGCCATTTGCACCCTTGTGCAACATTTTGGCTCCTGATAAACGAGGCAGATGATTAAAGCTATCCTTACTGCTACAGACTGATGCCGTCGTCCCTCTGTCTTTAATATTAAATCTGGAATTCGAAAAGAAATTCTGGCAAAGTTACAGGACAGTGATTTGTAAAAACTCAGTGAACGAGAGGAACATCTGTAAAATATGCTGAAATTGGAACCTTTTCTTGGGCAAATGTTATTTTCCCCCCTTCCAGATTTTGCAGATTGTCTTATTTTGGGGAAGGAAAATTCACAACTTTCACTGAATTATAACCATTGTATCATCTCGGCTTTGTTCAGTAGAAGATGGGGATGTAGTTAGGAATGAAGGAAATAGTTCAGGGAAAATGAAGATTCTCCTTTCCCCCTCAGACAGCCCTGCCTTTGTCCAAACCATCAAAGATGACAACAGAGTCCAAATTAAGTCACGGAAATTGAAACAAAAATCTAACGAACTGACCCCCGCAGCCCCACTTATGATTACAGTAACCTCCGTCTTTCATGGGAGCGTGTTGCCTTATGGAAAGCACTTGGAACCAGGAGTCCAGAGGCTTGGGTTCTAGAACAGGCAAGGTAAAGGACTACGTTCTTCTCGATTGAAGAGGAGTTTTCTCTCAGAGCGTGGAGGGAAAGGTGAAGGAGAGCTATTCCAACAAGAGCTTGTTGCCTCCGACTGCAGTGTTGTCAGACAGTCCCAGGAAAAGCTTCGGTCCAGTGAGAGCCAGATTCCAAATTTTCAGAGGCCTGCTGTACAGACCTGGGCGCTCTGCTGAGGATTTTATGGACTCGAGTGATCCCTGTAAATCCCCAAATCTTTAATTGTACAACCTACAAAAACTCTCAAAATGGATGATTAAATGGGAGAAAATGAATAACTTTCAGGGAAAGCCTGCTGATTTGTTGGTGGAAATCACTGGCCGGAGATTGGCCTCAATACCCATTTCTGTGGAAGAACTTTCTTTTTTTGGGGGGCGGGGGAAAGCTTGAGACCCTCTCATCTCCAAGACCCCCTAACTACCTTGCACCCAATCTTTAGTGCCCAGCTTGTCAATTCAGACTAATCTCCTGGGGCCAGCTCTGGTACTGAGGACATTCCACGAAGTGAATTTTTTCACTAGTTTTTACTTTGCTTTAAGCGGGAGACTGAATCTCTCCTCCTATATAAGGATAGCAAACCCGTAACCAATGGAAACAACACTTTTACAAAGATAAGCCTCCAGACCCTGTCACAGGAGGAAGCCACACCCATGTCACACCTAGGCACTCTGGGAAATGCTTCAATGATTTTGGGCAGTGGGGGTTAGCTTTAGTAAATGGCTTCTCTCCTGAATTAAGTGAGTTCCTACCCAAATGCCAAACTGACCCCAGGGAACTGCTTATTCAGCCAGGGGGATCTGGCCCTATGTGTGTTTCAGGACCGGTTTTGAAAAGTGAAGCGTCACAAGATGGCTCACCGTGGCTCAGGGCTAATATATCCAGAGCTAAAATGACTGTGAGGGAATTAGTGGGCCGAGAGAATCTAGTCCTCTCCAGTCCTTGCTCTTCAGGGGCGCTTAGTGTGTTGAAAGACAGTTTTCTGACTCTGAGCCACAGTTTCCCAACTGTGAAGGGAAATATTGAGCTGAGCAGCTCCTTTGGGAATAGAAGGGTTTCATTTAAGGAATTTTATGTGCTTTAATACTCAGAGGAGAGAACCCTTCCCTACCTCTGCTCACTCTCTTTAGCACCCCTTCCTCCCCCACACCCACACACATACTCTGGACTGCTCTTCATTCCAAAGTGAGGCCACATCTCAGATGAGAAGCAACATGGCCAAGGGGAGAAAGCGTGGGCCTGGGAGTCGGGAGACTTGGGTTCTAAGCCTGGCTCTGCCACTTCCCTGTTTTGTGACCATGGGCAAGGTACTTCATTTCTCTGTGCTTTTGTTTCCATGCCTTTAAAATGAGGATTAAATACTTCTTCACCCTTCTCCCCTAGACCATGAGCTCCATATGAGCCAGGGACTGTGACTGACCAGATATCTTGTTTCTACCCCAGCACTTAGTACAGTGCTTGGCACATATTAAGTGATGAACTAATACCAAGTTTTTTTGTTATTATTAGTTTCTAAACTCAGAGTGGGGCAAGAGGGAGGTGCTCCTTTCACAGTTGCAGGTAGAGCAGTTCTGAAACCCAGCTGCTGAGCTGCTTGCTGGACTTTACTCAAGGGCCCACTTCATTCAGTCATATTTATTGAGCACTTACTATGTGCAGAGCACTGTATCAGGTGCTTGGAAAGTACAATTTGACCACTTATTTGGACTCTTCCCCTAGGCAGCCATGTGGATTCTGCATCCTGCTTCTAGGCTATCTCTTGGCTGCAGGAGGGGGACAATTGGATCAGGGAATTAGCGGGAGCCCCAGTGCCACTCCATGCCCTAGAGGAGGGTGACAGTGCATGCCTATGGGCAAGAGAGAGCCTGCATCTGGCTTGGGAACAGTTCAGAGAGTAACTCTGCTGATGCTGTTTGGGCCCAAAACCTTTAAGCAGTGCTCCAACAGAAGAGGAAACATTCCACAGGATTTGTTAGGGTAAGAAATGGCCTTCTTGCAGCCATAGCATTACCTAGGAAAACTTTAATATACAGGTTTAGCACAAGTTTGATCCCCATTTATAACAAGATCCTAAAACAGAAATTAGAGGTAAAACATTTATTATATGAACATATAATCTGTTTGCAAGTTAGTCTAATAACAGTCTTTCAACCCTTCATTTTTATGAAACACTGTCGCGACATTAAAGGGGAGGGGGAAATCATCAATCCAGGTGTTTCCTTTAGCAGGGCAATCCTCTACTGATGGATCCCCGCAATCCCCTATTTAGCAGACTCCTTCCCCACGTGCTTAAGTAGGTGTAGTTTATAAAGAGAGCAGCGTGAACCATATGATGCTTGCATCAGCTGAGCCGTTTTCTTTGTACTCTAGCTTTTCCTTGGGTTCATCCTTCCCTGAGCACCAGACTTGTCCTCAATTGGCCCCGTCCTCAGCGGTGCTGTGAGGGAAACTACTCACCCCATGTCATGTTCTTGTAAGAGTCACACGAATGGGCATGTGTGGGTGGATCTTGGGGATCTTGGTGGGCTCAGTTCCTTGACCGGTGATAACTGCCAAGATGAAAATATCCAAGCACCAATTTTAATTAGTCATCCTCACTGCTATCCATTAATCTTGGGTTTCACTGTAGACTGGGCTGTAAACACCTACTGGATAGGAAGGGTGTCTATGTGTCTACCAACTCTGACATATTGTAGTCTCCCAATTACTTAGTAAAATGCTTGGCACACAGTAAGTTATCAGCAAATGTGACTGATGGATTGATTTGACCATTCTGGACTTACTAGTGAGTAATGAGAATGGCACTAAAGTGAACTGACCCCCGTGCAAAGTCTGTGTAACACTCAGCATCTCCAGATTCAGAAAAATATTACCAATATTTGGCTCCCAGAAGGAGACTAGCAAAATTATAAGTACATCAGAGCATAAGCAATGCCATTTTGAGGTCAGATCAAAGGTTAGTCAATTGTATTTATTGAGCTCCTTCTTTGTGCAGAGCACTGTACTAAGCGCTTGGGAGAGTATGCTATAACAATATAACTGATTTGGAAGATGTATTCCTTGCCTTCAATGCCCAGCCAGCCCTGGACATGCTGTCTCTGACAGAAGCAACAGAATGCTTGGAAGGCCTGTACCTACCCCAGCACTTAGCCCAAGGCATGTCTCACATAGTAAGCACTGAATAAATATCATAATTGTCTGGGTGATGATTGTCCTCCTTACCCACCTTGGTTTCCGTCTAATCGTGAGGTGCAGTGGAAAGAACGTGGGCCTGGGAGTCAGAGGACTTGGGTTCTAATGGCAGCTCTGCCGCTTGTCTGCTTTGTGACTTGGGACAAGTCACTTAATTTCTCTGTGCCTCAATTACCTCATCTGTAAAGTGGGGATTAAGACTGTGAGTCCCTTGTGGGACCGTGTCCAACCTGTGTCCAACCTCATTTAGCTTGTATCCATCCCAGTGCTCAGTGCAGTGCCCAGGACATAGTAATTGCTTAACAGATACCATTAAAAAATCATTTTTATTGCTCCAAATAAGGCCCACTGTGGCAAGTTCCACAAAACCATCCCAGCCTGAAAAGCAATGCAGCTGATTCCCCGCTACTTAAAACCCATGCTACAGAAAGGCCAGAGCAAGGAGTGTGACACACCTATACTTCATGGAATGTGTCAGGTCGTAAATATTCAAAGGAACCAAACATGACACAACTTTAATAACCACTAAAGCTTGAAACAGTAATAGGATGTGCCGTGAATGCAGGGTGATTCTAAAGCTGGGAAAAAAAGACTTTCTCAGCTGAGGGTCTGAGATTGTGGAACTCATCCCACTCCCTTACAACTGAGATCCATCTTGATTGTAGAATAATAAAGGCTTCCAGCCATAGGCAACTTAGCTGTCACTCAAGAACTCTGCCAAAACTTCAAAAGTTCCAGAAGACTACAAATCTATGATCATTCTCAATTTCAGCGCATTACATTAAAAAGAAAAAAGGGAAACTAATATAGGTGCTCCACTTGCAATTTACTCATTTGTGATTGTGATCATTTTGGTGTACGAAGATAGATATGTTATTGTCCTTTGTAAGTGAATCACACAATCTTTTTATTGGTAATGAGATGATCCTGTGTACTGTAAGCTTGCCCTCTAAACAAGCTCGTTGTGGACAGCTCTTTATATTTTACTCTCCCAAGCACTTAGTTCAGAGCCCTGCACACAGTAGACTCTCAGTAAATATGATTGATTGGGCTCATTGGATGGTTGTAAGGAATATTCATGAACAAAAACTATTTCATAACTGTGAACAAAATCAATATCTGGGCCCCCGATATTTCCTGAGCAGCTCCTCCAGGGAGTGAAGCCGCTGCCTCAAGACTCCACCCTGAGCTTTTCCCCCACCTATTTCTTTGACTTTGACATTTTTATCTTGGACATTGATGTGTAGTAATAAGAATTGTAGATCCCCAAAGTGCAGATATTTCTGCTCTCCTTGGGGCATGTCTGAAGGGAGATAGGCGAGACCTTCTGAAGCCCAGTCAGAGCTGAAAGCTCCACAGTATGTTTTATTGAATGTCATATTTATTGCTTATCCAAATTATTATGTTCACATATCTACTTTTCTCTAAGTGCCTATCCCTATCTTGTATCACAAAGTAAGCACTTCACTTGGTCCTCATCAATTTCTCTAAAAACATTTAGAAAATTATGATAGATGTTCATATCCAGGTGTTCTCTCCAGTTATAGAGGAAAAGTTCCCTTTAATTTCTTAAGAAAAATATGGTCCGAGGCTCTGGAAGGAACTATCTGGATAATATAGGGAGACTTGTTCCGGAGAGGGGAAGAGGGTTAGGGGTTTTGAATTGTCCTGATTGGCTGCTTATGTTTCATACAATTGTAACAATTGCTCCTGTCTCCACTCAAACTCTGATGCGTGACTTTTACATTATCTGCTGCAAGTCTTCTTCCTATTTTTCTATGATTGTCACCAAGGCCTGTACTGAACAAGTGAGTTAATGGTCTTAATGATTTAAGCAGAATCCCCTGGGGTTTAGAGCAATGAATTTAAAATTATGAAACTGCTGTGACTCACAAGACTCTCCCGGTAACAGACAAGGCCCTGAGAGGAAGGTGAACAGAACCGAGAAGAGCAGGTCCAGGGCAAGTGTGTGACCGTATGCTTTCCATTCCCAGTTTTTTATATACATATATATATATTCTCCTTTCTGATCCCATTGTTAGGGCAGGGGAGTTAAAGCAATGTCAGATTTTCCCAGCGGTAACTGGGTAAGTGCCTGAAGTACTCTACCAGTGATGGCTTACTGCTGACCTTCACCTCTGCCCTTCCCTTTTTCAATCCCATTCATAGGGTGGCACCAAATTTCCCCTGGATCTTGCCCATTGAAATCCTGCTCCTAAAACTCCCATGTCAGAGGGAGGCCAGACAGCTCCTTCTCCACGTGATTTGATGGCACTGCATCTATCCCAGCTCTTAGCACAGTGTTTGGCTAGTACCGCTATGGTTGTTGTTATTGCCTTAACCCCGGAGACTCGGGACCCTCAGCCCCTACTCCAGAGCAGCAGAGGGAGGAGGACCCCAAAGAGGTCTAGCCAACTTTTAGAATGTTGGGAATCCTGCGGCTGCCGCTCTGAGCAGCGAGGAACCTGGCTCCTCTAGCTCTGGTGCTCTTATTGTACTTTTCACATCTACCTCTTGGATCTTGTATCCGTACCCCTTCACCTTTCCTTGTACGTCCATCCCCAGGCGCACTCCCCCTGCCATTCTTAGATTGTGAGCCCTTTGGAAGCCAGGAACCATGCCTATTTCTCATCCATGTAGGGTTGTTCTTCCCAATTCTTTGCACACAGTGATTGCTTTAAATACTGTCGAATGAAAGCATTCAGTAGTTGAGTTCTGTCCAGCCTGAGGGATGGAAGTAGGGCAGCCTCGATAAGGGGATTAGGAGCCTGAGTTCCGTTCTTGGCACCGACTTCCTGTAAAGTCATTTGTCTGGTCGGCTCATCTCCCTGTGCTCCACGGGCCTTAATCAGACATGCCACTTCTACTCCCATCCTTCCACCACGAGGTTGACAGATGTACTGAGTGGACTGCAAAAGACTTAATTTCTATTGGCTTATATCCTATCTGGGTTAACTGTAAGGTCCTTGTGGACCAAGAATGTGTCTACTTACTCTGTTATATTGTAGTGTCCCAACCACTTGGTACAGTGGTCTGCACATAGCACTCAATAAATACAGATGATTGATGTGTTGATGCATTCTCATAATTACACTTAGACACAATCTAGAGCATCAGTTGGGGTGCCTATCTGGGCAGCAACATCATAGAATTTCAGTTAATTCTCAATCAGTTCCCATGCCAGAGGAATTTAGCCCTCTGTTAGTTCTCTATTGGACTAAAACTGTGAATGTACCTTCCACGGGAGTTCATTTGTGACCAAAAAATATTTTGAGATGAGGAAGGATGGGCCCCAGTCAGACATTTACATTTCTAAACTTTTGATAACAAAGAACTAAGTACAGATTGCTTTTCATAATAGAGAAGCAAGAAATATCCAGAACCAAATGGCAGAGGCAGTGTCCACAGAGCACAGAATGAAGGGGACTGACAAGAAGCTGGTCCCAAATTCATTGGATCATTGCTAAACACACTCTCTCTCTCTTTCTCTCTCAATTTCTCTCTCTCTCTCCTCTCCCCCCCCCCCCCCGCCCCACTCCATTAAAAGTAAATTGCACCCATTCCTTTATTGCATAAGCTTGTGTAAATATTCTATTCGGCTAAAACTTCTTGATGTGCCTGGCAGAAGATTAAACTTCTCCTAGTTATTAAGGTTTGGGTGGTTCATGGCCATTTTGCGAGACATTCATTTTTGCAGAATCATAAATTAATATTTTCAAGAGCAAGGCTATTCTCTTTTCATCTTTTCATCTGCACTTTTGACAGGGGGATGTGATGCTCCTGAATGAGAATTAGGAAGGGAGTTTTCCCTTTGAGGACTGAGGGTGCTAGAAAAAGAAATAGCTGCTGGGTTCTACTTCACAGACCCAAAATGGCTTGCCAGGCCCTCCTTAGCGAGATTTAAAAAGAACCTGTGTTTTCAGATTGACCTCTTCAGCTCCAAACCTATGATGTAGCGGCCGGTTAGCCTTACTGGTATCTGATAGGAAGCAAGGGCCGAATCAGTCAAGCATAAATGCACAATGAGCATTCCAGTTATTCACGAGTTAATGCGGGTCCCATAAATAAATTATGGATGCATTTTTAGAGCACTTTGCTGAGAACAAGGATGGCAGAAAATATCACAAAGCTGTCAAATCATATTAGAGCTCATGGATGCTTACTAATCTGTGGGGAAAACTGTCAAACTGTACTTTGGGTCCCGTATTGAAACATATTTTTCCTAAAAAGCGGATTGGTGGAAGGTTAAAGCGGTAGCCACTTCAGGTTTTCTATTCTGAACTGCTGTTCCTTAGGACTCTTGGTTAATAGAGGTCTCTCAGGCAGCCACATATTTCATGCCCATAAATACAATCCATTAGGGGTTTGAAAAGTGCAGATAATATCATTTTTAATGTGGCTGCAATCATTTCTCTGTATTGAACAGAGAAAACTGCCTCAACACCATCTGCTCAACTTCACTGGGTTCCTGTTTTCCCTTTCAGTGCTGCTGTTCCAACCCCTCCTTCCCTCTCCCACCCCCACGGTGGTAGGTGGCCAGGATTGTGCAAACCATTTGGGCAGTTGTACAAAAGCTACAATTTAAACCATCCTGCATCAACATGGTGGTGGGGGCTGGGAAGATCAATACTCATCACCAACAGATGGAACTCTTGGTAGAGGCCATGAACTCCTGGCATTTTACCTTGGGCCTCCCTCTTATCAGAGACTACACTACAAGAACTGAACACACACACACACACACACACACCCCCAACACACACACAAAAACCCTTCAACACTGGCCATGGGCAGAAATTTGCCTGGCAGTGAGGCTTCAAGAAATCCTTCACGTGAATCAAAAATTGATTTGGCTCCCAGGATGTCCCCTGGCCCCACTCATTTACACCCACTCACACCAAACCAGTCTCTCCCCACCAGGAGTCCCAACCACCGTTTCCTTTCCCTCCATGACTATGATAAGACGATATCCTCAGTTCTCATATAACACATGGAAATACACTTTTGACTAATTGCACAATAAAGAAAACTCATTCTAATGAACATGCACCTTTCAACTGAATCTGATCTGCGTATGAACTCAAAGCTCTTCCCTGCATTTATGAAGTGCTTTTCCGAGGAAAGAAACCTTCAGGCTGAATATGGATCAGGTTTCTCCAAGAGATAGAATTGGAGCAGGATTTTGTTTCCCCTTTTCCATGTGGTAGAGCTTGGGCCAATCCCTGTAAGCCCCAGTCGAATCAAGGATGATCTACAGCCAATACAGCACGGTCATTTGTGACCGTCGGGCAGGAAGTGTGTGGTCTCTTTTCAAAATTCCACTGAGGTGATTGGGTTTGGGAAGCAGATGGGCTTGAGTTGAATGGGTAGTGCAAATATGGGCTCAAACTGGGAAGAACGTGGAAGGGATACAGGCATGTTGAGTTTCGAAGTGGAGTGAGAACCAAGGGTGATTTCAGAGAGCCGTGAAGTGGCTGGGCTCCTTTATCCTTCCCCCTGCACTTCCTCACCCCACCACATAGAACCAATAATAACAAGAGTGGTTTTTGTTGCTATGTGCCAAGCACTGTACTAAGTGCTGGGGTAGATACAATCAGGTTGGCCACAGCTCCTGTCACTGTGTTATAAGCTCAGGCAGGGACCTGATGATCAGATCGGATCAGATTCTGTTTATCAGCAAGAGAACCTGGAAATGTTGAAGGAGTGAAGAAAGGGTAGTTTTCCCAGGATGAGAGCCGTGCCTGGAAATAGACTAGCGGCTGACTTCCCAGAAAAACCACTCCAGCAGGGCTTTGCAATCCATTTTCCAGACTCAACAGGTCCCGAGAGCTCCAGGGAGCATCAGAATCTTGGACTCAGACCCAACTCCAAGCCTGTAGAGTTACCTTCACACCCATCGACAACATGTGGCTCTTAGGTCCTTGAGGAGCGTTTCAAATCCCTCCAATCAACTCCTAGGAGAATTAAGTCGCATTTGAGAAAATGGAGGGAAGATTTGCGGCACTACTCTCCTTTCATTCATTCATTCAATAGTATTTATTGAGCGCTTACTATGTGCAGAGCACTGTACTAAGTGCTTGGGATGAACAAGTCGGCAACAGATAGAGACAGTCCCTGCCGTTTGACGGGCTTACAGTCTTTCATCTCCGAAGGCTAACTGCACTCTCTCCTGCCCTGCTCCCCTGCTGAGCGGGCCTTAGCACCGAGGGACTGCTTGTTTTCACAAGTGAGTGAAATCAATTACAGACTAAAATAATCCTAGTAAACAATTATTTGATAAAATTATGAATATGTATACATTTTCAACCCACCTATAATAAGATCCTTAAATGCTGGAAAAGGGAACACCAATCCAGACAGTGGGAGACCTTCAAATACTCAAATAGATAAAAACAATTATTTTCCTTTACAAATGGCCACTTCATGGGAACAGCAAGAAGCTCCCACGATAAACATCAATTAGGGGAAGTCTAGCAGAGGGCAGAAGGCAAACCTGACTCCAAGGTACTCTCCTGATTCTTTCGGTGATATTTTTTCAGGATGGCATAAACCAATTCGAGCACAAGAGAAGACTAGTGGAGTCATTTTAGCCTGTAGGAGATCGGTCAGAACTTCCCAAGGGGAACAGCTGTCAATCTCAGATAGATCCCGGGATTTGGAAATGTATCAAGGGCCAGGTGGAGATTCAGGGAAACACTAGAAAAGAACCAAACCACTCGATTCCTGGCTTCATGTGCAGAAGGGCGTTGACTGAGTACCCTCTTAGGGATGGAGGTACGTCCTGCTGCCAGGTGGCTACCTGACTGCCTCCTTCCCTAGTTCCGTCCATTCAAGTGTCTTCCACCAGGAGAGGCTGTCTCATGAGTTGCGACGGTTTCATCCTTTGCAGGCTGTTTCAGCCTTGCAATGAGGAGTTGCCCCCTTCACAGAGCCTTCATTCTGAGAGCTTTAAGTCTGGTTGCCCATGCAGCCAATCTCCTTCCTGGGCTACAGGTTAGGGAGTGACTCATTTACCACGTGACCCTTAAACCTCTCCACCTAATCATAAGGAATCAGGCCTTCGACCTTTGAACTTGTTTAAAGTGGTCTACAATTAATAATAACATTGGTATTTGTTAAGCGCTTACTATGTGAAAAGCACTGTTCTAAGCGCTGGGGGGGATCCAAGGTGATCAGGTTGTCCCACATGGGGCTCACAGTCTTCATCCCCATTTTACAGATGAGGTAACTGAGGTCCAGAGAAGTTAAGTGACTTGCCCAAAGTCACACAGCTGACAAGAGGCGGATCCGGGATTCGAACCCATGACCTCTGACTCCCAAGCCTGTGCTCTTTCCACTGAGCCATGCTGCTTCACTGATTAGTAGGCATCTGCCTACTAATCAGTCCATCAGTGGGATCTTTCAAGTGCTTACTGGGTGCGTCTGGGAGAGTACAATAGATTGTAAACTCATTGCGGGCAGGGAATGTGTCTGTTATTATATTGTACTCTCCCAAGCGCTTAGTACAGTGAACGCTCAATAAATACGATTGTCTATAATAATAATAATAATGTTGATATTTGTTAAGCGCTTACTATGTGCCGAGCACTGTTCTAAGCGCTGGGGTAGACATAGGGGAATCAGGTTGTCCCACGTGGGGTTCACAGTCTTAATCCCCATTTTACAGATGAGGGAACTGAGGCACAGAGAAGTTAAGTGACTTGCCCACAGTCACACAGCTGACAAGTGGCAGAGCTGGAATTCGAACTCATGAGCCCTGACTCCAAAGCCCGTGCTCTTTCCACAGAGCCACGCTGCTTCTCCGTCTAGACTCCGTCACGCTGCTTCTTACGGTCTAGACTGTAAGCCCGTCAAATGGCAGGGACTGTCTCTGTCTGTTGTCGACTTGTTCATTCCAAGCGCTTAGTACAGTGCTCTGCACATAGTAAGCACTCAATAAATACTATTGAATAGAATAGAGTTGATAGACATGATCCTGCCCTTGAGATGCTTACAATCTAGTAAATTGTACCAACTCACTTGAAGTTACTGGAACTTTTAGAGAGTCATCGAGTCAATTGCCCTGCCTCCCCGACAGTGGTTGTCCACCTGGGCTTTTGAGTTCCTGAGTCTCTTTTGTCTGGTGCCACATTGAAGCGATTATTTACAAGGCTCATTCTGTGCTTTTGAATGGAGGTGCGTGGTGGCATGTAATGTAATGTCAATCCATTTCTCCAAGGAAGGAGGTTCTGTCACTCTTTCAGGAATGTTTGTCCAGGCCAGTTCTTCCTCTTATAATAATAATGTTGGTATTTGTTAAGTGCTTACTATGTGCAGAGCACTGTTCTAAGCGCTGGGGTAGATACAGGGAAATCAGGTTGTCCCATGTGAGGCTCACAGTCTTAATCCCCATTTTACAGATGAGGTAACTGAGGCACAGAGAAGTTAAGTGACTTGCCCACAGTCACACAGCTGACAAGAGGCGGAGCCAGGATTCGAACCCATAACATCTGACTCCCAAGCCCAGGCTCTTTCCACTGAGCCATGCTGCTTATCAAGGCTGTCTCCCTCAGCTTAAGCCATTAGCTCTTCTACTGTACAATAGAATGATAATAATTAATCTTTGTGATATTTAAGCGCATACTGTGTGCCACACACTATGTTAAATACTGAGGTAAAAATAATAATGATGGTATTTGTTAATCGCTTCCTATGTGCCAGGCACTGTTCTGAGCCCTGGGGTAGATACGGGGCCCGAGCCCTTTCCATGAAGCCATGCTGCTTCTCTAATAAGTTGATTATCCCTGCCTGCTGCAACTGAGACTAGGTCACTGATAGTTCAGGTAGTGGAATATCACTGGACTTGGCTCTCTCGTTCCAGTGCTCTGGGGTTTAAGTTAGTGATCCCAACTTTTTCTCAATGATCTCATCTCGGCTCAGTTTGGATAAGTGGCCCCATCCAGAGGGGTTTGGAAAATTGGCTCTCTCCTCCTCACTACTCAGACAAGTTTGGGCCTGAAGTGGCTGAACTGGCTTCCCCAAAGCTCAGTGCCAGGATCCGCATGATACCGGTTGGCGTCTCTTCAAGAGGTGTGCCACCTGAAGAAAGAATTTCCTAAATATCAGTGTGCCTTCACCTTCATCCAATTTCCTGAAGGTCTTACCTGTAAGGATGAAAATTGAGTCTCCCATTCCGTTCCTTCGCCTGGTGAATAACATCAATTAATGTGGCAGGTGGACATAGCTCACATATTTTTAACAGAGACTATCAGATAGTTTTGGCTTTTACTTGCTGTTCATACTTGACACTACAAAAATACATCCAGCGACCTAAGGCTCTGCCACTTCACAGTTTGAATTGTCGATCCAAACATCCTCAAATTCTGGTAAGACTACAGTCAGATCCAGCCTAGTAAAGTGGAAAATTCTGACCCTGATCTGGCCAATTCAAGCCCTCAGGACATTTTCGTCCGCAAAGTTCAGTTAAGTGAGACAGAGTCCTTTGGGGGCCAAATTACCTGAATAAATTTCCCGTATCTTCCACTTATTTTGTTACTGTAGTACTAGCCAAAGAGTTAACTCCCATTTTATTTTCGTTTGGTTTTCCGATAAGCTTTCAAGGATTGACCTTCACGTATAAGGGTTATTCTGTGGGGTGGTTGAGGCAAAGCCATCCTTTCTGGATGAGAACCCAACAGCCCACCCGTAATCAAATACGACTGAACAAATAAACTTCAGCCTCTCCTTGTGACTGTCTCACAGGTCAATTAACATTCCCATTTTTCAGATGATGAAACAAGCCCTGAGAGATTAGGTAGCATGTCTAAGGCAATAGAGCAGTTCAGTAGCAGAGAGAGGTGTATAATCAACCCTTGATTTCATGGACTCTCCGCTACTCATCATCCTCCGCTCCTCTGTTAGTTGGGGACGACGAAGCCGTGGATGTAATTTACACTGACTTGAAGGGAAAAATTTTGATACATTACTGCTTTAAAGACTAAGCTACAAGGTCAGAGCCTATTTGATCGGGCCCAAACTAGGAATGATTTAAGGGTATCGGTGAACAGCAGCCACCTGAAATAGAACAAGGTGTCTACCGACATGCCAAAGAGATGACGATTAGGATTGATTTTGTTCATTTTACATTGCAATGACCTGGAAAAGTGGAATTCTCACGAATGCTGATGGAATTCATTGATGGTACCAAGATTCAAAGGCCAAGGGTCATAAAACTCAGAATGGCACAGAGAGAGGAGAAACCTGGCTGCTTCAGTGGTTTCTATGAAAGGAAATGGAATGAGCCCGGAAACAAACAAACAAAAAGAACGAAGACAACTGCACGAGAGGAACGAGCATTGAAGGCGTCTGGGAGATGAATCGTGGGCAGCATTGGATACACTAACCGTAAAAGAAAAGAACAACAGAGTGTGGCAGCCAAGAAAGCCGCAATGCTACAATTTGCAAGAGAAGGTATCGGAAACCAACACTGTTGCCCGCTAAAGATGGTTTACTGGATTTGTGACATCACCCGGTTTTATAAGTCACTTGACATTAATTAAAGGGTTTAATAAGCTATCAACGTGCTACCAAAATGGATTAAAATACACTATAAAATGACATCATTACCCATTCTCCCTTGAGGAAATACCACGAACAAAAATACGATATCAATCTGGGAATTTAATTACCGAAGATAAGATAGATGACTGAGATGATGCATGGACAAATCTACTGTTTTCAGATTATTTGAAAAATTACTAACTGGGCAGTTTAGGAAAGAGATGTTCAGGTTTAGGGAGCCTGTCTTGGAATGGCACAGTAGGAATTTAGTCAAGACAAGCATTGTCAGGATGAGTTGCCTGGTAGGGTTGGAACCTCCACAAAGGTCATCTGAGCATTTGGCTGTGGCCTAAACTGCACACTTGACTTTTTCTAACAGTGAGGAGAGGAGTAGCAGTGCCATGGCCTGCTGCTGGCCTGCTGCCTGGTGATGCCAACCAAAACATTGTCGATCTCAATCAATCATATTTATTGAGCATTTACTATGTGTAGAGCATTGCACTGAACGCTTAGGAGAGTACAGTATAACAGAATTAGCAGACATGTGCCCTGCCAATAACGAGCTTACAGTCCAGAGGGGGAGACAGACATCAATACGAATAAATAAGTGATTTATAATATATAAAGATATGTATGTAAGTACATAGAGTGTGTAAGTGTGAGGGCTCGATTGTAGTAGGAAATCGGTGAGGTAAGGTAGGAACGGGCAAGGTGAGTGCTGCAGCCCCTGGAGATTCTTGAGGAGTAGTAAAACATGAACTGGATGGTTTTGTAGAAAATAATCTGAGCAGCAGAATGAAGTATGGGCCGAAGTGGGAGATGTAGGAGGCAGGAAGGTCAGCAAGGGGGCTGAGGCAGTAATCAAGGAGGGATAGAATAAGTGCCTGGATTAATGTGGTACGTTGGTCGAAGCACCCGTATGTACGGTAGCTACTGTACTCACTGTTGAAAATGGTACCTTCAGTCACCATGCAAGCCAGTGCAGTGGCACAACAGGGCTCTTATCCCTGTGTGACTGCCCCCAAACTCATCTTAAAAAAGAGGGAGGGAATTGCAGGGGAATGGGGAATTTTCCATGTCAGCTGAATCCAGACAGATCCAGGATGTGACCGAGTCCAATCTGGCTCAATTGCTGGTCAGAAATCAGGGGATTGGGGCTGTCTTAGTAAGCAACTGTTTCCTTGGAAGCATGGCCAGGTGGAGTGTTCCCCACCTTGCAGAAACAAGGCATGATGATTAGAAAATTCATTAAATCTTAATTGACCAGGACAAAATTTGGGATTCTTTTAGTTTTAAAAATGACAAAGTGGTGATGGAGGGGTGGGGTGTTGGGAAGGGGAGGCAGGGAGTAGGGTAGGGCTCTGGACAAGTCCTGGTTTAAATCCCCAGAGCCACGTGGGGACCCCTCCACCCTTATTCAGGCAGGAGCCTTTCCCCACGACCGCAGCATCCAGGCCCCTGGAAATGATTCATGGGATAAACCTTCTGTGAGTGGTCTTCTGCGGACAAGGGCAGGTTCTATGCTCCACATTCCAGTTGGGCCTGCAAGTTAAAAAAGAAGTTTGCTTCTCTTTATGGGGGTTTACATCATGCCCTCAGAGAGGGACTTGCAAAATAATTATGCTTAGGAGAATTTGATTTTGTGTTTGGCTTCGGCAAATCTAGGGCACTTTCTAAGCCTTCCCTTATACCGTGCTCACTCTTTTCCCATTTTAGGTCTATGAATTACATCTTTCACATTACCTTTCGGGGCCAGTGCACCCTAAAAGGTTAAGTTTACAATGATTCATAATTATGGAGAACCCAGATTCCTATGCCAAAGTAACAAGATTTAATACCTTTTTGACAGAATTTAATAATATGGTTTTATAATATTTAATTTTGTTGAGCAAATATCTCACAGTGGGAAACCTTTTTTTTTTTACTTACCCAAACATTATTGCTTTAAAACAATTTAATTCATATTTCCTGGCACAAAGCATTTATTATGCAGCCGTGTTGGGAACCGATTCTTAGAGGATCGTGCAAGGATTAACTCCAGTTAATTTGGACATTCAACCAATTTTGACAAGAACAGTCGTCAGAACCTAGTTAATGCTCCAGTTTTCATTGAGTTCTCTTCTTTTGAGGGCAGATGGTAGGTCGAAATCTCACTTTAGGATTTGATTATGGTGCCTTTTTTTGGTTTTCTGCTTCCTTTAAAACAAAAATCTCATTTGGCTGAATCGACTTTCTACCTTATCACAAGCCCTCCTTCTATCAAAGCAAAGGATTTATAGAAATTTGTGCTGCCACATTTTGCTTGTGAACCGAAACACGTATTTGTCCTTGATTAGAAAATTTCTTGTGGGACTCTGACTAATAGAGTAGACAGAGACCTCAGTGGCAAAGCAGCACTTAAGTTGTGAGTCCCATGGGAGGCAGGGACTGTATGCGGCCAGACTTTCTCATGGCTACCCCAGTGCTTAGCGTATTGCTTGGAACATAGTAAGCACTTAAGAAATGCCACAGTTATTATAATTTTTCGATCAGACCACGGTATTAAGTGCTTACTGTGTGCAGAACACTTTCCTAAGCACTTGAGAGGGTACCATAGAGTTGGTAGGCATGATCTCTGCCCTTAAGGAGCTTGCAATCCAATGGGAGAGCGAGATTGAAAAATGTACAGATAGGGGAAGCAACTGAGTACCAGGATGTGTACAGAAGTGTGGTGGGTGTGGGATATGTCAAAGAGCTTAGGGTATATAGCCTCAGGTGTGTGAGTGCTTAGGGGATACAGAAGGGAGAATAGGGTGGGGAGATGAGAGGTTAGTTAGGCTCCTTGTGGGCGAGGAACAAGCCTACCAACTCTGTAATATTGTACTCTCCCAAGTGCAGAGTATAATACTCTGCACACAGTAAGCACTTAATAAATATGAATGTGTTTTTTTTTCTGGAGGAGATCTGATTTTAACAGAGCTTTCAAGATGGGGAAAGTGATGGTCTGTGAGATATGAAGCCGGGGGGGCAGTTCCAGGGAGGAGAGAGGGTGTGAGCAAAGGGTGGATGGTGAGAGAGATGGGATAGAAGAACAGTCCATAGGTTAGCAGAGTGTGTTCAGCTGTTGGGGCAGAAACATCATGGCCTAGTGGATAGTGTCTGGCCCTGGGAGTCAGAAGGACCTGGGTTCTAATCCCAGCTCTGCCACCTGGCTGCTGTATAACCTCGGGTAAGTCATTTAATTTCTCTGTGCCGCAGTTACCTTGGCTGTAAAATGGGGATTAAGGCTATGAGCCTCATTTGCAACATGGACTGTGTCCAACTCAATTATCTTGTATCTACCATAATGCTTAGTACAGTGCCAGGAACTTAGTAAGCGCCTGAATACCATAAAGAAAGGACCATCCTGAAAGAGGAAACCAAAAAGGAAGTGTAACTTTTTCAGGGCAATGTGACCGGAAGCAAATAGCCAAATAATATAAAAGAGCTCTTTCAATTACCAAAAGCAGAGCATCCCTGGAGCTGTGAAGCTGAAGTTAAAACAGGATCAGGGAGGGAATGGAATTGGCTGTGGCCATGCTCTCTCTGCATCTCTCTCCTCACTACCCAGGTGCAGTCTAATGAGCAAGTCCAGCAGCGGGAATGGAATGGGAGGAAAGCAGTGAGGTACTGACTCGATAGGTCATACTATGATGCCTTATATGCAGGAAAAGCTGTAGATTTGCTAGTTTGTGGTATTCATATTTGGATTTGTGCCAAGCCTTCCATTCCTTCACTCCTCCGCTTCTCCCCTCTGGACCCTTTTTCTTCACTCTTGACAAAGTGGTTCAGGCAACACTTTGGCTCTCCAGGGAAGAAGCACAGCTTTGTAGAAAGAGCTGTTGGTCAAGAGACTGATGGTCTAACCTCCACTCTGCCACTGCCCTGTTTGGAGACCTTGGGCAAACCACTTATTATCTCGGTGCTTCAGTTTCCTCATCTGTAAAATGGGGACAAGATACCTGCTGTACCATGTAGGTTGTGAGTCCTGTTTAGAGCGAGAAGTCTGTATGATTTGTTGATTTTTGTATTGACACTGGCACTTACAACTATTATTAGCACATTGTAAGTGCTTAGTAAATACCATAAATGACCTTGACCAAGGGACTGTTGATCTCTAAAAGAAACAAGGAACTGAATGTGATGTTAGCAATGCATCGTATTTATTGAGCAATTACTGTGTGCAGAGCACTGTACAAAACACTTGGGAAGGTACACAACAGAGTGGGTAGAAACACTCCCTGCCCACAGAGATCTTAGTCTAGATGGGGACACAGGCATTAAAATATGTTTTGGTTAAGTGCTTGGGGGCTGAGGATGGGGTGAACATCAAGTGCATAAAGGATTCAGATCTAAGTGCATAGGTAACACAGAAGGGAGAGAGAGTAGTGGAAATGAAGGCTTAGTTGGGGAAGGCCTCTTGGAGCAGATGTGATTTTTTTTTTTATAAGACTTTGAGTGTGGCACTGAGTGGTGGTCTGTTGTATATGAAGCTGGAGGGAGTTCCAAACCAAAGGGAATGGAACCAGTAGAATGGAAGACAGGAAACAATAATAATAATGATGACATTTATTAAGCACTTTATGCCAAACATTGTACTAAGGAGATTGACAATAATCTCCGTCCCACATGGGATTCAAAGTCTTTGAATTAGGGAGAACAGATGAAAATACGTGTTCTTATCCCCATTTTACAGATGAGAAAATGGAGGTACAGATAAGTAACTTGCCCAAAGACTCGTAGCAGGCAATTGGAGGAGTCAAAACTAGAAGCTGGGACTCCTGACTCCCAGCCCTCTGCTCTTTTCCCTGGGCCAAACTGCCTCTTTGAAAAATATTACATCCGGGGCAAGAAGGGTGAATAGGAGAAAAGGGAGATCCAGTAAAAATTTGCAGGAGGAGATGCTAAGGAAGAAAGGACATACTGAGGAGTAGGGCAAAAGAATGACAAAGGGAACAAGTTAGGAGAAAGACTGCTAGACATCTGGAATACACTGCAGCTAAATCCCGGAATCTTAAAGAAATTCCTAGGATGATGCTTTTATGGCTTCTGAAAATCAGAAACAATATCTTCACCAAGCCTACATACCTAGGTATGCAAAGCTATTGTGGTTTTCTTTTTATTAAAGAATTGCCAAACCTCAAAAGCTGCAATTATAGGGTGGCCATAGACCTTCTCAAAAAGGATCTGTTGAGTGTGTGTGTTGAATAATGTATTAACACAAGCCCCTCAATTCTGGGACTGTGGCAAGCACATATATATTCTCCAGATAGGCAGGCCCCAGGCATGGATGTCCAAATAATTCTGCTCTTCTTGGTGGGGGACTTGAGGAGAGTGAGGCAACCGCTCCAGAACTCTCACCATGTAGGGCCCTGGGCTGACCAAGGAGACTATGGTGGTCTGAAGCCCAGAGAAGCCCCAGCATCGCAGAGCTGCTGCTGTCTGCCCTACCAAAACCATTGTAAGTCACTCCAGCCTGTTTCAGGGGCTTCTCTCAGTCTCTCCTACGTGCTGCTCTGCATATATTAGGGCACTGGATAATAATGATTATGACGGTATTTGGTAAATGCTTACTGTGTGCCAAGCACCATACTAAGCACTGGGGTAGATACGGAATCAGGTTGGACACAGTCTCTGTCCCACATTGGGCTTACAGACATAATCCCCATTTTACAGATGGGGTAACTGTGGCACAGAGAAGTGAAGTGACTTGCCCAAGGCCACACAGCAGATACCGGGCAGAGGCGGGGTTAGAACCCAGGTCCCTCTGACTTCCAGGGCCAGGGCATAGTGAAGCCCTGGACCTGGAGGAAATAGACATCTGAGGGGGAAAACCCAGCCCAGATAGGATGGCTTTCAGGGATAGTCGTAGTAGCCCAGGCCTTCCAGAGTCCGCTCTGACCACTGGGGTTTCTGTAAGCCAGCCACGCTGCCTTAGGCCTGCGGGAGGTCCATGCTGCTGCTGTCCTGGCAGAGCCAGAGTGGCCCGGATTTCCGACGCAGCTGCTCATCTCCCCTGATCCCAGGGACTATGCTTCAAAGGAGCCCTGGGCCCAGGCTGGAAGCTCTGGGGACAGTGGAGGTTGGTCGGCCCCTCTAGACTGTGAGCTGCTTGTGGGCGGGGAGCATATTTATCAATTGGACTGGATTGTTCTCTCCCAAGTGCCTAGTACAGCGCTCGACACTCAATAAGCATTCAAAACTGTCACTGGGGGATTGATTGATTCAGCCCACTGAAAAGTATTCCACAGGTCTTCACATCATGATATTGCTCCCCGGGACCCCTCCTCTATCTCCAGCTGGCTCTAGAGGCAAGTTGAAGATTAAGTGGGGTTTCCCCAGGTCAGCAGGGTCATTACCACTTTGCAGGATCTGGGTGTGTCCTGAAAGCCCAAGTACTTTGGGCATCTCCTGCGTTTTTCCCATGGCATGGGAGCAAAGCCTTCAAAGTAGGAATATTCTTGTAAAACAGCCTGTACGGTCCCCCATTCAGGGTTTTTGTCTTCTACAAAATTCCAATCTTTGCCCCCATAGCTTCATGTGGATTCTTAGAACCTGGAGGCAAACCGGTCCTCTCTCTAGGAAGATACAGCAGCCTCATTAAAAGTATAGCAAAAACAGTCTTTGCCCCTCTGCATCGATCCTTCTTCGAAGCCCTCCTTAAAAATCAAACCACCAACTTCTCCAGGTAGTTATTAGTTCCCTTTTGAACTGACCACACCCAAGACACATCAAGCCAGCAACCACCCTTAGAACTTAATAACTGTTTTATTTCTTAAGCCCTTACTATGTTCCAAGCACTGTATTCAATACCTGAATCCCCATGTTGCAGATGAGGGAATTTAGGCACAGAGAGGTTAAGTGACTTGCAAAAGGTTCCACGGCAGGTAAGTGGCAGAGCCAGTATTAGAACCCAAGGACCTCTGACTCTCAGGTCCAGACTCTTTCCACTAAGCCATGCTCCTTCACTTGTGTATTATATTTTTATTGTCAGTACACATGTATATTAATTTATGTACTCAACTTCAAATCCAGCTATTTATCCCCAAATACTCTTCTACTCTCTAGTCTATCCTCTTCTTCCTCCTGCTCCCAATATTTATAAAAAAGAGTGGTCTCCCCTATTTGATTGTTAGCTTCTCAAGGGCAGGAAATGTATGTCTTTCAACTTTTCTATTTTACTCTCATAAGAGCTTAGTAGAGTACTCTGCACACATTAATCAGTCAATAAATACATTCGATTTTATTCTCTGTAATGTTTAGTTCAGTGCTTTACACTCAGGAGGTGCTTAATAAATAACATTGCTTAATTATGCTCTATCATAACTAGATTGGACAGGGAATACAAAGAAATTACTAAAACATTTTGATAAGATAAATCCTATTTCCCTTACTACCAGTAATACTGATAATGATGGTATTTGCTAAGTGCTTACTATGTACCAAATGCTGTTCTGAGTGTTCAGATAGGTACAAGATAATAAGGCTGGACCCAATCCCAGTGCACATGTGCTTACAGTCTAAGGGGGAGGGAGAACAGGTAATGAGCCTCAATTTAACAAATGAGGAAACTGAGGGATTGAGAAGTTAAATGACTTTCCCAAGGTCATAAAGCAGGCAAGTGGCAGAGCTGTTTCTCAAACTGCAGAGAGAGAAGGGAAACCCATCTTTCAATATGACTCCTAGTTCAGAGCCGAGTGAGATCACCATTTTAGGTCCCCTTTACCTCTGGGTGGGACTAAATCGAATTCCTCCAAAACAGACGTTATCTCCCCTTCTCACCAGCAGCTCACTTGCTCACTTAAAGAAAATCAACTTGGGTCTGGGTGAGAGAACTGAGCAATTATTCAGTGAACTCATCAGTGGCGACAGGTTAATTGGGCCAGAATGCCTTGGCAGAAATTTTTGTTGGGAATTAGCCAGATAAGTTGCCCCAGTTCTTCATTTCTCTTTGCTTATGAAGACACAACCCAAGTGGAAAGAAGTTACAACCCTGTATTAGTCACCATCATGCTTCAGACCTTTCGAACAGGTAGCTTGATTTTTGAAGCGACGTTTTTTCCCCCCAAAGCATTTTCATGGGCCAATATAACATTGCTGTGAGGTAGGGAAAGGCTGGTTTTATTATTGTTCCCCTTTTGCAGTTAGGGAAACTGAGGGATAGTCAGGTTAAGTGACTTGCCGAAAGTCACACTGCAGACAGGTGACAGAACTGAAACAAGAACCCAGCTCCCCCAACTCCTTAAACCGTAATCTTTCCAGTGTACCACCCTGGCAGAATGTCTCTCCAATTAGCACCAGGATGTAGTAGGGTGTAGTAGGGTGAGACTGAGGTAAAGATCTTCCTTTTCTCTCAGTAGCCAGAGAAAATCTAAACAGTATACTGCTCAAAATCTAGTGGTGTTTCATTCGTCAATTGTATTTATTGAGTGCTAACTGTGTGCAGAGCACTGTACTAAGTGCTTATTGCACCCTATAATCTCATGTAGTAGGTAGAAAGCAAAAATCAGAGGATTCAAGAAATAAAGACGAGAGGGAAACCACACCTTTTAAGCTCTTAATACTTTTCTGCCTGTGTGGGTGCGGGGCTCTGTTCATACATACACACACAGTAGGGTGAGTGTGTGTATGTATATATACTTTATTATGTAAATATAGATATTTGTATAGATGTGTACCTACACACACTATTGAGCTCACAGTAATGCCAATAATTGTCATATTTGTTGTTTACTATATGCTAAGCACTGAAGGTCCCTGTCCTGCATGAGGCTCACAGTCTAAGTAGGAGGGAGAACAGGTATTAATCCCTCTAATAAGCAATCGATATGGTCGATGCTAGACTTTTTAGGGGGTATTTACATTTTAAAGACAAACTGACCAGTGATGTTTTTAATTAAAATTCTGCCTAGGCCTTGTCCTGAGCCAGTGTATATTTTAATTATGGCCTGTTCTATTTAAGCCTCCCATTGTATTTTAACATCCTTGCTTCTTGGCTTACTCTTAAGTAGTCTGAAAGGTCAGGCTTAATGCAGACGTGCAGTAAATTACACTTCTTCAATTGCACTCTCAATACACCTCAATCTCAAGTCTTCTAGGAAAACTGCTATTCCCACTAATGACACATTTCACATTCTCCTCCATCTCAGAGCGCAGGCTCACTCAGGTCTTTTCAAGGCGAGCATTCAGTAAATGGCTCAATTAGAAGTGACTTGAGGATGTTTCTGCTGGGTATTTGGGGGCAGAGGTGGGAGCGGGAGATGAAACCATCTCTGTCTGTCTTCCACTATGGAAGGCTCATGTGTAATTGTATTGAGTGATTTTTTTTTTTGCTTAAAATCCAGCCCAGGATGCCAGTAAGTAGCCATCTAACAGCTCCTGCCCTCTATGTGGCAGGAGAATCAGGTGTCCTCCAAATCAATAAATATAAGACAGCAATGCTGGCCTTACCAGCCTGGCAGCGAGACAGGGTCCTGCTATTTTGTGGGCAAAAATTCAGATCAAGGTGGGGCGTTCCAGAGCCAAAGCCTCTATACATCAGCAAGCTGCAGGTCTTTATGGATGTGATTGTCCCTCCAATGGACAGGCTTCTTCCTCTGTGACCCCCTGACCTCAGGAGAGCAGAATCACTTCCAGTCATTAACAAGAACTCGGTGGAAGCAATTGTCTCTCCTTCTAAGCCCCCCCTCCTTGACCCCATTTAGCCGGCCACGGGTTTTTAAATTGGCACTAGGTGATGAGATCCATTAAACAGAGGCGGGAGAGATCAGTGGTACCAATTTTCTATAGATTTAATGATCAGGTGGCCTCTGCATGAATCTTGTGATTTAAATGAGTAGATGACCTGAGGGGAGGGAGAGTGAGCTAGGGAGAGACCTCCCTCGGAACATCGATAGGAATGTGATTCAAATCTGAAATCCGTTCGCTGTTTTTCTAATCTGTCTGGTATTTGATTTGCTGTAAGGCTCAGCTCTGATTGGCCTAACCCAACTGTCACTCTTCATGCCAGGGTGCTTTCCTTGTTGAGCAGTTATTGGGAAGTTAGTCAAGTTATTGAGGGTGAGCGATTTGGAGATTATTAAACAAGTCCATTATTTTCCACGTGTATGCCACTAATGCCCTTGGCATAAGGAGCAATATACCGTTCTCTGAATCCTCTCATAAGATATTTGAAAATGATTTGCCTGGATCTGTTTGCTGGGATCTGCCTCAAAACAAGTGCCAATAAAATACCCTGTAGAAATCAGAAAACAAGTCTTTCAGATCGCTCATTCTTCTGCCAGCCATTTCTTTTGCTCTGTCCCAGAGGGAAGGGTGGTCAAGTGGCTTTAGACGTGGAACTCCATAATTCTAGCCAGCTTGGCTCCTCTAGAATAGCACTCTTCATCAGACTGGACTTTGTTGCCCAGGGCGACGGTTACTTGTATCCCAGGTTGCATCATAGAGTGTGATAGATGAGGGAGTTCAGTCAGTTCCTCGAGAATAACTATTCTCTCCCTTTCGCACAGTCACATACCCAGCCACCCCTTCCCGGTCTTGGGGGTGGGGGAAATCCCTGAACTTTCCATTCCACACTGAAGCTCCAGCATGGTGCCAGGAGAGCTCAGAAGAGAATACCCCAACCTCCCTAGGCTCCCGTTCACTCAGTTTATGCCAAAACCTTCACCAGTCTAGAGCCCTTTTGATGTTTCCTCTCAATTGCATCTTTCTGGTTTGAGAGTGGGAACGGTACTTAGAATTCTAAGCTTCATGACGGCATGGAAAATGTGGCATCGGTAGAATCCTTTTCAAGCACTCAGTACAGTGCTTGGCACTCAACAGGTGCTGAATGAGTAGCAATATTTTTGCACAACAGTCCTCAGCTCCATTGTCTCCTCTGAATCTAGGCTACCAGCTCTGTTGGGGTGGAATGGAGGATAGACTCCTCTGCCCCTCTCCCTGGCCCAAAGTGCCAGCTTTAGGACACAGAGAGGAAAGCCAGGCTGCCTCTGTGATAAAGCCCTGCTCTTTGCAGAAAGCAGTGAAAAAGTGTATTGGTTCAGTAATAATAACAATTGTTGTATGTGTTAAGCACTTACTAGATGCCAAGCACTGTACTAAGCTTTAGGGTAGGTACAAGATAGGCCAGAGATGGAGAATAGGTATCTTATTCCCATTTTACAGCTGTTGTACCTGAGGCACAGAGAAAGTAAATAATTTGCCCAAGGTCACACTGCAATTAATTAAACAGTAGTATTGTGCACTTGCTGAGCTCAGAGCAGACAAGTGTCAGAGACAGGATTAGAACCCAGGTCCTCTGGCCCCCAGGCCTTTGCTCTTTCCTTTAGGCCACGCTGTTTCTCAATCAACCTTTTAAAAGCTCAAGCTACAACCGATGGAATTAGAAGTCCACTCCAGCATTCCGGAGGAGTCCGATAGCACGGGACTTCGGCATCCCTTCACTTTGGAAAGTCCGCTCACCAAATGTGTCCTTTGGGGCTCTGAGGACTCTCTTATTTCCCACTGGTTAAGATCAAAGCATCTTTGGGAAATGGCCTGAAGATCTGGTGGTTATGGAGGCTCACTGCTCCAGGTGTCCCCTTTAGCCTTTTTTACATCAGCAAAAGAAAACAGCTGGCAAGGAGCCCCTCAGTCTCACTTTCCAGTGTCTAGAGGAGGTTGCTGTGGGTTAGAACCAACGTGGCTCATCCCTATCGTCATCCTCCGTCCAGGGGCGAGCTTGCTATTTGGCAGGAAATTCCATGGGATTTCCCCTATTTGAACTCTCTCCAGGGATGATCCCGGCTGCGGTGGAAATGGACCGTAGCTGGCAAAGGGCCCCTGTGGTTAGGCATCTCCATCACCAGACACACCAGAGCTCTGCAGATGAACCCAGAAGTGGTCTTGGGGCTCAATTAGCGGGGTCTCATCCCCTTTCCGAGTGTCCCGAAAAGCGGGGCATTCCCAGAATCCTGTTGAAATACCTGCCCGACCCATGGTATTTATTGAGCACTTATTGAGCATTCCACAGAGCACCAGACTCCAGTCCAGGGAGAGTATAACAGAAACAGTTGGAACGGCTGGGTACCGCTGTCTCCTTGCCCCCACCCTACTACCCAGCGTGGCCAGTTCTTCCATATCACACATTCCACGGGTGGTAGATTACTGTGGCTCACAGCTGTGCTCAAGAATGACCCCGTCAGCCTAAGGTCTCCAAGGTACTGTCCAGGGAACAGTGTCACATTGTGCCTCTTGTAAGTCTCATTCAGCTAAGGTCCCAGAAAACAGCACACAATCCTTCTTCCTCACTGAATGCAGAATTTTGGCCTATGGGCAGGATGTGTAGTGTGAGTGGGTGTGTGTACACATGTGTGTGTCTGTGTCTGTGGGTGCGTGCGCCAGACCTGGCTCCCAGTGGGGTAAGAGCAAGCCTGAATTCCTCTTCTACGCTAACAAAGGACAAGGTACCAGAAGCCCTTTCTACTTCAGGGATAAGACCCGAGAGGCGCATCCCGCCTTCTCTCCGGAATTAGAGATCTTAGACATCAAAAACAAAAACAGCACGTACTACAGTGTAAGTGAAATATACATTTCATAATTGCTAATGTTTCCTTTTTGATAACTAAAAAGCCTGTGCACATTAAATAAAAGAAGATTTAATTTCTAGTTTAAATACAGCTGCTGTGATTCTTATGCACCACACAGCTGTTCAGAGACCTGGCAGCCAGCCAGGTTCTATATGTCCTATCCTGCCTCCCCCAGCATTGTCTTTCCAACACACTCTGAGAACATCTTTAACTGTTTGGAAAATATTTTCATGCGTCTTCAGGTAAGCTCGGTGTCGCAGAAGAGAACCCACCACTATCTCAACACCTCTGGGGTTTTTTTTTGCACCTGTCCCACTACACCATTCATCCCTCTAAGACAGTTGTTTTATGGGCAGAAAATCATTTTGTTCTCCCCTTCCCCCCTACCCCCCTCATCCTCCGCCCTACCCCCTCCTTCTGTATAGCAATTCATCTCACAGAGTTGAGAATTTCTCAGGCGTAGCCCTAGTAAACCCCAGTAGGAGACCCATGCTGTTTTCACATGTTTTTATTTTGGAAACCACGAGAGTGAAATTTTGAGGTTTGAGACTCTAAGAGACGTTGTCAATCCCACCGTGTGTCTGGGGCTCAGGGTTGGGGGCGGGGGAGGTAAGAAATTGCTGCCAACTGGTCGTGTCATTCTCAATTCATTTCACAGTGAAAATAATCTTAGGAGATATAGGAAAATTTTTGAAAAGATTCAAGTGTTCAAGGCCATCCTGACCACTGACTTTGATGGAGTAGGACTGTTGAGGAGGCCCAGACGATTTCATGCTTGCTTTCCATTGAAAGATTTGTTGTTATTGGATCGTCATTTCCCAGTGAGGGGAGAAACCCACAGTACCCGCCCCTTCTTTAAGGGAGCTCCTGCTGACATCCTGGCGTGTGGCTTGGGGCCTCCCCAGTCAGCTGAAGCCTGTAGTTCTCCACCCTTGGCATTTTGGGACCCCTCTACCTGATGGCTCCTCTGAGCTGCACCACCCATGAGTCAGGCAATTGGTGATATTTACTGAGCACTTACTGTGTGCAGGGCACTGTACCCACGTACTCTATCTAGACAACACCATAAATGCCCTGCAGACGACCTCCCTTTTCTACTGTAGAAAATTTCAGAGGCTGAGGGGAGGGACAGGTAAGAAGCAGCGTGGCTTAGTAGATAGAATACGGGCCTAGGAGTCAGAAAGACCTGGGTTCTAATTTTGGCTCTGCCACATTTCCGCTCTTTGACCTTAACTTCTCTGGGCCTGTTACCTCATCTGTAAAATGGGGATTAAGACTGTGAGCCCCCCATGGGACAGGGATTGTATCCAGCCTGATCATCTACCCCAGATCTTAGAACAGTGCTTGGCAGAAGTAAGCGCTTAATGAGTACCATAATTATTATTATTAAGAGGGCTCGGAGATGGAGCGGGCTGGCTCACCCTATCCACAGAGCCCACAGTCGCTGCTGTCGATGGTGCCAAACGGTTGTTTGGAGCTGAGTGGACAGGACTTCACAACCCTCCTGGACCCCTCCCATCATTCCCTTGGGCATTGGGGAGAGCCCAGTTTGAAAAGTAACAGGCTGGACCAACTCAATCTTTGGGTTTCCAAATCAGAGAGGTGTTCCTCAGACCCTCCCCACCCATTGGCCATCCTCCGCGATCTCTGCCACTCCTCCAGAATGTCCGAGATCTGGATGTAGGTGAAGTCAAAATCCATCCCAGGCTACTGCAAACATAACCAGAGAGGATGGGGTGCATCTAATCTGGGAGAGTGCGATAAAGATACCTTGCTCTCAGCCTGTTCCATTAGCATGTAGTCATTCTGATCAAGTGGGATGATCAAATGTCATCCTGGATTAAGGTAACCCAACGCACGTTACTCTCTGAATATTAAAATGGCAGACCCGACTTTGAAGGAGAAGGAATAATGCTTCTAAAATGGGTCCATTGTGGTTTTGACAGAGAGGCAATCTGGTAAAGTCAACTGATGAATGATCAGCAGAAGGATGTGAATGAAATGGCCACAAAGTGCAATATTTGTTCCTGGCACTCTCGGGTGAAGGTCTAAGTTTCAGAAGCACACCATGCAATGGGAGGGCCCCACAGCCCCTCTCGCAAGGGCGTGTGACCTAGACGTTCCCACGCTATGGTATGGAATGTGGCAGTGGAGCCCCCAGCGACACAAGAGGGGGTCAGGGGAGTGAGAGTGACTGAGCGCCTTGTCCCGGAGAGTCCGTTGGCTTGAGGCGAGAGAGAGTGTATTGGTGTGGCGGATTTGTTTATTAAGTGCCTATTGCATTTGGGCACTGAACTAAACTAGGTAGGTGAGAGTTTAGACAGTGGCTCTGGCCCTTCCGGGGCTAACAGCTGAAAAATAAGGTGGGGGAAGAATTTGGTGAAGGAATTGGAAAGATGAAACTATATAAATACTAGACCCTATTTAAGTTCAGCATCCAGTAAGTCTGTTGGTAAAGGGGCCCTGCAGAGATAGAGAAGCAGCATAGTGCTTTGGTGTGGTAGATTGAGCATAGGCCTGGGAGTCAGAAGGTCATGGGTTCTAATTCTGGCTCCACCACTTGTCTGTTGTGTGATCTTCAGCAAGTCACTTTACTTCTCTGTGCCTCAGTAACCTCATCTGTAAAATGGGGATTGAGCCCCATGTGGGACAGGGACTATGTCCAACCCGAATTGCTTGTATCCACCCCAGTGCTCAGTACAGTGCATGGCGCATAGTAAGCACTTAATAAATAGTGTAATTATAATTATTATTATTATCCTTCTTCTGCTTAATCACCCCCCATGGCCCAGCACAGTTAGGGCACATTAGGAACCAGGGATACCCACCATCACTCACCCACTGACAAGGCCCACGTTAATCTCCCCTTAAAAACGTATTGCACATGCAGCTCCTCAACCCAGTTTCTCCATTCCTGGCAACATTTCTCGCCTGTTCTCCTCTAAGGATTGTGTGAGATTCTTGGGCTGGCAAATCCGTTGAAATAGGGATCTTCCTGGGAAAGGACAGAGGACCGGGGTGCTTGAAAGGAGGAGGAAAGAAGGAATGGGGGCACTGGAGTAGGTCATCCCGTTTTATGTTTTTTGAGGCCACCGGGGCACTCGAAGCTGGCTCTCGATGCAAGAGTCGCTGGCCAGAGGGCACAAGTTGATTATAAGTAGGCCATGATGGAACTTGGATGCCAGTGGCTGGTAACAGATGAAAGCAGGACAAAATGCAGTGTTGTCTGTGTAGCTCGTGGGGTAAACTGAGCTAAACTCTAAAGGAGGGCAAAGCCTAGGTTGGTCACATGAGTGGTTTTATCCAGTTTTCCCCTGGCCTCTAGGTTGGGGTGTGAAGGGCTTCTGTGAAATGGTGTGTCTGACACCATCACATCACTTTGCTGCCTGGTGTGCTTACCTGTGATGGCACATCCTTCTGTCTCTCCAGTATCCGTGAGGACTGCCAGCAGCACCTTAGAAGAATGCCACGTGATGAGGGAGCTGGAGGGGGTGAGGCAACGAAGAGAAGGATGGGGCATTTGCCTTGAACCCGTGGAGGTTTGATGACTCAAAGTCTACTTTTTTGGGGGGTGGGATTCGTTAAGCCCTTACTTACTTAGACCGGCAAAAAGTATATGCAAACTGATCAGGTTGGGCACAATCCCCTTCCCACATGGGGCTCAGTTTTATCCCCATTTTATAGATGAGGTAACTGAGGCAAAGAGAAGTCAAGTGACTTGCCCAAGGTCACACAGCAGACAAATAGCAGAGCTTGGATTAGTTACCCCGGTGCTCTTGTTCCCGGGCTCATGCTCGATCCATTAGGCCACGCTGTTTCTTCCCTCCCTCTTCTCACTCTAGCTGCTATACTAACTGCGGGTTTGTATTTCTTTCTTTCTTATGAGGTAGTTTGAAGTTTGGTCTGGTGGGGTTTTTTTTAAATTCCTTTCATTTGTTCATTCTGAAAGTCCCACATCAAGTGATTGGCCCTGCCAATGGGGCTCCAACCTGTAGGCCCAAGCCTCCTCTGGTCTCTACACTTTCCTGGGGTCTCCATGTGGCAGAAGCGTGTTGACTGACACATGTGTCATGGTTTGGAGTACATGTGATGATCCCCTGTGCCGCTAAAACTACAGTACCCAACAGCCCCCAAGTTCCTTGGGTTTGATCCAAGTTCATTTCTGGTGACCTCTGAACCCCAACCCGATTTGGAACCCGAGGTCGGAGCTCTGCCCAGGCACGACAAGGGCTTGGCCCAAGGGCAGGCTAGGACAGGTCGGGCTGGGGATTTCCAGTCCATGTAGTATTCTGCTCCAGATTGTTAGTGTTTAATAAATACTTGATTAATGACTGATTGATGGAAGTAAAATTTAGCACCTCCAGCATCCTTTCTGTATCTCTTGGAAAATACAATAACGAAGGCCCCAGAGTATTTTGGCTGTAAACCCAAACCGGAGAGGCAGAATGTGATCCTGGGATGAGAGGATGTGTTCCAGGTCTGATCAAGACTGTTGTTCATTGGCTGATTGTCCAATATATGGATTAGCTAGACCCTTTGATTCTCTTTCTTATACACCCCCCTTTCTGCCTCTTAACTATTACATTTCCAATTGACCTCAGGATCTGTCCACAGGAGAAGGGTACATAGGTTTGGCAGCGGCATTGGCAAACGTCAGTTGGCTTTTGGTTATCCACAGTTTCCAGTGTCCACTGGCTCAGGTAATGGAGAGTTGGCCTCGTCGTCCTGCCGACGGCAGTCGCAGAGATAAAGAAACAGCTCCTCCTTGGGGCCTGGTGTAGGGGGTGATAGTCAGTGGCTGCCAATCATTCCACCTTTGTTTTTGTTTGATTTTTCCAAAATCTGACTAGGAAAAAGCTTCCATGAGGAAGTAGGCAGTTACTGCAGGTGTCGGCCATGTGGGCCAGATTTTGGTGCGATTGGGGCAAGTTTTACTTCTGAATTAAAGAATTTTCACCATTTTTGATTAGAGCTGATAGAGACAGTGGCTCCTAGAAGAGAATCGGAATGCATCTGTCCGCCACCACTGACTGGTCCTAAGGACACGGGCTTCCTTTGGTTGTAACACACAGCTGTTTTGAGTATGCTGGACTCACTCCCCTACCTTTCTTGGGATTGAGCATTGTCTCAACCGCCCAAGATGTTGCTGCAGCTAATAATACTACTACTACTATTAATAATAATAATTGTTAAGTACTTACTAGGTGCCAAGCACTGTAGATAGAAGATAATCCGATGGGACACAATCCCTGTCCCCCACAAGGCTCACAGTCTAAGTAGGAAGAAGGGGTTTTGAATTTCCATTTAACAGATAAAGAAACTGAAGCCTAAGAGAGTTAAGTGACTTGCCTAAGGTCACATGACAGGCAGGTGGCAGAGCCGGGATTAGAACTCCGGTCCTCTGACTCCTAGGCCCGTGCTCTTTCCCCTAGGCTACTCTACTTTTCTGGGTCTGCTCTGAGTGCAAGGCCTTTGGTGATGACAGATCTATGAGAAGGCAGGATAATAAAAACCTTTGCATCCTGCCACCCTGCTTTGAGGAGCAAGCAGCCCCACACCCATACCCCCCGATCCTCTTTAATGGAAAAACTGGGCCCAGATTATCCCCTTCTAGGCTCCCCCCATGCTATCTGCATCACCTTAAAGGTTGTGGGGAAGGAAAGGCATAAGCAGAGTCCAGGAAGGGAAGGAGTCCTCCAGACCCTCTTCACATAGTGTAGGTGACACCACCGAATAGCCATTCTACGCCGTGCAACTCCAGGGCCAGGGCACCTTCTCAAAAGCCACTTGGATTTTCCTCCAGCTTGAGAAACGTCTTTCTAGATCCAAAGTGCCTGCCCTCCCAAGGCCCCATTCTCAGTCTTCTAAATCCATCTGATACCTTTGGCAGTGGTGGGAGAGAGGATGAAACACCAAGGAGGCATCTTTGCTAATGGAAAAAGCATGAGGCTGTAAGGCAGAAGACCCAGCTTCGCGTCCCAGATTTCCCATTGTCTTGCCATATGACTGACACTGTTGGTATTTGTTAAGCGCTTACTATGTGCAGAGCACTGTTCTAAGCGCTGGGGTAGACACAGGGGAATCAGGTTGTCCCACGTGGGGCTCACAGTCTTAATCCCCATTTTACAGATGAGGGAACTGAGGCACAGAGAAGTTAAGTGACTTGCCCACAGTCACACAGCAGACAAGTGGCAGAGCTGGGATTCGAACTCATGAGCCCTGACTCCAAAGCCCGTGCTCTTTCCACTGCGCCACGCTGCTTCTCTAACACACTGGGCACTGGGCAACTAACCTCTTTGTACCTCAGTTTCCTCACCTGTAAAATGGGGATAAGTAACCCATGCTCCCTACCTCTTAGACTCTACCTCTGGGACTCACATGTCCCCAGGGTCTCAATTCATTTGCATGATAAATGCCCCCCTCTCCCCGCCTCCAGGCCCAGATCTGCCAACAGAAGTGAAAACGAGAGTAACGGCTGCCAAAATGAAAAGCAGTGAGGGCCGTGAGGCCGCAGAGTCCATCCTTTTCCAGACTTCGGCCAAGAGCAAAATGTACTTCGTTTCCAGTAGGCTGCGAAGGCCCCATAAATATTGCAGAGCAACAAGGGGAGGCAGCAGGCTCTGCAAGAAATGCATCCCATCCTTCCCTCAGATTCCAAGAGTTGGGAAAAGGGAAGGAGAAAAGGAGGCTAACTGGGAAAGTCCATTCCTGCCTCTCCAAATCACTGGGTTTTCTACAGAGATGCTCAGCCCATCTCTTCCCTTTTATCCTAATACCTTTTTGTTTTTCCCTTTCCTCTGACAGCACTTTACTATCACTGTGGGTGATCCGGGCCCTTGCTTCTCCTCCTTTCACCTCCTACTGCCTTGCACCTTGACGCCTCCGTGAACATCTCCTTAGAGGATGTGCACGGATGGAGGGAGGAGATATGACTGTGCAACAAGCGGTTGGTGCTGTGTCGGTAGCTCAGATCAAAGGGGTGGTTGAGTGAAATGATCAACACTGATGGCTGAACTGAGGGTATTGAATTCTCTGGAGATTTCTGTTATTAAGCCTTTCTGCCATGGATAATTGAGATTGTTCATATTTCATTCTACTCTATCGCTGCCTATTTGAACTTCAGTCTTCCCTGGTTCCAGGAACGAGGGCTTACCGTTTCATAGACAGGCACTGAGCATCAAAATCCAGAGCCATCTCAAGTTGTTCCACTCCCTGAGATTTAAGAGGAAATGGCAGGTAATGAGTAGTGGGTTTGGGTTTTGTTTGGTGGTGGTTTTTTGTTTTTTTTAATTTGTATTCTGGGGAGGTTTCCAGAAGTTTAAATAGGGGAATCTGTCTCTATCTTCCCAGCATTCTTATTTTCCTTAGTCCAAAGCAAGGGCTGTCCCAAAGAAGAAGTCCTTCCCGCTTGTGTCTGCCAGAATGGTCTCCAAGAGAAGCAGCAAGGCCTACTGGAAAGAGCATGGACCTGGGAGTCAGAAGATCTCAGTTCAAATCCTGGCTCTACCAACTGCTCACTTATCTTGGGCAAGTAAGTCAACTTCTCTGTGCCTCTGTTTCTTTATCTGTAAAGTGGGAAAAATTTGGCTGTAAGTCCCGTGTTGGACAGGGACTGTGTCCAATCTTTATATATATATATATATATATATATATATATATCCCAAAGCAATGACTGGTTTAGAATAGGAACAATGTAGGATGCCATAATGAGGTTCAGCGATAACCTGACAGAGGAAAAGAGGGCTGGGATGAGGTAATTATAGGATGGCCAAGCCTTGAATGATAAAACGGAGCCATAGAAAGGAGGTAGGCCCAGGGAACTGAAGATTGAAAAACGTATTGGAGCCAATGTGACAGATCTCTCCTTGCTGAACTTGGGCAGTTCCCACCTTCAATTCTCTTTCGCATTCTTGGAATGAGTGACAAAGAGATTACTCTTCTAGACTAAAACACCTAGGGAAACATCTAAGTGGGACTTAGAAATGCCCTTGAATGAAATGGCCCTATTGCCAAAAGATGGCTCTAAGACTCCCGGATAAGAATCTGTCAGCCTTTTGATTGGGGTTTTGACGACTGTCACTGGCAGAGGAGGGTCTCTGAGAGTTGCAGAATTCTCAAACAGCAGTGGAGAAACGATCTGGTGTTTACAGATGTTGCTTAAAGCTGTGTCTGATTGGAATGTCTCCCAACCTCATGGGCATGTGTGCATGTGTGAGATTTTCAGCATCTGTACTGTTTTTTAAAAAATCAATAACGTTTTAGGCTAAAATGTAATTTATAGTATAAAAATGAAATTCCACCCTCCAAGGGAATTCATTTAGGCTTTCAACTGCACCTTCTCTTCTTCGGCCCCAACTCCCTTAAAATATTCCTGTATTTCCGGCACATAGATCAGTCAATGGTATTTGAGTGCTTACTCTGTGCAAAGCCCTGTACTGAGTATTTATGACAATACAACAGAGCTAATAGGTATTTTCCCTACCCACAATTAGCTTACAGTCTAGAGAGCTGGGAAAAAACGTTCTTCTAAAACTTCTCTTAAAAGCTGGTTTGGACCCAGCCTAGTTCCTACTCTCAAGGCCCTCAGAAGTCACTCAGAAGTCTTAATTGCTGCTAGTACGGCAGGCAGGAAATGAGGCTTAATTCTCCAATTCTTTCCCATTCCTCCACTCAAACCTATTGATTAACTACTTCCTTTAATTTCTTCTGCTCGTGTTGCTCTCACCTGCTTTCTGCCATCTTCACCTCTAGCCCCAGAACTGTCTCCCTCTTTCTGCTTGCCAAGTAACCACCTGAAAGCCGATCTCTGCTGAAGATATTTTTTTCTTTCTGATAGCCTAGAACCTGTATACCTGAGAGACTCAAGATCACTCCTTCCTCTGGTGTATTTCACGTTTGAGTTGTATCCCCTATCTTAGATTCTAAGCCTTTAAGGCAAAAACCATATCTTCTGCAGCTTTGTACTGAGAGACTAGCGTACCACCAGGACTCAACAAGTGGTAACGCATATTAATAATTATACTATATACCTTTAGAAAATGAAGAAAACTCAAACCACAAATACTAAGGTAGGAAGAACAAGGTGTGTGGTCCAGTGCTCGCCCAACCTGCTCCGAGCCTTCTCTGTGGCGCAGCAGGACCTTGCAGATGTTAAATCCCAGCAGTCCTTTCCCCAGCTCTTCCACAGGCTTCCTCCTTCTCTGATCCTCCACAGGCCTTCATGTAAACATAGATATAGCCAGGAAACCATAAGCAATTTCCTCACCAACCCCAGGACCCCTATCTTCTCTCGGCAGGAGGTAGCTCCAGGATCTGGCATCACACTGGATGGGCAGCGACCTCAGCGATCAGCGTCCATCAGAATCCAGGATGGAGGATGGGGTGGCCACTGTGGTCTACTTTTTTTTCCTACAAGCTTGTTGCCGCTTCACCAGATGGAGGTAATATGATCGGTCTACACTTACCTTCCTCAGAGAATCGTTGTGCGGCCCCGAGAGAACACATGGGATTCTGCTTTGGGGACTTCGGTTGGAAGGAACTAAATGACACCCTCGTTCTCGTGCAGTAATTTTATTGCCAAAGCGCTCTCATATCTCCTTTATGCCCTTGCAGCAACTCTGGGAGGTAGGTAGAAAGGCAGATGCTGTTATTCCCGTTTTGCAGATCATGAAACGGAGGTACTGAGAGGTTAAGTGGCTTGCCCGAGGTCACACAGGAGGCTCGTTGCAAAACTCGGACTTGAGTCTGGCTCCTCCAGCTGGCAGAATGGCACTCTTTTCCTCCACTCCATTCTTCTATTTTAATAATAGTAATTGTGGTATTTGTTAAGTGCTTACTATGTGCCAGACACTCTACTAAGCGCTGGGGTGGATATAAGCAAATTGAGTTTGACACAGTCCCTGTCTTATGTGGGGCTCACGGTCTCAAACCCCGTTTTAGAGATGAGCAACTGAGGCACAGTGAAGTGATTTGCCCAAGGTCATACAGCAGACAAGTGGTAGAGCTGGAATTAGAACTCATGACCTTCTGACTCCCATGCCCATGCTCTATCCACTACACCGTGCTGCCTCTAACGCACTGTTGTGTCTTGATAGAGTCCTGCACTAAGAATGCAAGGTGAGTCAGTCCTGAGGCTGTGGGAGCAAGATCCTGAAAGAGGTAATTACTTCTCAATATGGATGGCAAACCAATGTGTTTAGAGGAGGGTGTCTTACCATGCATACTGGATCTTAATTGATTCATAAAGCCTTGAGTGACTGCCTGGGAGTAACTTGGAACCGGGAAGGACAGAACTCATTAAGCTTAATTTCCAGATTTCAGGAATGAGAAATGAAAGTCATTTCATTGCTCTGGGCTTCAGTTTCCTCATCTGTAAAATGGAGGAAAAGATACCTGCACCTCTTATCTCTCAGAAATACCTCTTATTAGGTTTGCCTACCAGGAATAAAAGGTATACTTTTAAAACGGAAGAGAAATGATTTACTGACAAACATATGGGTGAGTTGGAAAGAGTAATGGAACGGCCCATGGCCTAATGTGTCATTATGTACAAGATAGCGCTGCTCAGTATAAAATTAATGGGATTATCTTCTTTGGAACTTTAAAATAGGGAAAATGTAAGAAGGATAAGGTTGCCAAAGTTCACTGCAAGATAACTACAAAGAAAAATCTCCAGAATGGTGTGTGAAATTGCAGGGTCAGCAGAAGCAACTGAAACCCATTTCTCTGTTTGCAGCGAAGGAGGGGATGCATGAGCATGAGATTGGGAACAAGGAGACCTGTATTCTACTCCCTTGGCTGTCATGTGCCTTTGAGAGAGTCCTTTAACAAATCAAATCCTCTGTTTCTCAGATTCCTCATCTGTAAAATGGGGATAAAATAACCGCTCTCTTGACCTCCTAGACCGTGAGCCCCTTGTGAGACAAGGATGATCTGCTTTAATTATCTTGAACTTACACCAGCATTTAGCACAGGGCTTGGCACTTAATACTTATCCTAACTAGTGAGACATTAGGCTGGCTCAACATGACAGACATCTGTGCCTTGGCATACTCCCACGCCTCTGCACAAAAGTCTGTGGAGGTTTTCCATCCATTTATTTATAACAGCCTGCTCTTCCCAAGAGAGTAGGCATTGGAAGGATTAAAATCTTAACCAGGTGAAATTGAAAGTTTGAACAATGATCCAGCAGGTCTATGCTGTGTAGCTGGGTGATGCCGATCATTCAGTCACCAAAGGTGAGATTGAGGTCTGAACGTTTCTGCAGGCAAAGTAGGTGACGTTGTTAGAAAAGGCAAGATAATGTTATGATACCAAGCGTTGTTTACGTCATTGTCTTTGTACTTGGCTGTTTAGCTGATATTTTTTTCCAGTTCTGTTGGATATTCGATCTATTCTCGTAGCTAGTGCACTTAGGTCTCCTCAGCTTCCCAAAAGATTATAAGCTTCTTGAGCACAGGGATTGGGTCGGATACTTCTGTGAGTTTGCCGAGCAGCTAGTGCAGTGCTCTGCAAACAGGATGCCCTCAGTAGATACTGCTATTGGCTACTAGGTTGCTGTATTTGCTTTGAGATTCTAGCTTGGGGGCTATAGGTAATAGTCCAAAATAGTGTAGCTATTATTCTTAGTAGCATCAAAGTGTTTTTCTGAAATGTCATGCATTATGTGCAACTAACTTCCCATTGTGGGGGGCTTATGAGATTTGTTGTTTCTTTTTTTTTTAGAAACTTTAGAAAGCACATGAATATTCCATCATATTTCTACCCCCATGAATCGCAGCATTGTATGTATGACAGAGGTATATGTAAGCAGGGTAATTGTATCACCTTCAAAGACAAAAACAGAAGGCAGAATACTCTATTTATAATTTGGGGGATTTTTGAAATCATAACTCTTTCATTAAAAAATGCCTTAAGCCTTCAGACATAGCAATCAAATACAGCAATATCCGGTGTCATTTAAGAAGCACCTTGTGTATTTTTTAAAACGTTATCAAAGAGTTCAAGTCTAAATGATGTTCATTGAAGGAGCGTGTTGACACTACCTATGACCGGGAGGTGCAGATTTACTTATCAATAACATGGCACCAAAGTGTTTCCTAACCAAGGCTGATTTTACGTTCCCACTTTCAGACTGTCACTCGACGTACTACTTTTTTTTTTTATCAGGAGGTTACAGATGTGTTCTAATGTCTCTGGTATAACCCACAATTTACAAATCAACCAGACGTGTAGTCTATGGGGTAATTCAGGACTTTTACCTTTGAAATCCCCTCCAGTGACTTGAAAATCCAGTTTGTTGTGCCTTTTGTAGGATGTAAAATAAACCAACGTTGCACTGAAACAGCAACATATTTCAGGTTCAGCTGTCAATCGGTCAGTTGTATTTAAGCACTTATTGTGTGTATGTGTGCACAGAGCACTGTATTAAGCACTTGGAAGAGTACCATTTAACAGAGTTGGTAGACACATTCCCTGCCCACAATGGGCTTACTGTTTAGAGGGGTTCAGTTGGGTACCCCTTTTAAACTGTTCTGATTCCTTCAAAATTTAAAGAAACAGAAGCACGGGGGACAAGTGTGGTGGAATTTAAGAGGAGCGGCCTGTGAGCAGCCATAATTTGGGCCATTTACCGTAACTGCTACTTCGAATCGCCCTCTACCCGTTGGTGCTGCTGAACAGTGGGCGAAAAGGAGGTCGAACAAAGGAAAGGTCCATGGCCTCAGGCATCTCCCAGCTCCTGGCCCCAATACGGGAACCCGCCGTACAAGAGGAGCAGATGAGATAAGGCGGCATAAACCAAGAGATTAGATCCACACTTGGTTTTGAGCGCCAGGACCAAATATCAAAGCGGAGGAAAGCAGTATCTTGAAGTGATGCAAAAAAAACCCCAAATCAGTCGGAGGTTATGAAAGCCCGTGGCTGAACTCGGCCGCCTTGATTGGAAACCGTCGTCCCGAGACGAGATGAACTGAATTATTAATAAGAGTAATAATAATGATGATGGTATTTAAGTGCTTACTAAGTGCCAAGCACTGTTCTAAGCACTGGGGGAGATACAAGGTAATCAGGTTGTCCCACGTGAGGCTCACAGGCTTCATTCCCATTTTACTGATGAGGTAACAGAGGTATAGAGAAGTGAAGTGACTTGCCCAAAGTCACACAGCTATGTGGCAGAGCCGGGATTAGAACCCACTACCTCTGACTCCCAAGTCTGGGCTCTTTCCACCGAGCCACGCTGCTGTGGCAGATTCTGTCCCTCGTCAGGCTGTGTGCTGAGAACACTTACTCGAGGCCGGGCGGCAACTATTTCAGTTTGGCTTGCTGGCTTTCTGGGGTCCCTGATGTTTTTGTTGGATATCTGTCTTCCTGTCTGTTGCACCGAGGAGTTAGGAAACACAGCTACATTTTCAAGTCAATAGTGTGCATTCTTATAATGTCTCTTGGAAAAGTGATGTATTTGTGTCTAACTTGGCAGGTTTTCAGGTGGTTTTCAAGATCCCTCTTGTATCTGAAGGGAACCTTGATCTGGTGATTAAGGTGGACTTACAGCATGGCAGTTTCTAAGCACATTATATAGGGTGCTGTTTGAAGGGAGGGTTCTACTGTTTTTACCTGGAGAAAACCCAAGTGAAACGGGCGGTCTGGCCTGGGTATTTCTTCCCCATCTTGTTCTTAGGACACCTGAGAAAGTCAGGGGCTTAAGATGGCAAGCTCTTTGAGGGCAGGGATCATATCCACCAAATGAGAAGCGGCACGGCCCACTGGACAGACCACGAGCCTGGGAGTCACAGGACCTGGGTTCTAAATCCGACTCTACCACTTGCCTGCCGTGTGACCTTGGGCAGGGCCCTTCACTTCTCTGTGCCTCAGTTCCCTCATCTGTAAAATGGGGATTAAGACTGTGATCCCAATGTGGGACAGGGGCTGTGTCCAACCTAAATATATATGTTTTTTAATTATATTGTAGTGTTCTCTCCCAAGCATTTACTGCAGTGTTCTGTGCGCAGTAAGTGCTCAGTAAACACCACTGATGGATTTCATTCATTCAGTCGTATTTACTGAGCACTCACTTTGCGCAGAGCACTGCACTAAACACTTGGGAGATTAGAGCACAATAGAGTTGGTAGACACCATCCCTGCCCACAACGAACCATGTTACAGGAATCTGAGGCCAAGAGAGGTTAGGTGTCTTGCCTTAGGTCACACAGTAGGCCAGCGGCAAGGCCGGGATTTGAATCTGGTTCTTCTGACTCCCGGTGCCATGTCGTTCCTCTGAGTAAAGCATTTTCGGGAAGGAAGTACGTACACAGCTGTGATTGGGCAGATATTTGCTCCTTGCCCTTAGCTCCTAGCTGCACAAGGAGGCTTGGGAACAAAGGAGGGGGGTTTCGCTCCCTGGAACAGGACCTTGGTCAAGGCTCTCAGCCCTGCTAGGCCCCACTGGGACATGAGAGTGGTAATATGTGCCCCAGAGCAAACCTAATGTGATAAGACAGAAGATCAAAGTCTGAAGAACAGCAAAATTACTCCGAGAAACAAAGTGTTCTTCAATAAAATCTGAAATAATCCCTGCTATAGAACTTACATTTCCTCTTATCTGGGCATTCAGCTTGCAAAACAAAGCTGAAAGTTGGCAATAACATCCCCACGCCAGTGAGAAGAGTATCTTAGGTGAACAGGAAAATGTGAGATTTTTAACTCTGAAGGGCTAAAAGAAGCACAGGCAGAGATTAACTTTACCCATGTTGAGGGGGCTCTGTTTAAATTGCAGCTCGCCAGAGACAGTCCAAGGTACAAAGGGATCCTGCCCAGACATGCCAGGGCCGACCGACACATTCTGGTATTTATTGAGCACTTACCTTATGCCGACATACTGTGCTAAGCACTGGAATAGATACAAAATGATCAGATCAGACAGCCCTTGTTCCACATGTGCTTTGCAATCTCAGAGGTAGGAAGAGCAGGCATCTCTCTCTCTAGACTTCGAGCTCTTTGTGGGCAGGGAACGGGTCTACCACCTCTGTTATATTGTACTCTCCCAAGCACTTAGTACAGTGCTCTGCACACAGTAAGTGCTCAATTAACAGGATTGATTATCCCCATTTTTCAGATGAAGAAACTGAGGCACAGAGGAGGTAAATAATCTGTCCAAGAAACTCACAGCAGGCCAGCGACAGAACCGAGACAAGGACCTGTGTTTCTTGATTCCCAATCTCACCCTCTTTCCACTAGGCTACACTGCCCATGCCCGCTTCAGGACCATACGTGTTGATTCCAAGGAGTGGTGGCTCCATTAAAGAAACCTAAATGTCAGTGGACAAGACTATAGATTTCAAGTCATTTTGGGGGGGAATAACTGTCCCTCTTTGGATCACTGAATCTTGAAGCACTACAAATACCCGAATAATATCTGTAATAATTATGTCCACCTTTGCCCTGATGAGGGACACATGTACGCAGGAGGAGTAACCTGTGTTTGGCATTCCCTACAACATCTGAAATGTACATTCCAACTTTCTTGAATGTTATCATCCACCAGCCTATAGCAACGTACCGTTGCTGCCCAGGCTGCACAGACTCTGCCTCCTGCTGTAGAGATTCTGCCTCAAGTCAATTCAATCGAATTTACTGAGCACAAAGCACTGTACTAAGCATGGCTTTTACCATCATTTTGCACAGTCTCCCCATTCTCCATAGCCACTGGCCTGTATGTCTAAAGCCTGTCTCTTGACTCCTCGAAACTAATTTCCATTTCATCCGTTTTCATTTTTCTCTTTTTCTCGATCGTTTTGAGAGTGAGGCACCAAGAGAGCGAGCTGGGGGAAGAATGTGGAAGAAAGCTAATATCAATCAGTGGTATTTATTGAGCGCTCACTCTGTGCAGGGAACTGTGCTAAGCACTGTGATGGTCAGAGTTGGTGGAAAGCCCAAGGGCCCCATCGTGGGGTGTTACAGTTTGATACCGAGGAGCGTGGGAAGCCAGTGTAGGGTTTTGAGGAGTGGAGAGACGAAAGATGACAGCTGAGTGAGACTTGAGGAAAATGATCTGTGTAACCTTGTGCAGTGTGGATCGGAGCGGGGAGAGGCTGGAGAGAGGGAGACCAAGGAGGAGGCTGATCCAGTAGTCTAGCTGCAATAGGATGAGGGTGGTAGATGTGGTGTAGAACCTCCGGATTTCTTGGCACAGTGAACGTGAGAGTTGAAAGAGAAGAGGAGGAGAGGATGACACCCAAGATGGGGCTTCTGGGACAGGGAAGGTGGTGGTATCATCGTTGGAGATGAAAATGTTGGAGGAGGGGGTTAAGAAGGAGCTCGAGTAGTCCAATTTTAGACGTGTTGACTTTTCTGTCTCAGACACGAGTACTGCCTCCGATTTGTTCCTAGAGCTTTCCCAGTGTCCTCCTCTCCTAGAGTATTATTAAAATAGGAGAGAAAAGAGCTGTTTGTTGTGCTCTGCTCTTAAACAAATATGAAACTAAATGAGCTGGAATTAAGGGTCATCAACTCAAACAATGGAATCAGGGCAGTCGATTTCAGGGTGTTTATTGTCTAGGGCTTTCTTGTTTTGACTTCATAATGTTGGTGTTTATCCCTTATACCCACACTGAACCAGCCAGGGTTTCCAGCTGTGAATTTGATCCTTGGTAGAGGGGGGAGAGACATAACTGAAACCTAAAGTTGCCTATTTCCTCTTCCCTAGATGATAAAAACACATAATAATAATAATAATGTTGGTATTTGTTAAGCGCTTACTATGTGCCGAGCACTGTTCTAAGCGCTGGGGTAGACACAGGGGAATTAGGTTGTCCCACGTGGGGCTCACAGTCTTAATCCCCATTTTACAGATGAGGGAACTGAGGCACAGAGAAGTTAAGTGACTTGCCCACAGTCACACAGCCGACAAGTGGCAGAGCTGGGATTCGAACTCATGAGCCCTGACTCCAAAGCCCATGCTCTTTCCACTGAGCCACGCTGCTTCTCATGAAGCAGCTTCACATGTGCTTCACATGAACTTGGAAATATCAAGACACTCTCACTATTTTCATTTGTTCACATGTGACATGTTTCGGTGTGTCATACGACAGACAGTTCCATGACTGCCACTAAAATATCTATTTTTTTATGTTAAAAATGGTCCACGGAGATAATTGGGGGAAGATTTCCCATTGCCTATGGGTAAGTACTCAGAGCCAGCTTCATGCTAAATATGAGTCCTCTGATTATTATTATTATTATTGGTGATAATAATAATTATGAACAACAACAATAATAATGATGATGGATTCATAAATAATGATGATGCTTTGTAACACTATAGCTCCTTTCATCTGTGGATATCAAAGCCTCTTGCAAATATTAATTAAACCCTGGGAGGTAGGTATTATCTCGATTTCATAAATGGGGAAACTGAGGTATGATGAGGTAAAAGCCTTTGTTATGGGTCATGCTGAGGATATATCTAGATTAAGAAAATGAAGAGGAGAAGCAGCATGGCCTAGTGGATAGAGCACGGGCCTGGGAGCCAGAAGGTCCTGGGTTCTAATCCCAGATCTACCACTTGTCTGCTGTGTGACCTTGGGCAAGTCATTTAACTTTTCTGTGCCTCAGTTCCCTCATCTGTAAAATGGCCAAGTCACTTCAGGAAGCCTGAACGTTTCTTTGAACCTATATCTGCAGGGCCTCTATTGCCCTGCTAGACTGTAAACTTCTTGAGGATGGGGATCATATCTACTAATTGTATTGTACTCTCCCAGTGCTTAGTTCAGTATTCTGTCCACAGGCACTCAAATATTATTGCTTGATTGAGATACACCCACACTCTGGAGAGCAGGATACTTGCGCTTCATGCACGTAGATTTTTCTATTCTTCTCTTCTGGGTTCAGGCAGGGACTTGGGTGAATCAATTTAGCCCTTAATTTAACCTCTAACTGTGGCATGTCGAACAACTTTCCCTTTCTAGGATTCCATTTTTTCTGTGGCTGTAGAGGCTTCAGAAGATTGGCACTCCATCCCCACGAGCAGCCTGTAGGTGTATATCCTTACCCTCTATCGCTTCCCCTACATGTAGTTTATTTTAACATCTGTCTCACGAGCTAGGCTTTAAGCTACCTGAGGACAGGGGATCTTGTCTATCTACTCTACTGTACTCTCCCAAGCACTTAATACAGTGCTCTGCACACAGTAGGCACACAGTAAATACCATGGGTTGATTGATCTTTTAAGAAGAGGTAACACATTCCACTTGACCATGTTAAGTTGACAATTGCCTCTTTCCTTACTGGGCATCTAGGAGCCTGAGAGTTTTCAAAATAAGATGGGAGGATGAGAGGGAAAAGACCAATTGAAGACTTGATGAATACCTCTGGCTCCACTTTTCCCCTAACCTTTTGAGACAAATGACACCATCCACATCTTAATGCAGAGGGTGTATACGTACAACAGATGTATAAAGAAGCACATACAGATAAGTAGCCACATCTCAGTTTGTGCTCTTCATTCCCCCCAAGGTGATCTGTCATCCCCCATGACTGATGAGGGGCTCCTGCCATTAATTTGCCCCCTCCCCCTGTCACCAGTCACCATGTGAGTAAAACGATATTTTCTCACAATCCCACAGACATTCCCACGTATACGACCATGTTTACCCACCTTCTACCAATGTCTTGAGGAGGACAGAGGGTCAAAGTGATGTTTCTCTTGATGAATCTACTTGGCACCAAATCCTCAGGTCCCCAAAGAAAGCTCCAGTCCTTCAGTGCCAACCTGGTTTCAGTGCCACTGTATCAACATTGTTTCCACAGTGGGGCCCGCTTCATTCTCTGGAAAGGAAACCCATGTTACCTTTTCCCCTCTGTGCCTTCCACTTTTACACAATATTTCTTCTGGCAATTTCAGTAAATTTTCGTTACCTTCATCTACAGTCCCACATTGCCAATAATTCTGTGCTGCTGACTTTTATACATATCCCCAGGAGTTTTGGGGGTTGTTTTGTTTTTTGTTTTTTTTGATAACACTGAACAGTAAGCCCTGGCTGTTTACCAATTTCCAACTTATCACACCTGGCTCACTTCCTAGGACAAAGTGAAAACAACCTCTGCTGTCATTGCTTGCTAAACAAACCACGTCAGGAGATGAACCTTCAGTATGTCTAGAAACCTCGCACCGTCTTCCGGGTGATCCGAAAGCACATCGGGATGACAATCACCAAATCTACCTGGTTACAAGGTGCTGTTCCCTCTCCCCAGAGTAACATCTGTGCTGCTCAGCCTTGTCTCCTTTTCCATTGGTGTCCCATTCTCACCCTTGCATTTTGGTTTCACTTCTCTTGCCTGTTTGCTTGCAGGTGCTCATTCTCACTCTCCTATTCAACCGCATCTTCGCCACGCTTTCAAGTGGGAGTGTTCTTTCTCTGAACATTAACTCTGAACCCGATAGCAAAGAGGTTGTCATTACCATTAACAATAATAATAATTGAGAAAGTTGTACATGCTTACTGAGTCCCAAGTACTGGGGTAGATACAACATAATCAAGTTGGACCCAGTCCCTGTCCCACCTGGGGCTCAGTCTCCTACTCAGATGAGGAAACTGAGCCACAGAGAAGTGAAGTGACTTGCCCAAGGTCACAGAGCAGACATGTGGCAGAGCTGGGATTAGAACCCAGGTCCTTCTGACTCCCAAGTCTGTGGTCTTTCCGCTAGGTCATGCTGCTTCTTTTAGATCATCATTTTACTTGGCTCAGTTTACGGTGAGCACATCAGTTGGGACTTTGCAGGCGTAAACCCGGCTGGATGAACTTCCGTTGTTCCACTTTTCCATCCTGGATTGATAAATTTAATTTCCATTTTTCTTCGAACATTTGTAAGTAAAGTCCATTCAAAAGCTCAGGGATGATTCATCAGATACTACATCCATCCTGTCAATAAACCAAAGCCCTGGCCTAGTGGAAAGAGCACGGGCCTGGGAGTCAGAGGACCTGGGTTCTAATCCCGTATCTCTCACTCTTCTGACATGAACTGTGGACAAATCACTTAAATTTCTCTGTGCCTCAATTTCCTCATCTGTCAAATTGGGATTAAATCCTATGTCCTTCTACTTAGACTGTGAGCCCTATGTAGGACAGGGACTGTGACCAACCTAATTGTCTGGCAAAGCAGCGTGGCTCAGTGGAAAGAGCATGGGCTTTGGAGTCAGGACTCATGAGTTCGAATCCCAGCTCTGCCACTTGTCGGCTGTGTGACTGTGGGCAAGTCACTTAACTTCTCTGTGCCTCAGTTCCCTCATCTGTAAAATGGGGATTAAGACTGTGAGCCCCACGTGGGACAACCTGATTCCCCTGTGTCTACCCCAGCGCTTAGAACAGTGCTCGGCACATAGTAAGCGCTTAACAAATACCAACATTATTATCTACCCCAGTACTTAGTATAATGCTTTGCACATATTGGGTGCTTAACAAGTACCATAATAATAACAGTAGTACTGACATTGGTAACTGGTGGGGTTTTTTTTGCCTCAAATGCAGATCCACTGGTAGATTTTCACAAGTGGTGGTCTCCGACGCTCATCACGTATCTCCTCCACAGCCGAGAAGAGTTGGGCTACAGGCAGAGCAGAAGAAGAGTGATGGCGTTCAGGTGAAATGCAGCAAAGTGAGTCAGTCCACATCTCACCGCCGGGACTAACGGGAGCCAGACCCTTGGAGGGGTTGTGGGCCGCCAGCAGGGAACTTAATGAGCGCCACTCTGGATTCAGAATAAATTTCAGACCCATCCCTGCCTTTCAGCCTAAAGGTAAAGAGGAAACCAGCACCAAAATACACACACACACACGATTAACAGATGTTAACAGAGCACTGTATCTTGCAGAGGTATCTTAGGGTGCTCAAGAGAATCCTGGAGTGTGGTGCCCAGCAACCAGCTGGCCCAGCTGACACTTCCAACTCTCAATCGATTATTAAAAGAGTATTTATCAAACAGGTGTGCACAGCACTGTACTCGGCACTTGGGGGAGTACAACAGAGTTAGTAACCTAGAGTTAATAGCCAGTAGCCCACTTCATTGCTAACAGATGATTACTCTCCCCACCTTCAAAACCTTATTAAAAGCACATCCCCTCCAAGAGACTTGCCCTGACTAAGCCCTCATTTCCTTTTCTTCCACTCCCTTCTGCATCACCCTTGCACTTGGATTTGCACCCTTTATTCACCGTTCCCTCAGCCCCACAGCACTACTGTACATATCCATAATGTATTTCTGTTAATGTCTGTCTCCCCCTCTAGACTCTAAGCTCGCCGCGGACCGGGAACATGTCTGCCACCTGTTACATCGGACTTTCCCCGAGCGCTCAGTACAGTGCCCTGCACACAGTAAGCACTCAGTAACTTTGATCGTGGTGTTTGTGATCTAGCTGAGTTATCTTGCAAAGCAGTCAGGTAGGTGCACAGGCCAGGCCTCCCACCCAGACCCACCGCACCCCCCAGTGCCGGCACAGAATGGTTACTATTATTATTCTGGTATTTGTTAAGCCCTTACTATGGGTCAAGCACTGTGCAGAGAGTTGAGGTAGATGCAAGTTGATTGGGTCTGGCACAGCTCTTGTCCCAAATGGAGCTCACAGTCCAAGTAGGAGAAGAACAACAGGCAGTGGGCGACCCATTGCAAGGGACCGGTCCCTGGGATACTTAGTCATTCAGTAAACAACAGAACAGTCTAAGACCACGAGTGCTCATGCAGTTTCCGCGAGGAATGTTTGCTGCCCTGGGGGAACACTTTGCTTTAGGAGATCCAAGCTAAAGGGCCCTATTTTTAAGGGCTGCCTGGTAATACGGAGTACCGATTCACTATTGCAGCCTTTGAACATAACGCTGCCCATAATTTTGCTATTTTAAGCAAAAAAAAAAATAAGAATCCAATTTTTAAAAAGCCCATCAGCAACTACTGAACAACCACAAGAAAAACAGTCTTAAGATTAATTCGGGCTCGGCTCAATCCAGCCGACGCTGGAAATCTTACAAGCAACCCCGATCTCTTGAGATTTCCAGTCCCATCTCCAGACCAACGAGGTTTGGATAAACTTCAGGTAGAGCATTTGAACTCTGGACGGGGGAATTGACTCTGAATTTCAGCCCCAGCCGGAATCTGAGACTTGCAGTTCTTGATCCTCTTCTCGGTTTTACTTTTCAGTGGGAAATTCACATTCCAAACCTAATAAAAAATTAAAGTGAAAAAGCCAGGAAAAGTAATCGGTGCTTAAATGAGGCAGCTGTCAAAGGTGCAGACTCCCATCAGGCAGCCTAAGGACTCCTGGGGTTATGAGGAGTGCGTTCTAACAGCACCCGCTAGTTCTCACAGCCAACCAACGCCATGAAATGGATACGTTGGGCGAAAGCTCCAGGATCATTAGATCCCTCTGCTAGGACTGGCTCCCAGTACCAGAGAGCCTCTTGCCAACTCTGCAACCAACTTGTGCCTAAGCCACTACAGAGTCGAAAATCAATTCAACTCTTCTGTGGGGTTCAGGCTCCGCTGTCTGCCGACAGATTCAGACTGGAGGCTTCCAAGCAGAGAGGCTTAATGGCTTTCTTAAATGTGTCTTGGAGATCACTACGCTCTTACAACTTGATACTGCGATGAGTTAAAAAGAAACAAAACCCAAAATATAAGGATTACGTTTCCCCTAAATCAAACATTGGCTTAAAAATTAAGGGAAAAATTGCTTGGCTCAACACGCTGTGGGTTTTGCCGAACCCAAAATATTTCAAAGATTTTTGAGATGGTTGACCCAGACCAGAGCTGAGTCTGTTCATCCGTATCAACCCACCAAACTGGATTCCATCAGCTGGAGAACTGCCCAGAGTTGTTCTTGTTTTGGGGTGTCTGTGTATGTTTTACTAAAAAGAAATTCACAAGAACCCAAGAATTTTGCAGAATAATGTAATCTCTGCACTAGGCCAAAATCTAGGGAGGAGGCGAAAGGAGACTTTGAGTTATTTCGCCCTCCTAAGGCTGCTTGCACCAATTGATCAATGGAGTTATTACTTAAGTGCTTGCTATATGCTGAGCACTGTGCTAGGGATGAGGTAGTGTCTTCTAATCTTTGCTCATGTAGGTATTGTCTACCAGGCAGCCAGAGGGGCTGTAGCACTGTTTCAGGAGCTGGGGCTCCAGTTTAAACAATAGCCCTTAGTCCTGCTCTCTCAGAGGTGTTCACGGTCTAGTTGGCAGGACAAGGCAGATAATACATAGAATCAATCAGAAATAATCTATCCACCTCAAACTTACCTCGTTGATCTCCTACTTCAACCCAACCACACTTCACTTGCGTCAGCTCAGGCACCTCAATCTCATCTTTCTCTCCTTCGACCCCTTGCCCGTGTCTTCCCGTTGTCCCGGAACTCCCCTCCCCATCTATATCCAACATACCGCTACTCTCCCCATCTTTAAAGCCCTCCTAAAATCGTATCTTCTCCAAGAGATCTTCCCCTTATTCTCCCTCCCTCTGTGTCTCCTGTGCACTTTAATATTCACCCCCTCACCCCCGGCTCCACAGACACTGATGTACATATCCCTCTGTAATTTATTTTAATGGCCGTTGCCCCTTCTAGTCTGTAAACTCTTGGAGGGCAGAGATCATGTCTAGTGTATTGTACTCCCCCAAACGCTTAGTATAGTGCTCAACAAATGGTATTGATTGACTTACCCAGGAATTGCAAAAATGAGTTAAAGGTTGGAATGGACCCCAGATTGTGCTGCCAGTTAAGAGAGTGGGGTGGGGTTGGTTAGAGAAACTTCCTTGCACCTGGTGAGTCCGGAAGTGCCAAGCAAAATGAAGAGATGGTAGAGCCAACTGGGGTGGGGGGCAGGGAGGGTCAAAATTGGACCCCAAGGGCCAATTTGCCCTGTCCCGGAAGGGCTTCTGGTGTGGTATGTTCAAGCAACACTTCTCCTCCTACATTCTTGGGCGATGCCAGATCAACACCCTGAGGCTGCCTGCAACTTCGCCTTAAAAAAACAGCTCACCGGTAGAATTTAATGAGCTCATACTATGTGCAGAGCACTGTGGTAAGAGCTTGGAAATGCCCTGAAGGAATTTATAATCCAGTAATTTACAGACAGGAGGAAAAAGAGGATGGAAAGGAGAGAAATGAGTAAGTGTCTTGTAGAGTATATACCTCTAAAAAGACAGGGGGAAATACAAATAACTAGGCCACCTCTTGTCGAAGAATGTGTATTATTGATCAGTTGACCTATGAAATATTCAGTATTTAGTGAAGGAGGGTTGGACAGTAAGAATACTAATTGTAATAGTTGTTAAGCACTTACTAGATGGCAAGCACTTTACTAAGGGCTGAGGTAGATACAACCCAATCAGATCAGACTGACACACAGTCAGGGCTCACAGTCTAAGGGAGAACAGGAATTACACCCCCATTTTACAGAAAAGGAAACTGAGTAGAAATTACATGTCTTGCTCAGAGTCACACAGCTTGCAAGTGGCAGAACTGCTACTGGAACCCAGGCTTCCTGACTCCCAGTCCTGTGCTCTATTCACTAGGCCACTTTGCTTCTCAGTCCATCAGTAATACTAACTGAGCACCTACTCTGTGCACAGCATTGAAACTAAAAACTTGGGAGAGTACCCTAGAGCAAGTAGGCATGATCCCTGTCCTCAAGGAACTAAGATTCCAGCACTTAGACTAGGGTTAGATTCAAGTTTTTTGACAACTCTCCCAAGTGACCTGATCTTGTTAGAGTTCCGGGTCTCCCATACATTTCATGTCTTTGTGTCATCTTGCCCATCTGTAGGTGTTCTGCACCGGCTAACCAGAGTGGCTCTCGCAGCATCGTATACAGTAGAAATAATTGGGCTAGCCCATCCGTGACTACTAATGCAAGTTTCCCTATTTATCCTACCAGTGTGCGGCATGCCTATTGAGATACGGCTTTGGAATGAAGAGCCTCTGAAGAGCGTAGAATGATCCGGTTTCCTGACCTCAAAGGTGAGTCATTTGGGAAAGTAAGAATGGATTGGCCGGGTAGGTAGGAAAAGGATTCTCTCCCCTTTGGAACTGGCTCCAGAGAGTGTTGGGGGTTAGACTCTATCCCCCTTCATGGCAGAGATTCCATTTTACTCTCTCAAGACCTTGGCACATACTAAGGACTGATTAAATACTTCTGATCAATTGATCTGGGCTTTAGAGGCATAGTGGGAAACTGTGCCCTTGGCTCTGCACTGTGGTTGATGGGCATATGAAGCCACCCCAGTGTAAAATTTGAAGTGAGGACACAGCTCCTCCTCGACGATTGCGGGGGCTAACCTGAAGGAACCCCTCATTTTCCATTCCTACGTTTTCTGTCGCTTGAGGATGAGCAAGTCAAAAGTTGGGTTTTCTCTGGTTCTCCGTACAACTGAATGACTGCTTACTATTTTGCTCTCCCAGTGACTATCACACACCAGATTTGGTGGGTGGACCAAAAAAACTCTCAATTCCAGCAATGTGAATTGAAGCAGAGCAGGCCTAGAGAATTCTTTCTTTGTAATAAGTTATCCATTAAATACCACTTCAGCTTTTCTTGTTTTAAAACAAATGTCAACATAATCTCAAATACTTTTTATAAAGTACTAGTAGTAAGACATTAAAAATTACAAAAATGTCCTTAATCTATAAAAAATATTTTAATCAACGGAGATATCATTTTCCACACAACAAAATAAACATAGTCCAGACTGGCCTATCTAATCTGTCTCTCGCATGGGGATCATTTTCTAATAGATTGTCAATAACGTTGTAGATCCTTCCTCAAAGCAATGAGATGCTTGTATTTCCTGTGGTTTCTGAGATGACCGTTTGCACGCCCTGGGTGGTCAGAAAATGCTTGCTTTGAGACTGGTGTTGATTGTGAGATGTACTGCTGAAGTGGCAGAGTGCTGTGTAGGATGCTAGAGATGTTTAAATATTTCACTCCGTGTATCTTCTAGGAGATCCAGTTGTGTCTTAAAGACAGAAGGGCTCAGAAATTGGAGACTTCACTGCCCGTGGGCCCCAGTTGTGTGGAAAATGGACATCATAACTGCCTTCCTTAAAGGCCATTTGTCTTCATCTCGAAAAGCATCAGTTCTGCCCAAACTCTCAAAGTTAATGCCCAGACGCATCAAGGTGGAGAGACAATGCAAAGATCCAGGACTTCCTTAGATCAAGGTAATGAATCGGCTGCCTCTCTGAGAGCGGGCTCCAAACTCTTCTCTTTTTCCTCAAGGAATGACACTAAGCAGCAAAATACTGCTCCCACAAAATGCCTATAGGGCATGAGCAAAATTCCTCCCTACCTTCTGGATTTTGTCCCCTCTTATTAGATGGGGTGTCTCGAAGAAGACAGGGACTCTATCTGACCCGATTTTTCTTGTTATGATTGCTAGCACTTGGTAAATGCTTAACAAATAGACATCTACAGCTATCGTTGTCCTTTTTATTCAAAGGAGACACCACTGATGGTGGTGGTGAATATGAAAGAATGGAATAAGTTAGGAAAATCAAATTCCAAATTCAATACATGCACCACATGCACCAGAAAAACTCCCATCCATTCCCCTTTAATGGAATTTTCTAACATCTGCTCTGCTGGCAGAAGCAAAATCGCTCAGGTCAGTTCTTTCTTTCCAAATACACCAGGCCTTAATGATCCAAATCTGCAGTGAAAATGAGCCTTGCCTGTGCAGAGCCAGTTCAGAGTTACATAAGTGCATCCCAGCATTTGGAGCTACAAATTCCTACGATATGGATCTGTAGCTAATATGGTATTTACCATGCACTTACTAGGTCCCACCCACTGTGAGAGGCACTGGGGTAGAAAAAAGACAGGCTGATCTGACAGTCCCTGCCCCACACGGGGCTTACAATCCAAGCAGCTATCTCATCCCTATTTTACAGATGAGGAAACTGAGGCCCAGAGGGATTAAACGACTTGGGCCAAGACACACCACAGGCCAGTAGCAGAGCAGGGGCTTGAACACAGGTCTCCTGACTCCCAGTGCCTAGCTCTTTCCTCTAGGTCGCACTACTCCCTCATCAAAATTTGATTTAGTTCCCTGCGCTGTGCACAGTCAATTCCTTGAAGCATCAGGGGAGCAGACAGACTTAACCAGGGGAAACCCCCGCAATTTAAATACCTTAATGTTTCCACCTCTAGAAGGCTGTTTAGACACCCTCAATGTGGGCATCCAATGAAACGAAGAGAGTGCACTATTTTAAACTAAGAACACCAACTCAGTGTTTATTTTTTCTCTTAGTTTCTTCTCCCTTGCTCTGTTTTTAATAACTGAACAGGAGAGAAGTGTTCAGAGAGGCTTCTTAAACTGGAAAACATCCCCCCTCGTAAACATCTGGGGAGTTTTTGTAACCCGGCTACTTAGTGTTGAGCAATGACTACTGCCTTTCAAACAAATGTAATAGCTAAATTGCAGAGTTTTTTTAATGTCTGCAATTTGTAGCCATGATAGATGAGTTCATCGAAAAAGTCCAATTAAATCTGATGCATGATCTTTTTTTGTCCTTTACAAACTAAGAAAAAAAAACAATTAAGGAAAACTGTCTTTGTAACGCAATTATGCCTAAGACTTTAGAGACTTAACAATAAAAGTTCATTTTTTAACACGGCATCATTTCAGTTCAGTAATATATTTTTAATTATTTTTAAATTATTCCCTGGATATGCATACATTTATCATGAAGATGCTACTTTGGGTAAATGTTATCTGTTGTATATGGGTTTTAGCTAGATCTCTAAACTGATTAGTTAAATAGGGAGGGATTATAATGGAGAACCCTATGCTCAGACCGGCTTGAAGCCATCGTTTTTGACACGTTTACATTTCTAATCAAGTTGTTAAAATGTTCCCAGGAAAAGTTTTTCTTAATCACTTCTTCGCATAGAAATTGTCATCCGGATCTGGTCAGGGAAGGTTGTAGACTTGTACAAAAGATGTCTTAAAAACAGCAAAATAATGTGGGTATTTCTCACCTTTGGGCCAGAGAGAATGCAAAAGTATCTTTTTTTTTTTTTTAACATCTTTCCAAACTATTCAGCCCCTAATTTCATTATAAATTGGACTTGTACAAATCCCTACAAGTATGGTTGCCCTTTGACAGTTCTTCCTGCCTCAGACTTAGCCTGGCAATGGGAACAGGACTCTTGATCACAGCAAGAATGCATTGATGATCATGCATTGCTCAAGTCTGTTTTTATTTCTCGTTTTATGTAAAATGCGGCAGTAATCCCTTTAGAATTCCCCTCAGCTTAAATCTCAGAGTCTGTTCAAGACTGCCTCTTAATGTCTCAAGAGCACTTCAACTTGCATAAGCCTCATATTCAACAGGTAAAGCCCACTTTGTTCTATAGAGATGGCTGGAAATAATGTAAAATTAAAGATTTAATCTTCTGGGGTAACTCAGACTGTCCTTGGTCTTACACAAAGAAGCTAAAAGTCTGCTAACTTCTAAGTGAGTGGAAAATTTTTTGATTGGCAGTGTCTTGCTACATTGATCTCCAAAACTATGCTGTTAGAAATTTTATTAATACAATTGGGCAGGGAAACGTATTTGCACGCACAGTGCTAAATTCTGGAGGGGTTTAATTTCTAAAGTAAGTTTCCTTCTGTCGTAAACCCTGATTGACAGGATTTAAAGGCAGTTAAGATAGGGGCCAGAATTTTGGACAAATTAAAATCCAATGAACCTAATGTGAAAAAGTTACTCCAAAGAAAGCCAACCTACTGGCTGCTGGAATTAGATGATTAGAAATCATATGCAGCTGAAATTTGCCTACTCCCTCCCTAAAAGTTTAATCAGTATAGAGAAAATAACACAGAGTCTTCAAAACCTGGAATTTTCTACATCTAATAAGAAATTTGAATTTGCTTCTGATATATTTATTTGTTCACAGAATATCTGTTCCAGAATAAACAGGAGTATTCCAAGCCTTAGTTCTAGATCCCTTTCTACAGAAACATTCTCTGTGTTCTATGATATTCATATATTGCCCAATAGGCCTACGCCCCAGACTTGGCTCCTAGCAAGTAATGCTTCAGTTAGTTCGTTCAGTCGATCAAACAGTTGCATTATTGAGTGCTCTAGACCTGATTAATATTGACTAGTATTTGTAGTCGCCTGGTAACCAGGAAGGACTGAGAAGCATAGGTGGAGAATGAAAAGACTTTTTTTCTGGCAAAATGGCGAAACAATAATAATAATTGCAGTATTTGTCAAATGCTTACTATGCACTAAGTGATGTATTATGTATTGGGGTACGTATAAAATAATTCAAGGATGGGGCTGTTGGACCTGGTTCCTGATTTGCCAAGAGCCCACCTGATTGACATTTGCCGCTGGTGAGCATAGATAAATCAACCAGCCAATAATATTTATTGGGGATTTGCTCCGTGGAGAGCACTGTGCTGAGCATTTAGGAGAGTATAATCAAATTAGTTCACCAGATGCCTGTCCTCAAGGAGCTTAAAATCTATCTAGTGATACAGTCACCAACATTAATTTCAGATGGGAAGAAGCAGTGGAGATTAAGGATATGTTTTACTGCTAAGCAGGGAAGGCGGACTTAATAATAGTGGTATTTGTTAAGCGCTTACCATGTGTCAGGCACTGTATTCAGCACTGGGGTACAAGCTAAGGACTGGGCATGGGCAAGTCTGGTGATATTCAAGCACAGCAGTGGAATATGGAAATATCAAGTGGGGAGATGATAAATTAATCAGAGGAGGCTTCTTGGAGGAGTTGTGATTTGGGCAGGGCTTTTGAAGAGGGGGAGAGTAATAATAGTCAATAATAGTGAAGTTGGCAGGAGTCCTGGACAGAAGGGAGGGTGAGAGGAAGAGGTCAGAGACAGTAGAGACAAGAACAAGACACAATGAATAGGCTGACTTGAGAGGATTTAAGCATGCTAATTGGGATGCAGCGTGAAAAGAGGGGGAGCCAACTGAGTGCCCTAAAGACAGTGGTCAGGAGTTTCTGGCTGCTGTGGAGAGAAATAGGTAACAACTGGAGGTTTTTGAGGAGTGGGGAGATGTGCAGAATGATGTTTTAAAAACTTGATATGGGAAACCAAGGGAAGTATGGACTGTAGAGGGGAGAGACCAGTTGAGCCAGGATATGAAAAGTACCTGGATTAGCAGAGTGGCAGTTGGGTTGGTGAAGAAGGGGCAAATTCTGGAAATGTCATTGAGAAAGACCTAATGGGCTCTGGGGGCAACAGACTGAATAGGGGTTTGAAAGTGAGAGAGGTGTCAGGCATAAATCCCAAGTTACAGTCATGAGAGGCGGGGAAGATGGTATCAGCTATGATGGGAAAGTTTGATGGCGGAGAGGAACCGGGAGGGAAGGTGAAGTCAGTTTTGGACATGTTGAACTTGAGGGCCTGGGAGGACATCGCTGTAGAGATGTCGAGGAGGCTGGAGGAGAAGGGAGATCACAGAGAAGAGAGGTCAGGACTAGCAAGATAGATTTGGGAGCTATCCATGCAGAGGCGGTGGTGGAAGCTGTGAAATGGGGATTAAGATTTTGAGCCCCATGTGGGACGTGGACTGTATTCAAACTGATTAGCCTGTATCTACCCGAGTGCTTAGAAGAGTGCCTGAAACATAGTAGGCCCTTTTAAAATACCACAATTACTATGACTTGCCTGCTGCATGGCCCTGAGCAAATCACTTAACTTCTCTGGGCTTCAATTTCCTCATTTGTAAAATGGATATTAAAGAGCTGTTCTTTCCTACTAGACTGTGAGGCCGTGTAGGACAGGGATTCTGTCCAACTTGATTACCTTGCATCTTCCCCAGTGCTTAGTAAAGTGCTTGGCACATAGTAAACATTTAATAGCATTATTTATCATCATCATCTATATGTTATTTATTGAGTGCTTACTGTGTGCAGAACACTGTATTAAGCGCTCGGGAAAGTACAATACAAAAGAGTTGATAGACACATTCCCTGCGCATAACGAGAAGCAGCATGGCAGGAGCCTGGAAGTCAGAGGACCTAGTTTCTAATCCCAGCTCTGCTGGTAGTCTGCTGTGTGACCTAACAAAGTCACTTAACTTCTCTGTGCCTCAGTTCTTCTGTTCTTCTCCTACTTAGACTATGAGCACCACGTGGGACAGGGACTATGTCCAACCTAAATAACTTATACCTACCCCAGCGCTTAGACCAGTGTTCGACACAAAATAAGTGCTTAAATACCATTAAAAACAAACTTACAGTATAGACGATGAGCCTATTATTTGTTAAAGCAATAATATTGTTGTTATTATTATTAATAATAATATTGAGAAAGTCAGGGACCTGTGCAAACTTTAGAGAGGCTTGGGGTGCCTAATCTCCAAAGCACACCTTTATCTGCCTGGAGCAAGCCCTGCTAATTGTTAGCTCGGACTGAAATAGCACAGCATAGCATCAGAAGTTCATGGGTTCTAATTCCGACTCTGTCACTTGCCTGCTGTGTGACCTTGGAGAAGTCACTTCACTTCTCTATGCTTCTTACCTCATCTGTAAAATGGGGTTTGAGAGTCCCCTGTGGGACAGGGACTGTGTCCAACCTAATTTGTATATATCCACCCCAGGGCTTAGTACAGTGCCAGATACACAGTAAGCGCTTAACAAATATCACATTTATTATTATTGTCATTATTATTAATAATAATAATAAACATTCCCTTTACAGACACAGGTCACAAATAGAGTTTTCTGCCCCCTGAACCGTTCCTTCCAGGCCTCTTGGCTACCCTGCCTGGGCAGCTGTGCAGCACGGGCAGAGAACTGGGAAAGAAAGCCTTAGCCCCAATTCCACAGTTGAAGACCCTGCTTTCCTGGTGTTTCTCTTTCCTCCTCACTTCCCACTTGGAAACAGATGCGAGCCTGATCCTTCAGGGAGCCGCCAGAGAGCGAAAACACTCAGGGCCTGAAGGGCTCCCCCCAGGAGAGGGAAATGAGCTCTTCCAGCACCCTGCCAGGACACATTTCCTCAACAAGTGACAGCCCCCCTGTGCCACGCAGGCCCAGCGGACTTTACCCAGCTCAGGGAGGAGGAGCGGGGCAGGGGGAGGGAGGGAGGGAGAGCAGGTGGGCCAATTCGCTCCATCGTGCTGAAATGGGGCCATAAACAGTGGCTCTTCCGAGGAGGACAGGAGAGCATTTTTCCCTGGCGGGACCGGGAGCGCTGAAGTATGTGCCCCTCCATTTCCATACAGTCAGAGCCTCTCTTTGTACAGTCGGCTTATCTCTCCTGGAAGTCACTTGGCATATTTTGCCTGAGTGGCCCTTATGTTGAGATTCTCAAGAGCAAAAAAATAAATAAAAAACGAGAGCCGATTCCAAACATATCACAAGGGCCAAGCGTAGCTGTCAACCCTCCCTCAAGAAAACACACGAGTCCTTCGGCATTTAGCCCACATGGCCACCACACACTTGCTCAAGCCCTGTGAGCAGAGGAGATTTTTTTCAGATCACACAGCGGTCACTAGGGACTCCCTTACTGACAGTTGGGCCACGCCTACACTGCCACTCTGTCAAGACTCCAGTGAAAAGTTGCTTTGGGCTAATATGTGAGAAACAGCATGGTGTAGTGGATAGAGCATGGTCCTGGAGTCAGAAGAACCTGGGCTCTAAACCCAGCTCTGCCACTTGTCTGCTGTGTGATCTTGACTTAACTGAGGCACAGAAAAATGAAGTGACTCGCGTAACGCATCTGTAAAAATAGGGATCAAGACAGTGAGTCCCATGTGGGCCAGGGACTGTGTCCAACTTGATTTGCCTGTATCCACCCCAGTGCTTACTACAGTACCGGACACATAAAATGATTATTTTTAAAGCACTGCTAAAGGAAGCTTAGTCTCTCTGTGCATTCCAACATGGCCTTTCTACCCAGATGTAACTCAGTTTAAGGATACAGCTTTGAGTGCGAGAAAAAGCAAACCTTTATGTCAGTCCCAGACAGCTGAACAATGGTCACAACCTTCTTATGCCAGCAGCTTGGTATAGATTCATTCTGGTGGCCTCACGGTGAAGGTCTACCCCTCCAATCATCAACCAGTTCCACAATGACATTTTTCTAGCATCCACCCATCCTGTTTTTGTTCTCTTTGACTTAGCCTTTCTCACTTACATGTCCAATACATTTAGCTGTAATCTCAAATACCAAATTACCAGCGAAAAGAAATGAATGTCCCAACCATTATTAATGAGAGCAAATGGCAAGGTTCCTAGAATTAGTAATTTGTTACTGACTTCTAATCACGGCTTCTCCTGACTGGGTATGGTCCTTGCATGAGATGACACAAAAGAGAAATTAATTTATCTGAAGAAGCAGAGATACAATAGGACTTGAAAAGGGTTTCAGGTGGAAAAAGATGAACGTGGATCATGCCTACATTTCTCCTAGCCAGCTGGTTTGAATAGATTTAGGACTGCATGAGCTCAGGAAAGCCACCTTGTGAGAGCCTAAAATGTTCAGAATAAGAAGGTGTCTCTATGTCCGTGATCTATCCTGATTTATCCATGTGAGCAAAACAATGCTTACTGCTGGCTTTCTTTTCCCTAGCCTCCAAGTATGGGTCACACAGAGGAAACAAGAAGCTGTGATCAAAATTAGGAAATCCAGTTTGCCTAAAAGAAAAACTTTGTGATTGAATTTTGGCCCACTGAACTTGGGGGGGAGAAAGACCTGAAATACACAAATGAGCATCTTTCTGTCTTCATTTCTAGCACAACTGGATAATAAAATAAAAATCTTCTTGAGCTGGTTGCTCGGAAAAATGCTTTTCAGGCTCTAGTTTAGAGTAATAAATGCTGTTTTTGCTGCTCTTTTAAGGTTTTAAGAATTTTACAGTCTTTATAATTCTTTAAATTTAGGGGATCTCCGGGATTATAAATATAAAGAAGTATTACTATTTCTAGTTACTGAGACAGACACAGAATTGTGAAGAGATTTAACTAAGATCACGGAAAACAATGAGAGTTCAGGTGTGCACTGAAAAGGGGAAATCAACTATTGAGGAAATTAGCCAGAATCTGGATATTTCTGAGGAAAGTCACTTTTTTAGGCTGATCTCTATATATGCATCTCCTTTCACTTTAAAGTGTAGATAAGGTCAGAATAAAACCCCAGAGAAATATTTTCTTTCATCTCCTAAGTCTCTTTGCTTTGTCTCTACTCCAGTGCTTAGTACAGTGCCTGACCCATAGTAAATGCTTAATGAATACCATTATCATTGTTATTAATATTATTATGGATAGGAAGCAGCACCTGTTAATAGTGGTAATGCTGCTTATTGAGTACCTGCTGATTTCAACAGAAGTAACATCCCTACCCAGTGCTTCGATTTTCCAAGTCTTTCTCTATGAATCAGAATCATTTCCTTCATACTGGCTGTTTCTGCCTGGGGTAGATGTACTTTTGTAAAGGAACCTTCCTACCCAAAATACCATTTTTCCTGCAAATGTGATAAGACAGAGATAAAGCTGAAGTCAGCACGGACCAGATGTTTTGGGAGCCAAGTAGCCTTGGTCCTGGTCATGGGCCTGCCCCAGTCCACCTGACTGATAGCAATTCAACCTTCCAACCCGTCCTCCTCTACCGCTGCCCCCAGGAGCTGCTGAGAAGATACCAATGTCCAGGGAGGCTGGTAGCAGGGGAGGGGGCAGCCAATGTCAATCAAGCACCTCTACCAGCCTATCGGGCCGGCACACCCAAGAACAAGAGGTTTATGAAGAAAAAGACTCCAACCTAAATCAGCCTTCATAGCCTTTTCACACGCATTGCCACAATAACCTCATCCCAGGGCACAAGTGGACACCATGAAATTTTTGTTTACTGACCTTTGCCAGGCTGACCTGGCCTCTAAATAGTATTCCTTACACCATAAAAATGAAAGACTTCTGGGCTGGACCTTGCCATACATTTCCAGTCATTTCTTCTAGGCATTACAGTGGAGTAAAGGGGCAGGGCGGAAGGGTCTCTGCCAAAATACTACAGACTGCATCAAAAAACGATAAAGGTTCAGTGGTAGAGTCTTACTGACTGGAGCTGATGTGAAATAAACGCTTGCCTAAAATCCATGTTATCGACTGTACTTTTGGTTTAATCACCTATTCGTGAATGCTAAGTTAGTTCATTAAATGGCTATATTTCATGCAGAGGCTGGAGATTTGCTGCAAAGAATCTCTAACTTTGAAGAACTCATGAAAGTCCGTCCAGTAATACTACCTCTTCATGAGAGGGGGGTTGAGGGACTGGGTAAATGGTATTATTGTTTGCTGATAAAAGTGTCAAACACGTAGTGGATCTGTCAACAGAGAAAAAGAGATAAGTACCAGTGTCTTAAAACCATTTCTTATTCTTGTTGAGCCCAATTCACCTTCCTTATGTAGGAAAAAAGCTGTCGGAAATATGCAAACATTTACATAAACTTCAAGTTGGGGGAGGAGGGGAGGACTAGCTACAGTTCAGAATGACTAGCTACAGAATGCATCATGACTAGCTACAGTTCAGAAAGTAGAGATGGAAACCATTTCTAGCATCAGACTGAAAACCCCCTGAAGGCAGGGACTATGCCTTTTACTGCTGGTATTCTCTCCCAGGTACTTAGAAGAGTGCTCTCTCTACACACCCAGTAGGTACTCACTAAATACAATGGGTTGAATAACTGATTGACTGTAGTTTCACAGACATTTCATCCCTGGAACAGAGGCACATACCTGGACATCAAAGGTGCAGGCCCAGAATACAGATTTGTCTGGTTGTGAGCATCTCTCCAGCTGATAGGTTGCTGCTGGGGTTTACTGACCTTTGCCAGGCTGACCTGGCCTCTAAATAGTATTCCTTATGGCAATACTGGCCTGGCCTACTGGAGCTGAACTTTGCATCATTCTTGGTTTGGATTGGGCACATATTCAAAGATCTTATTTTTGTGCTCTCAGGCATCGACAAAACAAGGCAGAGGTTATTGGTGTCCGGTGAGCTTGGCTAGGTGTTTTGCAGGGGGTGCTGCAAACAAACACAAAAAGAAATATGGGCTATAAAACCATGAAGGTCAAACAATCAAAAAGAGATTGACTGACTGTTTAACTCCAGAAGATGTGGGAAGATGAGGCATCAGGATGTAAGGGACTCACAGCAATAGAGGAATAATCTTAATCGCATAATTATTATTAATAACATTAATAATGGCATTTGTCAAGTGCTTTCATGCGCCAGGCACTGTACCTAAGCACTAGGGTGGATACAAGCAAATTGGGTTGGACAGAGTCCCAGTCCCCATGGGGCTCACAGTCTTGATCCCCATTTTATAGATGAGGTAACAGGCCCAGAGAGGTGAAGTGACATGCCCAAGGTCACACAGCAGACAAATGGTGGAGCCGGGTTTAGAACCCATGACCTTCTGACTCCCAGGCCCGTGCTCTATCCACTATGCCACGCTGCTTCTCATTTTATTATTATCATTGTTGTTAACATATTTGTTAAGCACTTACTATGTGTCAATACTTTTCTAAGCACTAGGATAGATACAAGTTAATCAAGTCAGACACAATCCCTGTCCCAAATAATAATAATGATGATGGCATGTGTTAAGCACTTACTATGTGCCAAGCACTGTTCTAAGCACTGGGGGTGATAAAAGGTAATCAGGCTGTCCCACATGGGGCTCACAGTCTTCATCCCCATTTTATAGCTGAGGAAACTGAGGCACAGTGAATTGTTCAAGGTCACACAAGAAGCAAGTGGCAGAGCCAGGATTAGAACCCAGCTCCTCTGACTCCTAGGCCATACTATTTCCACTAGGCTAGGTTATTTCACATGGCTTCTGTTGACTCGCCTAAGCCAAAGAGTTTATATCTAGCCAAAAAGCTTTCAGAATAGGATGACCCTAAAGATGTGGAACTCAGACAACCTATTAAAAACCACTTCTGGAGACTACCGCAGGGTTTCTGAATTTTAATAAATGTCTTAGTTATGTACTTACATCCTGAGGCAAATGAAAAAGAAAAGACAAATTAAACTGCTGAAATAAATGAAATGAAAATCTCAAAGAAAATTCTCCTCATGGGACTCGATTCAAATAGTCAATAAGCTCTTGCCATAAAGAGTCCCTTCTCTCTGCTGTCGCTGGGGTAAGGATCGATTCCTCCGAGTCATAACGTGGTTTAAGATTCAGCCAAGGAGGTAGAACCACTTAGGGACTTCTTACCCCCAATTTTAAGAATTATGAAAGAAATATTCATCTGAGGGGGAATTTGGGACAGCCTTTTTTTAAAAAATGGTATTTACTAAGTGCTTACTATGTTCCAGGCACTGTACTAAGCTCTGGGGTAAATACAAGGTAATCAAGTTGGAGATGATGATGATGATAATGGTATCTGTTAAGCACTTACTCTATGCCAAGCACCGTTCTAAACACTGGGGTAGATACAAGGTAATCAAGTTGTCCCACATGGGGCTGACAGTCTTAATCCCCACTTTACAGATGATGTAACTGAGTGGCAGAGAAGTTAAGTGACTTGTCCAAAGTCACACAGCTGATAAGGGGACATGGTCCATGTCCCACATGGGCATCACAGTCTTAATCCTCAATTTACAGATGAGGTTACTGAGGCACACATTTGGCCTTCCCAGGAAAGCCTCCCTTTCTCCTTCCACCCTCTGACTTGGTTGCGACCTGAGGAGAGAACTGAAGCATCCCTAGAGCACAGGATGGAAGAGTCTGGTATCTCTGCTCTGAAGCCCAGTCCTCTCTTTGCTATACAGTAAGCGCTCCAAGCCCTTCCGGAAGATGAGTATGGCAGGTAAATGACTATCTAAATGACTTTGTTTTCATTCGAAAAAGAAATCTGAGGAGTGCAGAAATCACTAATGTTCACGGGCGACAGCCAAACAGCTGAGTCAACATCACTTTGAGGCTTTAGTGCCTCTTTTCCGTAATGCCGAACCACTGCAACAGTCTGATCGAATTTGGCAGCCGACCCAGTGCGAGGTGCCAGATCAGTTAAGTCATCGCCTGACTCATCCTCGGGCTATGACAAATGGTAAATCAGTTGAGATTCCTCCGGGTCCTTGAATAATGCTCCCTGTGAGACCGGATCTGCACACACACACAGTCAGCCGGGGAGAGACGAGAAGGGAGAGAGAGAGGGTGGGGTTGCCTCACTGGCCGGCATTTGGTGCCTCTTGGGATGCAAGCTATTTTAGCAGTCCAGCCAAGGAGGAGAACTTGGCTTTTATTGTTTCTCGTATCCTCGGGCATATCCTCTTCCCTGCCTAAATGAGATGTCTATTCCTAAAAAAGCAATTAAATGAATAAAAGGCCGTTAAGGGCACATGCTCACCTCGATCTACACTAGCAACATCACGAGTTAATGCATGCCCCCAAAATGCAACTTGATTTCAATTATCTGAACACTGCAAGGTCAATAAAAATACATGCAAATCATTGCTGACATAGTTTAAGTTCCTAAATTATGTACCAGAGTAGACTCAAACTAAATGAGCAATTAGTGCCAATATTTTGTAATATAAAACCTTACTCAGATTCTTCTTTCTTAAGAGAAAAACAGACAGACAACAGAATAATGGAAAAGAAGACTGCTCTGGAAAGGTGAAAGGAATTAGGGATTATTTAGTCTTGGAAGAAGGCCTTGGGGGCATTTACTTAGATGAGAGTGGTCAGATTTTCTTAACTTCCATTGAAGATAGCACAAGAGGGACTAGGTTTCAACTGTAGCAAGAGAAACTTACATGGGATTCAAAGAAAAAACTTCATTCCAGGGATGGGAGTTAAAACCCTGCAGTGGAGGAAGGAGGTGGTAGTTATGGATTGTCCTTTTCTGGGAGCTTTGTGAAAATTGGGCAGCTTCTCATCTGTCAGACTATTTAGGTGTGGTCCTGCCCGGAGGCAGTGGGAATGGACTAGATTAACTCTCAAGGTACCTTTCAGTCTTCAAATCCTAGGATTCATTTCGTCTTTGGTCTCTTCATGCTGAAATAAGAGACATGAAAGCTGGAGGGCAGAAAGCTTCAGGGCTGAAGCAGGCGAATGTTTGAGATCTGTGGACCAGAGAGCTCTGTTTATGTTTGTTGAGGGCTTCGCTTAAATTCGGTCCTCTGGCATGGGAAGAGTCCTTTCCATTTGGCTGGACTAGAGCAGACTATAGTGAGGTGTCCCGGCATGGGCAGGCAGTGCTGCATCGAGAAAACGCGCCTGGCTCCCGGCCCACATCACGGTTCTCGTCAATTAGCAAAAGTGACAGAGTGTGCCAGATTAATTAAAGAAGAAGGTTTGGCTTAAAGACACGGTGGTGCCCCCGCCTGTAATTTCAAGAACAGAGTGAGGGGTGGAGGGATGGGGGGAAGTAAGTGGGGAAAATACTGCAAAGTTTTCAGATTTACGATCCAGTTTCAAGAGGCTTCCGTCCCCGCAAATGGAACAAATGATGGGTTCACTGGCCCTTAATACAGCCATCCGCTGAGGGAGAGGTCTACCCACGATGATCCTCAAAGTTGGCCGCACTGGCCACAAAATCCCAACTCCTTATGTTGCTACTGAATACAGGACGTGATAAAGTTTTTTGAAAATTATATCCCCTGGGTTTTGAATCCTTTCCCGCCACCTGACACTCCCTTTGGGTACAAAGTAGACTGTACTTGGTCGAGTACCCAAGTACTCAAGAAGCAGCGTGGCTCAGTGGAAAGAGCACAGGCTTCGGAGTCAGAGGGCATGGGTTCGAATCCCAGCTCGGCCACTTGTCAGCTGTGTGACTTTGGGCAAGTCACTTCACTTCTCGGTGCCTCAGTTACCTCATCTGTAAAATGGGGATGAAGACTGTGAGCCCCATGTGGGACAACCTGATTCCCCTGTGTCTACCCCAGCGCTTAGAACAGTGCTCGGCACATAGTGCTTAACAAATACCAACATTATTATTATTATTATTATTACTTTTTTCTAACTCCTTTGATTTGCTGGAACCAAATACAAATGGATTCTCTGAATCTTCCTCATCATTTCCTCTGCATTTTCACTCCATAAACAGGCTAAGGCTAATACCCTTTCATTTGTATGCGGGTACACTTCCTCTCTCCTTATCTGCTTTTCAGTCAATGTATTTTTAGCAAAATGGTCCCAGTCTGCAGTGTTTGCACCTGGTGGAATTATGTCTTTAACTTTCCTTTTAAAAAGAAGATAAAGAATTGTTGCCAAAATAAATTCTTCTCCATTCTTCTTTTTCTTGTTTGTCTACAGAAAATTTTGCAGTCACATCCTCTACCTGTGCATTATCCTTTTAAAAATCAAACTAGGGTTATGTTCGTTCCAGAATTAAGGTTAGCACAATATCTGCCTTGCCTTTCTTGTGGTTGTCTACATAGCATTGCTCGGCTTTGTGTTAATACAAGAGTCTCTCAAGCATTTATTAAGTGGCGTTCCGAGGAATTGGAATCTCCTGTTCATTCCACCCACAGTTGACACACTCTGCTCATTCAGGGTTTGTCGGCCAGTAGAGCAGGTCTGCTGTCCACACAACAGTATGCCATGACAAGGGTCTGGCTTCAGACTCACTTTAGCCAAGGCACAAGCGATAGCAATGCATCCTTGCTATTCGGTTCAACACAACTAGAAAAGGTGATGAGTAACTTTATGGGGAAAAGAAAAAACATAAAATAATTTGGCCCCCAAAATAAAAACAGGTCTAACCTGTGTTGAGGGGTTTACAGCTTTTATTCTTCTTAATATGTGATATTTATTGCACGTTATCCAGCAGGTGGCTTATTATCTGTCATTAGGCAGTTGGGAGAGTGAAAGTGGAATAGTCTAAAATGAAAAAATGTCTTCATTCCTGAGGGAGCAGTCTTCTCTAAACTTAGGGTTCCCAAAAATATTGGTGGCTGAACAAGTATTCATTAAGACGGTAGAAAATACCATTTTTAAAGCAACCTTTGGCTTATAAACACCTGATGAAGAGACAACAATATCTAACTAAAAACATTTTTCAGAGATCTGCTATTTGATTTTCTTGCATTTTAGGAAGATGGGCATTTGCATCTGCCTGGCTTCAATCAATTAATTCATGGTATTTATTGAACACTTATTGTGTACAGAGCACTGTACTAGCACTTGGGGAAGTACAAACCAATAGAAAAGGTAGACGTGATCCCTCCCACAAGGAACATACAGACATTAAAATAGATAGACCTCCATTTGGGGAAGTAACTACACTTTGCAAAAGACGTTCTTTGGCTCTGCACATGCCATTACGGTCCCTTTGATGGGTGAAGAGGGCATGGCACTATACGAAGCACCATGAGGCTCCAGCCCACAGACTCTTCCCCCCTGGTTTTTATGGAAAGCTTTGGATCTGAAAGCTCTCTCCCGTTAACTCCAGAGCTCCCTATGAAACCAGCATGGAATGAGGGAGGATGGTCAGGGTTTGTTTGGTCTGCCAGCCGAACATGGCTGCAGTTCACAATGGGAACTAGTCCCTTCTCTGAGGGCAACTGTTCATTTCAAGATTTGAAAATTAGACATTTTAGCTACCAGACTAATCTTTACACTCACCAGAATGGTGATTCCGATCGTTCGGTCCAGCTATTTAATAGTAGAAGTTGTTCAGGTTTTGCTTCTCAAAGACAGTTTTATCTAATGCATGATTATAAAACATTAAGATGCAGTTTTAAAGTTGATTAATTTAGTTTTAGCCTTGGTGGCTGTAATTGAGTCCATGACTGAAACTCATTTTTGATCGCAATTTAATTCTGAATATCTTTGATTCTCTCTTGGAAACCATCTGCCATTCTGGCACTCCATTTAGTTTTTTATTATTGGGGGTTAAGGGTTCCAATGATCTTCAGATTAATTCAGCTTTAATTGAATGGTCTTTCAGGAAAAATTATAGGAGACTATTCAGAGAGCTGGACTATAATGAGATTTTGAAATTTAAGATGAGAAATGTAAAATTGCAATAGTTTGATTTCAGACAAGAATCTCTACTATATCATCCACCTGAATTTGGTCAGCTCACTAGATAGTCCCTAAAACTCTGTTCATGACACTGATGTGTAATTTTCTTTTGTCATGGTATTTGTTTAGTGTTTATATATGTGCCAGGCACTGTACTAAGTGCTGAGATAGATACAAGCTAATCAGGTTGGACAAAATCCCTGTCCTATATGGGGCTCACAGTCTTTCTTAATCCCAATTTTACAGATCAGGTAACAGGTACAGAGAAGAGAAGTAACTTGCCCAAGGTCCCATAGTAGCGGAGCCGGAATTAGAATCCAGGTCCTTCTGACTCCAAGGCCCCTGCTCTTTCCATAGACCTGTTTTCCTGCAGAGCTGTGACTGTAATCACGATATTTAATGAATGGCTTCTGAGTGCAACACATTGTAGTTAGCACTGAAGAAAATACCACAGAAACACAAGACGTGTTCCTTGCCCACAAGAAGATTTGAGCCAGAGCTAAGGTCAGCCCATGATAACTTACAAGCTAGTTCTTCTGGATCCCCCTGTGACCAACTTTATCCAAGTATTATCCTACATGAAAACTTCAAGGGACCGAGTAATTCTTTATGTATGGTCCTTGAAGACAGAGACTGTTTCTCTTCATTTGCACTCTCTCCCAAGCACCTCATACAGTGTTCTGCACAGGGGTGGTACAGTGTGGACTTGTGGATAAAGCACAAGACTGAGATTTAGGTATTCGCTAAGCACTTACTGTGTGTCAAACAGTGTCCTAAGCATTGGGGTAAATACCAGTTAATTAGTTTGGACACAGTCCCCGTCTCACGTGGGGTTCACAGAGAACAGGTATTGAATCCGCATTTTACAGTTGAGGAAACTGAGGCACGAGAGGTTAGCTGACTTGCCCAAGTTCACACAGCAAGCACCTGGCAGAGGCAGGATTAGAATCTGGGTCCACTGACACACTCTGTCCCAAATCCTCTCCTGTAACTCCCATTTCCTTTCCACAGCTCCAAAGTGACTGGACTTTAGGAGTACCTCCCCACTCACGGCCATTAAATTTGTGGGGACTGGGGCAGGTGATACTGCTCCCATTCTCTCACTCTCTTTTCCTCCTCCTCCTCCTCTTGCACTCTCTCAGAGAGCGGCATGGGCAATGAGATCCCAGTCCATCACACTGGAGATAGAAAAAAATAAAAGTAACAAAAATGATATAGCGGTTGGTGGCAGGGAAGCAATTCACGAAGATGGAGGTGGCTGAGTAAGGAAGCAGGGGGAAGGGCTACTTCCCTGGTGGATTCGCTAAAGCAAAGATTTAATCCACTATGAACACAAGAAAAGATTTCTACCCCACTAATTTGGAACTCCCGGAGCACCACACTTCCTTAATAATAATAACAATAATAATAATAATAAATGATGGTACTTAAGCACTTACTATGTGCCAAGCACTGTTCTAAACACTGAAGAAAATACAAGGTAATCAGGTTGTCCCAAGGGGGGCTCACAGTCTTAATCCCCATTTTACAGATGAGGTAACTGAGGCACAGAGAAACGAAGCAGTTTGCCCAAGTCACCCAGCAGACAAGTGGCGGAGCCGGTATTAGAACCCACGTCCACTGACTCCCCAGCCCGGTTCTTGTCACTAGGCCATGCTGCTTCTCTAATCTACTTCCTTAATCTGGCCCTTTAAGAGAGACAACCATTTTTAAACTCAGTTTAGCCCTTTCACATTTATTTAAGTACATAGAAATAAAATGGAAAGTTGCCAGATTCAGATGATATTTGGCACAAATTTCATTCAAAAGCAGCCTTGATTTAAAAAAAAATGAAACTTGACATGCAATTAGCCCATAATATGTTCTAATTGCTTTATGTGTGTGAGAGACAGAGCGAAAGCAAGAGAAAGAGGGAGATTTTAAACCTTAAAGGAAGACTACTGTACCAATGCCCCAATTACTTTTCCAGCACCTTTTATGAGCAGTTTTTATTAGGTGCATAAGTACCTGTTTATACTGAGGGGTGGATATAATAGCCTATTTAGAGATATATAGTTGGAAATATTCACTGCTACACTAAGTTTAGGGTGTGCGGAGGCAGATGTGCCCTTTCGGTTTGAGGAGTGGGGGAGGTGGGAGACGGAGGTGAGCTGGAGCAGGGGTCTTCTCGGAGCTGCCCTGAGGGGCGGACCTGCACTGGCCCGAAATTGCAAGACTGGATTTGCTCAGATCCAGGAGGAAGCTCCGCTCTTGGGGCAAAGGGAGGGGGACAGTGGGGAAACAGAGGCTCTTGTTGGGGTCACCCAGTCCTTGAGTTGTGGCTCCTGCCCCCTTGCCTGACCCTCCTGGAGGGGTGGCAATCATTCCAACCACCGCCTGCCCCGGGCAGACACACTCTCGAGGAGGCTGGCAATTTCGAACCATGCTTTGTAACCTTGGGGGAATCAATCCGCCTCCAGTAGTTAAGGACTGATAATCCTAATTTTGCAGTGGCTGTGGAGCCCATAAGAATCTTTTTCCCAAGTGACCGAAGAGTGACCGAGCCTAGTTATCAAATAGCCACAAGAACCTAATTATCCCGCCGGGGACAGGAATTCAGTACTGCACGTGTTGACCTTCTCCCAACCGACCCTGAATTATCTACTCTACTGCAGAGGTGTGATGCATGAAGCGTCACCTAAGAGGAGCAGTGTGGCTTAGTGGAAGAAACAAGGGGCTCGGAGTCAGAGGACCTGGGTTCGAATCATGGCTCTGCCAGTGGCCTACTCTTTTGGCCACGGGCAAGTCATTTCACCTTTCTGTGCCTCAGTTTCCTCATCTGTAAAATGGGGATTCAATGTCTGTTCTCCCTCCTACTTAGACTATGAGTCTCATGTCAGTCGGGGGTTGTGTCTGACCTTATTATCTTGAATCCACCCCAGTATTTAGAAGAGTCCCTAAAACAGATAAAGTGCTTAACAAATATAATAATAATAAAAACAATAATAATGGTAATTCTGGTTCCTCATTCAAAGGGCCTGGGATGTGGGAATAAATTACTTTTTTAGGTAACTTGTTTCATTGCGGAGCAGTGAATGGGAGGAGGAGGAGGAGGAAGATGTGAGACAAAGAAGACAACCTCTGTATGCCAAAGATTCAGGAGATGCTGGAAGGCATTCGAAAATCTTTTACATATATGAATCCCTTTCACCAGGAACATTTTTCTGGGGAAATATTCAGAAAAAAATTAATCCATGTAATTAGATTTTAAGCTCCTTGAGGGCTGGGTTCATGTCTACTTATTCTATAGTACCCTCCCAAGAGCCTAGCCCAGTGTCCTGCACAGAGTATGGATTCAATAAATACTATAGATATGTTGAAAGAAGTCCTGATCCCCAGGTATGGGTGAAGTAAAAACAGAGTTACTGTCTCTGCACAGAGGTAATCTACCACTTTGAAAAATGTTTGCAGAATCCACATGAGTCTTAACAAACCTAAAGATATATGACTCATAATCTAGCTAATATCAGGGGGACTTCTGTCACAGGTCGGAACCAAAGACCTAAAATGCATACGGTGAAGTTTAGCAGGTGAGATTGTTTTTTCATCTCTACAAGGTTGCACCCTTGTATGCTGGTGGAACTTCAGGCCTCTTTCAAGATGACCTCCTCCTTGGGGAAGGGATATGGGCCAAACTCAGAACATACTTGTTCTGTCTTTTCAAAATTGCTAATGGAATCCTTTGGTTGCACTGTGACCACTTCAACCCAGCCCAGGGTGGGCTGAGCCAAGGCAGCACACACCGTCAAAACCAGTTGGGTCAGGCCAGATTCCAAGGCCTCTCCAACACCCGGCAACCCTCTTGACCCTCTTTGGGCCGAGGGGACCGGGGCAGCACTGGACTGGAGCCAAACCGGTTCCCACCTGCAAGTGGTCTGGTTCTCTCCCCCTATCTGCAATTCACTTCACTGTCTGTCTCCCCCTCTAAACTGTAAGGTCTTGTAATCTGCTCTCTCAAGAGCTTAGTACAGTGCTCTACACACAGTCAGTGCTCAATAAACACCACTGATTGATTGGGAGCTGCCCTGACGCCACCCAAGAGATTTACAGGGCAAGGGGGCAGGGCCAGGTGGTCTGGAGGCAGCCTGGACTGGAGTCAGTCAGGAAGATGGGCAGGCGTGTGGACCTCAGGGTTCTTGGGGCGGACTCAGAGGAAGGACTAGTGAGCTTAGAGTGAGCTGTGCCTCAGAAACATTAGTTTGATGCTTATAGGGCAATCACTGCCAAGTGGCACCTTAGAATGAAACATTAGCTTTGTACTGGGTGGAGATGGGGCAGAAATAGAATCCCTTCCTGCAAATTTTCTTTAAATTCCCTGTAGATGCAACCAACAAATGCTCAACAGAGGTCAACGGTCCACAACAAGAAGGCAAAATCCTAACCTAGGGAACGTGAAGGAGAAATAAGTGATTTTCTAAAGAGCTCCCTGTTCCAGCTCCCACCCTGCTCAGGCCTCCCTGGCACTAACTGACTACCCAACTCACCACCTAACTAACTAACCTCCAAGTCCATCCACATTAGAGAACTGCCCTCCAAAGACACCTCAGCTATCACAAAACTCAAGTCCAAAAGAGAAAAGCCTTTTGAAAGAATGACACGAGATCACCCTCGCCTCAAGGAAAAAGATGCAAAGCTTGAAGTTGTAGTTGGAAATTGGATATTTTCAAAATGTGTTCAGAAGTACAACACAGAACTTGAAATCACACAGAGAAGACCTATATTACTGTCTCTCATGGAAGCATTTGAACGCATTTATCATTCGAAATGAAGAAAATACATTGCATTTGCGACCTAGCACGCCGATGGCCAGGGCATTCAAAATCAAGACAAGTTGCCTTAAAAATTACGAAGCCCGTGAGCCCCACATAGGACAGTGACTGTATCCGACCTTGTTTATTTTACATCTACCCCCAGTGCTTAGTAGAGTGCTTGGAGCATAGTGAGCACTTAAATACCACAATTAGCATTATTATTGTGGCCGGCCCCTGTGGCTTTTCTTCATTGGGCTTAGGTTTCGATATGCCCCGAGAATTCAATCAGTCTTGTCCTCATAGTCACTGTCATGCGGACTATGCACTAAAATAGCCAACATAAATAATCTGGATTCCAAAAAGTTCAGGAGTCAGCTTCCGAAGTACAGCCCATTTCATTAGAAAACAACAAACGGCTCCTGTTCCCCAAGGAGCTGGGGGTTTATTGCATTTAACTAATTTAATGTCGTTGGTACAGCTGGAGAATTACACTTCTTCTGCGAAGGAATCCAGCCCGTAAACGGAGCACCTCCATTTGTGACGGCGAGCTAATGCCATGATTTTTAGGGGATTTATTATAGGAAACTAATCTCCTCAAATCGACCCATCAATCAAACGTTGTTTTGTCTGCTGCAGCCAGGTGTGGGAGGAGCCTGCAAGTGCGGCTGAAAGGGGAAGTCTAACAAAAGCATAAAGGCACCTCCATTTCCAGCCGCAGTCTGTTGGGTGCAAAGTTTTGGTTCATTAAACATGAAATGTTTCATTAACAGAATGCTTTCGGTATGCAATAAACAAGCTATAAGTGCCCTTACACGTAGCAGTGGTCTGTCAGAAAAAGTGAGTAGGGTTTAATCCTCATTTCTAAAATATTTAGGAAGCAAATGGCAGCAGGAAGCAATGGCCCTGTTCAGAAGCGGTAGGATAAGCCTGGGAATAACCAGCATCTAAAAATAATGTTGTCTACAGTTATGCCAGAATTCTAGCTTGTGAAGTCTCCTTGAAGCATCGGCAGCTATACTTTTTTTATGTGACTTCCCCATATTTAAAACATTTCCAGAAAAGTCTGAAGGATTTGGGAATGCTATGAATGCTGTGGAGTTCATTGGTGGCCACCCTGGTGTCCAGCCACAGGTGGCAGTGATCTTGCCCCAGCCACAAAAGTCACTGTCAACCCTGAGCTGAGGGTGGAGGCAACTCAAGGCATTCATTATTTCATTCATGTGTGCTTTCCAGCATTTGGTGAGTGTTTTGGCCCTGCAAGGACCTTTCCAGAGAGGTATTTCCAGCCCAAGCAACAGCAGGGAGTGCCAAAAATCTCACGGGAAATTTATTCCTACAAGATTTGAAGCTCCCAAGATGGCGGACCCAAGAGGATTCCGGGTAATTTGGTTAAGGTTCGGTTAAGTTCCGAATGTGTCCTTGTAAGCATGCCCCACCTTTGCCATTCACCCATCCTAAAAAAGACTGCCTGTATGTTCACCAAAAGCTGATACAAATCTTAAAATTCCTACTTCACTTCCTTCATTTAAAAATAAATATTGTTTGTTAATCTTCACCATAAACATGAATTATGACTTTAGGATTTTTATCAAATCAAACCTTATACACTAAGTAATTATATAAATAATAGGGCATTATTTGCATATCTAGTATTTAAAGGGTTACTTATGTAATTATCGAACGTAACTTAGAATAAGCTGTTTGACTTTCTTTCATCAAGAGCCAAACATTAGGTTTTGAAAGGAATTCCTTTAAACTTCAATAATATAAAGGCACATGGTAATGTTAAGTTACAACTCTAGCTTAAGTGAGTCAGACATGAAAGTATTTATGACTGGTATTCTGTGAGTAAGTTAACTTTCGACTTTTTTTTTTTTTTTTTTAAAGATGGCAAGGATCCATCCCTCCTGGTAGACACAAGAACATCAGCAATTAGGAATTCTCAATTCAGCTCACTCTTAGGAATTCTCATTTCAACTCACTCTAAGGTAAAGTCCAGTTCTCTTAAACTTTTGTTTTTCTAAGCTCCCAACATAACAAACCATGCTGGGCCGTCAGCACCTGAAACAAGTAAAAGCAATTCCTTTATGAACCCCCGCCAGATATTTGCTTTGTGAGACTCCTGGAGGGGAAAAAAAAAGAAGAAGAAGAAGCCGGCAAAAGACTTAAAACAGCAGGTCCCGATGAAAAGCATCACACATGAAAGAGATAGAGAAATGAATTGAATGTTGTTTTTTCCTGATGAAAAAGCAGATTGGGTGGTGGCCTCTCTTCAAATCGGACCAAGGGCGGTCATCATTTGTTCTGTCAAAAGTGTTTTCCATAACAGGCCCGGAACAATGCCAACGTCATTGCAAGGATCAGCTGAGATTGAAAGGTGCCCAGGATAGTTATCAAAAGGATATTTAACAGGCTGCTCCCTAGAGCTGCATTTTTCTAGATTTGATGGGCGGACCAGATGGAAAATCAATTCCTCATCCCCCTGTTTTCAGACCTGACAGCTAAACCAGCCTGCCCCCTGGCAGAGGGTAAAATTGACAAACAAACTCCGGTAATTAGAACTTTTCCACCTGAATTTAAATCCAAGCACAAGAGGGAAGAGTGAGGTTGAAAGGGATTCATTCTAAACTTTGATGTGAGGCGTCACGGTTTTTGGAGGGCAGCCATATCTTTGATCCTACACAAATTGTTGCAAATCAACTATCTTGAACCCTGATCAGTCAAAGTGTTACAAATTTTACAGTTATTTCCAGTTTAGGTGAGATGGCAACTGATTAATAGTATTGTCAAATGACAAGAAGTATCTTCCAAACAACCCCTTTGGCGAACAAAAGCATGAAAAATCAAGCTGCCTTGATGAATGAAAAAGGTTGACACACGGTAATTGACACACAGTAATAGCCTTGAATGGTTTCAGAGCTTAGTCCTCTTTCGATTTGGCTGGAAATCTCTGGCTTCCCAGCCCAACCTTTCATCCCTCACCCCAAATTCTTCCCCTCAATTCAACCGGGAACCCCCCAATCACTAGTCACTGGCTCTGAGGCACCCTCTGGAGTAGGAGGGCCGGGTGGCTGCCTCATGCCAGTTCCACGGCCTCCCGGTCCACTGGAAGGAAGAAGGGACTGACTTCGGCGACTGACGATGGGAGAAGATTTGGAACTCTAAAATGGGAGAGGTTTGTTGAACCAAAGTGAAATACCTTGGGTGACTTCAATAGCCATACTGCTTGTCCAGAGTCTGAGTGATAAAAGTGTACCAAAAGGAAACCCTGCTTCCCCTCTCCCTAGGGGATAAGGAATGGAACATTTCTCAATCTGGCATATGGTGGGGAGATGCAACGCTTGCCTGCAAAGGCCCCTGGTTTGACTTCCCAGTTGCATTTTTTTGCAGGAAATATAAGAGATGTATGAATGATGATGAGATCTCTTACTCTCATAGATGCATTAAATAATCCCTAAGATCCAAAAATGACTCCAACACATACTACATAGAATGGCTATGTTTAAAAGTTCCTAGAGAATCGAAGACCATAGTCTCTCAATTCCGGTTTAGTCACACCCACTGAATATAATGGGTGATGGGACAATCAAATTACATTTGTATATAAAACATGGGCCAAATCCTCCAACTGGACTAGATGCTAGGCAACCTTTTTGCGACCCTCCACCAAATAAAGTCACTAAGACAGTGTAGAAGACACTGCCACTTACTGGTCATTGCAAAAAGTAACAAGGTTACCACTGAAACCCTTTGCCTGGCCGGGTACAGGAATTTCTCTGAGTCTTTTAGCCTTTCACCTGGGGAGAAAATGTGTGGATTTCTTTTGTAAACCCCAATTTTGTCATAGCTTTGAATGTTTAGACAAATATTCATGATCATAACCTCCCTTCCCCTCTTCCCCATAGCTCAAACACAGAAATGCACACACACACACCCACACACACACACACCGGTACACCTTCCCCTATGGAAAGCACAGAACTCTTGGATTCTCTGGCAAGCATCAAGAATACATAATGTTGAAATTGTTGAAATTAGGGATCAGGGTTATTATAATGGCATTTGTTAAAACTTTACTGTGTACCAAGTACTGAATTAAGTGCTGGGGTTGATATAATACAATCAGGTTGCGCACAACCGCTGACCTATATGGGACTCTCAGTCTAAATAGGAGACACCACTGGGCCTCAGTGTCCATATCTATAGAATGGGGATTCAACAGATGAGGACACCAAGTTCTAGAGAAGCTAATTTTACACAGCAGGCAAGTGGCAGAGCAGGGAGAAGGACCCAGGTCCTCTGACTCCCAGGCCCATGTTTTTGGTTTGTTTTTGTTTTTTTCCAACAGGCTGCTTCTAGGCTGCTAATATTTTGAAAAATGGCTCAAGTAGAACATGGCCATTTCAGCCATTTAGACCCTTGAAGTAAATGTGATTGGGGTTTGGAAGGGAATGGCCACCAGATCATTTTTTTTAAATAGCAATAATATTTTCATTTGAGGAATTTTTGTCAGAGCACAAGCATTATCTGAAGCAGCACACCACTTGGACAGAAAGGCAGAAAAGCTCACCGCCCCCATTTATAGACAGAAAAACCGATGGCCAAGGAAATGAAGTGATACACTTAAAAACAATGTGGTAGTCTCCAGCTGAGCTGAGGCTAAACAGATCCCAGGCTGCTCCAATGAACCATCCCACAAGATTCTACTGACCGCTGAAAAAGCCAAAACTGAGGCTCTGAGGGTGGTTGAACTCTTTCTCCACCAAACAGCCTTGTCCTCCTGGGAAAACAGAGGTAATTTTGCCACCATATGTCAGAGTAAGACTCCATGTGACATGTTTTGCCAACACACATCTAATTTTCTAATTTGCAAATATAAAATCGTATTGAGAACCATAAAAGGTGACTGTAAGGAGGAAGCTTTGTGGATAAGGAGTCACTCAAGGTCCCAAACAATCAAATAGCCAGATAGATCTCTCTCCTCCAGAGAAACAACTGGGCACAAGCCTGGGAGTCAGAGGACCTGGGTTTTAATCACGGCTCTGCCACGTGTCTGCTGTTTGAACTAGGGCAAGTCACTTAACTTCTCTATGCCTCAGTTCCTCATCTGTAAGATGGGGACTCAATACTTGTTCTTCCTCCTACTTACACTGTAGGCTCCATGTGGGATAGGGACTATGTTTGACCTGATTATCTTGCATCTTTCATACTGCTTAGCACATAAGAAGTGCTTAACAAACACCACCATTATCTTTATATTATTACTGTTATTACTATTAACCAGGAAATCCAATAGCAGACTCCACCATTCCCAAGCTCCCACTGGGAATGTTCTTTACAAGGTGGGCTTCTTCACACCCAGGCAATATTAAGGAAATTCAACAAAAAAGTGAAAATGAATCTCAAATAGCTCTGGAAGGTGACAGCAGTGGAAACCTAAAGTAATAGACTAACAATGACCAGTATTTTGAAAAATGTTTCCCAGAGTTTTAACCACAAAAAACCCCCAAATTCAAGACAGGCCATTACACTAAAACTGTAGCAATGTAAAATAAGGGGGGGGGTAAGGGGGGGAGGAAAAAATGGGATGATGTCTATTCACATTTCATATTAACAAAGTTGGAACTAGCCAAAATATTATGGTACTGATTAGTAGACTCACTGTGGTCCAGGACCTCATTTTTTTTTCCTTGTTTTCTTGTTTGTTTTTTTTAATAGTATTGGGGTCGATATAGTCCCAAGTCCAAGTCTAACCAAGTTGGACACAGTTCATGTCCCATGTGGGGCTCACAGTCCTAACCCCCATTTTACAGATGAAGTAAATGCGGAACAAAAAAGTTAAGTGATTTGCCCAAGGTCACACAGCAGATGAGTTGTCCATGATTCTGTCTTGTCATTTGATGATGGGTACCAAAAGTTGATGAAGATGAGAAAACTTGTATAAGTAGTTGGCTCAATCAACAAATTGTATTTGCTGAGTGCTCATGGTACAGGGAGCACTGTACTAAACACTTGGGAGAGTATAACAGAGTTAGCGGAATATATCCACAGTGAGCTTACAAGTCTAGAGCAGGAGACATGGATGTGATCTCTGATATCAACCCTGGTCCCCCAGAGATTGGGCCCTATCACTGCTCTATTAACTGCCAGTTTTGTCATGTTGCCATGATTCATTTATTCGGTCATTCATTCAGTCATATTTACTGAACACTTACTGTATGCGAAGCACTACATTAAGAGCTTGGGAGAGTACAATATAACAAAAACAGACACATTCCTGCCCACAACGAGCTCACAGTCTAGAGGGGGAAACAGACATTAAAATAAATAAATACATAAATATATAAATTACAGATCTATACATATATATATGTCCACATGGTAGGGCCATACTGTTTGTTCATCCTGCAAAGTTGCACATGCATTTTCCATTTAGTTTCCTACTTTTTTGTCTAGCATTGCTTCTTCAGACAGTGTGCTGTCTAGCTAGTAGAAATCCATAACACATACAGCTCTGCTGAAAATCTTTGGTTGCATGTACAACAGTCCTGAGTCCATCTGGAGGAAGATCAGTAAATCTAAAGTAATTATGCTATATTTCTGGTGACAAGTCATGCTTTGTTTCCAAAAGATCAATCAATCAATGGTATTTCATGAGCACTTACTTTGTGCAGGGCACTGTACTAAGTGCTTAAGAGAATTCAATACAAGTGTTCAATACATTCCCTGCCCACAAGGAGCTGACAGTCTCCTAGCCAATCCCTGCAAAGCTGAGAGAATACTTAGCAATTCAGCTGATTGTTTCTGCTTTCCTTAATTATAAATTGGGGGTATTTTTGTTCTACTAAGAACAAGACTCCAGGAGAGAGATGATAACATGAAATTAGAGAGCTGGGTCTCTAATGGCCTAAAGCAGCCTGGCATAAAGGAAGGAGTCCGGGATTGCGATTCAGGAGACCTGGTCACAGTTTGATCCCTATCAAAATAAATTAAAATTCTCCATTGTATCATACTCTCCCAAGCTCATAGTACAGTGCTCTGCACACAGTAAGTGCTCAATTAAGTACCATTGACTGATTGATTCTCCACGTGTTGGGCCTCCCTCTATGGAACTGCAGGTTTCATGGAAACAGGAAGTAGGTCTCTTATCTTCGATGTAAGCTGCCTTGCCCTGTATGCATTTGCCTAAAGGTGGGTATTCTTTTAAGGCTAATTCTCAAGGAAAAATCTCTGACAAAAAGAAGTGGCCACTTGAGATGTTCTAAAGCTACCTCCAAGTCCAAGACTGTACTGGTAAGATAAATACACACAAATAAAAACAACTTAATCACGGTTTAAGACTGTGTGGTGTCAGAGTTATTACAGTTGAAAGTGGAACAGGAAGAGTCTAAATAATCACAGACTACATTCCTTCCAAGTTCCAATTTAGTGTCTGTCTCCCCTGCTGTATTGTAAACTCCTTTTGGGCAAGGGTCATGTCCACTATCTCTTGTTCGCTCCCCAAGCCGTTATTACAGTGCTCTGCACAAGATAACTGCTCACTAAAGACAACCAATTGATTGACTGGGGAAACCATATTCACAGACGGTTTTGTGGATAAGATCGGAAAGAACTAACCTCGACATTATTTTCAGAAAGCAGCACTTCAGAAACAATTGGAAACAGCGTCTGAATGACAACCCTTGTACTTTGCAAATGCATTGGTGTAATGGTGTGAGAGGTCTGCCTTTTCTCCTTTCTGGGTGTATTAACCAGTTCACATATGGAACAGGACAACTGGGAAAAAAAAGCCGTTCCCAAATGCTGAAAAAAATGCTAACTTGTAAAAGGATCCTCCTGATACTGTGAGAGCTATTATAAGCTTGTGCTGGGGGCAATGTTTAATCAGCTTGCAGCCAGCACAGTCTGGCTAGTTTGGAGTCACTGGGACCACTACATACTGGCCCACTGATATGTAAGGCCACACTAAGAACTCTCCTCTCCATACTGAGAAGCAGCGTGGCCTAACAGAACGAATAACAGACCTGGAAGTCAGAGCACCTTGTTCTAATCCCAGCTCTGCCACTTGTCTGCTGTGTAACCTGGGGTGAGTCACTAAACTTTTCTGTGCTTCAATTTCCTCATCTGTAAAATAGGGACAACACCTGTTCTCACTCCTACTTAGACTGTGAGCCCCACGGGAGACAGGAACTGATGCCTGACCTAATTATCTTGTATCTACCCCAGCGCTTATTTAAGTGCAGTGCTTGGCACAGAGTTAGCACTTAACATATGCCGCAATTATTATTAATATTATTTCAACCCTAAGGGCCAGATCTATACCAGAATTCCAGAGCCTTGTTCTACCTGAGATCCTAGCCATTTAGCAAGCCCATTTCCAAATCAGTTACAGAATCAGTGTCGAAATGAAAGATAAGAGAAATTCTACGTCGGGGAAATATTTTTTATTAAATGGACCTGCCCTTACAAAGATGGTGGATCACGACAAGGAAAAATACCAGTGGGGAATGTAAACAATGTAGTCCCCCTCCAACTTTAAGGACAAGGGCAAAATTGAGTTTCCAAACACATATTACTAACTTTAGTTCAGGTAATCCCACAGAAAGCTTAAGTAAAGAAATAAAACAGGGCCACACCTGTCCAAGGTAGCCAAACCCAATGGTGTTGGGAGAGCCAAATTTTTGGTTATCTAAACAAGCCTCAGTCTTAATTGCTCTGGGGGATCGATTATCCATCACATACTTCCCCCGACCCCTGCCACCCCTCACAATCTCAAGAACACATTATTTTCTCTGCCTTTTGGAAATGTAATGAATGGCTCGCATTTCTAAAATCAAGAACAGAAAACCCACTTCTTTGTACAAATCGAAACAGGGCACCAGACCCTGAACATTTAAGTCCTCGGTCGAGCTCTAGAGAGCTTGGTGAAGCTACATGGGCAAAGCCTTGATTGCTGGCCTTTTCAAAGAGAAAAAAGGAGTTGCTAGAGAATAATGAGATTCCTTACCCATTCTAATAAATGATGAGGGTCATTGTTACCACATGTCCGGTCCCTCTCCTCAATGACCAGGCCCCCGCTGACTTTTTCCCCTTGAGATTTCATTCAGAGAAACAGAGTCCTATCAGCTTAAATCCTTTCTACTCCAGCACTCAGCACAGTGATCAGCATATATTAAGCGCTCAACTAATGCTACAATTATTATTACTATTGTTATTAATGCTTTTAATTAATCAGAGTTTATATATGTGTTCCTTGAAGAGGCAAATGATAACTGGCTGTTTACCATGCCACTTACCAATGCCATAAAGTAGAGTAATTCTGTTTTGGATTGGACTGGAGCTAGCTGGGAGGCAGCTTTCTACACATCATTAAATGGGCTGCAATGTGCCCCCTGATTTTTAATAGTGAAAGATAAACCCAGCCAGCTCACGCAACCTGACCCCAATCAAAAGTATTTTTTGAGTGTTTGCTGTGTACAGAGCACTGAACTGGTTGGAAGAGTACACTACAATAGAATTGGTAGATACAATCCTTGCCCACAAGGAAATTAGAGTCTAGAGTATTTGGCTTCTTATAACTCAAGGGAACACTAAGGGGACTTCCTTTCAGGTGAGGAACCAAGTAGCAACGGGGCCTAGTGGAAAGAGCAGGTGCTTGGGAGCCAAAGGGCCTGGGTTCTAATCCCAGCTCTGCCACTTGCCAGCTGTGATCCTGGGCAAGCCACTCAACTTCTCTGGGCTTCGGTTTCTCCCTCCTGCTAAGACTGTGGCCCCACGTGGGACAGGGACTGTACCGGGCCTGACGACCAAGCAGCGTGGCTCAGTGGAAAGAGCCCAGGCTTGGGAGTCAGAGGTCATGGGTTTGAATCCCGGCTTTGCCACTTGTCAGCTGTGTGACTGTGGGCAAGTCACTTAACTTCTCTGTGCCTCAGTTACCTCATCTGTAAAATGGGGATTAACTGTGAGCCTGACTTGGGACAACCTGATTACCCTGTATCTACTCCAGCGCTTAGAACAGTGCTCTGCCCATAGTAAATGCTTAACAAATACCAACATTATTATTATTATTACCCTAGCGCTCAGTACAGTGCTTGACATCTAGTAAAGGTTTAACCAACACCACAACTATTATTATTATTACTACTATTGTTGTTATTGGAACCTGAATCCCTGCCTGGTTCAAGTCATTTTAGAGAATCCTCAGCCTTAGCCTCTCCGCAAACACAGCCCAGATGACCCGGATTTCCCTTCCCTCGTCTTGTGCCGTTCTCGGTGGCCCCACGAGCCGATCTCCAACGCTACGCTCCCCTCCCGCTCCCGCAGCTCTCCCCGCCCTACCTTTGAAGCTCTGGTGGCGGAGCCCTCCAGGTTTGGCAGCCGCTCCTCCGGCCCCGGCTGTCTCTCACTTCAAACATCCTGGCACTCTGGGATTCCCCATTAGCTGGGCCCCAGAAGGCACGGCGCGATGCTGACGGGGAAACTCCAGCCCGGGAACGGGGAGAGGGGAACATCTTCGGCATTCTGGGGCTTCCCCAGGAGACGCGAGGCTATAAGCACGGGTTGCTTAACAAGTAATCCGGCCAGAGCCCCGGGCTTCCTGCTGATATATGGCCTGACGCGAGGAGCAAGAGAAGGTGGAGATGACTTCTACGGCACAGGGACCCACGTGCAAAGAAAACGTGGGGTGGACGGGACGTGGTAAATACCTGCATGCTACTTACTGAAAGGACTACCGTGAATGTAAGGGCATGTCCATGAAGAAAAGGGTGTCAGAGGGAGAGGAGGAGGAGGAGGAACCGTGGGGAGGGAGTACTAATAATAATAAGTGTAGTAACTATTAAGCTCTCACTATGAGCCAAGCACCCAACTGGGGTAGGTACAAGCTAATCAAGTTGGACACATACCCTGTCCCACATGGGGCTCATATTCTAAGGGGAAGAGAGAACAAGTATTGAATCCCCATTTTGTTAATGGGACAACTGAGGCACAAAGAATTTAAGGGACTTGCCCAAGGTCACCCAACAGGCAAGTGATTAGAACCCAGCACCCCTAATTCCCAGGCCCATGCTCTTTCCATTCCGTCACACTGCTTCTCTGAAAGGTAAGAAGGTGGAGAGGCAGTTCCACACATGTACACATCAACACTACTTAGTCATCCAAGAGCTGCTCTTCCTCACCTGCCCCTTGCAAGATCTGGGACCAGGAGACCCCCCCCGCCAGGGTAGCGGGGCCTCTCTTCGCCACCTGAAGTGTGACCTCCAGCAGCCTTAGTGAACGCTCCTCCGAAACTGTCTAATGTCCTACACCAGTCACGGGTACAACATTTGCTTCCCATGTCCCCATCCCTCAGCACAAGCCTTCAGTTTCTTTTCTATAAACCAGTGAGGGTAATTTCCTGTTCAACAGCATTAATCGCAAGCTGACTGCTCTTCAAGAATTAGACAAGGAAATCCTTTTGATTATGTAGGACCCACAGTGCAAGGACTAATTTCTCTTAGATAAAAGTTACTTCTCCAGAGGTGGAAAGGAAGGAGGGTCTCAAAAATGGCCAAGCCTTGTCTTAGGCCCAAACTCTCCTGACTGCTCCCTCATTAGTGTGACTGGATCTGTAGGGAACCAGCATGGTGGAAAAGGATATGGGAAATGGGTTCTGGGGGAGAACACAAAGCTAAAGACCTTGCAACTGCAAGGGAGAAGGAGCTGAAATCAGCACCTGACCCCATTTCCTTAGATGTGCCCCGAGCCTGGCATGGTATCTGGCATGAAGGAAGTGCCTAATAAATACCATCCTCACAAGCCAAACCCCCTTTCTCCAAACCAGTCCTCCTGCTCTTGGGTTGGAGCTGGTCTGACCCAATGGTCCATCTGCTCCATGGGTCTGGGCCAATTCCAGAAGGCTCCCTCTCAGTCCCGTGGACAGTGGGCAGGTGGGTAGGTTGCGGACACTTGGGCTGCCGTTACTCTGAACGCAGGGCTCCAGTTAGGTTCGGGACGATCCCGGACACCAGCCCCTTCTTTAAGGGATTGTTCATCGGCCTAGTGCCACTTCATAGGATGACCACCGTGGGCCAGTGCACAATCCTAGCAGCGAGCCAGATCAACTGATCAATCAGCGATTGATCAACTAATCAATCGATAGTTTTGAGTGTCTACTGTGGGCAGAGCACTGAACTGCCTGCTGGGGAGATTACGATTAGTAGACGTAGTCCCTGCCCTCAAGACGCCTCCATTCTGCAAGGGGAGATAGGCACTAAAATAAATGACCAAGAGGAAGGAGGAAAAGGGGAGAGGTACGGAAGTTAGTGCGTAAGCAATAGGGCATACAAATGATACTTAAAAGAGCTATGGGAGTTTGTGCATATTTAAGTGCTTAGTTGGCATATACTGAACAGGCGGTGGGGGGATATAAATAGGAAAGATTGTTAGAATGTGAGCGCCGTGTGGGACCGGGACTGTGTCCGACCTTATTATCTTGTATTCTACCCTAACGCTTAGTACAGTGCTTGATACATAGTGCTTAACAAATACAATTATAATTATTATCAGATTAGAAACCGATCAGAGAAGACTGCCTGGAGGAGATGTAACTGCAGAAGGGTTACCTCAAAAAAGTCAAGGACCTGGATCCTGTAAATTTCTGTAGGCAATTTTTTTTTTTGGATTCTCAAGCTACAAGCTTTTGCTCAGGCACACTTGGGCTGATTTTCTTATCCATGGATGCTATCAGCCTGGCACTGCCCTTTCCCTTCCCAGCTGGGTTCTGCATTAAGAATTAAGATAACTTTTTAAGTGAAACTAAGGTCATTATGGATGGGGAATGTGTCTACCCACTCTGTTATATTGTACTTGCCCAAGCGTTCCGTACAGTGCTCTGCACACAGTAAACACTCAAAAAATACAATTGAATGATTGAGAAATGTGCCCTGAGCCAGCGCTCCTCTCCCCTTCCTGTGGTTTTGAAAACCACACTACCATGCTGGTGACAGTGTCCCCGCCAGCACGTGTTGACTGGCACACCCTTGGACGCCCTCCTTCCAGGGACATACTGCCCACTCGGGGGTGTGCCCAGGGCCCAGGGCACACACCATCTTTACACAGGGTTTGGTGGGGGAGGGAGGAGAAGGGGAGGAGGGATGGTGCATTTTTTCCCTTTACCCTAAATGGAAGGCTAGCTACAAGACTGCTTTCCACAGACCCAAGTCTAGGGGGCCCAAATGTGAGAGTCGACTTGAACTATTTTCTGGTCATTAAAAAAAAAAAAAAGACGAGAAGACATTGGATCCATCCTCCGGAGTCAGAAATCTGTACATAAACTGCACCACTTAAGTGAAACACGCTCCCCTCCAGTGGCAGACTCATACCTTACTTCAGAGCGCTAATTAAAGCATTTCTAGGAGAGGCTATATTCGGCTTACGACAAATTGCCATACTCTCCCTCTGGTCTCTGACAACTACTCCCATATTGATTTCCTCATCCTATCTACATCTCACTCATTAGGGCCTTGGCGAAGCTTGGCCGATAGCCTCAAGACACTTAGGGGATCAGATCATTCTCCGAGAAAAGAAATGACTTTTCAGCCCAGGCAAAGGCTCATTGTATAAAGAACAAGGTCGGAGTTCCAACAAAAGCATTATATGGCCACGTCAGCATTTATTGAGCACTGACTGGGTGCAGAGAACCATACGGGACCCTGAGAAATATGCGACAGAAGTAAAGACATGCCCTCACTGGTTAACTTACTTTCAGCAAAGGGAGAGAAGAATCCATTCCCCATTACCATGTAAACTGTAAGCAGGGGACGAGTCTCGTGTTTCTTTTGAACTTTCCCCAAAACTCAGTACAGCACCTCGCGCCCAATGAGCACTCAATAAATACCATTTCTGCCATCCCAAAAATTCTGGGCTCTACCCCAAACTAGGAAATTGGAGGTTTTGTGTCATTGGCGTGCAAAGCAAGGCTACTCTAGTGACTGAGAACTGACCTGTGAATTAGGAGTGCTGGATTTGAGACCCCTCTCTGCCCCCACTTCGCTACCATGAGCTTAATCTTTTTGGGGTTGAACTTCTCCAACTGTAAAAGGGATATACCAAAAGCACCCCTTACCTCCCAAGGTTAGAGCTTACTACATGACAAGCACTGTACTCAGAGCAAGGAATGATATTAGATGATCAGATGGGACACAGTCGCTGTCCCATATGCGGCTCACAGGTTAAGTAGGACAGAGAACGGGTATTGAAACCCCATTTTACAAATGAGGAAACTGAGGCACACAGAAGTAAAATGTCTCACCTGAAGACGCAGAGCATGCACGAGGGCTTAGGTCCTCTGACTCCCGGGCCCATGCACTTGCCTTTAGGCCAAGGCTGCTTCTCTACTGGGCTGAAAATGAGAAGGCAATGAAATAAATCAAATGTTAATTCGGGATTGCTCAGGGAGTCAAACGATCTTGGGATGTTATAAGGCGTTTCCTGGCATGTCGTCTTCTCTGCTATTGGAAATATTCAATCATACCTTCAGCCCTTAATCCATCCTTGCTTCATGCACTATTACCTTAATTACAAATGGAGACTTTGTTTTCTTGAAAATATAAATGATAGTGTCCCATCTAATTATTAAATGCAAGTACAGTCCGTACGGGACGACCATTCACTCAGAGTTGTTAATACTTAGAGTGGGGGAAATTCTACAACTCCTTAGCAATCCAGATTGCATTGGTTTAATTGAAGGCGAGCACCTAGAGGATTGATAAGACAGAGAGTGCTGTCGCAGCCCTCATTTAGAATATTTACAGGAACTCATTTCCAAATACACCCTGAGTGTGCACAATAAGGAAATCGCCCATTGGCTTCAAACCTGGAGTTTCCCACTGAGAAAGCATTGGAATGTTTGTTCTGCTCATTACAGCTATGGGGCAGAGCCTTGTGAAAGCAAAGGAATTCTGCAGAGGGCAAAATTCTCCTTTTCACCCACGTCTTCCCACAATCCTTGGTTAAACATCCTGGAATTCCAAAACCTTTATCCAAGTCCTTCACCTCGCAGCTTGACCTGACTCCAATAAAGAAGAGTCAAAGGAAGAGTTTGTCTTCCCTCCGAATTTACCCTTGTAGAGGAGCTCTTCAGATTTAGCTACTATGGAAACCAGGGTCAAAAGAAATGTGCAAATCAAGAGATGGTGGTGGGTCAGATGTTTAAGCCTGGCAAAAAAGCTCAGGAGAGATGCAGCTCTCAGAAATGAGGGCTTTGAGATCAACTTGCCAAGAGAGTTCAGCTGAATCAAAATCCAAGCTGTTCTTTTTATTTTTTGGGGGGGGGTGGTGGGGAAGGGGAACATATTGAAGGATCACCTGTCTCCTCACTGCCATATTAATTTGCTCCAGAAAAACTTTGCAATATGGCAAACCATAATGTTTTGGGTGGAGACATGACACACATGACACTCTTCTAAAGTTGATCGAACTACCCTGAGCCTGATACCTCCTGCTAGGAACAAGAGCCACCCTGTGTTCACCTTCCTCGGGCATTTTTTGCTGGAATACTGAACAACCAAAATAACCTCATGCAGGTTTTGGAAATGGTGATGCCCTGATTTTCCCCAACCCTGTCAATTTCCCACAGCACAGGCTAGCCTTTTGGATTTGTTTTTCTTCTCTCTGTGTGTGCTGATGGATGTCTAGTAGCAGAATTTTGTTCTAACATTAATCTGTGTGTTGTTGCAGAAAATCTTTAATTGTATGTAAGGTTTCCCAGGAACCGACTGGCACTTACGAGTTTTTCAGGCTTATTATCAGTCCATAGTTTTGCTTGGACTCAGCAGAGCGGTTCATGACCACTTCTGTGCCCTCTAGGTTATAGGCATCCTGAGCACTGTCATCCCCATATAACAATTCCTGGATGACTATCTCAAAGACTCTCAGTGGAGCTCATACGAGACAAAAGATCATTGTATCTGAGAAACATGATGGGTTTCAACTCCCTGGTAAAATGTACTATTTGGCTGCCTTTCCTCATTTATTATTAATGATAATGACAATAACAACTTCTATGGGGCTTTTCATCTTCAAACCACTTTACAAACACAGACTGTTTAATTTGAACTTTAGATTTTCTTGTCTTTTCATCCAAATTAACTTCGCCTCAGCATGGGCTCACCGTGTGTGTGTGTGTGTGTATGTGTGCCTGAGAGAGAGAGAGAGAGAAAGAGAGAGAGAGAAAGTATACACACATATATATGCCGCTACCTAGATTTTGGGATCCAGCAGCTGGTGGATTTGGGGGCAGCATATCCTGGCATTCAACGGTCCTGTGCAAAAAAGGGTGCTGAAGATGTCCAGTGCCCTTCGTATCTTACAGATCATCACTCTCCCTATCGGCAAATCCCTTCTTAAATCACATTTCCTCCAAGAGGCCTTTCCTAATCTCTCATCTCCCCCATCCTATTCCACTAGATTGTAAATATCCCCCAAGTAATCCTTCCTCAGTATCTGTCCTGAAAATGAGGAAGACATGATATACCTGCACAAACTCACACCCACCAAACACACATACACCCAGAATTCTACCTAACTGAGCTAGTTTGCTAGTTTCTTCTTTTACTTTCTTCAGGACAAATACTGACTGCAGTTGGGAATAATCTGGTCCAGATAAATGAATTTATAAAACACACAGTCAGTTCTCAGGGTTCAGTATTCACATGACAGGACTCTAGAATGGTATGATTTATAATTATGGCCTTGAGTTAGCCAAAATCCAAAAGACTCCCAATCCAGACATACTTTCTTCACTACATCTTGATAACAACACAATCCCACACCTGCTCATTCAGTTTTCCTTCAACACTGATTTGCCTCTGGTACTGGCTGAAGCTATTAGGACTGATTGGTTATTCATTCTTTCTCCCTTTTTTCTTCCTTGTCTCCCACTCTCCATTCCACCTTTCCTTTTCTTTGCCTTATCTTTATTTCTCTTCCCTTCTATTCTGTGCCTCCATTTTTCCCCAGAAAATCAATCATTTACTGAGCATTTACTGTATGCTAAGCATTGTACTAGGCTCTTGGGAAACAACAATACAGTAGACCTGGCAGACAAGTTCCCTGCCTACAAGGGGCTCACAGTCTTGCTATAATTCACTCCTCCACCTTCAACTGCAAATTCACACTTCAGAGAAAGAACAAATAGGAGAATGAAAGTGGAGGACCTCATGAAACTTAGTTCTGTTTCAAACCACCCTCCAAAGCCCCAATATTACCAAGTGAGACAGCTGTTTCCTCACTTTTTAAAGCAGATATTTGTATAGTTTCAATGGGCTCTTCATTTCTTTGAACATATCATTGGAAAACAAAGCACAGTTCCAGCTAAATAAGTAGAAGGACTGGAAATACCTATTTCTACTTAAAAGAATCCTTATTTTAGCCGACTCCTTGGTGTCCAACTAAATCGGGTTCAGGAGTTCTCATTTTATGCCCTTATAACTGAACGCTGGCTTTTCTATTGTAACTAGCAACTATAGAGCAAAGAATAAATACAGAGCAAACATTAAAATTACAATAGGACTGTAAATTGTTTACCAAAATGAACATTTTTCATCTTTTTTCAATAAAATTACCCAATGGTAATGTTCAAAGGCCATGTTTTCAGAAATGCTTTAAAAATCATTTATTCTACAGTCATTTTTCAGTTCAGATAGACTGGTGAATTATAATCCTTTTTACTTCTAAGTTAGAGATGCAGGTGTTTTTCATTGTCAATTAACTGCAAAAGTACCCTAAAAGTACTCTATAGAAGGCTGTGTGGAAAGCAGAGCAGGGTGTTCCCAGAAAGAATACTATTTACTGGTCCAACTAACTGACAAAATGTACTGGGGAAAAAGATTCCTCCAAATACAGTAACAATGATTGTACTGTGAGAAGCAGCATGGCCGCATGGATAGAGCCTGGGCCTGGGAGTCTGAAGGACCTGCCTGAATTCTAAACCTGCCAGCGCCACTTGTCTGCTGTATGACCCTGGGCAAGTCACTCAACTTCTCTGGGCTTCAGTTTCCTCATCTGTAAAATAGGGATTAAGACTGTGAGCCCCACATGGGCTATGGGCTGTGTCCAACCTGATTAACTTGTGAGTACCCCAGCACTTAGTACAGTGCCTGGCACATAGTAAGCACTTCATTCATTCATTCAATAGTATTTATTGAGCGCTTACTATGTGCAGAGCACTGTACTAAGCGCTTGGAATGAACAAGTGGGCAACAGATAGAGACAGTCTCTGCTGTTTGACGGGTTTACAGTCTAATCGGGGGAGACAGGCTCTTAAATCCCATTTAAAGAAAATCTAATTTTGCCATCAGGGAAGCTACAGAGCCTCCCCTTTCAAATAAGCTGAGGAGATATGGATAATGAAGGTCTGTTTAGCTCCCTTGTCTTAAGTAACAAGACTGTAAACTCCTTGTCAGAAGGAACCATGGCTATTCTTCAACACACACCCACGCATCTAGCATTGTGCTAAGAGTTCTGGGTTCTCAATGAATAGCTTGACGACTATGTTCTCAGGGGTTTGTCTGGGGAATTTAAGCTCTCCCAAATGGTTCTCAGGAGGAAGATTTTGCTGAACTGGAAAAATAAAGTTGGAAAATTCCTGGCATCTGAAAGAGCTATTCCGTGGGTATGGAGAAGAAAATTTCATTTGCTTGTAAGGGCATGTTCACTAGTGATTATTAAATTACCCAGGTATTCCCAGTTGTCTTCTGGCACACATTTTGCTGGCATACATTTAACTTAAAAGGTTCAGTGAGCTTCAATAATAATAATAATAATGTTGGTATTTGTTAAGTGCTTACTATGTGCAGAGCACTGTTCTAAGCACTGGGGCAGAGACAGGGTAATCAGGTTGTCCCACGTGAGGCTCACAGTTAATCCCCATTTTACAGATGAGGTAACTGAGGCCCAGAGAAGTTAAGTGACTTGCCCACAGTCACACAGCTGACAAGCGGCAGAGTCAACACACCCGCAGTGCATTTAGGGAGTAAAGTCAAGTGCAGCCCTCCCATTTATTCTTGGGGCAGGGGGGCTTGCATTTATTTTGTACCCTGGTTTGGTATTTGGATGAAAATAAAGACAATAACTATAAGTGCACAGAGGGACAATCCAAACAGGGAGGATCCCGCCACTGCCCAGCCAACACCCTGCCGAGATCAATCTCCCTGGTCCAGGAGGGGAAGCAGAGGATTTATATCACCCGTGACACCCTTTTACAGAAGCTTTCCTAACAACTGCAGTCAGCATTAATCCTTCAGGAGAAAGGGACTGCAGGAAGAGTTGACAACACTCTTCATCATCTGAAGTCATAGAGTTTCCAGAACTACCTCAGGAACTTCCAGGATGTGTGGTACAGGCCACCCTCAATCATCTCTGGATTTTCTGGGGGTGGGAGCTGTTGCACCATGAACACCCACTCAGAGTCAGATAGCCTAATGCACGGAAGATGCCAAGGAAGTCTTGGGGTACGTATTAATGGGCAGACACTCTCTTCCTGGGAGGAATGTGCAATTTAATAGTCACTCCCACAGTATGTCAATTTCTTCCTTTCCTCTTCCATTTCGTCTCCCCTAACTTGACTGGAAACTCCTTGAGGGTAGGGATTGTGCCTACCAACTCTACTGTACTGCACTCTGCCAAGCACTTAGCACAGTGCTCTGCACACAGTAAGCCCTCAAACAATACCATTGATTGGCTGATTGTGCTATCTGGACAAGCCAGTGCTCTCAAGCATGCTGTCTCCTTGCCTTCCCTCTCCCTCTCTGTCCTTCCCTCAATCCTCCATTGGTTGGTTCCTAACCTTTGTTCAGCTGTCCTCCCTCTCTAAGGTGTAACCAGAAACCTATTTGCCAACTAGCTCCACACCTTCACAGCCTCTTGAGAAGCTCTGACATGACCCAGTGATGAGACATCCAATGAGAAACTCACCATCCCAGGCATGAATCCCTTATGTATCACTTTCCTCCCTGGTCTTTGAGGATACTGCATTTTCTGACCACCCACCCAACCTTAACAGCCATGCGTCCTTTGAGCCCATTTACTTGTTTCGATTGTTTTGTTTCTGACATGTGTTAAGTGCTCACTTTGTACTGGGAGCTGCACTGAGTAACAATAATAATAATTATGGTATTTGTTCAGCACTTAGTATGTGCCAAGTACTGTTCTAGGCACTGAGGTACATACAAGGTAATCAGGTTGGACACAGTCAGGAGATAAGTCACTTAACCAGTGTGTCCTCCTGGAAAGAGAGAGGTCCTGGGAATCAGAAGATCTGGTTCTAATCCCAGATCTACCTCTTATTTTCAGATTAAGTTAAGAAGAACGAGTAAAAAGCAGGTGAGAATGACATTCCAAAGACTGTAAATTCCCTGGGCTAGTCAATTCAGCCACAAAAGCACCAGGAAAAATCTTGTCTAAAATAGGGTGGTGGTCACTGACAGCCCTTTACTTGTCTGGAATTAACAGATGCTACCTTCAACAATTTGGCTTTTAAAGGGGTCTTCATGATAATACATATTCATACATATGCATGCGTACATACGTATATCGTGTATATGATATACATATGCCTAAGAATCTTTTTAGGTTTTAATTAAATGTTTGGATTTATAAACCATGATCTACAATTTTCCTTAAAAGCTTCATTTATTTTCCCGCAACTGCCTGTTTCATTTGGTGAGTGCAAACAAACCTAATAACATTTGAATAGTAAGATATTTAGCCTCGTTCCTCACTATCTTTTGTGTATCTGTCGAAGGCAGAGCTAATGAACCAAAATCTTTAACTACAATCTTTCCCTTTTACATATAAAGGAAACGAGATTTTTAAAATCCACATTTCCACATTCACACATTATCTGATAGGTAAAAATATTCCCAGGGGATTACACATTCAGAAACCACCTACTCAGGGGAATATGAATGATGACTTCAATAGAAGATGGACATAAATTTTAATTAGTTGGTTATTTGATCTTGTGTTGTTAGTGATAGAGGATCTCAAAAGGGAATTAACTGTGCTTAAGACTGAGACTGCTTAGAACCAAAACACAATGTAAGGAATGATTCCATTAATTTAAAATGAAACTTGGAGCCAATTAAAAATGCAATAAAATAAACACCACAATTAAATGCAGTTGTCTTCAACTGCAGAATTAAAAAAGTGACAGGAGGGACAAATAAGCAGAATATGATCTGTCGGGAACAATTCCTATTGAACAAATCGAGAGAAATGCTAATTTTCCCTGAACACTAATCACTTAATAAGACAGAAGAGTTTACCATGTTTTAAGAGGTGATGCGTGCAGGGGATGGGTATAGAAAGGCTTTCTACGGTCCAAAAATATGGGAAGAAATCTCCCTCAAAAACCCCTCCTATATTACCAATTAGATTCTTCATTTTTCTACTGCTCCCAAAATAAATCCAGGATTCTCTTCTATTTATGTATTCTCTTAGTTGCGCTCATTTTGTCCATGTGAAACAGTTTAGCCAAAAATGCTCGGGCATTATTAAGCCTGCAATTTATCCATGAAAATGTGATTTCCTTCTTTCTGGGGATGAAAGATATTGCATTCATCAAACGTTTCAGTTCCCTTCCCATACCTGGAAACTCATCACGTGGCTGCTCACAGCTTAATGACAAGACCCTGATGCTGAAAATCCAGATAGAAGGTCGCCCGATTACTGTTTAGGCACCTGTAGCTTTAATGAGGAAAACTTGAGATGGCAGTACCAGAGTAATGAAGACAATTGGCAAATGTCAATTAACAAATTACTCTGTAATTGTCCCTGTAAATGAAGAGCTTGTTAATGTGTCTGGTGAAGAATGTAGGGGAAAAAAACGACATGGCAGGAAGAAGAAAAATCTAACACACAGGCCCACATATTTTACATTCCAAAGTGTTAACAGAATTATCGCATAAAGTCCCTGGAAATTATTGTTGAAAGTCATGGAAAACTGGTAATGATCATGGGCTGGAATTAAGTGTTAGTGTTATCAATCATCAAAAGAAAAAAAAAGCCAACCCTTGACAGGAAGCGGGTTGAATTATAAATACTATTTCTCAAGAGTCTGTTGGGTCATAATAGGGGAAAAGAACCCCAAGTTTTTAATTATCTTGTTTTCTTTTAATGTTGGAAGACCACTTGTCTACTGTGTGACCTTGGGCACATCACTTAACTTCTCTGTGCCTCAATTACCTCATCTGTAAAAATGGGGAATAAGACTGTGAGTCCCATGAGGACATGGACTGGCTCCAACCTGATTAGCTTGTATCCATCACAGTGCCTGGCACAAAGTAAGCCCTTAACAAATATCATTTTAAAAAAAGTTCAAAGACATATGGAGCTGGACATTGCTATAGTCATAGAAAGGTAGCTGTTGGATGGCCACAACGAAGATTGTTTGCATCAACTTTGGGGCAATAAGGGCAGATGGAAGTACCCTATGGATACTCCAGGAGTTTTTTTGTTGTTGTTCAGTCCCATTTAACGTCTTCATTAATGATCTTGGAGGACGGATAAATAAACCATCAGTTAAATTCAAAGATGCTACTAAATTGTGAGGTGTGAGGAACATCAGGGAGGACAGAGAAATAGCAGGAAAGGGATGAGAGGTTAGTAATATTGGGCCAGTAACTCACCCTCTAATAATTTTCTGGGAACTGTGCCACGAGGTGAAAGACGACGAAGGTTTGGCCCATCACCAGCACTTACATAGAGTTTCGCCCTTGAAATGCACAATGATACATCACGGGACAACTGCCGTGAAACTCCAATAGTTGGTGGAAGAGAGTTAGCTGGGAAAGGCTCTCGAGGTGATTCCAGATTAGAATTCGTAGATGAGCAGACAAATAATCTCATGTGATTTGAAGATGGACATGTTCTATTACTGGGTAGTCATGAATCAGAAAGTGAAAAATCTCTAACAACATCTAGGGTGGCGACTTCAGAATGTTAGAGGCAGAGAAAACTCTTGATGATTCTTTTTCTTCATAACATGCTAATGGACCCCTCAGACCCATCAAAAGGATCAAAAAAAGAAGCAGTTTTAACTGGAGTGCCAGAATGCTGAAAACTAAAGGGATTGATTGACAAAGTAAAACAAAAAACTCAATCATTATTATTTACTGAGTTCCTACTGGGTGCAGAGCACTGTACTACACACTCAGAAGAGTATAAGGCAACAGAGTTGGTAGATGTGATCCCTGCCCTCAAGTAGTTTACAATCTAGTGGGGGAGACAGTCATTAAAATAAATTACAAACAGGGGAAGCAGCGGATATACATTCATTCATTCATTCAAACATATTTATTGTGCACAGAGTACTGTACTAAGCGCTTGGGAGAGTACAATACAACAATAAACAGAGACATTCCCTGCCCACAATGAGCTTACAGTCTAGAGAAAGGAAGACAGACATCAATACATAGTTAAAAAACATTACAGGTATGTACATAAGGGCTGGGGGTGCTGGGAAGGGAGTGGTAGATGAGGGAAGGTGGGCCTTAGTCTGGGAAGATCTCTTGGAGGAGATGAGCCTTCCATAAGACTGGGAAGGTGGTGGGAGAGTAAGTGTTTGTCAGATTTGAGGAGGAAGGGCACCGCAGGCCAGAGGCAGGACGTGGCCTAGGGGTCGGCGGCAAGACAGGTGAGATCGAGGCACAGTGAGAGGGCTAGCATTAGAGGAGCAAAGTGTGCAGCCTGGGTTTTAGAAGGAAAAAAGTGAGGTGAGGTAGGATGGGGCAAGGTGGTGGAGTGCTTTAAAGCCAATGGTGAGGAGTTTTTGTTTGATGCGGAGGTGAACGGGCAACCACTGGGATTTTCTGAGGAGTGGGGTGACATGTCCTGAACATTTTTGTAAAAAAATTATCTGGGCAGCAGAGTGAAGCATGGACTGGAGTGGGGAGAGACAGGAGGCGGGGAGGTCAGCAAGGAGGCTGATGCAGTAATCCAGGCAGGATAGGATGGGGGATTATATTAATGTGGTAGCAGTTTGGATGAAGAGGAAAGGGTGGATTTTAGCTTTGTTTTGACGGTGGGACCGACAGCATTCATTCATTCAATAGTATTTACTGAGTGCTTACTATGTGCAGAGCTCTGTACTAGGACTGCAATTAGTGATGGATTGACTATGTGGGTTGAATGACAGAGGGGAGTCGAATAGAAATAGCAGAAATGATCCCAGCTCTCAAGAAGCTTACCATCTAGTGGGGGGAGACAGGCAATTAATTTTAACAAAAATTAAAACTTCATTCCAGGCAAATAAGAACAAGTCACTTCAGTTTTCTGGGCCTCAGTTACCTCATCTGTAAAATGGGGATTGAGACTGTGAGCCCCACTTGGGACCGGGACTGTGTCCCACCCGATTTGCTTGTATCCACCCCAGTCCTTATTACAGTGTTTGGCACATAGTAAGCACTTAACAAATACCACGATTATTATGAGATCATGAAATGGCCCTCAGTGAGAAGACACCTCAAAGGGAGTGGACACTGGGGAGGAAGAATTGCTCTTGGAAGATCAGAAGGAATGAATGAATGAATGACAATGAAAGGTGAAAGAGTGAAACATAATGCTGACTACTTGGGAAGGTTACTAAAATAGTGAATTACCAGGGAGCGAAAAGCATTACCCACTTTCTGTCACTTAATAAAGAGCTAAGGAAACCCTGATTAATATCCTGGGAGATTGCAAGTTCATTCTTTGTTTGCTTTGTACAACATCTAGCCCGTGGTAGTGGCTTCTTTAAAATATCAAAAAAAAAAAACCCGAGCCCAGCAGCAGGCAGGAGAGGGATTCCAGAAGATGACCCAATAGGAATTTTTCATCTTTAATGTCATTAAATCTCCAACTTCATCTTAATCTAGATATTGTTCTAATATTTGCCCAAAGGAAGAGCTGCTTACCCCCTGCCTAGATGGGATGGGATACCGGGGATCTCAGACACCCTTCTGTTTTAGTTCCCCCATCAGAGTTCCCGGGAAAGGGTTATCAGGTGGGCTCCCAGTGAGGTCCACCAATTGATATCTTTGTAGAATTAAACAAATATTTTTCATAGGATAAGGCTGAGACATTTCTTTTCCATTACACAATGAAAATGTTCACTGAGTTTCTAGAAGTCTTACACCAAAGACAACATTTTAAGCCCAGAATCACATTTACTCCTCCATCCTGCCTTAATTCCTCTATTGAAAGTTTCTGCTGACTAGCTGAAAGGGCCGTTCACTCACTTTGCAAAACCCAATATGCGACTTATTCCTCCATTTCAAAGGAAGAATGGGAAGCTTTTAAGTCTCTACAAAGGAACCAAGAAATAGTGATCAAGCCAGCTGACAAGAGGGCAGCTGGAATGAGTGATGAGTGAATTTTGCAAGACCCCTTAAAATTTGGATCAGTGAAGACAAGTGTCATCAGCCAGCACAGTTTTGATTCCTCAGAGCGGCACAGTGGTCTGAACATAAACATACCATCTCTTCTGTCAGATTTTAGGCTCTGAAAGCCCATAACACCTGAGTGAGGGGAGGAGGAGGAGGAAGATGAGGAGGAAAGGAGAAATGCCGATAATAACGGGTGGCTTTCTAAACTTTAACGTGAGGGCTGCCTAATTCCACAGGGGCTTAAACCACTGGGGAAACCTTGAACCTCTCATTACAAAGTCACATTTCCTTGGTGGTTTCTGTACGGAAAGTAGATCTTTGAGAGAGGGAAAGTTCCAAAGGGAGACAGGAAGTCTGGGAGAGGCAGCCCAAGCAGGAGAGTAGACTAAGAGAAAGGTTCACTTAAATAAACAAATGATTTGTCACTTAATAAAGCAGGTGGTGACTGGAATGCTTCTCTTTGAAGACACACAATAGTTTCCAGGCAGAATTCATTTTCAACACACCATCGAACAATCCTCTCCTCTTCACAGCCCAGTGTTCTTCGAAATAATGCAAACCTGCTGCACAGGAGCATTCTGGGCACATTTCATAAACTTCATATTGACTTCCAAACAGGATACAAGGGTTCAATTTGACACTTTGGTTCCAGGAGCAATTTCCAAAACATAACCAATCAATCAGTGATAATTAGTGGTATTTATTGAGCGCTTACTAAGTGCAGAGCACTGTACTAAGCTCTTGGGAGAGTTCCATCCAACAGAACTAGCAGACATGTACCCTGCCCATAAGGACCTATCAGTCTACAGTCTACACTGCATAAGCAGTCTCTGAATGAAACACAGCTGGGGTGTTTGGTGATTTTAGTCTTTGGGTTTAGAGGGCTCCTTCTGTAGGCTCCACTTATTTTCTTACTGGAAGCGAGAAGAAGCAAATCCAATGTCATGCTTTTTGGGGGCAGGGATCGTGCCTAACAACTCTATTGTATTATACTCTCCCAAACGTTCAGTACAATCTTCTACATATAGTAAGCACTAAATAAATATCATTGACTGAGTGACAGCCTCCCTTGAAGTTCTAAAGATGGCTGAGTTGAGGTTTGAAATTGCCACACCCAGGGCCCCCAACTCACCCTCTCTAACCCCTGATGACCTTGCTATTTTGTTTACAAGGCCAAGGTTACCCAACGCAAATTTCCCCCATGATCAGCTTCACCTTCTTAATGTTCTCCTGCTCCCATATGCACCTCTTTCTTTATCTGACTCTCAAGAAATCAATCAACCAAGCGCATTTGTTGAGCGCTCACTGGGTGCAGAGCACTATACTAAGTGCTTGGGAGAGGACAATATAAGAGAGTTGATAGACAACTTCTCTGCCCATAATGAGCTTACATCTCCCCAGTTCTTAAAACATAGCCTCTAATCTGTGCCTTAGACCCAACCCCTTCTTACCCCTTAGAAAGACTTACTCCCACCCTCTTCAACTTCTCTTTAGCTACTGGCTTCTTCACTTTCCTTCCTTAGTCTCTCCCAAGACGAAAGGGAATTCCCTCAACCTCCAGTGTCCCCTCCTGCTTTCCCTCCCATCTCCCTGCTCTAATTACTGTATAGTCACCTTGAACAATCTTTTTACATCCTCTTCCTCAACTACTGGTCTACCAACTCGCTTCCTGACCTCCTGCGATCTGGATTTCAGCCTCTTCACTCAGTTTAACTCTCGCTTACCGTTTTCCAATGACCCCCATCTGGTTAAATCCAAAAGGCCCCAAACTTTTGATCTTCCTCTTCAACCTTGGGGTTGCCTTTGACCGCTGTTAACAATTTCCTCCACCTAGGCGATCTTGCCAACCTTGTTTTTACCAACACATGACCTATCTCTGAACACTTTCCCGCAGTCATCTTGGTTGGCCCTTCATTGATTTCTCATCCTTTAATGTGGGATCCCATAGGGCTTGGTTCCTAGTCCTCTACTCTTCTTACTTTTCATTCGCTCACTTTGGGAGCTCACCTCCCCCAAAACCACTCCTTCCAACACTTCAGAGAAGCAGCGTGGCTCAGTGGAAAGAGCCTGGGCTTTGGAGTCAGAGCTCATGAGTTCAAATCCCAGCTCTTCCACCTGTCAGCTGTGTGACCGTGGGCAAGTCACTTAACTTCTCTGTGCCTCAGTTACCTCATCTGTAAAATGAGGATGAAGACTGTGAGCCCCACGAGGGACAACCTGATTCCCCTGTGTCTACCCCAGCGCTTAGAACAGTGCTCTGCACATAGTAAGCGCTTAACAAATACCAACATTATTAAACAGCTACCACCCAAGTACATGCTCTAGTCATACTGTGACTAGACTATTGCATCGGCCTCTTCACTGGTCTCCCTGCCTCCAGCCTCCCCCAACGCCAATCTACACTAGACATTGTTGTACGGATTAACTTCCTGAAGCATCATTTGGCCCACAACTCTCCTCTCCTCAAAACCCTCCACAGGCTTCCTATGTCTCTTTGCATCAAACCAAAACTCTTCAAGTCTTCTACCAACTCACCCCACCTTATTTATCTGCTCTCTTCACACAGCTCATTCTCTAGTACCCAACCTTCCAACTATAACTCGCTCTCAATTTTCCCCACCTCCATCCATCCAATCAATCGATCAGTGGTATTTATTGAATGCTATGTTCAGAGCACTGAATTAAGTGCTTGGGAGAATACAATTCAATGGAATTAGCACACAAGATGACTGGGTTGGAAGCAGTTCCTATCCTACAGAAGCTCACAGTCTTAATGCCCATTTTACAGATGAGGTAACAGGCACAGAGAAGTTACGTGACTTGTCTAAGATCACACAACAGACAAGTGGTGGGGCCGGGATTAGAACCCAGGTCCTCTGTCTCCCAGGCCCGTGCCCAACTCATAGCTCCCCTCCAAAGTGCCGGTCTGCCAGAAACGTGTCTTGTGCTTCTGTTGAACTTCCCAAGTGCTTAGAACAGTGCATGACATACAGTAGGTACTCAATAAATCCCATCCCTACTATTAACTATTACCATGGGAAAACCAGAATACCTCATCACTAGAGAGAGGACTTTTCAACCCCGATTACCAAAATTTGGGTCCAAGTTTGTCAGTTAACCCTATGGGGCAGCAGGTATGATTCTCTCCACCGAACGCGGGACTACTCTCTATTACATTCTGTAACTCAGAACACTCTCATCCCCATGACTCAGAGCAGTTGTCAATAAACTAAGGTTAGAGTAGGAGGAGAAGGGTTTAAAGAGCAGTGGGTGGAATTTAAATCAGATCTAATGAAAAACTTCCTGACAGTAATAGTCGCAAAATAGTGAAATGGATTACTCAGGAAGGCTGCAGGCTCCTTCCCTGAAGAGTCTTAAAAATAGGATAAACACGCCGTCTGGGTGAGCTCAGATGGAGCCTACCTGGAGACAGGAGATAGATAAAATGACCTTGGATGGGCCCTTGTGTTAAGTTTCATATCTTCTACAGCATGACAATTCCTCTAGCCTGTCTCTTTTTCCAATAGATTCAAGATGTGGGTTCATTACAGCTTTGAATTCCTAGGCCAGACCCGAGGTCAGTTCTCCAGAGGCATAAGAAAAGTCACTGCCCATCCCAACAACCCTCATTTCTGGCTCTTTCTCCCATGGGCCTGGTGGCTGAACCCTTTGCTGAGATTTTGGTGCCATTTTGTCTCCGTGCAACTTTCTTTCCTGTCAGCTTTCAAAAGCTGAGGGCATTGGCCCTGAACAGCTGTCAAATTTGGCCATTCTCTTTCTGTGGGTTTTCTGGGATTGATGGAGTCTTCCCCCAGGAAAGGTGGATGTTAACTGGGCATCCTGGTGCATCTGTGCTTCATCTTAGGTGTGTTTGCTCAAGGGCCGGCATCAATAAATATCTGAACATGTGCCAATTAATGGACCTTTTGCCTCTCACGTCTACCCCTTCCTGCTCCTCTAACTGTAGGCTTACAGAGAATATATGTCTTTCAGTGACTTGGTTCCAAGTCTAAGTAGCTGCCCCTATAACACCAACCAAACTAAAAAGGAAACAAGAAAAACTCTACCTCACCCTGGGTAAGCTCTATTTCACTGCTGGACTACAGCAACTACAAGTGCTGAACAAAGTTAGCTCAGAAGGCCCTAATAGCGCCTGATGATAATAATAATACATATGTTAACAACTTATTGTGTGCCAAGCACTGTACTAAGGACTGGAGCAGATTCCAGATACAAGGTCAGACAGAGTCCCTGCCTTAAATGAGGCTCACATCCAAGTAGGAGGAAGAACAGGTATTTAGTCCCCATTTTACAGTTGAGAAAATGGAGGCCCAAAGTAAAAGTGACCTGCCTAAAGTCCCACAGCACGCACATGGAGGAGCTGGCATTAGAACCCAGGCTTTCTGACTCCCAGGCCAGTGCTCTTTCCACTAAGTCAATCTGCCTCTGATGCTGCTAATGCAACCGGACGCCATAGCAGAAACGATTGTACAATCATTCAATAAGCTAAATGAGGACTTTCATTATAAATGGATATTAATTCATGTGTTTTATTTGGTAGAGGTGAGGGTTAAAGAGACAGACCTGCAGGCAACTCGTTCAGAAAAGGTTGATCAATTAATCAAACATTTCTTGGGTGTTTACTGTGTGCGGAACACTGCTTGGGAGAGTACACAAAACATAGTTGGTAGACATGTTCTTTGCCCACAAGAAGCTTACAGTCTAGAGGAAAATAAAGTGCCATTCTCACCCAGTCCTCCCAAGGAGTCCTTTTAGGAGAAAGATGACCCCAAATTTCCCAAAAGATGATGGTGGAAACTGGAAACAATAATAATAATGTTGGTATTTGTTAAGCACTTACTATGTGCAGAGCACTGTTCTAAGCGCTGGGGTAGATACAGGGTAATTGGGTTGTCCCACGTGAGGCTCACAGTTAATCCCCATTTTACAGATGAGGTAACTGAAACACAGAGAAGTTAAGTGACTTGCCCACAGTCACACAGCTTGACAAGTGGCAGAGCTGGGGATTCGAACTCATGACCTCTGACTCCCAAGCCCGGGCTCTTTCCACTGAGCCATGATGCTAATAGGCAGGGGATGAAAAACATTATCTTACAGTCCAAAGCACCTGCAACCTGGAGGGGACCAGCAGAAGGGGATGTGTCTTCTTAACACTTTCAGTATGGCAGTGTGCGTCGACAGCCCTCTGCTTGAGTAGTAATCGTAGTGATTATGGTAAAGGTATTCACTGAGCATCTTCTGGTGTAATACGTTGCACTAAATGCTTGGGAAAAGTACAACAGAAGCATGAAACATCCCTGCCCGCAAGGAGCTTACTCTATTGGGTGAGCTTTTACCCAGAATCATTGAAGATCCCTGAACAGTTATGCTAGTCTAGGGAAAATTTCCACAACTACTTTGGCAGGTTCCAAATGATTTCAAAGTCTATATGACTCACAAGTGAAGTCTGTTCCTGGACTAGGCAAATACAGACACACCCCCACCTTTCGGAAGGTTAGGAGACTTGCCTAAATTCACACTCTCCATCGGTAGGGGGCAAGAAACAGTATTCACTCGCTCTTTCCGAACAACTGATCTCACTCTCATTCTGCCAAAATAACTGTGAAAATGGCCCCTGCAATTTCTTGGTACACACGACAGTTTTAAAGCTCGGAATAAAGGCACTCTGACTACTTTAAATCCCCCGACAAACAAAATCATTCTGAACACAAATGAAACTTTAAGCTGATGGGGTTGTTGCTTTTTTTTTCCTTTTAAAGTGCTGAAATATTTAACGGTGCAATAAGAATTTATATTGGAAGACCAACTCAGCCTTAAGTACATATTAGTATCACCACCTGAGCTACTGTAATTAGAAACATTCCTCACTGTCTGCTTTGCCCCTTGATCCTCAGCAAAACAGCAGTGCTACTTATTTCTACAACACATTAAGTCTTCTCACAGAACAGCACTGGTGACAGGAATAGGTAAACCCTCCAATCTAATTGAATAGAGAAAGCTCTAAGTGGTTTGGGTCCTGGTTACCTAAGAGATCACCTCTCACCCCATCTGCCCTCACAGCAGTTGCAATCGACCCAGGAACTCTGGCTAATATTCCCCAGGTCTGAACTTCAGGCACGGGAGGTGAGACATTTTCAAAGCCAGCTCCGTTTTTTTGAAACCAGGTCTGGCATTCGCCCACTGTTGAAGAGAGAAGGCAAGACTGGACTTGGCCTTTCTTCTTCTTTGATACATCAATCAAACAATGGTATTTACAGACTGTAAGCTCCCCTAGATTTTAAGCTCCCTGTGGACAAGTTGTCAATAAATATGACTGATTGATTGACCGAGCGAATGAATGCTTACTGTGTGCAGAGCACTGAACTAAGCACTTGGGAGAGTTTCAGTACAGGAGCTTTGGTAGACATGATCTCTGCCCACAAGGAGCTTAAGGTCTAGAGGGGGGAGTTTACAGTCTATGGTGGGTCAGAGGGACAGGGATTGTGTCCCACATGATAACTCTGCATCTACCTCGGTGCTCAGGACACAGTATGTATTTAATGAAGATCATGATTATTATAGTTCATGTTAGTTTGTTTTCACCCGTTTTTGGACCAGTCCTTAGGGTTTGACAGAATGCGTGTGCACATTAAGTATGTCAAACAGAAGTTTAAATTTCTCTTGTACTTTCCCAAGCACTCACTACAATGAATTGCACAGAGTGGATGCTCAATAAATGCCATTACTACTGCTAAAGAATACGATTCTATGGCAAAATTAGCAATAAAAATGACCCTGCTTTTGTTTCGCTTCAAGAAAACAGATATGGCCACCTAAATTGAAATAGGGTGGGTGGCGTTGGGTAACAGGAGACCAGGACCAGCGAGACTAAGTGACTCGCCCATAGTCACACAGCAAAGAACTCTGGACAGTGTGAAATTCTGGGCCCTGGCCTAGCCCCACTTCCATTTCCTGCCTCTATTTTGGAAATTGTTTTATAGTGTCAAGGCAGCGCACTGCCTGTCATGCAGGCATGACATCTTTCAGCAACTCTTTCCTTTGAGAAAGTGAGAGGGTAGGAAGAAGAAGGGTATGGTTTGGGGTGGGGAGGAAAGTGGGCTTTATCTGGGTCTTCTTTTAACTGTAATGGCCTAGATAGCCAGATAGATTTTAGGATTGGCAGCTGGATAAGGCTTGGCATGGGGCCCATGGGTACTTCACAGACACTAATTCTGTTGTGTTACCTGATGTTACATTGAGATCAATCATCCGATGGTATTTATTGCGCACTTAATATGTGCAGAGTGCTGTATTAAGCACTTGGGAAAATACATTACAACAGAGTTAGGAGACAGGTTCCCTTCCTAGGAGTTTAGAGTCTAGAGGATCAAACAAATAGGAAAAGTAGGATAAAGAATTGCAATAAAGTAAGGGTGCACTGTGATCCAATTCATGGAAAAGTTGCACTCTAGTCCACTAGATGCAAATATGAAAATAATCCTGGGTCAGAAGTCTCCAATCCAGCCTGCCCCTTTTTAAAATTGGGTTTACAAGGAAGACAAGATACTGAACAACTTTTCTACTAATCATCAGCCTTCTGGCTCCTTTCCAACCTCAGGCAGCATCATCTTGTCCCACTTGATTTTCCTTCTGAAAAGTAAAAAACCGTCTTTACTCTGGCCAATGCCATAGTAGCTTGCAGTCAGGTTCAAACTTGACTCTCCTTCTTATTTGGTCTCCTCCAAAGGGCTGGCCTCAGCCCATACTTAAACTCCCCACCCAGAAGCCCAGGCAAAGCTCGCCCTGCTCTGATGCATTTGGGCAGCACAGTTTTAATCAGCTAATGCCAAACTTGTTGCAAATGGGTGCAATTCAACCATCTGCTCAAACCCTGTGGAAGGAAGCACACACACACACACACACACACAGACCACAGGCCTGCCCTTTCCAAAAACAAATGGATAAAAGCCCACTGCCTTTTCTCCTTTAAGATGGCATGAGCTTGGCCTCCTCAGATAAGGTGGCAATGGGTTGGGAAAACACAGCACTCAGACCAATTTCCTCGGAAAATCCGTTTGAAGTTTGAGCAGTCTGCTGCCTCCTGGTATCATTTCCAGAATATGCCGTGGCCCAATCTACAAGCAATGCAGCGTTTTAATAACATAGTCAATACGACTTAAGAGGCAAATACCAAAGTAACAGGTGAGAGCAGCGTTCAGCAAAATACATGGTATAATTTAACAGAAAAGTATTTTAATGAATGATTGCATTCAAGAGAAAAGAGCATCCTTAATCCTATCATAACAGCCTTAACTATAACTTTTTTTAAAGTAAGATTTAGGATTCAACCAGCTGAAATTCACATCATCTCAAAAATCACAGAACGGTAACTAGGGGATAAAACTACAAAGACGCTGATAAAAGGGGAAAACTTACAGAAGGGAACACAAAGGGCAATTATTCCTCAGGACGCATGAGGTGACGTGTGCCTGATGGTCTGGGAATTGGGTGGGGGGACTGCGTGTCTCCAGGTGGGTGGAAAACAAGATCAAGGGAGGAAGCGGTGGCTGTGTCTCCAATACTACTTTACAGATCTAATCCCTTCACCCAACACACCCCACCAGCAACCAAAATCGACTCTCTGCCCACAGTCAAGTCCACCTTAATGGACGATGCCCCACAGCTTGTAGTCTTGAGGCCCGCAGTCACGAAGATTGCTCCTGGTTTATCAATCAAGTAGAGCACTGTACTAAGCGCTCAGGAGAGTGCAATATAACAGATTTGGTAGATATGTTCCCTGACTGCCAGGAGATTACAATCTAGAGGGACTTCTGTTATCAACTGCAATCTTCAGCCCTCAGTACACTCAGCCAACTATTCAGCCAAAGAACTCCTCATTTCTCCCCACTGCAGGGTACCTCCAAGGCATTTTCAGTGGAAACTGATGCATAAAGAAGTGAAGTAACTGGCCCAAGGTCACAGAGCAGGCATGTAGCAGAGCAGGGATTAGAACCCAGGTCCACTGATTCCCAGGCCCGTGCTCTTTCCTCCATGCCTTCACCCAGGCCATCGACAGCTCCTGATCTCTCAGTTTCTCAGGATAGATCACTCTGGCAGGCTACACCAAAAAGAAGGCAGAGTCCCTTATATGAAATCTTATTCCATCAAGTTTTATTTCTTCCAAGACACCTGTTTTCTCGAACAGGCATAAGACATCAGGCTGAAAGGAAGAGACGGCTCACTCTGATTGTGTCGAGTCAGAAAGCGACCACAGCAGCAGCCTCTCTTTTACTGAGGATCTGAACCCAGAACATCCAGAGTTGTAAGCTACTTTTCAAATCCTGGTCAACAGAACCCTTGCTCAAAGTATATGCATGTATGTATACACACACACTCTGCACTCGGGGGAGTAAATCAACTACATCCAGTCCTCCCTTTTTTTTCTTGCCAGGAGCACACAAGTACTTCTTTAGAATGCTCCACTGTTTATATACTTAAATAATATATTTAAGGTCTGACAAGCTGCACTTGTGGTTTTCAAAAGAAATCATTTTTTAAGGAGAGCTACCTTTTCTGGCATAAAGTAATTGGGAAAGTACCACGGATATCTCAATAAAACGCATCAAAAGTAACTTTCTATGGCTTGTTTTGACATGTCCACTTGTGGTTTGTGTCAACTTTAACTAAACATCAGTTTTTCTCAGGCAGAACCATTAAAATATTCAACAGAAAAAGCAAATAGAAATAACTCCATTCTCTGTTTGCCCATTTTCAAATAAAAGGAGATACCGAAAGGAGTGGCTGCTGCAACTTAAAGTGCATTTTTCTGAATCACATATTTGCCACAACTATTTGCGTAGGATTTCAACGTCTAAGACATAAAGATCTCTAAGCCTTTCTTTTTTAACCGACGTTTGAAAAATCCCATGTTTCATATTGACAAAGGAGTGTTCCGATATGATGAGTTTGATAAAGGTCAGGACACTTGGGTAAATAGATTTTCTGGTTTGGAGATTGGTATGTTAAAAAAGCATGTAACATGTTTTGTGTTTGTTTTTTTAAAATCCTGTCCTCCTTCAACATAGGAATGTGAATCTTCCATCATATCGGCAGCAGAATTGGCTCTTCTGTTTGTGCTGAACTTGCCAAGCCCTAACTGGGGGTGGGAGCAGGTAGTGTTCCAATGCTGTGTGACGTAGGCACCACCCCTAATAGTCTGAGTTAGCACCTTCATCTTGATTTCCATTCAGCCCAATCTCCAACTTCCCTTTCCCTCTCTAAGAGATTAATCAGGTGGGGACAAGAAGAAATTTTCAACCTATCACTCCAAGGAATCTTCCATTTTGTTGCCCACTCTTTCCCATCCTGCTTGCTCTCACTTCCTGTTTTACCCATAAGGAATAGTGGGTAATAAGTGCCACAGGGCAGCAGAGCAAATTCCTTAAAGGCACATAATGTGGAGGGGTTTGTCGGTCTCACTTTGATCTTATCAGCCATACCTACAAACACACACCCCAGTGGAAATCACACTGACGATAGCATCATCTTTGAACCAGAAAGACAGCTTCTCCATGGAGTAGATCAGGATTTCCTCAAAAATCTTTCAAGACAGCCAACTTCATATCATAACCGTTGCATTATGAATTGAAGAGGCATTCTGGGTGTTTTTACTCTATGCTATGCAAATAGCTGTTAAAGCTGCCCAAATTCATCCTAAGGGATGAGGGGCAGTAAAATAGGAAGTAAAATAGGGTGGGAAAATGAGAGATTAATCACAGAAGTCTTCCTAGGGGAGGTGTTATTTCAGAAGGGCTTTGAAGATAGGGAGGGAAGCAGTCTGGCAGTTGTGAATGGGGAGAGAGTTTCTTGCAGAAAGGAGGGTGAGCAAGAGGTCAGAGGCTAGAGAGATAAGGAGACAGAATGAGTACATTACTTGAGTTCAGGCACGCAATCAATCAATGTCGTATTTACTGAGTGCTTACTACATGCTGAGCACTGTACTAAGCTCTTGGGAGAGTACAGTATAAGGACACATCCCCTGCCCAAAATGAGCTTACGGTCTAGAAGTGGAGGCAGATATTAATATAAATAAATTAAAGCTATGTACAAAAGTGGTTTGGGATGGGGGTAGAGGGTGGATAAAGGGAGCAAATCAGAGCAATGAAGAAAGGAGTGGAAAGAGAGGAAATGAGGGCTTAGTCAGGGAAGGCCTCTTGGAGGTGATGTGTGTCTTCAATGAGGCTTTGAAGGTGGGGAGAGTAACAGTCTGTTGGATATGAAGAGGGAGGCTATTCCAGACCAGAGGCAGGAGAGGTCTGTGGCGAGATAGAAACGATCGAGGTGCAGAGTGAGCAGGTTGGCATTAGAGGAGCGAAGTGTGCCAGTGGGATTTAGTAGCAAACTGGGAGGGGAGCTAGGACAGGTACTGGGGAAAAGAGCTGATTGCCTTGGGAAGCAGCTTGGCTTAGTGGCAAGAGCACAGGCTTGGGAGTCAGAGGACATGGGTTCTAATCCCGGCTCTGCCACTTGTCTGCTGTGTGACCTTGGGCAAGTCGCTTAACTTCTCTGTGTCTCAATTACCTCATCTTTGAAATGGGGATTAAAACTGTGAGCCCCACGTGGGGCAACCTGATTACCTTGTATCCACCCCTGCGCTTAGAACAGTGCTTGGCACATATAGGTATTATTAAAAGAAAGGAGAGAACCAATATTATTATGAATACCACCGTGTGAAAATATATCAGCTTAGTAAAGGCTTGCAAAAATCACTGGGCTAAAAACGTTTTTCTGACCTGAAACTTGGCTTGGCCCCACCCACAGTTCCCATGGCTCCCTGTCCTTCCTGGCCCAGCCTACCACTTTCTGTGCCTCTCATATGGGCAAGGCTCAGCACAGAAAAGCATCTGTCTGAAGCCAACACTCCAGAGTTCCCCCAAAAGGACACTTTTCCTTGGAAATGGAATAAACAGGGCAAAGAAAGGAGGGGTGGGGCCGATTATGGGTAAAGTTAGGCACATCGAAGCAGGGGAAGGGGAGAAAAAATAAAATCAAACTCTGATTGGAGTTTTCAGACTTCAATCAGCCCTGAACACCCCTGGTTGTAATGATCTTAAGGTCCAGTAATCACAAGCAATTTTGAAGGAGAAAGAGGCCTGGCTTTGGTATGCCCCCTAATATGGGCCGGCTGATAAGGATCGGCAAAATTCCCAGCTCGGAACTCAAAAACTTGGAGTTACCTGCCCTGCTCTCTGCTGCGGGGCTGGTTTCGGGCTATGCCACTCCCAGAAACAGGCCAGCCCTACATCCCCAAGTCTCCCCAGCGACAGAGCAATGGTTGACGTCGCAACGCTGTAAAAGACGTGATATCCAGCAAGTTCTGGGGCACTCTGAGGTGAGTCCTGGGACTTTGGATAAAAGCGACCCATCGTGGTCACTGTCCTCGCAATAGGAAAGTAACCGCAAGCCATTCTAACTTCTTAAACTGTCTGTCTGTGTCTCCCATTAGTGAACAGGAGAAATGCCTTGGAGTCTTGATAATTAGCCTAATTCCCAAAATAGAATGATGGAGGGCTGGGAGAAACACGCAATCACTGTCATTCTGTGTGTTTAGACAATTTCCAGCCAAAATGTATGTAAATATGTTATTTTAGTTTGGTCCTTTCAATTTCGGTTGTGTGTCGAAAAGATGTGTTAACTTAAAAATTTGTCACCATAACATTCAAAGTGCTAGAAAAAAGATGGGGGCTTGGCTCAACCAAAGCTAAGAATAGAATCTAATTTATGCAAGTTGATTATACTTGTAGCAAGAGTGATAATTAGAGATATTTTGAAAAAAAAAAAAAGAACCGAAAAGTGAAGATAATTGGGAGATTTATTTATTCTCTCCGTTTCTTCTGTTCTGTAGGGTATATAAGGTTAGGATCTTTAATTATATTAATATGGAAATAATCACTGGTATTGGCAATTTATACTTCTTCTTGATTCATAAAGTGATGCAAGACCTCTGAGACACACTAGCTAATCAAAACAAAGAATGATTTTAAAAGAGCCTTCTCTTTCAAGAAACATAGAAGCTATTTAGTAAAATAAGTCAATCATTCAGATGTCAATGAAAGACCACCACAAACCTCCACCCTGGTTAAATTTGGAAGCATCAAAATTCTACGTCTGTTTTGAGAGTTAATTCTTTCCACTAAAATTTCAAAGCATTTTTAAAATGAAAGAAGGCTAATTTCCCATCTGTGTATTCTTTCCCAATGCTTAAGTGTTCTAAGCAAAAGTAAGCACTTAATACTCTTTTTAAGATATCTGTTAAGTGCTTACTATGTGCCAGACACAGTTCTAAGCACTGGGGTAGATAAAAGCTAATGGGGCTGGACATAGTCCACATCCCATGTGGGCTCACAATGTTAACCTCCATTTTACAGATGAGGTAACTGAAGGGTCAGAGAAGTGAAGTGACTTGTCCAAGATGACACAGGGCAGTCAAGTGGTCAAGTTGGGATTAGAACCCAGGTCCTCTGAATCACAGGATCATGCTTTAATCACTCAGTGTAATTCTCTATTATTACTAATTACTTTGTCAACTAAATAGCCATGAAAGGTGTTAAAGGCTTGGATCCAGCACAAAGAAGTTCAATCCATGGGTGTTTTCTTTCTGGATAAAAAGGAAAAGAGAAAAACTGGACAAGAGAGGATTTAGGGTTCAAGCTCAGACGGGAAAAGTCACCACGGAAGGGGCAGTTAATGTAGGAGGGATAGCTGAGCCTGCACAACTATGGGAGTGGGTTAGCTGAGCCTACCTGATTTGTGACTCCTGGAGTACGACCCTGTCGATCAGCAGCAGTGTGATCGGCAGCAGATCAGAGAAGCAACATGGCTTAGTGGAAAGAGCATGGGCTTGAGAGTCAGAGGTCATGGGTTCTAATCCCGACTCTGCCGCTTGTCAGGTGTGTGACCTTGGGCAAGTCACTTAACTGCTCTGGGCCTCAGCTACCTCTTCTGGAAAATGGGGGTGAAGATTGTGAGCCCCACGTGGGACAACCTGATGACTTTATCTACCCCAATGCTTAGAACAGTGCTTGGCACATAGTAAGTGCTTAACAAATACCAACATTATTATTATTATTATCAGCAGGGACATCCCTAGGCACGGAGAGGCCAGAGATAAAATGGCCAATTTTTCTTGGAGGCAGTTTTAAGGAGCAGAATGTACTGATGTGTGCAGATTAATAATTGTAGTATTTGTTAAGCTCTTACTGTATGCCAGGCACTGTACTAGACACTGGAGTGGATGCAAGCAAATCCAACTGGACAGTCCCTGTCCTACATGGGGCTCACAGTCTTAATCCTCATTTTACAGATGAGGTAACTAAGGCACTGAGGAATGAAGTGACTGGCCCAAGGCCACACAGCAGACGAGTGACAGAGCGGGGATTAGAACCCAGGTTCTTCTGACTCTCAGGCCCATGCTCTATCCACTAGGTCATGCAGCTTCTCAGAAGGGGTACATGCTAGTCCTGCTGGGATGTGTAATCTCCTGATCCTGCTGCTTTGGTTCCATGATCTTGCTCTCACCTTGTACTCACGCTGGGAAAATGGGAGGGGGGGTGGTCATTAGGCTTAGTAAGGGGTCCCCCTAAAAAGCAGAACCCAAAGCAAAGAGAAAAATATTCTCAATTTCTTCTGTCAGAGTCTAAGCTACTCAGAGGGTAAACTTGTTATGGGCAGGGAGCATATCTCTTGCTTCTGTTGCATTTTCACAAAGTGCTTAGTACAGTGCATAGCACCTAGCTGGGCACTCAATAAATACCATTACTTCTACAGCTAGGTTTGGGAAAACTTAAAACCAAACTCCAAAAAATCTCAATGAGAGGGCTCTGTATCCTTTAAACACTTGATATTCACCCCTCTCTCAGTCCCACAGCACTTCTGCAGAGACCTCTAATTTATTTTCTTGCCTATCTCACCCTCTAAGCTCCCTGTGGGCAGGAAACATGTCTGCCAACTGTGTTATATTGTACTCTCCCAAGTGCTGGGTACAGTGTTCTGCACACAGTACAATAAGTACCACTGATTGGCTGGAAGGTACACCTGAAAGAAGGCTTCCAGGGCACTGAGTTTCAATTACAGTTTGTACGTAGATCCCAGCCCCAGAGTGGGGGGAGGATATTTAACATGCACAGAGGCAGGACACATGTTTTTGTCCCCCTCGGGGCACCCCTTGCTTCCCCACCCAGGCCCCACTCTAGGGATTGACGCAAAGATCACAAGCGCCGATAGCCGCAGATCACTGCACAAGAAGCCCAGAGCAAGCAAGGTTTTAGTTTCCCAGATTCTCCTCCTGCTCTGTTCCTCACCTGCCCACTGTGGGTTTGAGAAGCTCTTGGAGGAGGATAGTATGGTTTCCACTGCCCTCCGCCTTCCCCCTCCCAGCTCCCACCTGCCTGGGCAGAATTTGGGCACTGAATGTGGGCAGAAGAGATAGGGAGAGAGCTGCCTCCCCCTGCCACGCCATTCCCTCTAATTAAGCACTTGCTTATCTACATATCCATTTTTCCTTTCTCTTCTTTGGTCTGTAAATCATGCTGTGCCTGAATCCACTGCTAGACTGTAAGCTCTTTGAAGGCAAGGTGCCTTCCAACCATTGCACTCTCTCAAGTGCAGTGCTCTGCATGCAGAAGATTGTATAAATACTTAGGACTGACTGATAGACAACAGCTGGGATAAGAACCAGATCCTCTGACTCCCGGGTCTAGCCCCTTCCCCCTAGGCCCTGCTGTTTCTCATCCTTCGGTGGTACTGTAAGAGAATGAATATTAGGTTGGGTTGACCACTTGCTTGGCCCAGGATGACATTTCCTATGGTTTTCTTATCTTAAAAGCAAAGAATGGGCCTCGTCCACAAACTGGATTATCCGGTTGTCCAGTTGACAAGTAACTCGATCCCTGCCCATAAGCTCCCCTACAAAGATGACCGCTAATCCTGGATTGGTTTTTTTATATTTGTTAAGTGCTTACTACATGCCAGGCACTGTATTAAAAGGTGGGGTATATACAGGCTACTCAAGTTGGGCACAATCCCTGTCCCACATGGGGAACACAATCTTAATCCCCGTTTTACAGATGAGATAACTAAGGCACAGAGAAGTTAAGCAACTTGCCCAAGGTCACACAGGAGACAAGTAGCAGAGCCGGAATTAGAACACAGGTCCTTCGGACTTCCAGGCCCAAGCTGTATCCACTAGGCCATGCTGCTTCTCAATTCTGTTTTTAAAGAACTCTAAAAAAGGCGAGTCTTCCATTCATTCAATCGAATGTACTGAGTGCTTACTGTGTGCAGAGCACTGTACTAAGTACTTGGAAAGTCCAATTTGGCAATAGATAGAGAAAATCCCCACCCAACAATGGGCTCACAGTCTAGAAAGGTGAGACAGACAACAAACAAATAGGCATCAACAACACATTAGAGATTTTTAGTGCTTTTGTTTTGCTTTGAACACTGAAGCTACAGAGACTTTTAATCATCTCTGTCACTGCTATAGCTGTTCCTTGAAAACCTGTCAAAGGCCTTCTGAAAATCTAAAAACATCAAAACCACTGGTTCTCACTAATGGCAGTATTTACCATCAACAAACTCCAGCACATTGGTGAGACAGAATTCTTACCAAAAATGTACTGTCCCCCAGCAGGCACGAGAGAACATAACTAGCAGGGAACACAAGTAGCACTTTACAAGCCACAAGTCCAAAATTCAATTTCTCAGAACCAGTTTATCTGCCATTCCCAATGGGAGATTCCATCAACAATGTAGCTAAGTGCTCACTGATCCTAACTTCATCACAGATTTCGCTGGCAGACCTAGATCATCTCCACAGTCCACTTTCTTTGCTCCTGGGCACAAGCAGGAGAGTGTTGCTGATGGAAATCCAGATATCTGGCCAACCTTCCATCACAAGTTCATCCGTGCCTACTTTAACTCTGCCTTCTCCTCTGCCCAGTGACATTATTTCTTGATCCTGATTGACTCCCATCTCCACTGCCCTCACCGGTTAAGATGTTTAACTCCCTCCTCAAACCCTCTGTCCCCTTGACCTGAACCCAAACTCATGCCCCTAATGACTTGGTTATATATTTTATTGAGATAAGTGAAACCATCAAGCATGATCTCCTTAAAATCTCCCCTGCTCTACTCTGGTCCCTCCCTCCTCCTGTTCCTTTTTCTACTCTCCCAACCTTCCCAGCAGTATCTAAAGAGGAGATTTCCCACCTCCTCTCAAAAATCCACACCCTCCACTTCTGCTTCTGACTCCATCCCTTTGCACCTTATCTAAACACTTGGCCCCTCCGTTATCCAACCCCCCACCCCACAACTGCCATCTTCAGCTGTTCATTCTCCAGTGGCTTCTTCCCCACTGCTTTCAAACAAGCTCATGTAACCCCATCAAAAAAACAAAAAACTGCTCTCTTGACTCCAACAACTTCCTCCAGTTACCTCCCCATCTCCCCCCCACCACTCCAAACCATTCCTCTCCAAACTTCTCAATTGAGTTGTCTACCCCCGCTGCCTCCATTTCCTCTCCTCCAATTCTCCCCTTAACCGCCTCCATTCTGGCTTCTGCTCTCTTCAGTCCACCGAAACTGCCCCCTCAAACATCACCAAGGGCCTCCTTCTTGCCAAATCTGATGTTTTTTTCTCCATATTAATCCTCCTCAACCTTTTAGCTGCCTTTGACACTTCTGACCACCCCCTTCTCCTGGAAACATTACCAAAGTTGGATTCACTGTCCTCTCCTGGTTTTCTTATATCTCTCTAGTCACTCATTCTCAGTCTCTTTCTTGGGTGCCCCCTCTGCCTCCCACTCCTTAACTGTGGGAGTCCCTCAAGCCTCAGTTCTAGGCCCCTTCTATTCTCCCATCTACCTTCACTCTCTTGGAGAACTCAATCACTTGCATGGCTTCAACTACCATGTCAATGTGAACGATCCCCAAATTTTCATCTTCAGCCATGCTCTTTCTTCTCTGCAGTCTCATATTTCCTCCCGTCTCCAGGATATCCCTACTTGCATGTCTGCCAACACCTCAAACTTAACACAGCCAAAACGGAGCTCCCTATCTTCCCACCCAAACCCTGTCCTCCCCTTGACTTTACCATCACTGTCAACTGCACCATCATCCTCCCTGTCTCACAAACTTGTAATCTTGGCATTCTCAACTCATCTCTCTCATTCAACCCAAACATTCAATCTGTCACCAAACCCTGCCGGTTCAACCTTCACAACCTCGCTAAAATCTGCCCTTTCCTCACCAACCAAACTGTGACATTAATCCAAGCACTTATCCTATCCAGCCTCGATTACTGCATCGGCCTGCTTGCTGACCTCCCTGACTCCTGTCTCTCCCTACTTCAGTCCATACGTCATTCTGCTGTCCAGATCTTTTTTGACAAAACTGTTCAGTTTATGTTTCCCCACTCCTCAAGAACCTCCAGTGGTTACTCATCCACTTTTGCATCAAACAGAAACTCCTCACTTGGCTTTAAAGCACTCAGTCAACCTTTCCCACTCCCCCTTACTTTACCTCCTTGATTTCCTACTACTGGGTTGCCAGGCCACACACTTGGTTCCTCTAATGCCAACCTATTCACTGTACCTCTTTCTCGTCTATCTCAGCACCAACCCCTAGCCCGCATCCTTCCTCTGGACTGGAACGCCCTCCCCCTTCATAACCGACAGAAGATTGCTCTTCCCAACTTCAAAGCCCCAGTAAAAGCACATCTCCTCCAAGAAGCCCTCCTAATGTCTCCAAACCCTGTCAAGACAGTCTTCCATAGGTCAAACTTAGGTTTCTCCTTCTCTCTAGTAAAGTTGGCATCCAAATTTGGCTGGAGAGCAGAAGTCTCATGTTTTACAAGTAGAATAACAAGGGTCAGAAAATCTGACCCAGGGATATTTCTCCATCTGGCAGCTCTGCTTGGACCGTTCCCTTTGAAATATTCCAAAGCTATCTCAAGGGGTAGTACACTGATAAGACATTTCATCACAAGCTGAATGAAACTGTCCTTTTGGTGACTTGAGATAGTAGGCCAAAATTTTTATAAAGAAGAAAAAAAAGAAAATGAGTGAAAGTGAGAGAGAGAGGGAGAGAGAGAGAGAGAAAGAAAGCACCCTCTACATGTCTGCATAGTCCGTGCCAGCGTTCTCCTTCAGGAATATCAGTTCAGCTCATGAACCACTATGTTGTTTCATTAGGTTTATATGCTGCAGGTGCTTAAATCTGATTGCTTGATGAACCCCTGGTCTGCCAAACCTAACAAGTCATTATGTGGGGCTCCAGGATCCGATTTAATTTTTTCTAACCCAGGCATAAAGGTAGCGGCCCTTGGTTAGGTTCAAGTTAGGTCAGCCCTTTGATATCACACATACAGGTGAGGTGGTTGTTGTTTTTTTTTTAAAAAAAAACTGAATTATTCTGCCAGCTACTGTTATTCAGTTTGACAAATTCAAGATGCAAAATACCCACAGTGACTTCAATCGTTTTTGGGTTCAGAGTCTGTGCTGGATGAAAGAGGTAAAAGGTGGTGACTAATAAACATGTTGGCCACGAGATGGTTGGGAATTCAAACTGCAAGGGCTTGTGGGGCAGTTCCTGCCAGGACATATGTGCTTTTGTGCAGGAACCTCTTTCTGTACATGACACACTTGAGAGTCATGTTTGAGGGGGCCCGAAAGGTGTATTTACAACCAGCAGTTTACAACCTCTGGGATTCTGGGAAGGATTTATGTGCATCTGAAAACTGGAATGTCCACTGTCTGCTTTTTCAACTGTCCACCTTAAAATCTGTCCTACTTGTGTGACCATAAAGATGGTACTTTGTCTCACTGATTACTGATTGCCACTTGCAATGCCTGGAAACTGCTATCAAATCCACCTCTTGGTATTTCATTCTCCCTGAGTGCTCAGAGAGACCAATCTCTCCTTTGATGGCTGCGTACCAGGCTAGTCTCTGGCCTGGCAGAGAGACTGTTGTCTTTCAAAAATCTACTGATTCAATATCTTTTCTACCTAGCCTTGCCCACAGTAGAAACTAAATAAATATTCACTATCCCAGCAGGAGGGCAAGCCCCTGGACTACAAAACATTAGGTGAAGTGAGGTGGTTCGATAAAAGAGAGCCTGGTGCCAGGCATGACCCAAGTGCTCTTTAGAACTCCCAGCTCCAGTCTCTGGGATCATCATCACCTAGGACTCTGACCCCCGATATCCCAGACCCTAGTTCAGGTTCAGAACCAGAAATCGGGACTAGAAGGAGACAAAAACAACGGTCCTCCCAAAATCAGGGGAGTGCGGAATAAATCTGGCTCAATCAGAGTTCAAACCAAAAAAGCCTAACTTCCATTAATGCATTCAGTTTGGCACCTAATAAACTAAGAACTTTTCTGAAGACAATTAAGACAGCCTCAGGCCTTGTTAATGAATTCAACCATAAAGAAACATGGATTAGAAACAGGGTTATTTCAACTCAGTTCTATCTTTGTGTTTTTGAAGCGGCTGACGAAGCCCTTAGGGGAGTTACGGGACAAGTTTGTTATTTATTAAGCAGACATTTAGGATTGGATTGAGTAAGATGAGAGTTGTGCAATATCAAGACTCCCAGATAAATAATCATTAAGATTTCTACTAGCTAGAATGAGAGCAAGGTTGGAGGACTTGATTAAAAAGAGAAGGATTAGGAAAAAAACACCATATAAAGCTTGCTATAAATATCATTCAGTCATGTTCTACTGTCTAAAAATAACATGCTTTTCCATTTAGCAAAATACCAAGGTATGTGTGTGGGCAGCCAGGGGTGAAGGGAAGTATTATGGGGCAGGTATGATAATATTAAATGCACAGGTAAATGGATAACTTTCCACATACGGTATATGGAATAGGGAATTTACCTGGTCTCTTGGACTTGACTTCAATAAGCCCTTCTACCATGGAGAGGGTATCCAAAAGACCGGCTTGTTTTGGGAGGCCATAAAAAGGCACTTGAATGCATTTTTTCTTATGAACAGGATTATACTTCTTCAAGCTATACAGATTGTAGCTGATTCTCCATGCCTAAAGCTCAATATACCCCCAACATTTACATACTTTTTTTTCCCATAAAATTTTGATTATTTTTCAAGGGATCAAAGAAAGGAACTACTCAAAGTGGAAGAACAATAAAGACAGAAACAGGTCAAATGATTTGGGACTGACCTGGTTGATCCCTTCCTCAGCCTGTTTGATTCCCATTTAATTCAAGGACCAAGATGCCAAGTTTAATATTTGCTCATAAAACCCTATTCAGAGGTTCAGATGGAGGCATCTTGGGACTAGCTGGAGCTCAGTCAATCAATCAGTGGTTATTTACTGAGCACCTGTGTGCAGAGCATTGTACTAAGTGCTTAGCAGAGTACAACACAAGCTGAGTTGGTAGACACAATATCTGCATTGGCAACACACAAGGGAAGGCGAGTAGAGAATGAGGGCTTAGTCGAGGAAGGCCTCTTGGAGGAGATGAATTTTAGGAGGGCATTGAAGGTGGGAACAGTGATGGTCTGTTGGATATTAAATGGGAGGGAGTTCCAGGCTGGAGGGAGGACATGGGCAAGTGTTTGGTGGTGAGATAGATTAGATTGAAATAAAGTGAGAAGTTGGCAGTGCGCAGGCTGGGTTGTAAGAGGAGATCAGTGAGGTAAGGAAGCAGAGGGCAAGGAGTTTGAGTGCCTTAAAGCTACTGGTAAAGGAGTTTCCGATTGATGCAGAATTGGATGGGCAACCTTTGGAGGGTTTCCGGAAGTGGCCATTTCCAGAGATGCTTTGAAGGTAGAACCAACAGGATTTGTTTGCAAATGGAATGGGTGGGTTGACTGATAGATGTGTCAAGGATAACGCCAAGGTTACAGGCTTGTAACAGGGAGGATGGTGGTGTTGTCTACAGTAGTGGCAGTACAGTACAGTAGTAATAAGGCCCCCTGAGGTAGCTGGCTTAACTTTTCTCAAATGCTCCCCTGAATTGTTGGGGGGGGAGGCGGGAGGAGGAGGCAAGAGTTGTGAATATTTTCTAAATATTTTACATTGCAAATGAGATTTGGCCCATGTCTGAAACTGGAAGCAGCATTATTAGGTTCCCGCTACCTGTTACAAGACAAGTGAAGAGAGACCCAGGTTGCTATCCAGTTACCAGTTTCTGAATGGGTGAGGCAGCAACGGTTCTTTCTATCACACCACACTAACATACACGAAGAGATTCCTTCTTCAACTTGGCTGAAGGGACCTTCACCTGATTTCATTTAGCGGCCTCATTCTCCGGATCGTGTATTTGAGTTGGCAGTAGACCCCAAAGCCCATACTAAGCACCCTCTAGTAACTCGACGTAGCAAAGGAGAGCTGAGGCAGTGTGGAATACGGGATCCCCCTCTGAGAATTGTCAACCCTACCAACCCCTACTCCTTCATTTCACTTATATACACAAAATTAATTTTTATCAAGAAGTACAAATACAAAGAACACTTTGCCATAAATATCCTTGGGGTGCAAATTCACCCGAGAGTTCAGGCTCTCCATTAAGAAATCCAATGGGTTAAGAATATTTCAATCTTTTCAACTCTATGAAAGACTGAAGGGATTTCTGGCTAAATATTCAAGCCATTTCTAATCTCCTGTCCATATGTATTTTTTTCCAAATAAGATGTTATAACTATTATTAGATTGGGAATGATTACGTCAAAGTTGGCCAAGAATGGCAAGGGTTATAAAGACATCCTTCATTAACCGCTTGCGGATCAGTCATGTGATGGGGGGTGGGGCTGGTACAAAATGTTAAAATACTGGAACAAGAAGACTTTGGAACCACTGCTACTGTCCTAAAATGAGTTCAGGCTCCCTTTTTAAATCACTGAAGACGTCTCTTAAAGAGGGTTAAGGGTCCAACAGATGACAGAAAAATGAATCTCGCTGTTTTTGACAAAAGCCAAAAGGATTATTTGATGCCAATGGAAAACTGAGACCAGCTAGAGGAATTTTCCAAGGCCGTGCTAATGGAGAAAATAATCCTTAGCTGGAAAACTCTTAATTTCATTTGGGTCAATGTGTAGGAACTACACACACTAACTATTCCCTCTCCACAATTTCTGTGCCATTTGACAAGAACTCTACTTTCTGGATAGATAGCGCTGGGTCTTTATTCCATGGAAGCCTGCAGAAAATCCGTACAGTATTGACTGATACAGTAACTGGCCAGAAATGGCAACGTCTGCCTAGATATGTGGATGTGTGTTTTTGGCGATCTGCTTCCATGGCTTTCTCACTGAAAATATCATTGTCTCTCCTTTATTCAATTTAATTTTTGAATAGTCAATCAGCTTTGTTATTTTAAACTACGACTTTCTCCCCAACCTAGGATAACTCCTTAGGCACCCAAAATTGGAGCAAAAGTGATATCACTGCACAATTATAGAGTTAACCCACTTTTTCCTCCTCACAATTTTCTAAAAACAATTCTTGGCAGTCACTTGGTTCACTCTCAGTCCTCCTAAAGAGGAGCTTACTTTCAGGCTTCTTTCCTTAAGATAGAAATCATCAAAGAAATTACCCAGGAGTAGTGGTATTTATTAAAGGTCTAGTATAGGCAGAGCATCATATTAAGAGAGCCTGGGAAAAATGCAAGGGAGAAAATGAGACACAGTCCCCGGAACTTGGACCCTCTAAGGAACTCACAAGAAGGTGTAAAGGGGAGTGGGGGAGGGGAGGGACGTGGGGAGGGTATTCAGTGGCAGATAAAAGGAAGGATGAAAACAACAAAAACACAGTTCTGATCTGTTTCTGTTCAATTTAAGAGTTTTTCCACTTTTGGTTATTTGGGCAGGTTTCCATCACTGTCAACCAGTAGGGTGAAATGGCTCTACACCATCGGGTATGATTATGCAGAGACATACTTTTAACAAAAGCATTTTAACGGGTGCTGCTGCTGATGATGAAAAAATATCTTTTCTAACACAGCAGAAGGAAAGAAGAATGATATCAAAGGGTAGATCTGAAAGGGAGCAACAGAAATTAATGACTATTTACAAATTTACCTGTTTTAAATATATTTCTTAAAAGAATTCTCAAAGAGGAAATAGTGACCTTATGGATACAGGATTAGTAGTAAAACACAGATGAGGTATGATATATTTCTGCAAGCTTTCAGGAAATCAGGAAATGATTTCTTCTTTCAAGTTGCACTGAAATGGAGAGAGACCAGGGGACATTTGTCAACTGTGACGCCAAACTTCAAAGAGAAAGAAGAGTGATTCTGGCCATTAACTATCAGAAAATCTGGCTTTAGAAGATACCTGGATTTTGCTAGTGGCAGAATCGTTAGCTTGGCAGTGAGAGTTTCTGAAGGGACAAAGACAATATCCTCCTGCCCAAGTTCAGGTCGGTGTGTACTGATGAGCACACAAATTTACTGAACAGAATCCACCATTATAACATCTGATGAGTTACACGGAACACAAGATCTGCTGGGATCAGTCTAAGACTATCAAAGGAAAGCAGGCGTTCAGATTGACGTTATCACATGAGCAACAACATTTTGATATTTAAGCTTTGCACGTTCTTTAAGCCTCAATCAAAAGTTTTGGCAGCGTCAAAGCCGAGACAGAAATCTTGATGAAAGCAACTGTCATTCTCCAGTGAGATTCATCTTTCAAACAGCTGTACCTGATCTCTCATCTCTCACCTGTACCCTTCCATGGGTTGGATCAACTCTTCTCTCCATCTCAGATAAGCCTGTCATCAAAGGGAAGATGGGGGTTGGGGAAAAGCAATCATAATGCTAGTGCCCTAGCTGACAGAGGAAGTTGTTAGTCAAGTGGCTTTAAAATGTTTCTCCTATGGGTATCGAGTGACATGCTGGCAAACTACAAGAAGTTAGGACAACAGTTCTCTCCAGAGAGAAGGAAAAAAGCCCAGCAGGTGTGCCATCCTAATCACACCCTTTTCTGGACCTTAAAAGGTAAACAATAAAGAATGTCAAGTAATTTCTCACTATCAAACAGGGTTCCTTACAGAATGGTCTCCTGAAAACTGCGGTCAGAAACAGACACCTCAGCCAGACAGACGAATGGATGGATTTCTAACTCGGGGCCTGCGTGATCAATCAATCAATAATCTTCACTGAGTATGTACTGTGTGCAGAGCATTGGACTCAGCGATTAGGAGAGTGCAATATTTAGTAGACACCATCGTCCCCACCAAGAAGCTTCCAATATGTTATGGCAAAGCTTCCAATATCATAGATGGTTAGGATTCACTCCCAGGCTAGAGGAAGATAAAATTGATTTAAAAGCCACACTCTTGTCTTCAGCAGAGGGGCTACGTCTAATCAAACACACTGCTACCTTTCCAGAATAATCCCTGATTACTCCAGGTGGGCTATAGGTGTCTTCACTTGGGGCTGGGCTGGAGAGGGAAGTTTTCACTGGAACTGGGGAAAGACTGAAACAGAAACATCGCTAAGGAGATCTATGCCAACATTGATCTTTGCTATGATCTCCAGATCATTAAACGGCATGCAAACCATTCCGAGGGAATTGTCGCAAAGACGGAAGGTCTTCATTCCAAAACCTTTTTGGTAGAGTTTAATTCTAATGGGACTTTCAACCATGGGATAGTCCTGGGTACTACCTCTACTAGAGGGTAAACTCCTAGAGGAAGGAACTCGTGACTACAAACTACTGTAGTTGGTAGAAGCAACTGGGCTTGTGGAGAGAGAGCACGGGGCCGGGAAGTCAGAAGGACCGGATCCTGATCTCAGCATTGCCACCTACCTGTTGTGTGACCTCGGGCAAGTCAAGTAGCTTCTCCAAGCCTCAGTTCCCTCATCTGTAAAATGGGGATTATGACTATGAGCCCCATGTGGAACATGGATCACGTCCAACCTGATTATCTCACATTTACCCAGTGCTTAGTATACTGCCTGGCAATCGATCATATCTATTAAGTGCTTACTATAAGCACTTGGGAGAGTACACTACAGCACAATTAGCAGACACATTCCCTGCCTATAATGAGTTTATAGTCTAGAGGGGAGTTTACACATAAATACCATAAATAATACCATACCATAATAAATATGATAATAATAATTGCATTGTACTCTCCCAAGCACTTAGTACAATGCTCTGCACACAGAGTGGTCAATAAATATCACTGACTGATTGAAACACAGCACAGATGCATGCTACAGACACAAAATTCAGAAGAGCTTTGTTCTTTAGAACTCTGAGGACAAGGCCTTTAAAAATGCTGCTGAGCATGTGTTCCAATCTTCTTCTTTCTTGTATTATTTTAGGAAGCAAAGGAACCCCTTTGGAAGATGAGCAAAATCAACCCAGGCTCCCTATACTGGGGTCTTTAGACCCTCTAGGTTCCCTTTAAACTTGTATTTTACATATTTCTATCCTTCCTAGCCTGAAACAGATTAATTTTCCTAGCTGACATCTGTGGACTTTCCTTTTAAGAGGTGTTCTTCAGTCCAACTGCTCCAGACTTCTGTCAGGGGAATGGGGATTCCCATCATTAACCCAAAGGAAATCGATTGAAAGTTTAGTACAGTGGCCTGCACACAGTAAGCGCTCAATAAATAAAATTGATTGAAAGAAACAGAGTGAAGGAGATCCCCAAACCACGCGGGGTCTGAGGACCAGTCCTCCACCAAAGTGAAAGGGAAAATGATGGCGAGATAGACTTAGTTCAATCCAGTGAAATGAAATAAAATATAACACTCCCATCTGGATGCTTCAGTTCATGACCTCAGTGCCCAACTTCACTCTAACTGGCCAAGGGGTGCGCCATTCCTTAGGTAAGATGCCTAGTGGTCCTTGGTAGACAAAGTAATTTCAGCCATCACTGCTGTTTGCTAACTGCATATTGCTGCATTCTCTGATCCCACATTGATTCTACCCCCTTGACACTACAATAGAGAAACAAGAGAATATTCTCTTTGTCTCCTTTTTCAGTTCATTTAATACATGACCCATCCCTTCCTCTATCCCCTTGTCATTTCAAAAGCACATTTCTCCCGACATCAACGGCCTTTGGCCAGTTTGAACCAAGGATCGGGTATATAGAACTTTCTCTCCCATGTGACACTGTGGCTCTTCAGATGCCCCCTGCTACGGCAATGTTTCTGGAATTCTAAAATTCCAACACTTACACTTGTCCCGGTAAATATGAAGGTAATCATCCTCTTAGACTCTAAGCTCCATATGGGACAGGTACTCTGTCCGACATGATCATCTCATACCCACTCTAGCACTTCGTACAGTGCCCCTCATATAGCATGCACTTAACAATGTCTATTTCCCCTCCCTGAAATCTATTTTAATGTCTACCTCACCCCATAGACACTACGCTCCGTGCGGGCCAGAATTGTGCCTATTGACTCAGTTGCACTGTACTTTCCCCAGCGATTAGAACAGTGCTCTGCACACAGGTATAATTCCGCCCTGGGAACCGAGGCCTTTTCCGCCACGGTGCTTCCCCCTGCCATCATCTCTCCAGGTCCAGACCGTCTGTATCCTTTAAACACTCTGAACCCTCACCCCAAGTCCCACAGCACTTATGTACATCTCCTTACACTCTGCCTCTTCCCCCAATGGTAATATATTTGAACATCTGCCTCCCCAGCTAGATTGAAAGCTCCCTGAGGGCAGAAATCCTATCTACCGATTCTACTGTATTCTCCCAAGCACTTAGTACAGTGCCATGCACAGAGCAAGTACTCAATAAATACCACTGATTGGCTGCCAGGAGAGGTGAACGTGAAACCAACAATCTTTGTCCCCATTGCACAGTTCCTTTAAGAAAACCAGTCATGGTCCTGAGTTAGCGGCTCTTAAAACAGCTTCTAAATTTAAAAACTTAAAAGAAAGTATTGCAATGCTTGTAAAGCTTAAGAAATCGGAACATCTAAGTACGAGAACCACAAACTTACAGCGTATTCAAACGGCCGGGAGTTTGGAACCGCTTCACACAAAATTACCTTCTTGCCTCCCACTCCCCGAGCACACTTAGGGATTGGCATATTTCACCCAGACTAATTAACAAATAGCAGGGCAATTAAATCACATGGCCCCCATATTGTGTTTGGTTAAACTCTTCTGAATTGCCACAGAGCAAAGAAACACAATTCCCAGAGTCTCACCTGAGAGCCCAGGAACCACTGTACGATGAGCATTTGAAGGAAGGTCTGATTAAATAGAAAGATACACCCCTTCAAGGTCAAACTTGTTCTAAACGCCACAGAGGGGGCCCGGATGTATGTCTGGTAACGCTCTTGGTGGAGAAGAAAACGGGTCTAAACTGAAAGCCTGCACACAATAATAATATGATGAGTGATTAATTGATTGATTGAGCCCTATATGGGACAAGGGTTTGCATCTGACCTGATTATCTTCTATCTACTCCAGTGCTTGGCACACAGTGAAACGCTTAACAAATACTATCGTCATTACTGAGAATCGGCATGGCCCTGTGCAAAGAGCATGGGCCTGGGAGTCAGAGGTTCTCAGGTCTAATTCTGGGCCTGCCATTTTTTTTTATGATAATTGTTAAGTGCTTGCTATGTGCCAGGTGTGGTACAAAGCACAGGAGTACATACAAGTTAATCAGGTTGGTCACAGATCATATCCCATATGGGCCTCACAGACTTAATTCCCATTTTATAGATGAGGTAACTGAGGCACAGAGAAGTTAAGTTGTCACACAGTAGACAAGTGGCAGAGCCAGGATTAGAACACAAATCCTTCTGACTCCCAGGCCTGTGCTCTCCTCACTAGGCCACGCTGCTTCCCAGCTGCCTGCTATGAGAGCTTAGGCAAGCCACTTAAAGTTCTCTGTACTTCAATTTCTTTGACTATAAAGTGGAAATTAAATACCTGTTCTGTCTCCTAGTTAGACTGTGAGCCCCATGTGGGACAGGGACTGTGCCCAACCTAATTAACTTGCAAGTTTAATTTGGGCAGGGAATACGTCTGTTTATTGTTATATCGTTCTCTTCCAATACAGTGCTCAGCACACCCTAAGTGCTCAATAAATATGACTGAATGAATACCCCAACACTTAAAAGAGCATTTGACACCATTATAATAATTAATATTTCTTTGAGGTCAACCAGGCCTTGTATCTGACAATAAAGTAGACAAAGCCTGACATTATAACCCCCAAATTTCTATAAGCAATGCCCTCATCTTCTCCGAGCCAACCAATGCAAGCCTCTTCCCCCTCTGATGGGCTCCACTTTGGGGAACTGGCTCCCGGAAACATCTGAGCCCGTACTCAACTGTGCGGGTGCCCGTTATCCTCCACGTCAATTCCTGCCAAGTTCCTGTCCTCACATTGGCCTCTTTAAAGTCCATCCAGATGGCACCTACCCAGCTTCTCCACTTTGCGTGTTGCCCCAAGCAGGTCTCCCTCTTCCGGGTGTTCTGGGCCTCCACCATCACCTTTCTCCATCTTCCTCTCTTCCCGTGCCAATCCCCCAAATGGCCGTCTCCCCTGAGAGCTGCGTCTCTGAGGGGAGTGACCCGTCATCATAAGTTCAAGGGGCCCTAGTTCTCCTCTTCCCCGCTTCCTCTCCAGGCCAGATTTCCCTTGGGCCACAAGCCTGACGGGCCAGGGCAGAGGAAGAGTTGGTAGGTAGTACTGTTCAGCTGGGAGGGTCCCCTGAATCGCAGAATAGCTTCAGTACCCTCTACTCGCCACCCACTCTATTGAATTCAGTCATCCATTCGTTCAATTGTATTTATTGAGTGCTTACTGTGTGCAAAGCACTGTACTAAGAGCTTGGGAGAGTACAGTTTAACAACAGACACCATCCTGCCCACAGTGAGCTCCTCTCCTAACTGCTTAGAATGATGTTTGGCACCCAGTAAGAGTTCAATAAATACCACTGATTGAACCAATTTTTCTTTGGTGGGCCTGCTTACTTTTGAAGGATCTAGGTTACATATACATATATTTATGCGATTGATTCCATCACTACAGGCAGAGCTATGCTCTGTTACATCACAAGCTTAATGCCTTTCTTCTTAGGAGATCAAAGTGATTTACCTTATCAGATTTGTACTTAATGAAATAGGATTTAGCCATATATTATCCTATTTCAAAAGAAATACAAATGATAAATAAGAATTAGAAACATTCTGCTGCTTTAATTATTTGTATACCAGGATGGCTATCTAAAACGAATAAATAATCATTTGGTTCTATTCCAGGAGTGATTTTCTTCCTGTCTTAATGATCTCCCTAGGGAGGAGACGGATTTAATGACTGCAGTGAAGGGTGTGAGTGGGGAGCGCAGTCCGGGGAGAGCACAGCAATCTGGGAAAAGAACGCAAGGAGAGAAATGGGCAGCCGTCTTTCTCACCCCTGCATATCATTCCGCCAAATTCCCCGACAAACGAAAAGTATCTGCTTAATTCGAGATGCTGTCCCTGTCAAGGGTTCTCCAACTGTAACCCCAGATCAATCAGAGCCAGACTTTTGTGGTCTGCCCTGCCCCTGGCTTGTTGTCTCCCCCAGAAATAGCCAAGTGGATAGAGCACGGGCCTGGGAGTCAGAAGGACCTGGGTTCTAATTCTAGCTGCACCATTTGTCTGCTGTGTGACTTGCTACTGAGCAAGTCACTTCACTTCTGTGTCTCAGTTACCTCATCTATAAAATGGGGATTAAGAATATGAGCCCCATGTGGGACATGGATTGTACCCAACCTTGTATCTACCCCAGCGCTTAGTACAGCGCTTGGCACATAGTAAGCGCTTAACAAATAACATTTAAAAAAAAGCATCTCCAGCAATTTGGAGTACAAGTGACACATCCAGCCCCCCTTTTTTAGAGGCGTTCCTTTCTGCAGGATTTCCCCACACCCCTTGTCTAGTGCTCTGCAGTTCTATAAATCTCCCCAAAACCACACGGGACATCTCACCCAATCACAAGTCACCAGGATGGCCCTCTTGAATCGTGACTCGGTGTTAACGCATATTAGAAAGGCCGGTGCTGGCTGACTGGGCCGCTGATATCTCCTGGTGGCTTCCCTGAAGAGTGAGGCAGCCAGAGGTCACCCTAAGGTTACTGGAAGATCCTGTCTGTGTTGGGTAAACTTAGGGAGGAGGATAAATGGGGCTTAGTGGGCAGAGAATGGGGCTGGGAATCAGAAGACCTGTGTTCTAATCTCATTCTGCCATTTGTCTGCTGGGTGACCTTATCAAGTCACTTTGCTTCTCTATGCCTCAGTTTCTTCATCTGTAAAATGGGGATTAAATCCAACTTCCTGCTATTTAGGCCGTGAGCCCCGAGTGGGCCAGGGACTGTGTCCAAACTGATTATCTGGTAACTACCCCAGTGCTTAGCACACAGTTACTGTTTAACAAATACCATAATTATTATACCTCTAGGGGGTCATTTGGTGGATCACTGCCTTGTAAATGTTGCTGGCTGCAATGCATTCTGATGGCCTAAGAGATGGAATCCTCCTTCCAAAGTGCCTCACAAAGCTGCAAACCTAGGCTCCTTGTGTTTGGGATGTAAGCATAATAAATATCTTTTTTAAAAGGAGCAGTGTGGTCTAATGGAAAGACTATGGGCCCGGGAATCAAGGGACCTGGGTTTTAGTCCTGACACTGCCATTTACTTGCTAGGTTCTTTCATTCATTCATTCAATCGTATTTATAGAGAGCTTACTGTGTGCAGAGCACTGTACTAAGTGCTTGGGAAGTACAATTCAGCAACAGACAGACAATCCCTACCCAACAACGGGCTCACAGTTTAGAAGGGGAGAGAATGTGACCTATGTGACCTTGGACAAGTCACTTAACTTCTCTGTACCTGCTTTCTCTTCCATTAAGTGGGGATTGCTTATTTAATCTCCCTCTTCCTTAGACCTGGGAACCCCCTGTGGGACAGGGACAGTGTCCCGATTATCTTATACGTAGCTCAGCAGTCAGTACAGCGCTCGGCACATAGTATGCACTTATATATACCATTATTATTTACCACTACTTCTGGTTTAGTGGTGGTCATGCCCTTTTTTTGATGACTTCACCCCAATATTTCCTTCTCTATGTGACTGTCCTGAAGTTCCCCCACTTTCAGGTCATGAGTGCCCCTTGGGCCAGAGGCTGTATCTGGGTTAGCAGACTTATACCTTTCCCCAGCACCAGAGGCTGTGTCTGATTTAAGATTCTTCTACCTTTCCCCAGCGCTTAACTTGTAATGGCCACTGCAAGGGCTTAATAGAGATAAAATAATATTAAGTTGTATTTACTCCACTCAAAAGAGCAGTTTCTGTAATGAAGTGTGGGCTCAAAACTTTTGGAAACAGGTTTAGGTTGAGATATAATTGCTCACAAAGGGGATTTTGTCACATGAATCTAACCTGGAAAAAAATCAGTATTTTCAAATTTCATCCAGCAGCCTTCTCCTGTGTGGTGGTCACACTGGCAAGGCTGGAGGCTGCCTTTGACATTTCCTCAGCTGCTGCAATTTAAATGGTCCACATATAATGATGACCCCTTCTCTCTCCTTCCCCATCTGCATAAGTCTTTCTTCCAGTCTGGTCCCTCTCTGGGTGGAAATCTCTGCGTTGCCTTCATCTGTCTGTCAGAATGAAGGCATTTGCCTCCTTTCCCCCAACTCTGCTTTTAAAGATGCTTTGTTGTGTAAGATGATACAGGAAGAATATGGATCAGGCTATAGCACATTTTATGAGCTGCAAATCGGTTTGTCCCAGAGAAAAAGGCAGTATAAGACACACGGTTTATCCATTCTGATGTTCTAACACGTCCCCTGGAAGCTCAAACATGAGAAAACTTGTGCTTTGTTGTGGCACAAGATGAGAGCCCTTGTAATGGGTGTGCTTTAAGAGTTGGGCCTTTCATATGCTCTTCTATTACCCTATCTAAAAATCTAGGGAAAGGCCCAGCCTCCTCTGTCACGAAGAGAAGAAAGCAAGATAGAAATGAGAGTGATAGCTGGAAAGGTGTCAGTTTCAATACACTGTGCAATAGGAGCAGCCCAAATCCTACTCTCACAATTCCAGCCAACTCTCTGTGTTAGAAGGCCGAGAAGCAAAGATCCCTTAACTGGGTTTTCCGATTCTCTGCACTCCTTGCAGTGATGGACGAGGTTTAAGAGAGTCACAGAAAGTTTTGTTGTGTGTTCACCTTGACCGCACCTCCCTGAGTATACTGGTAAGGAAAGCCTCTGGGAAATTCCCAGTGTCCCCACTTCTCCTAAGGCTCTTCCCCAGTCTCCACTTGCTCCCTTCCCCTGCCCACAGTGGATCCAATCAGGGGATGGAAAATCCACTCACTGAAACAGCGATGGGGCTCAATTGTTACAATGAATTTTTTTCCCCAAATCCAGAGAAAACTAGAAGTTCCTTGAGGGCAGAGGTTGTGTCCTCTACCTCTACTGTACTCTCCCAAGCACTGAACTCAGTGCTCTGTCCACAACAGTGACTCGATAAATTCTATTCACTGACTGGTTGATTGATTGATAGATGAAAGGGTGCTTGTCAAGTATACATGCAAGGTCACGGACAGTCCACACAGTGCCAAAAAAAGGAAAATTAGGACTCAGAGCCAGAAGTGGAATGGGAAGAAAGACCACCTTCACACTGCTTCCAACATCCCTAGAGCACAGAAATCTCCATGCCTTATGCATTGTTTTAAAGCCTTCAGGGGTAACAAAAAAAAGACCTAAAGATATTCAAAAAATCTTTGACAAAGCCACGCTCCCGATTTATTTTTTGTGCTATCTTGCCTAAAGAAGGCCAACACCCTTGAGACAATTGATTTTTGGTTCAATGAAAACCCCCAAATGACATCCTGCTTCCTGCCAATGCAAATCGACTCTCAATTGTGCATTACAATAAGGAGGAGAAGAGGCATAAATTACACCCCAAATCAGGTGACATCCAACAGAGGAGGAGGTCTGAGCCCTTGAAGTCCTGGACCTTCCTCTACGGAGTAGTAACAGCAACGAGTGAGCACCCACTTGGTGCTGTGCACTGTACTAGCTGTCTGGAAAATACCAAATAACCAAGCGACATGGTCCCTACCACAAGGAACCTACCCTCTATTGGGGGGAGACAAACATGAAAACATTTACAATGGAAGGTGGTCAAAATAAATTTAGTGAGCAATATATACATGAGGGAGAAATGTGTTCATAAGGGTTAAGAGGTGGGCTGAGGGGATGATATAGCTCCGGGAGCTGGGACACTAATCATGGAAGGCTTTTAAAGGAGGATGGGATTTGGGGAGGGTTTTCAATGTGGGGAGAGCAGTGGTTTGGCTGATGTTGGGCAAGGCAGCCAAGCAAGTGTCTAGGGTTGGGGGAGGGGCAGCGGGAGCCAACGATGCCCAGAGGAAGTGACCGATGTGGACTAGTGGGGAAGGCAGGTTTTGGATAATGCACAAAGTGGATAATCCACTCCCAAATCAATGAGCATTAACTGTGCCAATGGGAATTTCTGTCAAAAGCCCAGTCTTTCTGCTCCAATCTGGAACTACTCACCCTTGGCCAACAAATTCAATAGGATGAGTAGGCCTGGGGTGGTATTTAATAATTGTAGTATTTGTCAGGTGCTTATTATGTGTCGCGCGCTGTACCGAGCGCCGGGCTAGATACAACATCATAAGTTCAGACACAGTCCCTGTCCTACATGGGGCTCGCAGTCTAAACAGGATGGAGAACAGGCACTGCACTTCCCTTTTACAGATGAGGAAAGAGAGGCACAGAGATGCTAAGTGACTTGAAGATCACACAGCAGGCAAGTGGCAGAGCCGAGACTAGAACCACGTCCTCTGACTCCCAGGCCCAAGAACCTGGGGGGTCTTAACTAATGCGCGATTTAACGTTCCTCTAACCAACAGGCTGTTGGTCTGCTGGTTCAGTGGGAAGGACATGTCGACCCTGGGAATCAGGAGACGTGGGTTCTAAGCCCAGTTCTGCCTGCTGGGGCTAGGCCTTCAAAGATGAGGGTTTCCGAACAAAGAAACCCCTCAGGCATTCCACAAGTGGACAGGGCCAGCAGAAACCCTGAATAACGGGTCTTGAATTCCCATTTTACAGAGGAGGAAACCGAAGCAGAGAGAAGCTAAGTGATCTGCCCAAGGTCACACAACAGGTAAGTGACAAAACCGTGATTAGAACCCAGGTCCTCTGAATCCCAGGCCCATACGCTTTCCACGGGGCCACTGTGGTTCTCATGTGCCAAGCAATATCCTAAGGGCCAGGGCAGGTACAGGATGATCATCAAAAGCAATAGAAGAAGGTGGCTATGAGCACTTTCTTCAAGATCAGGCTCGCTCTCTCTCTTAAAAAACACACTCCCACCACTGGGCAATACCTGGAGGCAAAATATATCAGTACCATTAATTCTATGTCTTATTACTCACAGCTGACCCCTAGCTCTGTGCATTCTCCTGAAACAGCTCCTTGCATTAAACAATTAAAGAATAAAAATTTACAAGTAAATCCAATGCAGCAAACTGCTTTCTGCCCAATTTAATAGGCAAGGAAATATCATCTAACGCAAATCCTATTTTTCATTAGATGGCTTTCTGTGTATATGGCTTGGAAAATGTGCTGAATAAGTAATTTATCCGAGGTCTTCCAACTGCAGAGTTTAATGATGCTGACATATCTTCCCGGCCCCAATTCCACTGTCAGGCTAAAAACCTTTGCAGCCTTAGATTTAGCCAAAAATGGCTGAATGAGAGATCAGAGATCAAGCACCTCCCAAACTGCCTGCTGGAAAAAATGACTTCTGGTGGGATTCCACTCCGCCACTCGTCAGCTGTGTGACTTTGGGTACATCACTTCACTTCTCTGTGTCTCAGTTACCTCATCTGTAAAATGGGGATCAAGATCGTGAGTCCCATGTGGGACATGGACTATGTCCAACTCAAAGCGTGGCTCAGTGGAAAGAGCCCGGGCTTGGGAGTCAGAGGTCATGAGTTTGAAACCCGGCTCTGCCACTTGTCAGCTGTGTGACTGTGGGCAAGTCACTTAACTTCTCTGTGCCTCAGTTACCTCATCTGTAAAATGGGGATTAACTGTGAGCCTCACGAGGGACAACCTGATTACCCTGTATCTACCCCAGCGCTTAGAACAGTGCTCGGCACATAATAAGCGCTTAACAAATACCAACGTTATTATTGTTATTATTAGCTGAATTGAATTTTCCAAGCACTTACTACAGTGCTCTGCACCCAGTAAGAGCTCAATAAATACGATTGAATGAATGAATGTGGGACATGGACTATGCCCAACTCGATTAACCAAATTATACTTTCCAAGCGCTTAGTACAATGCTCTGCACACAGTAAACGCTCAATAAATACGACTGAATGGTTAGCTCATACCTACCCCAGCGCTTAGTTTAGTGCCTGAAACATAGTAAATGCTTAACAAAAACCATAAAAAATGTACTCGGCAACTGGGGAGAGTGCAACACGAAGAAGCAACCCAATCCTTGTCCACAAAAACCTTACACTCTAACAGAGGAGACAGACATCAAACTATTTAAAGCTGGAGTAATCAAAATAAATCACCTAATGAACAAATGAATTAAAAAACAAATTTCCCCACCCTGGTTCCCAGCCTCAAGGGTTCCAATTCCAGCAAGCAACCAAATATGAGCAAACTTCTCTTCCACCTAACATCATGGCAACCATTTGAACCTCCTAAGAATTCCCTCATGTTCTCTTTGCTGTGCATGGAAAAGAAAATGGTTAAATCATAAGAGGGTTCAAAGTTCAAAGAATACTCTTCGGCCTGGTGGAACTTGTCTGAAGAGGTAAAAATGACATTAGTTGGCCTTTTCCCAAGAAATGTTAGACCTTGCCTACATTTTGGATGGAAATGTCTTCTTGTAGTATGGTACTCATTAGAATGCTGTTTTGTGATTTTTGAGGCTTTAGAGCTGTACCAAACACAAAACCAATAAAATTCCTGGCTCACTAGAGTAAGGGCAGCAGTACCCCGGATCCCTCCACCAACGAAGTTCGATCCTGCAGGGGGAGAAACACTGGGGTTCTTTCTCCATTTTGACTTTGAATCACCATCAGGATTCTCAAAGACCTTGAGCTTCCTATTCGTGTTCATTAGGGGAGAAGTCCTACAATCTCCATCTTGTCAGAAAGTTTAGCCCTCCCTTCCTCCCAGTTCCCTGAAGAAATCGCCTCATTTTAGGTTGGGTTCTTTGAGCTCCGACATGTTAATCAAGGTGTTAACTCCCAAAGGGTTCATTTTCAATTGCATAGAAGCTTTCCTTTCTTCATCAGGTGGTAGATATTCTTCCCCAGGGACTGGGACATGACCATAGTTGAACAATTCTGAACCCCTCAAAGGAAAAACTAAGGCACCCACATATTTGAGGAAAACACTGTGTTAGACTCACATACTGTAAAGCCAGGCTAACAGTGTTTAAACATTTTGAATGATGAAATATGGATAAAATAATATGGGGGGAAGGGGAGAAGTCCTTGATATTTAAATAATAAAGCAGCAGCTCAGTCCAAGAGCAACATCAAGATTTCCACTTTTCCTTGACATTTAAAAGAATGCATTATAACCGCGTTCCCCTGGTCTCAGCACAGGGCCATTTAGAGAGAGTGGCTTTCTGTTTAGGGGCCCAGGGTAACCAGTGCAATGATTCATAAAAGCAGCTCAATTTATTTATAACTCCAAATTTTGAAAGTTAAGTATCCTTTTAGAAACACTCCAGTGTAACAACTCCCAAGGGCCTGCTCTTCTTCATGAATGTGACTGTAAATATAATTAACGCTTTTCTCATTCATGTCAGAGTCAAAAGCCACCGGAAGTAAAATTTCCATCTCCTTACGTTTTCATTTTTCCTCCTATTAGCCTTCTCCCCTCAAGACTCACTTAGAGGCCTGGAACTGTTTTCCACCCGATGAGAAACTGGAATGAAAATATTATGCCTTTCAGTGACAAAACACTCTAGAACTCAGGGTATTCACCAGGGCATGATCAGAAATATAAAATGGCTGTTCAGTTAAAAGGACCCCAAGAAATATCCATCTGGCCCAGTCCCCTGTTTCCAGAGTCACATGCCTTTCTTGAACTCCAGAACTGAAGACACCGTCGTCACCTGGCTTCATAGCCCTGTTGGTGTTTATCACCCTGATTGTTGAGTTCTTCCTTATATCTACCTGAAATCTCTATTGATTTACTCAAAATCCATTTCATCTTGTTCAGGACTCATGGATAAACTGAAAAAAAAAATCCAGCCCCCTCCCCATGAAACTTTCCTCATAGGCCTGCTGAAAACTACTGCCTCTCAGCCTTTTCTCTACTAAGCTAAACAACCCAGGTCCCAGTCTCCCCGACTAATGGACGATAATCATCAAGTACAAGTCCTGTACTAAGGGCTTAGGAGAGTCCAACAGAAGTAAATACATTTTCTCTCTCTCTCTGTCTCAAGGAACTCCCAGCCTAATGTGGAGCAGACAAAAATGATTTACAAATAGCGCAATAAGAGGAAAAACACGGCTAAAAGAAGTAACAGAGAAGCAATGTGGCCTAGTAAAAAGAGCCCAGGCAGGAGCGTCAGAGGACCTGGATTCTAATTCCGCCTATGCCGACTGCATGCTGTGTGACCTCGGGCAAGTCACTTAGCTTCTCTGTGCCTGAGTTTCCTCAACTATAAAGTGAAAATTAAATCCTGAGCCCTCCTCCTTAGACTGTGAGCCTCATATGGGACAGGGACTGGGTCCAACCTGATAAACTTGCATTTACTCCAGTGTTTAGAATACAGCTTGGCACATAGAAGCACTTAAATAATATAACAGTGAGGATAGTGTACTGAGAATGAGTTCAAATGCCAAGATCTATTTTCCCAGCTCTAACCACTGGTGCGGGCATGCCAGTTTGGGTGCCTGTATGGCACTGAACCCGGTGAGTTTCTACATCATTAATTTTCCTTAACACAAGGTGCTGCAAGAATGTAACCCCAACACTGTGTGAGAACGTGGTGTGATTGCTTTATGAGAATATCCTATTACCAGGTCATTTCTGGAAGGGGAATGCAAAATGTGCTGAGAAGTTTTGCCCAGCCTTGCAGTTGCATTATTCCCAAGTGAATCAGTGGAAGAAGCTGCAGCAGTGCGGTCAAATCAATTAATTTATTTTATCTATTTAGGGCTTATTGGGTGTAGACCACCAAGGAGCTTACAATCTAGTGAAAAGAGCACAGGACTGGCAGTCCTGAAACCTGGGTTCTAATCTTGGTTCCACCATTTGCCTTCTGTGTGACCTTGAGTAAATCACTCGATTGGTCTGGGCCTCAATTTCCTGTAAAATGGGCTTTAAACACTGCCTCCCCTTATCTTGTGAGCCACATGTAGGACTGGGACTGTGTCTGATCAAATTATCTAGGATCTACCCCAGAGCTTAGCACAGTGAGCATCTGACAGATATCACAACTATTAAAGAACCCAATTACTCTCCTCTTTACCTCAGACGCTGCACTTATTCAGTGAGGGTGGGGGCTTTTAATGTATTTCAAAATGGTGGTAAAGTTGCTAACAAGACTTCTGGCAGGAAGCAATCTGAGCTCATGACTTAAATATGGGCCTATGATTTGGGGTCATAAAAAGGAGCAACGCTATTGTTGCTGAATAGAAAATGGTCACCCAAGCTCTACATTCAAACCCAGTTTTTCCATCAACATCTCCTATTCCCTTATCCTATATTATACACAAACAATGCCCCCACACACACACCCTTTGTTTAAATAGTGCTAAGGGTCTAATGCCAAAAGCCAGGAAATTCCAAGCCAAGGCTGATACCCTGTGCAACTCATTCCCTTTTTTTAAAAAAAAAAAATACAATGCCTAGAGTTAAGACGTAACCTCAGCCTTAGCTGTGAATTTCCTGGCTTTCCTCAGTCCAAGCATTACCACAAATGTCACTTACATATGAGCACTTTGTTTTGTGATTTTGGGGTGGGGGACAGGACGGGGGCTAAAAGATTCCCTACAAATGAGAGAAAATTCTCATTTCCATCTGTAAAGGCTGAAGAGAGCTTCCAGATGCAATGGGCTGGGAGGCGGAGTGATATATGGGTCGGTTGGAAGGCTCTCATTGACAGGAAAGGCCCGTTTGGAGTCTATTTACACAGTAATAATAGTAACAATGGTGTTTGTTAAGCGCTTGCTATGTGCCAGGTACTGTACTAAGCACTGGGGTGGATGCAAGCAAATTGGTTGGACACAGTCCCTGTCCCACGTGGGGCTCACAGTCTCGATCCCCATTTTACAGACGAGGTAATTGGGGCACAGAGAAGGGAAGTGACTTACTCAAGATCCCGTAGCAGACAAGTGGCGGAGCTGGGATTAGAACCCATGACCTTCTGACTCCCAGGCTCGTGCTCTATCCAATAGATCTCATTTCTCTACTACACCATCACTGAGCTGAATGCTGTGGAAAGCTACACTGGCTTTAGAAGACCCAGTTCCTACCCATTAGATGGTAAACTCCCCAAAGGCAAGAACCGTATTTTCCCCTTTCACTGAAAATTCAGAAGCAGCGTGGCCTATTGGATAAAGCTATTGGATAAAGCTGCTAGAGAAGCAGCGTGGCTCAATGGAAAGAGCATGGGCTTTGGAGTCAGAGGTCATGAGTTCGAATCCCAGCTCTGCCATTTGTCAACTGTGTGACTGTGGGCAAGTCACTTAACTTCTCTGTGCCTCAGTTACCTCATCTGTAAAATGGGGACTAAGACTGTGAGCCCCATGTGGGACAACCTGATTCCCCTGTGTCTACCCCAGCGTTTAGAACAGTGCTCTGCACATAGTAAGCGCTTAACAAATACCAACATTATTATTATTATTAAAGCACAGGCCTGGGAGTCAGAAGGACCTGGGTTCTGATCCCAGTTCCACCACTTGTCTGCTGTGTGATTTTGGGCAAGCCATTTCGCTTCTCTGTACCTCCGGTACCTCGTCTGGAGAATGGGAATTGAGACTGTGAGCCCCATGTGGGACAGGGACTGTGTCCAACCTGATTAGCTTCTATCTACCCCAGCACTTAGTAAGTGGATAGTAAGCGCTTAGCAAATGCCATAAAAAATGCCCCACCCACAGTACCCTGCACCCGGTAGACATTTGAGCAATGCAGCTGATGACACAGGAGCTGGTCATTTAATGGGCTGGGCAAGGCAGACACAAACATGGACATATCAGGACATCTAAGTGCAGGTGTGAAGAGGCAGATGGGAGTGCTGAGGAACTCAGGAAGTAAGAGGGAAGGCTGATTGATGGGAAAATTAGAACGCCCCATTTCCCCAATCCCTGGTCTCACAGAGACCCGATTTAAACCGGGGAGGCTTTTTATGAATGACAGAATGTTATTTACTGTACAGTTTAGTAAGTTGCTTTAATTGCTGCTGTGCTTTTATGTTTCAGGTCGTCCAGAACAAATGTTCTCAAGTGTGTACTTGTGTCCTGAGAGTGCTTTTTCTCTTCAGGGGCAATGTTAAACAGTTATGGATGCTAATAACAAGAACACAATAAGGATCATTTGTAACTTCCTCAACTCGGACCGGGGCCGGCTTCCGAAGCCCCGAGAGGCCGGCCCCGGCGCAGGGAGCAATATAAGAAAGGGTGACAGTTGAGGGTGGGGAGAGGGCAGGAGAGTGTGTTCTGAGAGCTCAGGGGCCCCCTCCCCCTGCCCTGCAGAAATATTTGAACCGACTTCCACCTGACATTATCATGTTTGGCTCTGTGCACATATAGTGTAACAAAAGTCACATAATACAGATCCCCGAGCACACATGCAACACGATAAATGTGCTATTTAAGCGCTTACTATGAGCCACACATTATACTAAGCACTGGGGTAGATACAAGATAATCGAATCAGACATAGTCACACATGGGGCTCACTGTCGAGGCGATGGGAGAACAGGTAGAGTGTCATCATGCAGAATGTTGTGTAGCACATAACACGAGGGTGTGGTTTGGAGAAGGGAGACAATGGGAGAAGTTCAGATTCTTCCCTGCCTCTGGACACCAAATGCCTGGAGCCAGCCCTGATTCCGACCCACCAACTTCCTGCTCCATGTCAGTGAATGGTTCAGACTAAAGTGAAGAAAAGAAACCTACCTCCTCTCTGTCCATCCCCATTCTGTCTCCTGGGAGCCAATGATAAAGATGACAATTATTTTTTCCCCCAGGCATTGTTATTGTCAGTATTAACCTGTTGGGTCGGCGTCAGTAACAGCTCTAGTGCTTTCCAAAGAAAGCGGATCTAGAGTGCTGAGGAACAATTCTCATTAGCAACAAATTCTGAAGAGCGATTAGAGTGTATCATTTCGTACCGTTAGTCTGATCAGATTAGTGTTCTTTCAGCTGCCCTTCCCCCCTTCCAGCCTCCGGATACCTTGGCCACAGTCCCCACCCACCTCAACTCTGCGTGCTCAACTAGAAAAGATATTGCAACATCTCCTGGGCCCGGCGTCATTTAATAAATCAACAGGTCCATTTCGTGGATTGATGTAATGGCATTTATGAGCATTGGCAAAGGCATGTCCACTTAACCAATGCAATTAAGCAGTGCCTTGCTCTGATTATAATAATAATGGATTGACTTTTGAGTAATTCATTTCTTTCCACTGCCACTGACAAAAATAGGTTCTATTCCTAGATGATGCAGTGCATTTTGAATCATGAAACGGCTTTTCGCTTCAATTCCCCGTTAGCCCGTCCTTGGTCGGGGTTGTGAAATGTTCTTATTGTAAAGTCTTGGGCTGAGTGAGGGGGAATGCCCAGGATACCAGGGAGCGCAAGAGTTAAAATGGGAAAAGAAGATAAATGTCTCACTGGCCTACCAAGTAGGAAAGACGTAAACCCTACAGCAATCGATCAATTAGTCAGATGTACAGAGCACTTCCTGCGTGCAGAGCACAGTACTAAGCACTTAGAAAAGTACAATACAATTCAGGTGGTAGGTACAATCCCTGCCCACAAGGAGCCAAGTTAGCTTTTTGTCATTTTTTTATTTCTCAGTCAACTCTCAATTATCCTCAAGTTCAGTGCTCTGCACACAGTAACTGCTCAATGAAAACAACTGATTGATTGATTGATTGGAGTGCATTATCCATCCCCCACACCCCTTGCCTGGAATGCCTTCCCCCAACCACTCCACCAAACTACATTTCTCTCATCTTCAAAAATCCACCTCCTTCGTGAAGTCTTCCCAGACTAACCCCATCTCAGACTGTTCACAACATAATCTGAGCTTTCCCATCTCTTATGAATGTGGAAGACAGTGTACTCCAGTGGAAAAGACTTGGGTGTGAGGACCTGTGCTCTGCCACTTGTCTACTGTGTGTCCTTGTGCAGGTTTCTTAACCTCCATGAACTTTAGATTTATCCTGTGTAGAATGGGGATGCCACCACTTGCCTCTCCCTCTCTCACAGGGATGTTGCGAGGGCAAAATGATTGTAAGCTCCCTGAGGGTAGGGACTGTGTCTACCAACACTACTGCACGGCACAGGGCTCCACACAGAGTAAGTGCTCAGTAAATGGCATTACTGTGAAATTGCTTTGGGAGAAATGGAAGTGCTACCCAAAATCAAGATAGTATTTCTTGGATAACTCGGAAATATCTTGGACCCTTACCCAGTGTTGCCCTTATTCTTCTTCCCAAACTCTTTGATGCTTTTCCCTCAGTTTCCCCAATGGAGAAATGGGGAGAACATTCTTCTTATCTCACTGGGTCATGGGAGTAAAATATGTGATAAGAGTGAGGGAAGGGAGAGATCTTTGGAGGAGGGTAGGCTATGTTACACGATATTCTTCTCTGAGGCAGACACTACCCACTGCAGCAGTGTGCACTCAGGAGTCACTTAAAGGAGAAGCAGCTTGGCCTCCTAGTTGGTAGAGCACGGATCTGGGAGTCAGAAGGACCTGGGTTCAAATCCCAGCTCCACCACTTGTCTGCTGTGTAACCTTGGGCAAGTCACTTCACTTCTCTGAGCCTCAGTTACCTCATCTGTAAAGCGGGGATTAAGACTGGAAGTCCCATGTAAGGACATGACTTATTCCAACCTGGTTAAGTTGTATCTACCCCAATGTTAGTACAGTGCCTGGCACATAGCCCTAATGAATACCATTTAAAAAAAATTCCCTTCCCTCACTTCCTGACTGGACCTGCTCCAGATGGAGAATGACTGCACAGCTAGTTCCAGGTATACTCCCTCTCTGCTCCCTCCCAAATATTGGTACACAGGGTTTATGAATGAAGTCACATGCCTTCTCCTCTGATGTAAATTCTGAGGTATGTTCCTCACTATGTCTAATTCCCACCTGTGTATTCCATCCCAAAATTTAGAAGAGTGCCTGGCACACAGTAAACACTCAATAAATACTATTCCTACTACTATTCCTACTACTATACTTCTTAGAGACAAGCTAGACATGTGCTGAGCTCAAGAGCTAAGCAATCCTTCTCCCACTTGCTGAATGCTTATATTCCCCCATATTCCATCTTTAGCCAGCATATATTTTTCAGCTACTTCCCTGCAACTTGGTTTGGAGAGGTCAGTCTTCCAGTTTTATAGTCTTTTCGTGTTCATATCGGATGGGCCCAGGGACCCAGGGAATTGAAGACATAAATCACATTCTCTTGGAGTCATCTGATGAATACTGTTCCTTGACTTGACACTCTGAAGGAAGGCCTTGTTCCCAGAAGCCAAGATGGGCCCTTATTAACCAAGAGGGGTTGCTCAGTATTAAGTTCAGACCCAAGGATACTGTTTTAGGGATATAGAAAAGAGTACAGGAATAGGAGGAGATCCCTGAACAAGCATTTTCCTAGGAAGTGACTTCAGCCCATTGTGGAAACACAGGATTCTTCTTTGCAAACAGAAAATATTCAAGATAGGGAGAAGGCAGAGGTCTGCTGGATTTCAAAGCTGAGAAGGCTAAAAAATAAGCTTGCCATGTCTACTAAATCCAGAGGGAACCTCTGTAATAATTATTTTATGTGTACACATTGCTACGTCCTGCGCAATATGCTAAGCCTGGGTAGATATAGGATAATCAGATTGGACAGAGTTCCTGTCTCATATGGGGCATGGTCTAAGGGACAGGGGGACAGGTATTTAATCCCCATTTTACAGATGAGGAAACTAAGGCACAGTTGACCAAGGTCACCCAGAAGGCAGTTGGCAAAACTGGGATTAGAACCCAGGTCTCCTGACTCCCAGTCTGGTGCCCTGTCCACTAGGCCAAGCTGCTTTCTGCAGTGGAATGAAATCTTTATTTCTGCCCTCAGTCATGCTTTTCCAACATGACTTTTGTGGGTGGGTCACTTTCCAGAAGACCATAGATTAAGCATGGCAAAAAAAAACAAAATGAAAAGAAAAAACCCTGAAAACCCATGCAGGGAGTTGGACCTGGATCACCTTCTGCCAAGAATCTGTAATGAGAAATCTCTTACCCTAGAGTAATCAGTTGTCGTCTTTTTAAGTGACCAGTACCTTCAAACTCAGACAGGCTGGGCCATTACAAGTCTGACATTTTAATCTAGACCTAACCTAATCAAGGGGAGGTATTTCATTTTTTCAGATTGGAAAATCTGTCACGTGGGGAATCACGAATCAAAATTAGATTTTTCAAAGCCATCTATCGTTAATATCCTAGCCGACTTCAAGTTATTTGGTTTTTCCCGTCTTCTCTCAAACATTCTTTTTTGGCTAATTCGCTGGCTTGTTTTCCGAGGGATTTTCCATTCACGACCCTAAAATCTTCTCAAATCACCTTTGAAAGGTTTAGAAGGGGCTGGTTTGGGAAATCTATATTCAATTAAAATTTTAAATCAATCAATGGTATTTACTGAGTGCTTACTGTTTGCAGACCACTATGCTAAGCACTTAGAATAGACACAATCCCTGCAGAGGACAAGTGTTTGAAACATCTTCAACTTGGTAGGTCAGGAACTAATCTCCACTCATGGCAGAGGAAATAATTTGGGGCATGGAACTTTTCTCTTCCCCCATTTATGAACGTTGCAAGTGAGAGCCCAACCCCAGTTCTCCTTTCCCTCTCCCTGAGCCCCACCAAGTTCTAGACAGGCCACACAGCAGCCAGGAAGTACAGGGGAGGGGGGGGGAAGAATAGGATAAAAATGGGCCACGCAATAGAAAATTAATCTATCAATAGTACTTGTTGAGTGCCTGCTAAACGCAGAGCATACAGTAGCACTTGTGAAAGTTTATCAGAAGCAAAACACAAGTTCCTTGCCCACAAGGCACTTACAATGTAATGAAGAGTCTGCCTCTCAGTCAGTAGTATTTGAGTGCCTACTGTGGGCAGAGCACTGTACTAAGCACTTGGGAGAGTACAACAGAACTGACATACTCAATCCCTGCTCTCGAACAGCCTACATTCTTTTCCCCTAGCACTGTCCTCCTAATCAATCAGTGGGATTTACTAAACGCTTACTCTGAGCAGGGGTACTGTATTAAGCGCATAGGAGAATACAACAGAATAGACATGATCCCTTCCCTCAAGGAGTTTGCAGTCTAGAGGGGGAGTCAGACAAAATAAATTACAAGGGGAGCAACAAAATTTAAGAATATGTACATAAGTACTCTGGAGATGTGGATATGTGGGGTTGGGGGGTATCTAAGTGGTTAGAGAGTGGGGACTGGGGACTACATGCATGTGAGAGGCATTAAGGAGGGAAAATGGGAGGGGGAGTGGGGAATGAGAGATTAGTTTGGGAAGGCTTCCTGAGGGCTCCTGGGCTTCTTCTTACTCTTCTGAATAACCCCTCAGCTCCCAGAGGAGTGGGAGAGAGTGGGAGTGGGAGGGGATAGGAGGGAACAGGGTTATCAAGTCTTATTCACTCATCCATTCAACCCTATTTATTGAGCACTTACTGTGCACAGAGCACTGTACTAAGCATTGGGTATCAAAGTGCCTAAGCAGGACTGGGTAGTCTTCAGAATCAAATGATGGACAGGGGAAGACGGGCAGAGCTTTGAATGGGCCTGGGGGTGAGGAAGGTGAGGAACTTTATTGGAAGAAACAGCCCATTGAGAGTAATTTTTTCTCTTTCCCCTTGGAACTTTTTAATGAATGAATGTTTCACTGAATGTGCATCTTCAGGTGCTTCCGAGTACAGACCAATGACAACCAATGCTCAACTTCCACAAGCTCCGTAATTTCCTCTCAAGAACTGGAACTCTCTCAACCCGTCCCCCACCCCCATCTCTTTGCATTTGGATTGCTCTGCCTTGCAAAGCTACTGACTCCTCACCTACAGGCTATGACTTATCCCCTGACAACTTTGCGATAAATTGTTCAAAGTCAGACCTGGGGCTGTCTCTGTTCCTAGAATATCTGGGGTTTATATCTTCTCTAGACTCACTTTAATTAAAATGAAAAAAAAAAAAAAGGCTACCTGACCCCCGACAGGAAAGAATGCTTTCTTACACCAGGTTATGATTTGCTAATCCAACTACACTGACTCCAAGGCAGCACAGCTTCCACGTCTGAGCTTCGGTTGTGAATGAATTCAAAAAATGTGTGTGCTGGAACGAGACTGTGTCAATGAACGCACTCAGGAGTTCACTGGGGAGGAGCGTATCGGCTGAGCTCCGGAGTACACACCTGGAAGCCGGGGGCCTGACTCCTCCTTCAGAAAGCTCTCCCCAATAAATCCCACCCATTCTCCAATTTGCCAGTCTACTTCATGCCCCTTCTTTCCTTTTCCACTCCACCTCGGAATGATGGTATCTGTTTGCATGCATTTGCATAGTACGTGGGTCTATGAATCATCTTCACTATTAAATTGCAAACTCTGTCAACTTGCCTGTAAGTTCCTTGAGGGCAAGGATCAATCGTGTCTACCAATTTCATTGTATTGTACACCCTCAAAAGCTTAGGCCAGCGTTCTGTCCACAGTAAGTACTCAATAAATACCATCAATTGATTGCAGGGAGGGAGGGAACTACCGAGTCCTGAACATGGACCTCAAGTTCCTGGAGCACGGCTCTGTACCCACAGTCCCTCAATAAATATCTGTTGACTGTCGACATCCCAGAAGTCCAGGGACAGTGATCCTGCTTCAGAACTCTCTGGGTACTATCAGTACTGTCGAGTATCTCAGGCTTGTTCGGGTAGCTGAAGTGCTACCATGATCCCAACTGCTGGCACTGAATGCTGCCTGTGGACCCGGATTTGACAGAAGGAGGGCAGACCGGTGTCCTAAGATGGTGATCTGTGATAGCCTGTGGAGGAAGGTACTAGCTAGAAGACTCTTCCTCCTCCTTCCCACCCCATCCATGGTAAGCCACCACCAGTCATCAACAAATTTGGCAAGCCCCTTCCTTAACATCTCCTTATTTTTGTAATGGTCTGAGTGAGAGAGGCACTCAAAATTATTGGATCAGGAATTTTCTTCCTTGTTGGATTTTTTAATTTACATTTTTACCATTAAATTTTTTTCCTGCTCTTTCATTCTTTTTTCAGAGCTATAAATACTTCGAGCATTCTCTTTTTAATCAATCAATGGTATATACTGAGTTTTTATAGGGTTGCAGAGCATAGTACTAAGCACTTGGGAGAGTACAGTACTATTGATTATTTGCCAAGTACCAAGAAAAAGTTTCAGCTTGGGCCTCCCTTGTTTATGACCTGAGGCAGGCAGATGGATGAGAGAGACAGGGATGAGGGAAGGATTCGGAAAGAAGATGAAAGCACCCAGGATCACAGAGCTGGGGCCCAGCACCGATGCGCACAGTTCTACGGCCCAGCGGGAGAAGTGTTTCCAAAGGGTTTCCGGATGGGGTTCAGGTGTGGCACCCTACCCTTCCCCGGAGCTGGGTTGAACGAATCAAAGCTTCGTGGGCAGAACAAGGGAGCTGAGGTGTTCCACTGACTTCCAGGCCACACTGGTTTTGGGGTGACCTCGAACCAGTCAGTTTGGCTGTCTAGTTTTCTTCCCTGTTTTAAAAGACAGGGATCCGGGAAGTCACTTCCTTCGAGGAGTTGTACACCAAATCCTTGGGATGTCAAAGTGGGGGTTCAGGGAGCTGTGCCAGCTTCCAGCTCGGGCACCAATGTCCACGCCACCAGAAAGAGCACGGGCTTGGGAGTCAGAGGTCATGAGTTCGAATCCCCGCTCTGCCACTTGTCAGCTGTGTGACTGTGGGCAAGTCACTTGACTCCTCTGTGCCTCAGTTACCTCATCTGTAAAATGGGGATTAACTGTGAGCCTAACATGGGACAACCTGATTACCCTGTATGTACCCCAGCGCTTAGAACAGTGCTCTGCACATAGTAAGCGCTTAACAAATACCAACATTATTATTACCACTGCTGCCTCCTCTCCAGAATTCGGGTCTCCCCCACTCAAGCTCTCCATCCAGAGACTGTGTGGTGGTCACTTAGAAGGGCTCCTCTGTGGGGTGGCGAGGGCACCTCAAATCTAAAAGGGGCAATAGCAGCTGCAGCTCCATACAGCCCAGCTCACCTCCTGTGGGCTTCTGTCCTAGACCTCAGCCCAATGAACTGCCTTCAGCTGCTGTTGCGTGGAATATTCTATATGCTTGATGATTAAAAGCAACAATTAAAATGGCAATTGCTGGGAATGGAGCATGATGCTGCCTGCAAACTCCTACCCAGACCAATAATTCTAACTGTGGTATTTGTTAAGTGCTTACTAGGGGTCAAGCGCTATTCTAAGCACTGGGGTAGATTCAAGTTCATCGGGTCAGACACAGTCCCTGTCCCACATGGGGCTCATAGTTTAAGGAGGAGTTACTCCTTACCTTCTGCACCCCTGTTGCTTACCAAAGCAGGAACTCACTCACTCCAAGCTACCCGTGCTCTGGAATTTGGTCAGAGGGGCAGGGCTCCTGATGAAACGGGAACCAGTGTGGGGAGGAGCAACAGCCAAGCGCTAGGGAGGGAGAGCTACAGAGATGCCACAAGGGCTGGGAGGAGCAGGAGCTGCGCAGATGGAGCTGGGAAAAGCGGGCAAGCGGAACAATGGTGGCAACTCAACCTCGACAAACTGCGGGCCTGGCCCTGCACCTGAAATCACAAGGCATGCGCTGCCATGCATGGGTTGGAAAAGTTTTATGCAATCGAAGCACAGAGCCATGAGCCCGCTATCCATCCGGGGTGGTGTCTGGGACAGAAGTCGCACTGGGAGAGACCATGTGCCTTGTTTGGGTGACCTCTGGACAACTTCCCTCCCCCACCCAAGTCTGACCGCACCACCACTCCCACCCAGTTAGGGGTCAGAGGAGGAGAGAAGGGGGTGGGCCGAGGGGAGACAAAGCAGCCCAGCCCTGGCTAAGTACAGGGGAAATCTAAGTTACAGCTCCTTCCCCACCCTCTCCCACACGCCTGGACCTCTTCCACCCTGTACCTCAGGGTGGGACAGTGCGGGGGAATGGAAGCCAAATGGGTGAGTGGGGAAGGGAGCCAGGTGAGTAAGTGTTTTGAAAACCATTTGCTCCTGCTTATGTGGTACGCAGGCACTTTGAAGAGCTCGCCATCCCTCCACCCTCACACTCTTTGAAGGTAGGGATACTCTGTTCCATGAAGGGTGCCCCTGACACCCCGTCTGACCTTTTCCCCATTACCACCCGGGAAAAGCACATCTGTGTAGTAGGCATACATCTAGCCAACCTCATCTGTGCTGTCATTCTTGAGGGCACTGCTAAGTGTCCTGGAAACCGGTGTCAGAGTAGAGTAATTGTGGTATTTGTCAAGTGCTTATTATGGCCACGCACTACGCTAAGCGCTGGGGCCAATACAAGATAATCAGATTGGAGCCGGTCCCCGTCCCACATGGGCAAGGTGTTTCTGACCCACTTGGGAACTTTTCCAACTCGACAGGCTATGAGCATCATTGAAAGTCTCTGAGGCAGTCACCAGGGAATTGCTGAATTGTGATGAAGCTCATACACAAAAAGATGCGCAGACTGCTACGAACCACTTGATTACATCTATACAGCACCGCGTACCGATAACAAGGCTGTTGATGACTCGGGCCATGTACCTGTGTGCCCTGGGAAGCCCTGCACTTAATGGAGGATTTCCATTGGCAAACAGAGCTGACATTAGCACTCTATGCCTGGGAAATCTGGTCCTGATGATGATCCGTTGCTAAAAGAGGCCCATTAAACTTTGGCTGAAGGAACAAGAGATCATGGCTGCCAAAGACACCATATTGGGTGAAGTAGTGAACTCTGCCCCAGGCAGTGAATCTGATAGCTCTAGGAGATCTATGGCCACCCCAGACCCGCCGTCATGATTGGTGGGAATTTCGGGCCCTGCTCAACCCACATACATTAAGCTTTAAGCAGAATGAATCGCGCTCCATTTACCTTTTCTTTAAACCTGCCTGGGGTTATCTTACGGAAGCAGATGGCTCCTACCGGTGAGTTGGACGGCCCAAAAGACACTTTCCTGGGTATGGACATATCCATCATATTAGTCTCCCAATGCTCTTCCATCAGTAAAACCAAAAACATTGCCAGCAGAAGGAATCTTGCACTTCAATTGTGAGGCCCTCTTGAGACGGGATCCATCTCTAATTCATTCAATTGTATTTATTGAGTGCTTACTGTGTGCAGAGCACTGTACTAAGCGCTTAATCCCACCTATATTCTCTTTCCCACCTCTTAGTAAATTGCTTTGCACATAAGGGCTTAATACTATCAGCACTACTTACACATGAGGGGGTGAGGCTTCTTTGCCTCTGACATTCTCCTACAGCTCTCCCAACTCCACTGACTCCCTGTAGCTGCCATTAAGACTTGGCCTACTTGTAGATCACTGAAATTCGCATGTGTTCCCAGGTTTCTTTCCCTCAGGTCCTTCTCCTTCATTTATGTTTAGGGACTTCTGTTGCATCTTATTTGTATTTGAATGTCTGTGGTCTCCTCTACTCTTCCCATTTCATCTTATTCTGATCTCAAAGCAGCAGCTGCACAGTTGGGCTGGGCTGAATAACCAGTTTCTTGATTTAGTGTGATGAACCTGGCACCAAATCCCTCTCACTAAGGGAGAGGGTGTGCCAGTGAGATGGCCAGATGCCAACTGGGTGATTGTATTTTGCCTCACTGTCTCCCATGATTTTCCCGTTTTGAGTAGTCACCTTCACTTCCTGGCCCGGTCTCTGATGCAGGGCTCTATGAGGCTTTGAAAATATTTGAGGTTAAAAAAAAAAGTAAATCAAAATTATTTACTTTTTCTTTGTTTCTAAGGGGAAAAACAACCCTCATTATTAGAAATTCATAAACTAATTTCTGGGATTTGTTTTAAAAAACCAAACAAACCACAGAGTAGAAAGCAGAGCACCCAAATCTCACTGAACCAAATCAAGGCTAGTTCAAACCATCGAAAAAAACCTAATTCTTTTTAAGGCAGATGCCTGAACGAAATTGGATGTGTGCCTGTCTGAGACAGCCATATGCAGTTCTGTTGGGTTATCTACGTTTTGGATTATCTGAGCAAGTCTCAGTCCCCATTATCTTAGTACGGTGTTCAAGTGCTTAGTACAGTGTTTTGTACAGAGTAAGCACTCAATAAATAAGGTTGAATGAATGATTTTGGATCACTGCCCTAGCATACACTGCATAGTTGGCCCGATCTATATTTCCTGATCTGAAAGCATCTTGGGCTTAAAGGGCACTCCGGGAAATGCTTTCATAAATCACTCTAAGGCAGCCCCAAATACATTTCTGAGACGTACTGGTCTTCTCTAAAAGAGTTGGTGGAAATGACTCATTTAACCAGTCTTTTCCTGCCATTTTCCATCCTTGCTGCCCACTTAGTCCCCGGCACTAGACCACGTTTGAGTAGAAATGTAGAGGCCCCTCAGATTTTTCCCAAACTCTTCTCTGGCAGCTCAGAAAGTGAACTCTGTAACAGTACTTATGGAAAAGGAAACTTTGCCCTGGTGCTTTGGGCTGGAATTTTAGGAACCAGGTGCTTCCAGGGAGCAAGGCAGCCCTGAAGGATATATTTGGGGTATGCATCCCCTTTAGACTCTAAACTCCTTATGGGCAGGGAATGTGTCTAACAACTCTGTTTTACCGTACTCTCCAATGTGCTCAGTACGGTGTTCTGCACACAGTAAGTGCTCAATAAATATGATTGATTGATGGATCAAGACAGAGAAGGGGCCATACTAGTGCCCGTTCTGGCTCTTACAATACTGCTGGCATGGCAAGCGGGGAGACCCTTCGGTCCCTTCCATTTTGCCTAATATGCTGACCCTCCCTGAAGAAACATTTTTCCATCATCATCAGCTGAATTTATTGAACACCGATTTTGTACAGAACACTGAGTTAGACACTTGGGGAACATGGGGAAAAAAAAGCATTTCTTGCCCTTGAACAGCAGTGTGGCCGAGAGGAAAGAGCACAAAACTGGGTTCATGGACAGAGGACCTGGGTTCTAATCCTAGCTTTGCCACTTGACTTCTGGGTGACTTGGGGCAAGTCACTCAAGTGGCTTCACTTCTCTGTACCTCAGTTACTATATGTCCATTGCTTAGTACAGTGCTTGGCATATAGTAAGTGCTTACCTGCCACTATTACCATTATTATTATTGCTATTAACATAGTCAATTATTCCAAAAAGAAGCATGAAAAGATGGAATGAGGACTGGCCCAACAAGTTCTAGGGCTGTGGGTCATATTTCTATTTTTATTAAAACTACCACTTGGCATATTTCTCCTACTCTCCCCAAAACCTTTCCAGCCCTACTCCTTGGTAATTATCATTAAATCTGTGTCCTCACTACTCATGTTAATAATCTACCTTTGTCTCATATTTCGCTGTTTAGGCTAGGAAAAAAAATATTTTAAAACCTTTTCAGTATTTTCTTCAGCTGCCCATGATACTTTTGGGGCTCCTGCCTCAACCTGCTAAATGAATACAAAAAGTATAACATGTACTAAGTTTCTCTAATTCATAATATAGCCCTGTCCAAATACAGTATTCCATATTTCCAACCATAATGCATTTGGAGTCAAAGAGAGTCATTTCTGCTCAAACACATTAGTTACAAATCTCGTGTTCTGAGAAAAACCAGTTGATTCAGTGAGAATTAATGGCACACGGTAGGTGGTACGTGGATACTACTGTAACTGACATTTTCAATACAAAGTCTTATATTATTTTGACCGGCACTAGCTGAATGCTTTAGTTCCTCTCCGTTCCTTGCTATTTCATAATATCAAATACTGTAAGGTTTAAACCATCAATAAACATAAAGTACTGTATGGTACACTAAAATAAGGATGGGCAGAGATTGGGTTGTGTAGTGTGGCCTAATGGAAAGCACACAGGCCTGGGAGTCAGAGGTCCTGGATTCTAATCCCAGCTCTGCGACTTGTCTACTGTGTGATCTTGATCAAGTCACTCAACTTCTCTGTGCCTCAGTCACCTCATCTGAAAGATGGGGATTGAGATGAGCCCCCAGTGGGATATGGACTCATAGCTGAAAATCACCTTCCTACTGAGGAGCTTAAATGGGGCTGGTGTCAAGGCTCTTCACCAGCTGTCTCCAATTTGCCATTTGGGGACAGAGCCTCCTGGCACATTTATTTTAATGGTACTTGTTAAATGCTTCCTTTGTGTCAGGTACTGTTTAAAGCACTGGGGTAGATACAAGGTAATCAGGTTGGACCCTGACCAGGTCCTACATGGAACTCAGTCGTAATCATCATTTTACAGTGAGGCCCAGAGAAGTTTAGTGACTTGCCCAAGGTCACACAGCAGACAAGTGGTAGAGTGGGAATTGGAACCCAGGTCCTTCTGACTTCCAGGCCCGTGTTCTGTCCACTATGACCCACTGCTTCTCTAACATCCTCATCCATTCCCCTCCAAACCATCCTGTGCACCCCTCAAAGGGCCCAACTGGAAAGGAGGGGAGCAAAAGGCAGCATTGAATATGCTGTTGCTAAACTCTGTTGCTTTCCCTCTGCTACTTATATTACTGTCCCTGCTAGCCTAACTATAAGCTTCTTGAAGGCAGGAATCCTGACTACTAATTCTCATCCAAGCATTTAATACAGTGCTCTGCATGGAGTAAGCATGCAATCAAACAATAGAATCTACTCCTACTCCATCCCCCTGCCTCTGTGGGTTCACATCCAAACATCCCAGGCCTATTAGAGTCGATCCCATTTTGCCACAATCTCTTCCAGACCCCATTAAACCACCAGCCCTTTCTCAACCAACCCCCAAACCGGCACCTCAGAATTCTCCAGGATCTAGATATAACAGTGTAACTTTGAAGGGTACAGGTACCCTTTGTCAAGCTATTAGCATTGACGGCGAAAAGAATGGGGGGGTGGGGAGGAACCTAAAGGATCTAAATTCCCCTCAACAATTATGTAATTTGTTTCTGCAAGAGCTGCCACATAAGCTGTCCATTAAATACCTGATGCCCATAATATTCTTCTGCTCCATTAAGTGGCTGAGGGTCAATTAATAATAATTATGTATAATAACACATTGCAATTCTATGGCCCTTTTCATCTAAGTCTCCCCAAACAATTTGCAAACCTGAATCAGCTAAGTCTTAAAATGACCCTATAAATCAAGTTTTAGACCCATTTCATCGTTGGGAAAACAGAGGTGCCAAGTTTTCCTATTTTGCCCCAGGAAATATAATTAGACTATGGAAGAGCCAAGATGAAAATCCAGGAGGGCAGATCCTTTGACCCTTGTCGATGCCCTGCCGACAATCCCATTCAGATCTGTAACCCCCTTCCCTCTCCATTTATTACAAACCACCACTCTCCCCACCTTCAAAGCCCTACTAAAATCACATCACCTCCAAGAGGCCTTCCCGATTGAGCTCTCTTTTCCTCTACTTCCTCTCCCTTCTGCATCACCCATGCACCTAGATCTGTACCCTTTAAGCAACTCATAGTCACACCACCCTCATGGCACTTATGTAGAGAAATGAATGTCTATCTCTCCCTCTAGACTGTAAGCTCCTTGTGGACAGGGAATATGTCTACTACCAACTCTGTTGGACTGTATTCTCTTTAGTGCTTAGTACAGTGTCCTGCACACAGTATTCAAATACCACTGACTGATTTAACCCTAAATGCTTAATGTGTTGGTTCTTATTTGAATAATTTCACCTGCCTTTCCCATTGTCCTTTTCCCTCCTCTCCCTTGTCACCCATCTCTCTTTCTCTGCACCACAGCCTCCAACACCCTTACATCTTCCTAATTTAGCTCATCTGAAATGTGCAACAGAGAGCACCTCAGATGAAAAGAGCCACCACCCTCCCCTCGTGAAGTGCTAGTTTGGGGAGGGCAATGTTCTTTCGGATCAGAGCCGGAGGAAACGGGCATTCGATGGGAATCATGTTCAATAAGAGAAATGAACAGGCTATTTCCAGGAAGCCGTACTGACATTTGGTTGCTTTCTCCAAGTTTTCCCTCTCACTCCCAGTGTTCCAACATCAACAAGAGTATCTGGGGTCCTGTGAAGTAGCAATGTAAGTAAAATATTTCAAATGAAGAATCTTAAATTCACATCATCTCATGTGCCCTAAAGAATTATTCTGATTCAGTCAGTTTCCTGATGTAGTTGCTGAGAGAAAATTAGGCATTTCCTCCCCTACAGAGCAGCCAGCTGCCCCTCGTGTCAGAAATGCACAGCTGACAGACTTCTTGGGTTGAAAAATCATCAGGATCATCAGTATTTACTGAGCACTACATGCAGAGTACTGTACTAAGTGCTTGGGAGAGTACAATACAACCAAGTTGTCAGACACGTCCCCTGTCCACAGTGAGTTTACTGAAAATGTTTGATGCTCCAGGCAATGTGATTTTTCTTTTCCAGACCCCAAACCACAGTAGGATTGGACCCAGAATGACCCAGTCTGAAATAGTACATTAATAATGAGAATCAAAGACTATGGGTTTGTTTTGTTTTTTTTTAACATATTACTTGGATTTTTCTTCATGGCTGAGGGGAAAGAGCACGGGCCTGGGAGTCTGAGGACTAGGGTTCTAATCCTGGCTCTGTTACTTGCCTCTGGGGTGAGCTCAGCCAAGTCTCTCAGCTTCTCTGTTCCTCGGGTTCTTCATCTGACAGGCTGGGAGCCCCATGTGGGACAGGGACGGTTTCCAAACTAATCATCTTATACCTACCCCAGCACTTAAACACATTATTACTATTAATAATAATAAACTCGAGCAGGAAATTACCTTTTCATTTTCACTCTTTCCTAAAGATCACATGATCATTAGGTGCAACCTGGAGAAGTGGTGCAGGGTGGTGATTGGAGTGCTACTCCAAAGACCTCTGGAAGCATCAAATCTGTAGCCATTTTGAATTTGGTGGAGACGGAGTGACCACTTTCAAAGGGTAACTGGGGGCGACCCAACACCCAACTCTGACGGTGCACCTAGAGGGGGCTCCCCTCACTCGCTTACAGTTCCAAGCCAGCCCAGAACCCCAGCCGCTGGAACCTTCCGGTCCATGCAGAAGGCAGGGAGGAGCCACCTTGGCTACCACCTTTCCCAACTTCTGGAAGCTGGAGGGAAGTGGAGGCCAATCCCAAGCCACCAGTTCACTGACCAGAGGCGCACAGCCTCCCAAGTAACCACTGTGCTGTGTCTCACTCCTGTTCCAGTTCCTGAGCCCGTTATTAGGCAAGTCGTTTAATGCAGCCTTGTGGTTTCTTGATCTGTCAAATGGGGATACTGAGACTTATTATCTACATCACCAAGCTGTTGCAAGGATTAATGAGATAATGTTTATAAAATGACTGGAGATAATCTGATAAAAAGCAACGTATGAATACAGAGTACTAACTATTATGTCACTAAGGAATAATAAAATGCATAATATCATATCTGAAGTAATCTATACTTAATTATGTAATTTAATGCCCAGAAGGCATATAAATATAAACATGTACATTATACTGACCGTAAAATTGCACTATGTGGGCCTTCATTACGTAACTATTCTATAAAGTTTAATCTCATCCCATTAAAATGAAGATTTTTCTTTGAAACTCTTTCAGTGACTACTGAACAATGAATGTGGCAGTGGGTGAAATCACATTTGTTTCCAAATTGAGGTATCTTCTGAAACACTTCTGAATTTCCTTTCATTTAGAGGGTAAAAGCTAATGGTATCAAATGTGAAGGATGTCTTATAATTCATACTCACATCAGAAGACAGCACTATAGCTCACCCTTAACAACCAGCAATCTCTGGACAGGCATTGGTTCCAATATTGACTCTGGTTACCGGTATTAATGGCATTTTCTGATTACCTTCTGAGTGCTTGGGAAAATTCATCAGAAGCACAAGAGACATTCCCTGCACACAAGGAGCTTACACTCCTAACACTTGTGGCATGGCCTAGTGAAAAGAGCTCTGTTGTGTGACCTTGAGCACATCAATCTCCCTGTGCCTCTGTGAAAAGAATCCGGCCTTGGGAGTCACAGGTCATGGGTTCTAATCCCGTCTCTGCCACTTGTCAGCCGTGTGACTGTGGGCAAGTCACTTAACTTCTCTGTGCCTCAGTTACCTCATCTGTAAAATGGGGATGAAGACGGTGATCCCCGCGTGGGACAACTTGACAACTTTGTATCTATCCCAGTGCTTAGAACAGTGCTTGACACACAGAGTAAGCACTTAAATGCAATCATTATTATTATTCATCTATAAAATGGGAAGAGACACATTCTCCCACCCTCTTAGGCTGTGAGCCCCATGTGGGACAGACATTGTGTTCCATCTGATTATTTTGTACCTACTCCAGCCCTTAGTATATAGCAAGTGCTTAATAATTACCCTAATGTAAAAGAAGCAATCCATGCTTAAGGGGGAGAGCACATAATGTGACCACAGGCAGAAACAAAAACTTTGAAGCTGTGAATTATCTGTAAAAGGTTTCATAATATTCTCTCCAACCCTACTTCTCTCCCAAACACAGAGGGGGGAGAAAAGAATAAATGAGGGTGGGGAGAGCCAGTGAGTACCATGGAAAAGGTATCTCACGCTTGGGATATAGAAAATGACAAAGGATTCCTTTCCATGGGGTAAGCTATTCTCCCACCCCAACCAAGGGATCATTTGAAACATTTCAGTAGTGGATTCCTGCTTCACCTCAAGAATGTAGACGGCTTTTCCCTCTTTCCAAGGTTGAGGTGACACAACGATTTGGCCCACTGATAGCTTACCATGATGAGGACATCCTATGCAAATGAATCCACTAGGGAACACACTGTTTTCATACAAGAAAGAAAGAATGTTTTCCTGGGGCTACTGAAGTGGTGCAAAGTGGGACCAGTTTGGTACATGGGGTTTTCTCCTGAGTTTTTTGCCATACCTTATCTGAACATTGAAAAGGAGGAACAGAGCCTCCTTTTGGCACCTTGTACTGGGTTCAACGTGAAACTGCTCTGCTTGGTCTACAGCTGGCTACACCTGCTGGAATTCCTGCCCGAGAGTTGGATGGTATAGCTTCTCCAGGTTGCCGGATCGGCAAGCCTTAGTTCCAGGAAAACTGTTACGGGCAATCCCTCACGCGGGCCAATTCTACTCTTCTAAAGGAGGCTAGGGACATAGGGGCCCTCCAGAGAAATAGAGAGGAGACAATGTCTCATCCATTAACTGGAAGCTCCTTGAGGGTAGGGACCGTGCCTGCCCTCCTTCTTGACTCTCTCAAGCACCTAGAATATTGATGAGCAGTCAACCAGTCAACGGTATCTGTGTGAGGAGCTCAGTACTACAAAGTACTACTACAGAGATCAAGGGTTCGAATCCCTGCTCTGCCACTTGTCAGCTGTGTGACTGTGGGCAAGTCACTTAACTTTTCTGTGCCTGTTCCCTCATCTGTAAAATGGGGATTAATACTGGGAGCCTCACGTGGGACCACCTGATGACCCTGTATCTACCCCAGCACTTAGAACAGTGCTCTGCACATAGTGCTCTGCAAATACCAACATCATTATTATTATTATTACTAGACACTTGGGAGAGTACAATAGAGGAGGAAGATAGGATTCCCCACCCTCGAGGAGCTTGGGATCTCCTGGTTCTGTCTGCAGGGGCCTATTATCCAAGGAACCACTTAAGGTATTCTGAGAGGAGGACTCACCCAAAAGGAATCCTGAAAAAGAACAACCTGGTATGGTCAGCCAAGGCAACCATGGGCTGGGTCTTGATGCTACCATACAGCATCTGTTCTGTGCTACGTTCAAATGAGCCATGAATGGGTCCTGCGTGTAAAAACACCTGTGTGTTTTCTGCAATGTTCCACATCCCTGCCCGCCTACTAGCTCCTCACCTTCCGTGCCCCAGTGGGAAAGGGACTGACAAGGATGAGTGCGAGTGGCACTATGCAAACCACTATCTCCGTAACCAATTCCTCCACTCAGGTTCTTGGTTCTGAAGTCTCAGGACTGAGGCTCATCAGTTGTTCCCAGCGGGAGGCTCCATCCTCAAATCCTCGAGGCGTGGCTAGTCGAACTATAGCTAAGCCACCAAGAGATGGCTACTGAGTTGGTTGAGTTTTTATGCATTAGAGATCTCCACTGCCCCACTCACATGAGACAGGAAGGGAATAGCATATTTACATACAATCTCAAATCCTCATTTTCATCCCCTAATAATTTCAACTCCTTTAGGCTCTCAAAAGAGTTATCAGGGCTCCTTGCAAGCATCAAAACCATATGGGTTTTACCTCCTGTCCCTGCCACTACCCACACTGATGAGATTGCTAACGAGCAATGAAGCAGCCCAAATTTAAGGAGCAGGAACCAGGCCAGAGAAGCAGTAAAGATCCTGGCTAAGACACAAATTGGCTCATCTGCCCCTGTATAATCAAGAGCTATCGTAGCTTGCATCCCAAATCTGCCTCTGCTTTTAGCACAGGCTTGCAGATAGAGGCTCGTGGCTTGCCCAAGCCAGAAGCAATAATATTGGGACAGGAGTAAACAAAGTTTATTATATTTTATCATCTGGGCACTTCCCATATTACAAGAGTCATGTAACAGCCACAGAATCTAAAATATATATATACACACATATTATTCCTTGGTCTGTAAAATTATCTACATGATTATTGCAGGTCACAGACTAATTTGAAGAATGGGAAATTATTCTCCTCCTTTCCTTGAATAGTGTATATTTTTCAATATATTACCCACGCCCCACAAATAAGCCATACAAAAATGTTGCATCAACAGACACAGGTCACCATGGGGAGAGGCAGACGGTTCACATACACCGATTGAAATCCTCCGTAACACACCTAAAAATCCACGAGTGGAAGAAATGAGGAAACTAACTACAAGCCACTCCTAGAGAATAGCCTCCTTGCTCCATTCTCCATATGCAACTGATCTATAAGATCCACAGAGGACCACTCAGCACCAATACATAAAGGAGTTCATAATGGATCTGACCAATGGTCTGTCCAACCAGTATTCTGTCAAGTTGGCCTCCTTGACCTCCAAGCTCTTAAGGTGGAAGAAGAGAGGTGCTGCTGATGCTGAAAAGAGCAGTCACAGATCGCTTTAGAGTAGAACAGGCCTTTACAGGAGGCCTCAGGCATGTTTCTTTCCTGTCAGAGACAACTGATTGGGTCCCCATTTTCCCCACCTCCCCAGCAACTCCTCTTCTACTGGAATAATGTGTATGCCACTAATTCCTGAAATTCTTAATGTTTAGGAAGAGTGGGGAGGAGGCAGGGGGATGAAGGAGAGGAAAAAGAGGATAAGGCTTCGTTTCCTTCTTATTCCTAAATCCAGCTAAGAGAAGGACTGTTCTCTGCAGTGATATATTCATTTCCTTTTATTCCACCCATGCCAAACCACCAAAGCCCTGTGATATTTCTTGTCATATGACCTTCCTTGAGCAATAGCAGGTATATTATTTCAACCCCCACGAACAACCCCCTCCCAACACCGCAAACTCTATGACTTAGAGCATAACACGATGGTTTCATCACCTGAAGCCCTCCGGGGCCTGGTCCGCCTACAGGGCTATGGATCATTTTGCTGGGAGTTGCCCACCTTTGCCCTCAGCTGAACACAGTCAAATGAAAAGTAAATTACATTTCTCGCCTTCCTTCAGAATTCCAGGACAAGGGCTCAACTTTCCTCAGGGAGAGGGGTCAGAGAGAGAGAGAGAGAGAGAGAGAGAAAGAGCACAATTCTAAACCCAGTTTTGAGATGGATTTTTTTTTTTTTTTTTAAGAATCTATCCACTTCAAGTAATGTTTCACTAAAAGTTCATACACATGAAGGAGCAGAAAGTTATTAATATATTTTCCCCAAAATTATCATTTACCCACTGCTTGATTTCTTTGCAGCCTGCCCCAATTTATTTTGGGCCCCTAACCAGAAGAGTCTGCTAATCTGTCTGGCTGAACAGACTTCATCGATTGCAGAGCTAATGGTCCCATCAAAGCAAGGGTTTGATGTGGTGGGGAGGGGAGGGAGAAGGAAGGGAGGAACAGAACCATGACAGAGCTGCGGCAGGACCAATGGCAACCAAAGCAGATGCGACAGAATCACTCTATTCAAGACAGTTGAAATGCTTCAAAGGGAAGGAAATGCTTAGGCCCAGGTAGTCATAGTATTAAGTGCTTTCTGTAAGCAGAGCACTGTACTGAGCACTGGGAAACGGTGCACATGGGGGATTTAGACACAGACCCTGTCCCTCGAGGGATTCACAATATGGCAGCTGGATTACCCTCGGATAACTTCTCCAAGTGGGAAGAAGGCAGTTTTTCCTCTCTGAATGCTGCCAGAAAACTATTTCAAGAGGGAAGAGACTTTCTGGCATTTGTTAAGCCCCTACTATGTGTCCAACTCCCTTTTAAGTGCTGGGGGTAAACCCCACAGTGCTACGTTCAAGCGAGTCAGCACCAAATTTTAATTTGGGGCTTGAATTTTAACAATGTTGTTGCGGAAGAGCACCAAAAGGTGAGCATTATAATGGGAGATGGGCCATAAGGGTTTCTGCCCAGAGCAGATGCTCAGTTGATTTTGGAAATTCCTCACTGCATCTAGAGCATCTCTGCTCAACAGTGCACCTCTACATCCTTGAGGTAAACATCTCCCCCAAAATGGGAAAGTTTCAAGAAGTTCAGAGGGCTGGGGCCAATAACCAGAGGGCTGATCTGACCTGCTTGCAGTGGAAATGTTTTACAAACATCAGGGTAGGTCCCTCAGCTGCCACTTCTTCCCAAGCTCCCAGGTCTGACTCTGAAATGCTTCAATCTCCCACACACACACTTTCCTGGGGAATTTGTACATCCCACTCCCAGATACAATTTGGGACTCCAGAGATGCTCCAAAATGAACCGTAGAGATCGCCAAACTTTATCTTTAAAAAGATTCTAAAAATAGATTTTGTTCACGTTTTCGCACAGATTCACTTGGGCTTTTATTTTGTTTGCCTGACAGCATCCCTGCTGGAAGAGAAGACGTGGGCGCAGGCAGATTACCCGCCATGGCCTGAGCTTTCCAGAAATGCAGATACCAACAGCTTGGTATCTGATGATCAGGCTTTCGAATTCCTTTACTATCCCCTGAGCCGAAAGGAAAAAAAAAATCTGTTTTGTAAAATTACCATCATCTTACTGGTGGAAAAGACATGTTGGAAGAGGAGTAAGTGACTTTTCCTCTTTGATACTGAATTTGTCTGTGGTGACATGAAACTCACAGCCAATGTACCTTTTGCCCCATTACTAACCTCTTCTTCATTCTGGTTACAAATTTTGCTTGTGCAGCTTCCTTCTCTGTGACCATTCTGACAACCTCAGAAAAACAGACCCCAGGATATGATGACATCTACAAGACGACACAAGGTAGGGACCACAGCATACCCTGGTTAAGATACGTACCAGGCTAAACTCTCATCCTCCCACTCTATTTTCCCTCCCTAATGCCTCACCCCCACGACTTTGGATGCTGGCATTGTGACTCCCCTAACAACCCATAGCCACTGCCTTAAACCCTGTATCTCCCTCCCTCTCTAAGCTTGTTTGGGTCTGGAGTAACAAGAGCACTGGAGTCTTGGTTAGTTTTCTTTTTAAATTTCAGCACTAGCCTTCGTTTGCAACAGTACATGCAGAAAAAAAGAAATCCAAAGTCTGAAACATTGGCCTGTTAAAGGACAGTATGTTCTTGACTCTAGACTATAAGCTCACTGTGGGCGAGGAACGTATCGACCGACTCTGATATCCTGTACCCTCTCAAGTGTTTAGAACAGTGCTCTGCACATAGTAAGTACTCAAATGTGATTGGTTGATTAGTATTGAGATTGAATTTTAATCAATGGCATTTATTGAGCACTTATTGTGAGCAGGGCACTGAACTAAATAGTTGGGAGAATACAGTACAATAGAGCTGGTAGACACAATCCCTGTCCACAAGGAATTTACAGTCTGGTGTCTGATATGCTGGATTTGGCAGGCCCTGTAAACTGAGGAAGAGACCAGCAGCAGCAACGGTGTAGATTCTGTCGTCATATTAGAAAAACAAAACAAAGATCAACCATGCACCATGTCCAGCTATGGGTGGATTTGGTGGGGGGAGGAAGGGAGGTTTAACATAGGGGCCAGTGATCTTATAAAAGCAGCATGGCCTACTGGCTAGAGTAAGATCCTGGGAGTCAGAAGTACCTGGGTTCTAATCCCAGCTCTGCCACTTGGCTGCTGTGTGACCTTGGGCAAGTCGCTTCACTTCTCTGTGCCTCAGCTTCATCTATAAAATAGGGACTGAGACTGGGAGTCCTACAAGGGACAGGGACTGTGTCCAACCCAATTATCTTGTATCTACCCCAGTGCTTAGTACAATGCCTGGCACATAATAAGCACCTAATAACACAATTATTATTACAGAGATGGAGAGGAGAAGGATGTCCCGTGCATGGAAGCTACGACTAAGGAAGTGGCAGACCCATGAGGAGAGTGGCACAGGCAGAGACAGAGAGACAGTGCAGCGTTCTGGTGACCGGAGCAGGTTGGGAGCAGGCAGACACCAGCAGAGAAGGCCATGACAACCTGACTCTTTCAGGAAGGAAGCTTCATCACGGTGTCATGGCCCCGGGAGTCTGGACACTGTGACCCTGCTACCAGCTAGGTCACGGTCAGCAGGCCCCTGCTGCCCTGGATGCCCCCAAGACAGCCATCCCTGGTTTGGGGACGCCTGGTGCATAAATACTCCCTCTATTCAAAACCCAACTGGACTCAGGATTACAGCCATCATACATACAATCCCCTTGAACTCAGAGCACTTCCAGAATGAGAGAATGAGGCTAGAGGGTCAGGAACAGCAGGTTCTAGTCCTGGTTCCCCACCATTCCCCTGCTGGGTGATCATGGGTGATTCCTTAACAGATATAGAACTTGAGGCTCAAAGAAGTTAATTGGGAATAAAATATCTGTTCTTCCTCCCTAATAGACCCGAGTCCTGTGTGAGTCAGGGAATGTGTCTCAACTGATTATCTATAGCACCCCAGTAGTTTACATAGTGCTTAGCAAATAGTACTAAATGAACATCACTATCATCTTAGTCCCTTGAGTAAATTCAGGATAGACGGCAAATGCACTTCAACTAAGAAGAGTCAGGGAAAGACCTGCAGAACTGCTAGACTTGGAAAGGCACAGGAAAAAAAAGAGAGCAACCAAAGCATTCAATAAGAAAAAAATAAGCATTATTTAGGGATTAATTTGTCGCAGCAGAGGCGACAAAGTTTCTAAATGTCATTATCATTCTCACTGTCACAGTACACAAGGTTGGGGGAGAGAAAAGAGGATAGGATTCTAGAAGTAGAAGTTACTGTATTTCCAGGATGAAGTGCTAAAGCAGTGCCAGAAAATCCAATATCACTAATTGAGTCCTGGTTTTGCCCTAGTGGGTGAGACTCGTGCCTCCACCAAGTCATTATTATGTCTTCAACATATACATACTTATATGGGTGGGTGTGTATCAGCGATATATAAACATATAGTTGTCCTTTGTACTCCAACACAACAAACACGGTGAAGCTTACCTTTGAGAGCGTGCATGGCTGAAAAGGCCAATGTGGGATCCACAGTTCAGGCCATACACACAAAAAGGTTATCCCATATTGCGATGGTGTACTTAACGTTCATAGCACCTGATGCTGTTTTCTCTTTTTTCTCCTTGTCTCTCGACACAAAGCCTTTGCTCAAAGTGAGCTACTCCCTTCTTGATGGCACTGCGTCACGCTGATTGAACCTCAGCAACTGACTTCCGGGTTGTAGCCAGGATGCAGCATTGCCTGAGGCTCTGAGTTACCCTTTCCTTCAAATATTTCCTCGGCCCTCCTTGCTTTCAGTTCCCCGGTTGCAGCTCTCACTGTGGCAGTTGTTCGGGTATCATGCTGTGGCTCACTCTCATGTCCCACCCACCGTAGCTGTGTTAAGGAGAACACCGCTTTGGTGCTAAGGAGACCCACTTTCTGGAAATTCACTGTGCGTGATCCCATCTCGCTATGTGATACTGACTGTGGCCCGTAAGAGCTGTTGGTAGAACTGCTCAGGGAGCCAGATGTGATGGGTCACTGCGTATGGTACGGGTGTCACACGAGGTTTCGCGCTGCAGGTCGGTAGACAAAAGTTGCTCAGGGGAACAGTGTGATGGGTGAACTTAGTACAGTGCTCTGCACATGGTAAGCACTCAATAAATACAACTGATCGTGGAGATTCATCTGTAGAGTTAGGGGTGAGCCTTCTAACATTCCACTACTAATCCTCTATGGACCTCTCCTCCATGGATTTAATCGAACTCTTTTTGCACCTATTGATATTTTCTGACTGCACAACTCCCTCAGGCAGTGATCGAAATGCCTGGAAAAACTAAAGCAAGAAGTTTAAATTAAATGCTAATACAGATGACATATGAAAAAAGAACTTGCAAAGCAGAGAGATGAGGCAACTCAAGCAAAAAGCAAGCCTTTTTTCATTCATTAAGCAAATGCGCTTTCTGAATCTTCAGCAAATAAGGCAATGGCTCAGAATACAGATTTTTTTAAAAAAAAACAGCTCTTTCAGAAGGAGCTGGAAAAACATCAGAGTAGACTTTTCTTCATACTAGGAGCAAATGATCTAGGAGATAATGTACTTCCAGAATATACAGAAGATTTCAAGGTCGAAGTTGTGGTGGAAGTCATTAAAAAAAGTATTAATCTTGGTTTTGTTGCTGACATTTTGTGGCATAAAAATACTTATGAAGAGCTATAACTGTAAAATCCAATACTGCAACTGTAACAGACTATTAAGGACAGAAAGGGACGTTCTAAAGAATTTTGTATTCTGGCATCTATCCGGAACAAATTGAGGATCATTTTATCAGTCAATAAAATCAGAGGGCTGGACATGATCTCCAGAGATTATCTGGTCTAATTCCCTGCTTCCAGGCAGGATCTAGCTTAATTTTGCCTGGGATAAATAGCTCAAGATACCTTGCTATTGTGTAGCCTAGTCAAAAGAACAGGGACCGGGAGTCAAAAGACCCAGGTTCTAATTCTAGCTTGGCCACTAGCCTTCTTGTGACCTTGGGCCAGTCACAGCCTCTCTGTGACTTTTCATGTGTAAAGTGGGGATGTGCAGTGAGCTCCAGGTGAAGCGGGGACTGTCTAAGCTAATATTGAATCTACTCCAGCATTTAGCATATAGTAAACACTTAACATAGAGAAGCAGCGTGGCTCAGTGGAAAGAGCACGGGCTTTGGAGTCAGAGGTCATGGGTTCAAATCCTGGCTCGGCCATTTGTCAGCTGTGTGACTTTGGGCAAGTCACTTAACTTCTCGGTGCCTCAGTTACCTCATCTGTAAAATGGGGATGAAGAATGTGAGCCCCATGTGGGACAACCTGATTCCCTTGTGTCTACCCCAGTGCTTAGAACAGTGCTCGGCACATAGTAAGCGCTTAACAAATACCAACATTATTATTATTATTATGGTACTTGCTCCCTACTCTATCTGGTTAATATGATTAACATTTATGAGCATGCCCATTGTCAGAAACTGAAAAACAGAATGTATGGCATGGTGGGGGTGGGAGAATTTTTCTATTCAAAAAGGTGAGTCTTTACATGGAACCACGAAACCCTACACTGCTCTTAATAATAATAATGTTGGTTTTGTTAAGCGCTTACTATGTGTAGAGCACTGTTCTAAGTGCTGGGGTAGACACAGGGGAATCAGGTTGTCCCACGTGGGGCTCACAGTCTTCATCCCCATTTTACAGATGAGGGAACTGAGGCACAGAGAAGTTAAGTGACTTGCCCACAGTCACACAGCTGACAAGTGGCAGAGCTGGGATTCGAACTCATGACCTCGGACTCCAAAGCCCATGCTCTTTCCACTGAACCACGCTGCTCTTCCCATGAGCATCCCCAACCAATGGGGTATTACTGCACTTGCATAATCACATCCTTCTCCTTATTCACATCCACCCCAGACCCAACCCACCTCCACCTCAATTAACCTGCTAGCCCAACTTGCCCAAGGACCCCAGAGACTCACCTCCTCATTATTTAGGTACTGTGGAGCTCTGCCTCTTGAAAGAGGAGCCCAATTTTCCTCTTGGCAGAGAAAGACACCTTCTAATACAACTTCATCACCTCTTTGGTTGCTCTTCCCAACTCTCGATATCCTATTTACTTCCTATAGCATCCTTAGCCCCATTTTGTTCCCACTTCAGCTCACACCTGACTCTCCACAGTCTCCAAGAGAAGGCGGAGAGAAGTCACAAAGACTTGGCCCTGGTTTCACCACTGACTTGTCACTAGCATCACCTCTGCCTCTGTTCCCATTGGCCAGACTGGAAAAGGGATCAAGGAGTCTGAGAAACAGTTTCATTCACTCATTCATTCCTTCATCAGTATAGCAACACTCAATGTATGTAGAACATAGAACCAGGAACCTGGGAGCACACAAATACTCAGTCCCTGTCCTCAAGGAGCTTACAGCTGAATGCCCTGTAAGCCCAAGTAATGGACTACTTTGTCCAAGCTTCATGCCATCCATGGTAATTATAATAATTTTTAAAATGGTATTTGTTAAGCGCTTACTGTGTGCCAGGCACTCCCTAAAGATCACTCAATCCGTAGTATTTCTCCAGCATCTACTTGGGCAGAGATCAGAAGCGCTCATGAGCATGCAGTGGAGATAAAAGACTCCACTTCTGCCCTTCAAGACCTTATTTTCTAATGGAGAAGACTGACATAAAGTAATATACAGATAGAAGGAAAAAGAGAATGGAAAGCTATTAGGATAAATAAATGAGGGCCAAAATAGTTGAGTCTGATTTGTTCTGTTCTTTTCTATTTAACTGGTGATAAGTCCCTGAAACCGCTGGGAAAGCCAGGGCCTTGCCTAACATTAGCCAGTCCCTCCCTCAACAGTGGCCCATTCTCAGTGATCAGCCAGAGCAGTGGGAGTTCACTGGCCCGCGTGCACATGGATTTTTCTACTGCTAAGCCACAAAACGTCTTCCCAGATCTTCCTAAGTGCCCATTGGTTATTTTCTATCACTGCATCTCCACTTCCATAATGCTCTTTCCAGTAGACCACACTGTTTCTGTTCGGGATCAACTGGGCTCTAAGTTCTCCCCAGTTCTCCAATCCAGTAACATTTTGGTGGGGGGAGGGGGAAGAGGCCTGGAAACAGCTCTGTTGGCCCTTTAGGGAGAGCAGAACCCAGAACCTTTGAAAACTACCTTAACACCAATCGACATCCATCCTTCCCTCCCTCACCTCGAGTGACCGCCCCGCCCACCCCAGTTCATACCAGTGCTCTCCCAGTGGAACATCAGAGGAAGCTGCTCAGACTATTTCTCTCCCACTGACCCTTGGCTTCCAGACTACAGCCAGGGTATCTGTAACATTTTTCTCTAGGAGAAGACATTCCAGCACCCGGGTGACTCAGCAATGTGGCAAGTGGGTGAGGTTTTACTCATCCGCTTGCCATTTCTCAAGGAGTGGCACTGAGGCACGGCGGGGCAGGTGTTGAGGAAGGCTCAGTGGCAGTGCTGGACCGGGGTGGGGGGGTGCCAGGAAGAGGGGAAAGAGGAACAATCGGGGCTGAAGGATCTATACACACTTCAATGGAAATCCCACTGAGGCGCCCGAGTCAGAAACCGAGAGAGAGCTGACCTTGGGAGGAGGCAAGGGGTCAGAGAAGATCACGTTTTTTGCCAGCAAACAGGAAGACTTGCAATTAGACCGTGGCCTCATGCCATTCACTCTTTTATGTGCTATCTCATCAAAACATGTGAATTTTCAATAGCTGGCTTAAAGGCCTACTTGTTGGGATGTGTTGTATTTCAGACTCCTACAGGTTTGGGGGTTGTACAGATACAAAAGTGGGGTATTGAGGAAAGCTGGCACTTGGATTTTCATTGTTCTGGATGAACGTCTGCCTTCATGCCCGAACCTCTGAGGGGTGAACGCGGCTGAATGTCACTAAGCAACGTGACAAATCTGATGACAAACACTGGGCGGCCAGAAAAATCTCTGGGAAATGAAAATCCTTTATTGTCTGGCCTCGAAGGTCAAAAATTGCCATTTGAGATTGCCTAGACTAGCACAGGGTCCACCCCCTTAAGGTGACAGCATTTGTGAAGGAAGTCAACATTGCTGTCATTTACAAATAATGTCATTGTGAAGGACACTGCTGAGGCAAAGGCTCCAATTACCCAATTGTGAACAAATGCTATTGTAATCATGGAATAGGACGGCTCTGAAAAGGGTGCTTGTTCCAATAGGTTCCGTTGGAGCCCAAAAGGCAAGCAACCTTTGGCTGCAATGGCATGCTGGACACTGAGGACTCTTTTGGAGAAAATGGTGGAAAGAACACAGGACCGGGATTTGGGAAGCCTGGACTCTAGCCCAGTCTCTGCCACTGACCTGTTGGGTGACCTCAGGCGAGTCACTGAAGGACTCTGGGACTCAGTTCCCTCAACAGCAAAATGGAGCTGAGAGAGCCCCATGTGAGATGGGGATTCTATCCCATCTTCTTACACAGAATCTACTTCCATGCTTAGTACGGTGTTTGGCACACAGTAAGTACTTAGATACCACAATTATGATTATTAGGTTGTGAGCCTCGGGTGGGACTAATTATCTTATACCTAATCCCAGCACTAAATACATAGAAAATGTTTAAACCAAAATGTGGTTTTTCCCATAATGCTTTGCAGTCACTGGTAGTCATTGAGCATTTACTGCATGCAGAGCACTGCACTAAGCATTTGGGAGAGCACAATATAGGTAGTCCCAAACCCTGTTCTTAAAAACCTTAAATAATAGTAATAATTATGGTATTCATTAAACACTTACTATGTGCTGGTTCTAAAAGCTGGGATAGATACATGATAGGTTGGACAGAGTCCCTAACCCACACGGGACTCACAGACTAAGTAGCAGGGGAAACGGGTACTGAATCCCCATTTTGCAGTTGAGGAAATTGAGGGAAAGAGGAAGTGAAGTGACTTACCCAAGTTCACACAGCAAGCAAGTGGTAGAGCTGAAATTAGAACTCAGGTCCTATGATTCCCAGGCTGTATTCTTCCCACTAAACCACACTGCTTCCCACTCTAGCATTTGCCTACAGGTTTGGTGTCCTCTAATGGCCCTGGGAGGGCTCTGTCCTGCTGATCCTTGGTTTTCAAGGCTCAGGGTAGAATTATTTTGTAAACCATCTATTTCCCATCATCCCTGTAAAATTTGTTTCCCAAGCCTTTCTCCCATATTCACCTGGGTGACCGAAAAAAAAAACCCAAAAAAACTTGAGTTTACCTAATTTAGTCTCACCCATATTTCATGGATGAAGAAACTAAAGATGAAGAGATCCTGCCCATACCACAAAGTCGGAGATGGTATTAGAACTCCTTGCCTCTAAATTCCCAGCCCGTTGCTTAGCAACTGGGCCTGCTGCCTCCATTTTTTTTGAGCCCATTGAACTGTTCCTAGGAAAGGCTGCCGCGATAGAGTAAACCAGCATTTGAGGCATATATAAAAATATGTAATTATCCTTCGTATTCAAAGACAACACAGATGATAAAGTTTACCGATGACTGCTTGTGTGGCTGAAAAGGCCACTGCAGGAAGCCAGTCCTGGGCACACGAAAAGATTATGCCTTGTTGGGTTGTTACACTTAATGTTTGCAGCACCTGGATGTGTACATGAAGATGGAAGGCTTTTAAGCCTATCTAGAGGGGGAAGCCAATCCATGGAAAACATGTTTCTGAAACTGTGGTCATTTTAATTCTACCAGTACAGGAGCCATTCCACAAAGGAACAGTCAACAGTGTTGAGAGCCAACTGTGTGCCAAGTTTGTACCACTATCTGAGCACCACCCAACAGCCATTAGAAGAGAGACAGTAGGGAATTAATAGTATTTAGTGAGTGGCTGCTGTGAGCAGAGCCCTGTGCTAAGTGCTTGGGACAGTATAATTCAGAGACGACAGGCACCCTGTCCTCAAGGAGCTTCTGATTTAACCTGTTCAAACAACCTTGGGGAAGACTTAATCGGGATGCTCTTAGGACAAAACAAGGAAGGTTTCCCCACCACAAATTCCACTTCACCCACCATCCTGTGAATGCTAAGTGCTGGTTCTAAAGGAAAAAGCCCAGCAAAATCATCAAGAATCTTCTGTGGCTTTTTTTCCTCCCTAGCACCAGGGACCCAATGTAATCATCAGAGCTCAGAGACCCAATGTCCCAGTTAATGAATTTGGAAGCAGTGTGGCCTAGTTGAAGGAGCGTGGGCCTTGGGTAAGTCACTTCTCTATCTGTAAAATGGGGATTAAGATTGTGAGCCCCATGTGGATGGACTGTGTCCAAACTGATTAGCTTGCATCTACCCCAGTGCTAAGTATAATGCCTGGCAACTGGGAAGCATTTAAATACCATTTTTAAAAAATTGACTTAAGGACCAAAGGAAGCCATGGATCATGAACTTCATCTCTGAAGCTCGATAATGTCTTTCTAGGGTTTGCTTTTTAAACTCGATTGGTCTCAACTGTTTTTCCTAAAAATTATACCTGCACAACATTGACTTTAGTCAAGCGCTCGCTAATACACCTCTTAGTCGCATCCACATGATGTGGAAAGAAATAAATTAAGACACTGCATGGCACTTAGAGAGCTTTTCTTGGTTAAATTTTCACACAAAAACTTCAAGAGTGCCATTCAGAAGCATCAGTTGTGTTTTACTGCTGAGGAAATGGGTAACAATGTGATTCAAGTAATAATAATAATAATCATAAGTGTGGTGTTTGTTAAGTAAGTGCTTACTATGAGCCAAGTACTGTACTAAGTACTGGGGTAGACACAAGCAAATGAGGTTGGACACAATCCCCAACCTTCTTGAGGCTCACGGCCTTAATCCCCATTTTACAGATGGGGTAACTGAGGCCCAGAGAAGCAAAGTGACTTGCCCGGGACCACACAGCAGACAAGAGGTGGAGCTGGGATGAGAACTCATGGGTAAAGTTACTTATTGGACATGATGCACTGTACTAAGCTCTTGGGAGAATACAACAGAAAATGTCTTGAAGAATCAACTCTGATACTGAAGCTGCTAAGAGTACTCATCTTTTTGCAGAAATGCTATAACGGTACAGATTTAGTGAGCTTTTTGTTATTTCAGAACTGACTTTTCAGTTATTGAATTACTCAAGCCTCTCACATTGTCTCCCTTCAACTACCTGCTTCAGGGGATCGTGTCTGCTAACTCTGGTGTACTCTCCAAAGTGCTTAGTACAGAGGTCTGCACAGAGTAAGCACTCAATAAACGCTATTGATTTTGGCCCCTTCCTGACCTGTTAGACCTCTCACTGTCGGATAAACTTCTGTTGGGCCAGAGACCGTGCACAGGCATGGAATGCGGACCCTTCAATTGATCAATCTTGCAACATGATAGCAGCTCAGGCTTAAAGGAGGGAAGAAGCTTGGATTATTAGCTAAAATGGATTATCTGGTGGTATTAATTATCTATGCTTTCCCCTGGGTAATAAAGAATTGGCTACACCTATTCATTCACACTTTCTTAGACTGCATTTTTTTTCTTTATCACATCAACAGAATTTATTGAGCACTCTTGTATCATTCTGAGACAACAATCTGAAGTTTCAGACGGAAACTACCAGGTTCTCAGACAAGTGTTAGACCCCTTGTCCAGTTCCTCTCCTCCATCCTATCGGGAAGATTTCTGAGATTTTTGCTCAGTGTACTCTGCTTAGAGCAACTGGCATATAGTGTTTGCCAATTCTTCAATGCCTCAGGCCTCTGGTTTTGTCTGGAGGGTCTACGGGAGGTCAACTTCCCAGCCCCCAACAGTGTCCCAGAGAACTGGGTGGAAGGGAGAAGAAAATAGTCCCATTTACTAAGCTGCCAGTGTTGATAAAATGGCCCTCCTCTGTTAGAATAGCTTCAAGGGCAAACAGTGAGGCGGTTTACCCATTCAAACAAAGCTAAGAGTGAGCAAATTCTCTTAAAGATGTTCCTGGGCCTGAGACCTTTGTTTCTGTTTCAGTTACTTGATAGAAAATAGAGATAAAGATAAGTGAGACCGAATTGAAAAACCTAATGACCCCCCTTACAATGTTTCTTTTGTAAGACTCGGGGAAGCAAAAGGAGTAACCATTTTTATCAAGGGGCTGTAAAGGGCTGGGAGAAAAAAAAAAGAGTACAATGAGCCAAAATAACAAGCAGGTAGGAGCAAGTGCCTGAAGCTTTGAACAATTTCCATGGTGCAAATAAGTTTTCCTGCTTATCTCTAAGGAGGAGGAAGACAGGGTAGGCTTGTGTGTGTGTGGAGGGGTGGGGGGGGGGATTTAGGCATGTGCAGGAGCTCACAGATTCTACCATAGCCTTGAAAATAAGCACTAGCCCACATAGCCAGGGTTTCAAAGGCTAAAAATACCCTCAGGAGAAATAAGTATTTACTACTGCAATCCAGGCAAAGTCCGAGAGAGTCTTCTCTCTGGGAGCATTGGTGGCTTAGGGAGGGCATAAGATAAGACCACTGGAGGATTGGTAAAAACATATAACTTACAGTAAAAAATTAAAATACACATGTTTATGGATATGAGAGATGAGTTCACCAATTTTTAATCAGGAAGAAGTCACAGTCAATACAGCCCTTTAGCACAGGACTTGTTCATTATTCTAATCACAATTTTGACATATTTCAAATGCTTTCCAAGAATGCTCTGTGTTTGAAAATGTGAAGTGGGTCTTTCTTGTTACCACATAAGGGGCCGGGAGTCGAGACCAGAATGCTAGTTCTGGGATGTCTAGAGATAGTCCATAGAACTTATTAAATCAATAAACTTCTTTAAATGCTTCAGATTTGCCATCTGGGGATTTGAGAGTGATTTTTGGACATCCATTCAAAGGTTACCAATCCTTAGCATTAACACATTACTATAATAATAATAATAGTATTTGTTAAGCACTTACTATGTGCCAAGTTCTGTACTACGCATTGGTGTAGATGCAAGAAAATCAGCTCTTACAGAGTCCCTGACCTATAAGGGGCTCACGGTCGAAGAAAGGGCTTGCAGTGCAAGGGAGATGGAGAACCATCGATGGTATTTATTGAGTGAGTGCTTACTGCACTGTTCTAAGCCCTTGGAAGAGTACAGGAGAATTAGCAGACACGTTGCCTGCCGATAATAAGCTTACAGTCTAGAACAGGTATCTTAACTGCATTTTAGGCATGAGGAAACAGATCCAGGGAAGTGAAATGACTTGCCTAAGGTCACATAGCAGGCAAGTAGAGGAACCAGGATTTTAACCCAGGTCTCCAACTCACAGGTCTGAAATCTTTTTACTAGGCCACACTGCTTCTCTAAAGTATTTGGTGGGGGAGAGGACTGGGGTAGGGGGCTTTAGGAAGAGCAAAAAGGGAATTATTTCCCTATTCAAGTAGGAATTTGAGAAGAGGGAGGGTGGCCACAATGGGCTCTGAAAAGATGCAAATATAACCAAAGGCCTAAGGAAAAATGCACTCCAACCCCTGTGAGGGAAGTGGGTGAGGAGTAACCTGTGAGGGAGAGAGACAGGGAGTGGGATGCCTCTACAGCCTGTCTGAGGGGAGGATAGCAAGACCATCAACCAGGTCAATAGCTCCCTCTACCCCAGAATTGTCAGAATGGCCCATCAACCCCAAGAAGCCTCTTCTCCCAAAAGAACTTAAACTCTTTGCAAATAATATTTTACATGCCCTTTGGCATTCTACAGGGAAGGCGGCCATAAATAATAATAATGGCATTTTTAAGCACTTACTCTGTGTCAAGCAGTGTTCTAAGCACTATTCTTCCATTCTTCATCCTCCCAGGGGGAAACTGACATAAAAGGACGCAGAAGAATCACAACACCAAGGCCTAAGCAGATGATGGCTGCTGGCCCCCAATAAAGCTCTCTCCCTATGGCCACCCTTCAGGCCTACAAACCAAGATAGCCATCCTGCAGAGGCAATGGCCAGGAAGGAAAGCTGAGAAGAAAGACGGAGAGGAATTAACTGTCCACTGAGCCTTGGGAAACTAGATGATCTCATGACTTCTGCAGAAGAGGAAGGCAGTGACTCAGACAGACACAGCTTATTATTGTCGCTAGTGAACACTGGCAGGGCAGTAGGCAAGCTCTGGCGGAACAATGTTATTCTGTGTGGCTGCATAAAAACAGGAGGGAAAAGTTGAAAAGTCTGCTTCCAACCGCCTGAACCCTTCTAAAGGGGGAATCCTTAGCATGCGCTTGGAATCAGTCAGACATTCTGCCCCATCTTTGGGTGAGCCAGACAGCCCTGCTGAGTTACAACAAACAAACCCTGCAATGCTGATGCTGCTCCAATGCAGCCACCAGGGTCAAGCCACTAAGCACCATAAGGGGCAAGAAACTGACCTGCGGGGTCCACCGGTAGCACTGAAGCCACCAATCTCGAGGTGAAGCGCATTTTTATTCCAAGCCAGCTGTCCACAGGAATCGAGAGCCTCTGTCTTCCTCCCAGGGGGAAGTCTGAGATGGGGAGTTGCGGGGGAGGTGGTCATTGCTGCGATTCTCCTGTATGATTCCAGGAAGGGGCCTCCACCTAGAAAAGACAACAGAAATGGTCCATTTTGGTCAGTCTAGATCCCAAACCTTTCCCTGAAAACAGCATGCTCCCATATACCATTCCTCAAGGGACTACATTTTCTGGAGGTTGAAGTGAGGCATCGTCTCCATGGGGCTGGGTTAAGGTTCTAGGGAAGTCTACATACCAACGCACACCTTAAAATGTATACTTACTAATATTCTCCTTACACACACGTTGTGCCCCCCCACCCTTCAAACATATACACTCAGATACACAGACATCCAGTTCGGCTCACCAGCTCTTCATTTCTACTTTGAGGGTGACTGGGCTCTGTGAACGAATAACTCTCCCCATAACCCAGCTGCTTCCCCCAGGGGCACTAAGTTGACCTGAATGCTCACTGTGACCCCAGACTGGACCTTTGAGGGGATCTCCCAGTCCAAGGGCCAAAATAACCACCACATACCCACTTCAAGCAGGAGAACCAGTCTTAGTGCCTCACACTGCTTTAGAAAGCCTCACAATATCCTGATACCATTGAAAAATCAGGCTAAAACTCATTCCATCATATTTACTGAGAGCTTATTGTGTGCAGAGCACTGTATTAAGCGCTCGGGAGAGTACCTTACAGTAATAGACACATTCCCTGCCCACAATGAGCTTAGAGTCTAGAGGTGGGGAGAGAGATATCAGTACAAATAAAGTGCCAATCACAGAGTCCCATGGTTCATTATGGGCTTCTTTCTCTCCTACTGATCTCAACAAGATCTTCTCTATGCCCCACTACAAGGTTCTTCTCTAGTCCCTTCACCACCAAATTCTCCTCTATTTTTGTGTTAAGGTATTTGTTAAGCATTTACTATGTGCCAGACACTGTACTAAGCACTGGGGTAGATACAAGGTAATCAGGGTGGATACAATCTGTGTCCCCGGTGGGGCTCAAAGGCTTAATCCTCATTTTTACAGATTAGGTAACTGAGGCACAGACAAGTGAAGTGATATGTCCAAGGTCACACAGCAGACAAGTGGCAGAGCCGGGATTAGAACCCAGATTCTTCTGAGTCCCAGGCCCTCGCTTTATCCACTGGGCCATGCTGCTCTACTGCCCCTCTCTTCATTCACTAAGCTTTTCCCTATCTCTCCCAACACAACACAGACACACATACACACAGCCCAGGCTCCTCTCTATCCTCGCACAAAACACACACCAGACTCCTTCCTAGTCTCTCCCCAAAACACACACCCACACCAGGTTCCTCCCTATTCCCCCCAAACACACAGACATACAGATCAAGCTCCTCCCTATCCACCATCTCAACACAAACACACACATACCAGACTCTTCTCTAATCTCTCAGAACCCCCTGCCACACACACATACACACCCAGACCCTTAGCTTCCTTACCCTCCACACTCATACCATACTCCCTTCTGTCCCCCCTCCTCCACCTGACTAGACTCCTCTCTACCTCTTTCCCCAATATCCAGCTCCTATCTCCCCTCCCCCAGACACACACACACACACACCAGGTTCCTCTTTATCCCAAGTCTAGTACAAATATAGGCAAATATAGTAAGCTTTAGTCTCTGTAGATCAAGGGCGCATTAAGATGTCAAGGGGAGATCACACACTAGAACTTCCAAGCATTGCCCTTGGCAATTAACCCCAGGGCAATGGAATTGTGGAAATACCCTTGGTGAGTAGCCCACTCTGTAGTAGATTGAAGCTGGCATTTCTCCTTCTTCATCCTTGCCGTAAAACTGCTAGTTCCCCACTAGCTGCACGGGAAGCCACCATCCCTTGCACCACGAAGAAACGAGATTCTTTAAGACTGCCTACTCCAAATTAGAGTCGTTTCCTACCTAAGCACCTTCTGACACTGTTATTGCCCAAGAGATCCTTTTAACAAGACAGTGGCCAGAGCTCTCACCTGTCCTTGCTTCTTGACAATCACCAACCAGCCTCCTCTCCCTCCTTCCTGTTTGTGATGACCTTTGAGTTCAGGTGTGACAGAGGCTCACAGGTGTCGCCCCTCAGAGCTAGTAACGAGAAGGGCCTTCCTGTTAGCCCAGAAGAAATTCAGATTTTAACGGTAGATTGCTTCTTTATTTCTTCCTCCTGAGAAGTTTACACTAATCCTGAATGGGCCCTTTTTGACCTCCCTTACAAGATGCCAGAGCCTCTTAACAGAAATTCCTGCAGACTTACCTCAGAAGGAGGTGAACTGTAGTGAGAAGTTCTCGTTTCATCCAATAAAAAGTTTGGACTTACACAGGTGACAAAAATTCACCAAATCAGCTGCTGAACTGAAATGTATTTTCTAAGGGAAAATTTCTCCCGCGACTTAAGATGAGGTAAAACAGACTTAAGCCTTTGGTTCCACACGATTTCTCGGAATCTCACCATGCAGACAAGACCACCGTCGGGACCGCTAATTCTCCCTCAGAGCCCGCCCGAGAACTCATCATCAGTTCAGCCTCCTGAAGGACAGGCTAAAGCAGTCATTTTCTTCAAACTGAAGTCCGCTTGTCCTCCATCTGACTTGCCCTTTCTTCAATCTAACCCCTTAATCAATGGTATCTACTAAGTGCTTTCTGTGAGCAGAGCACTGTACTAAGCACTTGGGAGGGTACGATACAAGAGTTAGTAGACAGGATCCTTGGAAGTGTGCATGAATACATACACACATACATAGTCATTTCAGAAAAACTATGGTTCTCTGGGGATCCAAAGAATGTGTTGGACATTTTATGCAACAATCTGACTTAAAAAGGTCTAGCAACAGTGCCTTATCATAATTCTAATTATGATCTTCACTACAGGTGAATGGTACTCTCTCCCAAGTGCTCACTACAGTGCTCTTCATCTAGTAGGTCCTCTATAAATGGTTGATCTTATACAAGACACTATTTTTCAGCTGATCTGCCCTCTGCCTAGCACCAAATACCTTTATGTCTTTTTCTGCCATGTCCCTCTTCAGCAACTATGTCCCATTACCGAGTTCTGAAGCAGCACGGTATAGTGGATAGAGCATGGGCCTGGGAGTCAGAAGAACCTGGGTTCTAAACCCGGCTCCAGAACGTGTCTGCTGTGACCTTGGGCAAATCACTTCTCTCGGGCCTAAACTACCTCATTTGTAAAATGGGGATTAAGAGCGTGAGGCCCATGTGGGACAGGGACTCTGTCCAACCTGATTAGCTTGTATCTACTGCAGCGTTTAGTACTGTGCTTGGTACATAGTGCTTAACAAGTACCATAATTACTATTATCACCCCAGGGCCTGGGAAGGGAATACGAAGTATCGGGATCAGAGGAAAGGGTCTGGAGTACCCTACTAGAGAAACTATCTGTGTTCAAGTGGCTCTCCACAACCTCCAATCCCACACAAAAGCAAACAACATCATCACATAACACTGCATATCCGGCAGAACGCATGACCTCCCAGACATCTCCTTGCCTGGCATTGGTGGGGGTCATCACGGGCACCCTAGCCAGTGCAGAGTCCCTGGGCCACTGACCTGGGCCCCCCGGAGAGAAGTGTACCACTGCGAGCGATAAAACTCGGAATTTGGCCCGGAGGAGCAGGAGGGTCCGTTGTCTGGGCCTGTCTGCCCCTCCCTCAGGGCAGAGCAGACCCGCAGTTGAGAGCTGTGGGGAAATCCCCAACCATTGTCTACCCCTGCTTCTCAAGCTACCTGGCAGAAGCAGCGCTGGACTCTTCCAATAGCCCACTCTACTCCATGCAGAAGGGAAGGGAGAGGGAGAAAAAGCGGAGGAGACAGCGGGAGAAGGGACAGATCCTGAAAGGGGAGGCTTTAGCAGAAGCCAGATAAGAGAGTGGGGTGACCTGAAATGGACAAGGGAGCAGATTCAGGAAAGCCATCCACTAAGAGAAAGAACACCGGGATGTGAATTAGGAAACATTCCCAAAGCTTTTGTCTGTGCACTAGCGGAATGCTGGGGGCCCACCTGAGTGTCTAGCTCCTTCCATGTCTGTGAAGTCACCGGGCCGGCCATTAAATCACGTTTTAACACCGTTCAGCTGAGCCAGTCCAAACAGATCAGAGAGGAGACCCTGAACGCTCACCTTTCAGCCCTGAGACTGTTTAAAGCACTTGGGTAATGAGATCTCCAAACGACTGCAAAAGCTGCTCCAGGAAGACTGTGTTTTGAAGTCTTCTCCTCCTTCCTATTATGGATTAAGATTATTATTAGTAGTAATAATAATAATGCTTTGAATTTATATAGTGCCTTTCATCTGCAAAGCTCAAAGTGCTTTCCAAACATTAACTCATTAATCCTCACAATATCCCTGTGAGGTAAGTAGATTAAGATCAACCACTTCCTCTGTTTCCCACTTGGCTATCCCAAGAGATTATTGCACTTTACCATTGAGAATTATTATTTACGTGAAACATCTTTTAGGTTCGAGTGAGTAAGCCAGGGGGTGGGGGGGGGAAGGCTCCCGAGAAAGAAGATATATTTCCATCCTTACTAGGCGTTGGTTCCATGGGGCTCACTGTCATCCTAAAAAAATAAACACTATCGATCACCTTCCATCCACGTGGGTTCATGTTCTGAGTCTGATCCTAGTACATAAGTCGATTCTTTTATTTACACATTTCATCGATCTATTTATCTGCACATTCACATATTTGTTCCACTGTTTTATCCTCTGTGTCTGTACTGCTTCCTGCTTTATCCTTACTCTTCCTCTGGCTTCCACCTTGGTTTCATAAGTAGCAGCTTGATTGAGCTGAAAGAGCCCCGACCTGGAAGCCAAGAGAGCAGGGTTCTAATCCCCGTTCCACCGCTTGCCTGCTGGGTGACCTTGTGCAAGTCGCCCAACCTCTCTGGGCCTCAATTCTCTTCTCTGGAAAATGGGACTAAAATACCTGTTTCTCCCTCCCTCTGAGATTGTGAGCTCCCTGAAGGGGAATGATGGTGTCTGATCTGGTTATCATGAATCATCCCAGCAGTTAATAATAATAATGTTGGTATTTGTTAAGCACTTACTATGTGCAGAGCACTGTTCTAAGCGCTGGGGTAGACACAAGGGAATCAGGTTGTCCCACGTGGGGCTCACGGTCTTAATTTCCATTTTACAGATGAGGTAATTGAGGGCACAGAGAAGTTAAGTGACTTGCCCACAGTCACACAGCTGACAAGTGGCAGAGCTGGGATTCGCACCCATGACCTCTGACTCCAAAGCCCATGCTCTTTCCACTGAGCCACGCTGCTTCTCTAGCCCAGTGTTGGCACTTACTAAGCACTTAATAAACACCATTATTATTTCAGTCTCGGAAGATAGTTTCTGCTAGACAGTCTCTCCCGCTAGATTGTAAATTCTTTGAGGGCAGGCTGTTCATCTCTTATATGCACCAGGGACTTCACTGAGAGAGCAATGTTAACATTTAGGGAAAAAAGGTGGCCTAATAATTTGATATCTGTTAAGTGCAAAACATTATATTAAGTGCTGGAGTAGACACCAAGGTGATCAGGTCCCTCATGGGGCTCATATTCTAAGCAGGAGGGAGTTCAGGCATTGCAACCCCATTTCACAGATGAGGGAACAGAGGTACAGAGAAGGTAAGAGACTTGCCTAAGGTCACACAGCAGGTAAGTGGCAGAGCCAGGATTAGAATCCATATCCTCTGACTCAGGCCCACGCTTTTTTCATTAGGCCCTGCACGGGCCTAGGAGTGAGTGGGCATGTGTTCTAATCCCAGCTCTGCCGATCTTTTATGGTATTTCTTAGGTGCTTATTATGTGTTAAGCACTGTTCTAGGAGTGGGGTTAAATACAAGATAATCAGGTTGGACACAATCCCTGTCCCACATGGGGCTCACAGTCTAAATAGGAGGGAGAATGTATATTGAAGCCCCATTTTACAGATGAGGAAACTGAGGCAAAGAGGTTAAGTGACTTGCCCAAGGTCACCCAGCAGGCAAGAGGTAGGGAAAGCGTTAGTACCCAAGTCCTCTGATTCCCAGACCTCTGCTCTTTTCACTAGGCCACGCTGCTTCCTGCTGTGTGACCTTGGGCAAATCATTTAACTACTCCGTGCCTCGCTTGCCTGATCTGTAAAATGGGGATTTAAATCCTACTCCCTCCTATTCAGACGGGGAGCCCCATGTGAGGCGGGAATTGTGTCCAACTGATTGGCTTGTATCTACCCCAGCACTTAGAACACAGCCTGGCACACAGTAAGCACTTAGCAAGTACCATTAAAAAAATTTATCCAGAGAAACAACGCAGCTGGTCAATAGATTGTTGTTGACTCCAATAATGTCGGTCCCCACAAGAGGAGCTGATGGGCTCCAAAGAGAGGCCGAACAGCTCTTAAAAACATCTCCTAACCTTGGCGTTTACTCGCTTGCTCTGATGTTAACTGAGCTCTGATCCTTATATATCCCTCATCTCTCATCACCAATTCAGTAGATTGCATTTCATTTCTGAGATGTACTAATGCCCTGTGATATGCCAAAAACAAACTTCCAGCTCCTCCACTTAAGGTTTATCTAGACCTGGGAGAGCTGGGGAAATATTTAATTGATGAACAGCCTTGGAAGTGGAAGCAGGGGAATGCTCGTTCCTGATCCCTCAGTCCAAAAGGAATTCAAATCTGCTAGCAGTGCCAGAATTTAGTGAGCATCCATTGGAGGCTGGGAAAGTACAAGAGATACAGAAGACATGTCCCTAGTGCCCAAGGCGTTCACCCTTGAACAGGAGTGACGTAAATATTTACAAATCGCCAAAGCTCGTTTTAGAAGGGCACGCGTAGATCCGTCCCTTAGTTTACCACTGTTCGCGCTGTAAATTATTCAGAGGATTCATTTGGAAAAACCTCAATAATTAAGAGCCTAGTACAGTGTTCTGCACTCAGTAAGAGCTCAATAAATATTGATGATAATTCCACCAAACTGTACAATCCTTGAGGGTAGGGATCTTGCCTACCAATACAATTGTGGTGGGGCTTAGCGGAAGGAGCACGGGCTTGAGAGTCAGAGGATGTGGGTTCAAATCCCTGCTCTGCCACTGTCTGCTGGGTGGCCTTGGGCGAGCCTTTTAGCTTCCCTGTGCCTCAGTTACCTCATCTGTAAAAGGGGGATTAAGACCGGGAGGCCCACGTCGGACAACCTGATTACCTTGTATTTACCCCAGCACTTTGAACAGAGCTTGGCACATAGTAAGCGCTTAATAAGCAGCGTGGCTCATTGGAAAGAGCACGGGCCTGGGAGTCAGAAATCATGGGTTCAAATCCCGGCTCTGCCACCTATCAGCTGTGTGACCCTGGGCAAGTCACTTAACTTCTCTGTACCTCAGTTACTTCATCTGTAAAATGGGGTTAAGACTGTGAGCCTCACATGGGACAACCTGATGACCTTGTATCTACCCCAGCGCTTAGAACAGTGCTCTGCACATAGTAAGCACTTTACAAATACCAACATTATTATTAATGAATACCGTGATTATTATTATTATTCTTGATCTCTCTCTCCAGTGCTCAGTACAGTGCGCTCCACACAATAGGTGCTCCACAAATACCATTAAGTGATTGAGTCTAAAGTCACCCAACACCATACGAACCTTGTCCTGCCCAAAGCAGGGTGGCTCAGTGGGGCTTGGGAGTCAGAGGTCATGGGTTCGAATCCCAGCTCTGCCACTTGTCAGCTGTGTGATCGTGGGCAAGTCACTTCACTTCTCGGTGCCTCAGTTCCCTCTTCTGTAAAATGGGGATGAAGACTGGGAGCCCCACGTGGGCCAACCTGATGACCCTGTATCTACACCAGCGCTTAGAACAGTGCTCGGCACATAGTAAGCGCTTAACAAATACCAAAGCTCAGTCAAAGTGAGTGTCCGTCAGCCTCTGCCTTGCTCGGGCTCCTTGCACGGTGGAGCCAGGACCGGACCCTGCACCCCCCGGACCCCCAAACCGCTTTTCTCTCCCCCTCCAAACCGCAGTCTGAGTTACGGTCCACGCTGTAGCAAGGCCCGGGCTCTCCGCCCCCACTGCGGCCCGGGGGTGGGGGGGACCTCGCGTTGTAGAGAGGGAGTTCCACACCGCTCTGCACCCCCAGGGCCCGGGGAGGGAGCCCCGAGGCGTAGAGCTCCCCCAAGACTGAGTTCTTTGTGGGCAGAGGTTGTCCCTCCAGCTCTCTGTTGCTGTATTGTAGTTTCCAAGCGCTTAGTACAGTGCTCCGCACACAGTAAGCACTCAATAAATACTACTGAATGATTGAATAAGGGGGGGCTTCGACCCCGTCTGCCACCCCCGCGGTCCGGAGGGGCCGGGTAATAATAATAACAATGTTGGTATTTGCTAAGCGCTTATTATGTGCAGAGCACTGTCCTAAGCACTGGGGTAGATACAGGGTAATCAGGTTGTCCCACGTGAGGCTCACAGTCTTAATCCCCATTTTACAGATGAGGGAACTGAGGCACAGAGAGGTCAAGTGACTTGCCCACAGTCACACAGCTGACAAGTGGCAGAGCCGGGATTCGAACCCATGACCTCTGACTCCCAAGCCCAGGCTCTTTACACTGAGCCAAGCTGCTTCTCTAGAGAAGGGGCTTCGAGTTGTTTCCACCTTGGAGCCAACATTCATTTATTCATTCAATAGTATTTATTGAGCGCTTACTATGTGCAGAGCACTGGACTAAGCACTTGGAATGAACAAGTCGGCAACATTCCACTCCCTTATACACACACACAAACATACACACACAAACACACAACTGTACTTTCCCAAGCGCTCAGTACAGTGCTCCGCACACAGTAGGCACTTTACACGTGGCTCAGTAGAAAGAGCCCGGTGTTTGGGAGTCAGAGATCGTGGGTTCTAATCCCACCTCCGCCGTTTGTCAGCTGTGTGACCTTGGGCAAGTCACTTCACTTCTCTGTAAAAGAAGTTCTCTTATCTGGAAAATGGCGGTGAAGGCTGTGAGCCCTACGTGGGACAACTTGATGACCTCGTTATCTCTCCCAGTGCTTAGAACAGTGCTTGGCACATAGTAAGCGCTTAGCAAATACCAACATTATTATTATTAATGAAAACCTGATGACCTTGTATCTCTCCCAGCACTTAGAACAGTGCTTGGCTCATAGTAAGCGCTCAACAAATACCAACATTATTATTATGATGATTAATGACAACCTGATGACCTTGTCTGTCTCCCAGGACTTAGAACAGAGCTTGGCACATAGTAACTGCATAACAAATACCAACGTTATTATTATTGATACCAATATTATTATTATTATTAATGACAACCTGATGAACTTGTATCTCTCCCAGCGCTTAGAACAGTGCTTGGTGCATAGAAAGCACTCAACAAATACCAACGTTATTATTATTAATGACAACCTGATGACCTTGTATCTCTCCCAGCGCTTAGAACAGTGCTTGGCACATAGTAAGCACTTAACAAATACCAACATTATTATTAGGATGATTAATGACAACCTGATGACCTTGTCTGTCTCCCAGCGACTAGAACAGTGCTTGGCACATAGTAAGCGCTTAACAAATACCAACATTATTATTAGGATGATTAATGACAACCTGATGACCTTGTCTGTCTCCCTGCGATTAGAACAGTGCTTGGCACACAGTAAGCGCTTAACAAATACCAACATTACTATTAATAGCTACGAATGAATGACTGGCTGCCCCCGACCTCTCACCTGCGGCCCATCCCGAGGGTCCGACCGGCGGCGGGCCCGGCCCCGGAAGGTCCGGATGGGTCGGGGAGGCCAGGGATTCGGGGTTTCGGGATTTCGGGGTTTCAGGGTTCCCCGGCGGCACCGTTTTGAAGGTGGCCCCCGCCTTCTCACCTCTAGACCATGTGGCACCAAGACGGCAGCACGAGGCAGCACGAGGCAGCAGGAGGCAGCTCGAGGCAGCATGAGGCGGGACCAGTACTGATGAACCCACTCCATTGGACACCAAGGATGCCAACTTCCTTTCAGCAGCCAATGAGAAGCCACGGAACCCATCCCCACCCTTCCCACCCCCCTCCACACCCTCCCACCCCCTTTGCAGTATTTTTTGGAAGCCCTTACTGTGACCCGAGCTCTGTACTAAACGCTGAGGTGGATATAAGCTAACCGGTTGGACACAATCCATGTCCCGCGTAGGACTCCCGCTCACAGAGAAGCAGCGTGGCTTAGTGGAGAGAGTCCGGGCTTGGGAGTCAGAAGTCATGGGTTCTAATGCCGCCTCTGCCACTGCTGTGTGACTTTAGGCAAGACTCTTCACTTCTCTGTGCCTCAGTCATCTCATCTTTAAAATGGGGATTAAGACTGTGAGCCCCACCTGGAACCACCTGATAACCTTGTATCTCACCCAGCTCTTAGAACAGTGCTTCGCAAACAAATACCATCATTATTATTATTAATCCACATTTTACAGATGGGGGAACAGGAACAGAGAGGTGAAGTGACTCACCCAAGGTCACACAGCAGACAAGTGACAGAGTCCACATGAGAAGCAGCGTGGCATAGTGGCTAGAGCCAGGGCCTGGGAGTCAGAAAGTCATGGGTTCTAATCCCAGCTCCACCACGTCTGCAGTGTGACCCTGGGCAAGTCACTTAACTTCTCTGGGCCTCAGATCCTTCATCTGGAAAACGATCCAGCTTAATTATCTTGGATCTACCCAAGCACTTAGTACAGTGCCTGGCACTTAACAAATAACCCACATCCTTCCAGCTTCAAAGTTCATGCTGGCAGCATAGAGATTAATGGAAGTGGGATTAAAGGTGCCTGACTTGGAGCGAGCAGCTGTCCCTGTCTTCTCTAAGCTACACCCCCATGACTTAGTGGAAACCACTAATCAATCAATCAATCAATGATATTTATTGTGTGCTTACTATGTGCAGAACACTGTACTAAGCGCTTGGGAGAGTACAGTACAATAGAGTCGGTTGACACATCCCCTTCCCACTAGCTTCTTCATTTAGATTCTCAGCACGAATAATGGCTTTGGTGACTTCATCGTTTGATCAACTTTACACGGTGTCATACATCATTTCAGAAACAGAGGTGCCCACTCAATGGCGAGATGGGAGCGATGGTCCTCACAGCTTTGTGATCTGCACTACCGGATTGGTTATCCCAGGTTTCCGATGGGACAGGAGAGATCCCGATCACGGCTGAAAAGACACTAAATGGCAACTGTCTGGCCTGTTGGCGCTTCGAAACCTATCCCCTCCCAGTCTTCATACCCTTAAATCCCTGCAGCCTTTTCACCCCACACTCAAAACGAAAAGTCATTGCCTCTGCTCGGAAATCTTGGTTAATAATGAGGATTGTTCTGCTTATTTCAAAAAAATCTTAGTGTTTACATGTTTCATGCAATAGATACAGAGTTGTACCTCTGGGACACACTTCGATGAAAACTGGAAGTCTCAGAGCCTATCAGAAGACCGAGATCAGAGCAAGCAAGTGGTAAAAGCCGCAAAAGAGGATTCCTCTATAAGTTGAATAGCTCCCTAAACTGAAGTTGAGCAGATTATGCTCAGTTTAAGCAGAAAGGAGTTTTAGAGACTAGCTATTCGCTAAATGTTTTGGTGACCTTCACGTGACTAGAACACGACAACATCTTGCAGGGAAAGTGGATAACATTCTAAATTCTGGGATAACAGCTACCTAAGCTCAATGCTTAAGTCAAACTGTCCATTTGCAGCGCAGTTAGATAAGGCTGTGAATGTGTCATTGGCTTTATCCTCCACTTCTGGGCTTTTTCCAGTGGAAGAAGCACTGCTCTGAAGATCAGGAGATGTGAGTTCTCTTCCCATTCTGCCTGTAGCTGGCTAACGCGGGTGAAAATAATTATAATTACAGTACTTATTAAGGGCTTACTACGTGCCAAGCACTATTCCAAGCACATGCACTTCACAATGTGTGGCACTCCTGCCCTCCTACTTGTTAATCACACTCTGTGACCCGGTTGGGGTAAAAGAGGTTGAGTGGTACCGTACAAGCCACTAGCACTATAATCAATTCCTCTGCGCAACTTCTGGGTTGTGAAGTCTGAAGATGGAGGCTCCTCCGTCATTTCTGATGGGTGACTCCATAACCAATCACCCTTAGGAAATGCCACCAGGAGGTCAATCCACCGATGGCATTTACTGAGCACCCATTGTGAGCCTGCCAGTTACAACTCTGTAACCAAGAGCGTCTGTAACTCTGATCTGAGACCCACAAGGAATGCAAAGCTGTTCATTTGCAGGAGCTAAGCCAGTGTGTTCCTTTCAAGTATTGCAAGCAAAATATATTCTTAAAAGCAGGAATGGGAGTAAAACACCTCTGGCAAGCCAACATCACTCTCTATTGGAGAAGATTACACTTAGTGGTTCCGAAATATCAATACGAATCAAGTGCCTGTGGTGAGCTGGCAGTGACAGGAGCGAGCCACCGAAACCTTAGGAACATTGGTAAAGCTATTGAAACACATGAAGTGGGTTACTCTAATTTGTCTTATGCTTTCCAAAGTCAGGCTTGCAATCTGGAAGAAATATTTCTGGTCCCCTCAGCTAAGACTGTGGTTGCTGGATCCTTAGGTATCCTTTATTAAGGACCGTCTCCAGAGGTATGCTTAAATATTCATACTACTGTGAGCCTGGGATATTTATCGGAAGTAAGCTAATAAAGCATCCCTATTTTGGCAAGATTGCATTAAGGGTTTCTCTCCGGAACTATGCTCTCCCAAGCTCAAAGTACAGAGTTCTGCACACAGTAAGCACTCAATAAATACAGCTGATTGACTGGAGGAAAACTTGAGGATAAAGCCTATCCAGTGTGAGTTGCCACCTCAGATCTCTATCATGAAAAATAATATTTATAATAATAATTGTATTTGTTAAGCACTTATTATATGCCAAGCACTGTGCTAGATGCTGGGGATAATCAGATCGGATACAATCCTCCATCCCACATGGATCTCACAGTCAAAGGAAGGAGGGAAAGAAGACAGGTATCCTATCCCAGTGCTTCAAAGAGCAAACAGCTCAGAAAGTCACCATTTTGGGCCTTTTCAGCCCTAACTGGACCCTGAGGTCTTATCAGAGACCTGGAAGGAGCAGGAGGGGGAAACTGGTTTGAACAGTTGGCTTGAACTGGCTTGAGGGAACGATTGCCCCCCAACATCCTTCAGAGTGTCCTCACCTTTCTTTTAACAGCCTAATACCTATACCACCCTGGATAGGTTAAGGAATGGTCAGAGGTGAGAGTGAAAAGAGGTGCCAATTGGGAAGACTAATTAACACAAGTATGTCAATGACCCTGTCTCACTGCGTGGAAGTGATGAGCATTATGTGGCTCTGGTGTAAAGAAAAAATCCAGTGGAGAATATTTCTGGGGCACCTTGTGGCCGTAATAGACTTTCCTTATCTGTTGGTTCAGCAGAGAAGCAGCATGTCTCAGTGGAACGAGCACGGGCTTGGGAGTCAGAGGTCGTGGGTTCTCATCCCGGCTCCATCACTTGTCAGCTGTGTGACTTTGGGCAAGCCACTTAACTTCTCTGTGCCTCAGTTTCCTTATCTGTAAAATGGGGATTAAGACTGTGAGCCCCACGTGGGACAACCTGATTACCTTATATCTACCCCAGCACTTAACACAGTGCTTGGCACATAGTAAGCACTTAACAAATACCATCATTATTATTGTTATTATTCAGTGCTGCAGCGCTTAGAAAAGTGCTTGGCACATAGTAAGCGCTTAACAAATACCATCATTATTATGATTCTCAGAACAGAAAACTTGGGGTTGAGATGCTGTGATTTATGGGGATGCAGAAGGGAGAGGGAGTAGGGGAAATGAGGGCTTAGTCGGGGAAGGCCTCTTGGAGGAGATGTGATTTTAATAAGGCTTTGAAGGTGGAGAGAGTGATCATCTGTTGGATATGAAGAGGGAGGGAGTTCCAGGCCAGAGGCAGTCACTCCATTTTGGAGACAGGAAAGGAGGAGGACGAAGACGACGACCAGAAGGAGAGGAGAAAGAAGAAAGAGAGGAGAAAGTGAAGGAGGAAGAGGACTTCCAGAAGTCAAGGAACTCTCGATCTAGTGGTTACTTGGGGTTCTCCAGTGGTCAGAGAGGGGGCCCTCAACCTGCCTCAAGTCCTCATCTATTGTGCTGGTCCCCTGACTTAGAAGGGATCCTCCCTTCCCAGTAAACCTGATCTGAAAGCTTGCAGCCCAAATTTCGAAAAACTCCATAATACCTAAAGCACAGAGTTCCTGAAAAGGAACGTCTCTGCCCACCAAAATCACTTGCATTTGTGCTTCAGAATTAATCAAAAAGTATTTATTGAACACTCCCTGTGTGCTATGCAACTGTTAGAATGCAACAGAATTAGTACGCATGATCCCTGCTCTTGAAAACCTTGCGGTCTAATGGGGGAGACTGCCGCTAAAATAAATAACAGATAGGAGGAAGTAACAGACTATAAAGAAAGAGCTTGGTGTAGTGAGTTGAGCACAGGCCTGGGAATCAGAAGGTCGTGGGTTCTAATCCTAGCTTCACCACTTGTCTGCTGTGCAAGGTTGGGAAAGTCATTTCTCTTCTCTATGCCTCATCTGTAAAATAGGGATGGAGACTGTGAGCCCCTCATGGGACAGGGACTGCTTCCACTCAATTTGCTTGGATCCACCCCAGCGCTTAGTACAGTGCGTGGCACTTAGTAAGCGCTTAACAAATACCAAAGTTATTATTACGTACATAAGTGCTACAGGGGAATCCATTTTGTTGTCCATGTGTCTGACACCACGTTACTCTAAGAGAAGTTTGAGGGGGTTTTCAATAAGAAAATCATCTGGTGATATAGGACACATTATAGCATTTTAAAGGATGAACGTTTAGCAGAATTTATGTTGTTTCTTTCTGGAGCTGCATATACCTTTCAATCCAGCTCTGCTTATTTTCCCAATTTCACTTTTAGCAATCTTCGGGCGGGAAATTGTTGGCGAGCCATATACGATTCGTGCTTAAAGTTAGAAGTAGCATCCGCGGAATTGAAAGTCGGTAGAAGGAAGTGGTTCCGCAGGAGCTAAAGGTACAATTACATATATTTTTGTGATGCTACTCTAGCTGTCTAGGCAGAACCGTGGCTTTCAATTTGAGATTACTAGCAGGAGATGCCAGTTTACATTTTCAACTTGACATGCTGTACTGTAACACTATCCAAGGATTACCTAGATTTGGTGGCTTAATCATTTCTTTAAAACAATGCAAATGGAAGGTAAAGTCATTTTGATCAGCACCAGAGGCTGAAAGGCCTTGGCTGTTTCATGCCAGACAATAGAAGAAAGACTGCAAACAGATAACAAGGAAAACATGATTAAATCACAGAAGTGACATTAAATCAATAGAAGCAGCTAAGGATCAATGAGTCTTTGCTCAGAGTAAGAATCAGTAGAGCTGGTGCTCATTTTCAGATTTCTTTAAGATTATTTCCTATTTGAATTGCACAAAGAAAGAGTTTCTTGGGGAAACTGCTGATCTGAAGTCTTTAATCACATTCTTCTTTTGTATTTACCTTTTTCTTCCTTGATGTGTCATTCAGTCAAATCAGTTCAACTCTGTGCCAGTAACACTATACTACAGGGAAGGTAACTACTGGATAAAAGTTACCTTGAGTTAACAAACAAAAATATATTGGAATCTGCCATTTGCCACCAAACTATAAATTTTACAGCCTGATGCCAAAGATAAGTGAACCTCCTTCCTTTAAATGAGTTGAGTCTGTAACATTTAACCTTTACCGTGGAATTGCACACACTCGACAGATTTGAAAGTAAGAGCAAGTAAGAGAAAAAGTGGTGATTTGACTCACCCTGAATCAAGCTAATCCATATGTTAACTGAAGGTTCAGAGAGGAGGGGGACAGTCAGATGGCTGGGATTCATCTGCATTGCAGAAGCCAATCCCAAGAGAAGTGAAGGCCATTTCACTGGCATTCTGCACAGTTTGTGCTGCAAAATAATCCAAGCACAAAGAACATTTCATCAGAAGAGAAAATACAAACACAGTGCAAGCTATATCCTGCCATCGATCTGAGCACAGAACAGGGGCAGGATATAGCTCTGGGTTTGTATTTGTCCTTTATAGGAAGGCTGAATTTTCAGGATAAAAATAACATTATCAGCAGAGCTTTAGAAATAATATACCATTGTAAATATAACAGTTCTTAGCTGAAATAAAACATTCACCAGAAAAGTACCTATATATTACTTTTATGGTGAATCCCCTCACCGTGTCACTCTAAATAATACTTTTTATGGTATTTTGTTCAGCACTTACTATGTGCCAGACACTGTACTGAACGCTCGGGTAGGTAAAAGATAATTAGATTGGTCATAGTCCATATCCCACAAGGGGCTCACTGTCTTAACCCCCATTTTACAAATGAAATAACTGAGGCACAGAGAAGTTAAATGACTTGCCCAAGGTCACATGGGAGACAAATGGTGGACCTGGGATTGAAACCCAAGTCACTCTGACTCCCAAGCCCATGCTCTGCTAGGCTGTTTCTCTCTTTGCTCAGAATGGGGTTCTGTAATAACAAATTTATCATCATCTTTAACAACAATTCTTTATTAAGCATTCATAGGGTGCAGAGCACTATACTGGCCCCAGGGGATGACTTTTTGAAACAGACACTGTCCCTGCTTTCAAAGCATTTAAAATCTAATGTGGGAGACAAAATAAACAACCATCAAGTGAACATAAATAAGTACATGTATATAGTTTCTAATATAAATTAATACTGTAACCAGTGGTCATTTTCCAAGAATAATATAAACTTTGGTCAAATCACTGCTCATAATACAGAGAATCCTGATAGACCTTAAGGAGACTTTTGTCCCCAATTGAAAAAGAATTTCCAAAGCCAAAAAATGGAAATTGGACATCCCCTATTTTACTAAGGTTAGGCTATAATCCAGAAAGGAAACCTTCTCCCTGCAAACATGCCTTATAATCCAAGTTTACATATATATACACACAACAAAAGCACATTAGAATATATTAGGTAAATCAGAATACCTAACATGTCCTTTAGCAACACTCACTGGAAAGAGCATGGGCTTCGGAGTCAGAGGTCATGGGTTCGAACCCTGGCTCTGCCACTTGTCAGCTATGTGACTTTGGGCAAGTCACTTAACTTCTCGGTGCCTCAGTTACCTCATCTGTAAAATGGGGATTAAGACTGTGAGCCCCACGTGGGATAACCTGATTCCCCTGTGTCTACCCCAGCGCTTAGAACAGTGCTCGACACATAGTAAGCGCTTAACAAATACCAACATTATTATTATTATTATTATTATTAATACACACCCTGCTAAAGGTCTCATTGAGGTACACACATGATACATTGGTGTCCACATTTTAGTCAGTGAGCCAGTCACTTGAGAAGGTACATTTTTATATAATATTAGTTCTAATTTTGTCTCAAACTAATTGCTTATTTCCTTTATCCTATTTTCTACCATCCGATTACACTAAACACAGTGAACTTTTCCCAGAAAGTTATGTCAACTAGTGATCATCTCCAAAAGCACTCAAGGAGTTTGTTACAAATGTCATCAAGCCAAAATATCAGAAAACATTTGCCACATCATAATGTGTCATTCTAAGAAGTAACAAGGGAAGAGTGTCAGAAAGCCCAGGTTCTAGTCTCTGCTCCATCACTCACCTAGCTTGGGCAACTCATTTAACTTCCATTTAAACTGAGGTCAAGATTATGAGGCCCATGTGGGACAGGGACTTTGATCCAGCTAATTATCTTATGTCTATCACAGTGCTGGGCTCATGGTAAGCACCTAATGAATGCCATCGTCGTCATCGTCAACATAGGTCTAGTCCAAATGATGTTCAAAGCTCTGAGGTGGTTTTCAGAGCTCTGAACCTAAGAAGCAGAAGACCCTGTGGAAACAAGTTACTTTTTAGACTTGGGAAAGGAAAACTAACAAGTCATCAGGTTGACCTGAGAACTCCTGGGAAGGAAGAAAATCTTCAAGTTGACGAGAATTTCAGTGCTCTGTGAGGTTGGCCTAACTCCTCCATTTTATTCCTCCAAAACAGGACAGATAAAGGTGAAAATAACATTCTCAAAACCCTGAGGATTGAACAGGAGAAAATTTCCCTTTCATTGTTTGACTTCAGCTTCACACTCAATTCCTCAAAATCATGAATGGAAAGGGCTTTCAGGTATGGACTTCTAAACACAAATTCAGAAATCCTTCTGAAAAAGGGTTTCATTTGTCTAGGATGCAGACCTTTTCCCTACAATCAAGCAGTCAATCAAGGGTATTTACTGAGCATTTCCTAAATGCAAAGCAGAGCACTGAACACTAGGGAGGATACCACAAAAGCAAGACTCTCATTCCCTTCTCTCAAGGAGCTTACAATCCAGTATAGGAGACGGCAGAATTACTTTCAAATAGCAGGAGCAGGAGGATGAGAAAGGTTCTTAAAAACAGAAGAGAAACAAAGTCCATTTTTAACATTCTACAAGTTGAGCCCTCTCTAGTGTCATCAAGCCACTATCCCCTATTGAAGAGCAGCAGCAGCTTCTGGAGAGGAGCATGGTTGGCATTTTGCATAGCCAAGAATGAGGAGCCCACTATTCATAATAATAAAAATAAAGAATAACAGCAATTATAATAATAATATTTGTTAAGCACTTGCTATCTACCAAGCCCTATACTAAATGCTATAGAAGTTGCAAGTTAATCAGTTTAGACACAGACCCTGCTCCACATGAGGCTCACAGTCCAAGAAGGAGGGAGAATAGGTATTTATTTCGTCTCCATTCCATAGATGAGGAAACTAAGGCCTAGAGAACTAAAGTGACTTGCTCAAGATCACACAGCATCTCATGGAACCTGTGGCTGACTTCTTTGCTAAACTCTTGAGATGAAGAATGGGATTCTGGGACAATGCAGCTAGCAGCCATTCACTCAGCAAGTTGGGCAAACCGATAGTCAGTGTGATAGCCTGCCTACTGGTCAGTCATCCATCCGTTCTCCCATTCACACAATCGGCAGTCAGTCAAACACCTGGATAGTCAATCAGTCCAGCACTCTCTCAGGCTGTCAGGGACTCAAACGGAATTTACTGAGCACCCATTCCTCAGAGCAGGGCATCGAGTTGGGACTTGGGAAGTTAGAAACAAAGTCAATCAAATTTATTGAGCTCTTACTGTGCACAGAGCTTGGGAGAGTACAGTAAAGAAAACAGACACATTCCCTACCCACAGTGAGCTTTCAGTCTAGAGGGGAAAACAGGCATTAATATAAATAAATAAATTACAGGTATGTGCACAAGTGATGTGGGGCTGGGAAGGGGGCGGCGAATTAAGGGAGCAAGTCAGAGCAACACAGAAGGGAGTGGGAGAAGAGGAAAGGAGGGCTTAAGTCAGGGAAGGCCTCTTGGAGGAGATTTGCCTTCAAAAAGGCTTTGAAGAGGGGAGAGTAATTGTCAGATATGAGGAGGATGGATGCTCTAAGCTAGAGGCAGGACATGGATGGAAGGTAGACAGTGAGATAGATGAGATTGAGGTACAGTGAGGTAAAAACAAAGAGCAAGACACAGTCCCTGCCCTCAAATATCAGGAAATTCAAGTTGTCTCAGTGTCACAGAGGGACTGGCCAGCCTCTGCTGAGGAGAGAGAGAGAGGTACCCAAGCCCACCAATTCCCCAGCCCACAAGCAGCCTCCATCCTCCTGGACTCTCTGGGTAGAGCAGCCTGCTCCCAGAATCCCAGCCCCAGTCACCTACAGCAGCTGGGCTTTCCCAGGAAGCCTTTTCTCCCCATCCTGACCAGGCTCAACCTCGCCCGCTCACCAATTTCCGATAAGATCGCGGCCCCGGGTGCTCCGTGGCAGACTATTCTGTACAAAATTTGTAGTTAATGAATCCAGAGCTCAGGGACGGGAGCCCCACAATGAGGGCTATTCTCCCCTTACTGTGCATGAGTGACTCCATCTCATATCTATCGCAGTTATGCGTGTGCACTGAAGGAGAATAGGCCCCCGAGGGGATCGATTTCGCCCTTACTGTCGCACATGCGAGGTCCTGCTAGGTGGTGTGGGAGGGATCGCGCTGAGCTGGCTTAGGAGCAACGAAAGGAGGCAGCTGGAGTTCTCCGAGCACCTGCAAGGAGGCCCCTTGCCCACTCCCCTGTCCCCCTCACCCCACTCCTCGGGGGTCTTTGAGGGACTGGAAGCCCTCTGTGCTAATCTGCCCCTCTCGAGATGTCTCCCGGCCGCCACCCATCTTCAGTGTGAGGGCTGGACATCCAGTCCCACAGCTGGTATTTCCTTTCTCCTTGGAAAATTCGACGTGTCCTCTCTCTCCCCTGAACTTCACAGCTCAGAAGGCTCATGCTGTAATTCCAAGGCAAGCCTTGGAACCTGGAAGATTTCGACCAAAATGGAGCCTGGGCCAAAGTGGGGAGTCTACCAAATGTATTGTATTCTCCCAACCGCTTCACAGAGTGAAGTAGAAAGTAAGCACTCAATAAATACCACTGATTGGTTGTATGAGGTAATACTCCACCACTGTTCTTTGAGCCGCCAACTGAGGCTTCCACTGCCATGTGATGGAGGGTAGGAAGCAAGCAGGGCTGGCAACATCCAAAGGGTAAATGTGAGAAGAAGGCCCTAAATTTAGGTCAGGGAATTTTTTAAAAAAATCAAGAAGGATGCCGAACTTTTAATTGCTCAGTTGAAGTACTGTCAACGCTAGAGTTTGGGGAAATAAGTGCCAAGGTAGAGGGTTAGGGTTGGGTGTGGAAATGCCAGAGGAAGTTGAGAAGCGGGGATCATTTATATCAATCACTCAGTTATATTTGAGCTCTTATTGTACGCAGAGCATTGTAGTGTTTTGGAGAGTACAGTATAACAGAGTCGGTAGAGTTCCCTGCCCATAACACGCTTACAGTCAAGAGGGCGATTCAGACATTAATATAAATAAATTATGGACATGGACATAGGTGCTGTGAGGCTGAGGGAGGGATGAAATAGGTGCAAATCCATGTGCAAGGGCAACACAGAAGGGAATGGGATTCCCGCCATATATATTCTTATATTCCTGCCTTAGGCTCAGGACTATAAGATATTGTGAAGCTACGTGACCTAGTGGAAAGCAGATGGGCCTGGGGACCTGGATTCTTATCCCAACTCCACCACTTGCTCACTGTATAAGCTCACAAGTACTGTGCCTGACCTGATTATCTTGTATCCACCCCAGGGCTTAGTACCGTGGTTGGCACATAATAAACGCTTAACAAATAACATAGTTATTAAGATGTAGTCCTAAAAGTGCTAGACGTTTGTCCTTGGTTCATCCTACATCTCGCGGGGTCTGAGACTGATTCCATGTTTATCCTCTCCAGTCCTCGAAGAACATGAAGGAGTGAAAAACTGCTTATCAAGACTCCATGGCCAGATCCATTCAACTGGTGCTGGCCTAAAGGAGTACTGTGATGAAAGGACAGAAGATCCGGGAGAGTTACTCTACAGTGATCATGCACTGGTTCATTTGGGGATTTTAGTAACAGAGTCTTTGCCCCAGAAGTCACAGGATGTATACACAATCAGGCATTTGAAAGAGTCAGCAGGAGGAGAATAATAATAGTGGCATTTGCCAAGTGCTTACTATGTGTCAAGCTCTATACTGAATACTGGGGTAGATACAAGGTAGTCAGGTCCCACAGGGGGCTCACAGTTCAGAGGAAGAACATGTATCGAATCCCCATTTTGCAGATGAGGGAACTGAGGCCCAGAGAAGTGAAGTGACTTGACTAAGGTCACAGTAGACAAGTGGCAGAGCCTGAATTAGAACCCAGGTCCTCTGACTCCCAGACCCGTCCTCTTCCTGCTAAGCCGCACAGCTTTTTAAGGAGATACTCACAAAGAAGGCAAAGCAAGCAGGTTAATCAGCTCTAAAAGAAAGGTCTGACATGACAGAGAAGTGGTGTGGTCTAGTGGATAGAGCACGGGCCTGGGAGTCAGAAGGACCAGTGTTCTTATCCCAGCTCCACCACTTGTCTGCTGTGTGATCTTGGCCAAGTCACTTCACTTCTCTGGCCCTCAGTTACTTCATCTGGAAAATGGGGATTAAGACTGTAAGTGTCACGTGGGACATGGACTTTGTCCAACCTTGTATTTACCCCAGCTCTTTAGTACAGTGCTGAGAACATAGTAAGTGCTTAACAAATACCAATGAGGGGAAAAAAAAAAGAAAACACATGGAGTCCTAAAAGCTATTGAACTGAGGGATCTGCAGGTCTAGGTATGTTCTATTTTGGCTAATGATGTATTGTTTCATCAGGAAGAAGATTATGAAAAGGACAGTTTCAGGCCTTAAACTCTTACCCCATTTATAGCAAACCCCCCTCAACCAACCCTGCAATCAGGCATTCTCAGAAACCAAAGAATAAGGACAGCCTAGCTGTCTTTTAACCCTCAGGGAGCTGGTCAAGATATTTCTTCTCTGATTTCCCGGCAAAGGGATGGCGCTTTAGACATCTGTGTTTATCAGTTGGGTTCAACACAAAAGCTGTTTTCCTGTTAAAGTTTGCATTTAACTGTTTTTTAATTGCAAACAGAAGTTGATGGTCCAACAATATATAACCCTGTAAATCATCATTAAAATGCCTCAAGTCATGAAACAATGACAAGAACAATAATCAATGAGAATATATCAAAAGTGAGAGGTTTCTGCTCTGACTGAGACAATAGCACAACAAAGCAAATGTTTGCCCTCTTTAAGAATAGTTTTCTCATTTATAAAGTATGAGCAATAAAATCAATAGGACTGATATTAAGCAATACCTGGGTGGAGCATGGTCTTGGACTTAAGACAGACATCTAGATAAGACTGTAGGTTCTCTATATGCTTTTTACTTAATAAAAAAACGTATTTCCTGGAGGAGAATGTGTGCCCTGTTGGCAAAAACTAAATAGAATATTTTATTAGATTCCAACTAACATTTCCCCTTCAACGAGACTGGTTAATCTATCTGTGGACACATTAGGTCCTTTCTTTGCTTTAATAGACTTCAGACTTCCTTTTTGCTTTAAGCATTCCGGGTTTCAGCCGGAGGAGAATCTCTCAGAGCCAGGAAAGTTTTCTGAGTGGGGGTGGGAAGAACTGGGGAAAAGCACCCTCATTTGTTTCAGTGAGGGGGAATGAATCTGGTACCCTCTTTGGTAAAATCCTAGACCCAGGACAAAACAATCACATTCAAATACCTGGGGCGATTTGTTCAGAGATGAAGCTGGCTATTCTTGAATGTGTGCTTTGCATCACAATCAATGATATGTACTCAGGTTGTGAACCACACATTTAACAACTCACTATTTATAGGGCAGGCAAAGGATGTCTGTTCTAGAAGCACTTACCCAACCCGAACTAGAAGGGCACTTATAAGAACGAATGTGATCAGAGGGCTGGGGCTCTATGGTAAATTACAACCCGCAGCTCGGTCAGACTGCTGAGGCATTAAGTGGTCACGAAGGCCCCGAAGACTTTGGATTGCCAGGGCTACACTCCGCCTTTCGACACCGGCCCCTGCGAGTCGCTCGGGACGTAGATGAGCAACGGGCCAGCCTCGGGTCCCGGGGGAACGTGGCCAAGCTCATTTGCCGTGTTGATTCTGCTCTTCCTCTTCCACACCCCTTGCGTGTGCTCCTCCTAGCCGCTGCGATGCAAAGGTCACAGCCTTGCTCAGTAGGTGTGTCGGCACTGGGAGCTTATCTGTAGAAATGAACCTGGCAATGATCTACCTCGGAGCCCTCTTGCTGTTGGAGAAGATCCAGCTCTTGATCCTTCTGCGCAACTTTCCGAGAGCAGCCACTGTTCTTTGGAATGACCTTGGCTCTGATGTGCCAGCTCTGGGATGGGGACTAGAAACCTTGACTATCTGTAATTGAGTTTAGTGTCTGCCTTCCCCACTAGACTGTAAATTCCTTGGGGGCAGATATCGTGTCTTCTCTCTTTATTGTCCTCTCCCAGGCACTTAGTACAATGCTCTGAACGTAGTAGGTGCTAAATAAATTCTACTGATCGACTTTCTGAATTTGTTCAAAACTATTCTCAAATCCTACTTTCTTTATGTTTTGGGTTGCCTGATGTTGTCTGTGTAGGCCAGCCAGAGCAATTTGGGGCTTCAGCTATCTCAAACTTTGGATGGTATATACTTCTATTTGTCCAATAAAAACGAGTTTGAATATTTGAACAGTTGTGGCTCTGGCTATCAGTATGGGGAAAGAACGTTCTAGGATAATCACTGATAGTGCTGAAAAATGCTGGACATAGAACCGTAAGAGACTTCACATGCGTTAAGTTGATCATGCAGCATGATGAGATGGTGTCACGCGTGTTACTTTGAGGAAGTACACCAGGTTTTCCCAAATCTTGTGTTTCTCCAAAACAACCAGGCTCCCACTTGTGAGGAGGACTACCCTGGACTTCTGCTCTGTGATTAACTCTGAATTGGTTCCTGATCCCACTTCAGAGCCTTTGAATTTCCCGCTCAGGTGTCCTCAGTCAATCGTATTTATTGAGCGCTTACTCTGTGAAGAGCACTATACTAAGTACTGGGAAAAATACAGTGTAACACTATAACAGACACATTCCCTGCCCACAGCGAGCTTACAGACTAGAGATGAGCTTAACACGGGTGCCAGTTCTGAGCCACAGAACACAGTGGCAAGAGCCAAGGAAGAGGGAGGCTGGGTACTTATAATAATAATAGTAGTATTTGTCAAGCACTGTTCTAAGCCCTGGGGTAATCAGGTTGGACATAGTCCCTGTTCCACTATGGGGCTCGTAGTCTTTAGCCCTATTTTACAGATGAGATAACTGAGGCACAGAGAAGTGACTTGCCTCAGGTCCTACAGTAAGCAAGTGGTGAAGCCGGCGTTAGAACCCAGGTCCTTCTGACTCCCAGGCCTAGGCTCTAGCGACTAGGCCATGCTACTTGGGAACATAAAAACAATCAGTGATATTAATCGAATGCTTACTATGTGCTGTGTACTGTACTAAGTGCTTGGGAGAGTACAACAGAATTAGCAGACACGTTCAAGTACCCAGTGTCATATCCACTGGACTTGGGACGTAGCTGAAAAGTGCACTGTCCAGTATAAAACAGACAACTGGTCAATGCAGATTAGGTTCCCTAATGGCTAAAATGAGGTTAGGTATCCTCTGTGGACTTCAACTGGCCATGCTCTCTAACTACAATAATTATAAAGGATTGGCTGTAATGGGGACTATTCATTCATTCAGTTCATTCAATCGTACTTATTAAGCACTTACTGTGTGCAGAGCACTGTACTAAGCGCTTGGAAAGTACAATACAGCAGTAGAGAGTGGCAATTTCCTGCTCACAACGAGCTCACAGTCTAGGGGTGGCGGGGGGAGACAGACATCACTACAAATAAACAGACAGCGTTATAAATAAATAAAATTACAGCTCTATAAATAAAATTACAGATATTACAGACTCCTTTGGAGAAGAAAGACCTCTCTTGAGAATCAGACACCTTTCCTACTGCCACCGACATGGGGAATTTCCCAGCTTCTCCACAAATGCCAATTCAGGGTTTCCAGAAGGGATCTTGCGTATTCTGCACACATGGCACTGAGGAGGAAACGTTCTTTTTCTCTGTTCTCTGCACAGATGAAGACTAAGATGCACTCACACACTGAATTCATTCCCGTGGAATGGGCATAAAAGCCCAGGTAAATGGACAGAGTGAAGTGAATCAACCTGCTTTCAGTGGAACTGAGCTTCCATCAGGACGGTAAGGTTGCAGTTCTCGGTGCGGAAGCCAAACTCTTGAGGCCATCTCACCCTTGACCAGTAGATGGCGCTGTACCGAGGGTCCGGTTGACCTTCCGCAAAACATCATTCATTCATTCATTCAATGGTATTTATTGAGCGCTTACTATGTGCAGAGCACTGTATTAAGCGCTTGGAATGTATAATTCGGCAACAGATAGAGACAATCACTGCCCATTGACCGACTTACAGTCTAATCACCTTTTTCAGTCCTCACCCCAAATGGAGCTCTTCCACTTGTCAGTTGTGTGACTGTGGGCAAGTCACTTAACTTCTCTTTGCCTCAGTTACCTTATCTGTAAAATGGGGATTAACTGTGAGCCTCACGTGGGACAACCTGATGACCCTGTATCTACCCCAGCGCTTAGAACAGTGCTCTGCACATAGTAAGTGCTTAACAAACGCCAACATTATTATTACCGATGGATGCTAAAAGTAAGAAGCCGTAGCATCTGCCTCGTGAGAGCGCAGGCCTTTTCCAAACATCTGGACGTAGCCTGGCAGTGTTTTAGGAATTATGTCTGTGTGCCGGACCTGCGCGGCTCAAAGTTACTTTCTTCTTGGAAGCGATCGACTGCATGGACACGTTCTGCCTTTCACAGCTTCTTTTCTAATTACTTTGGAACCGGTTCTTGGCTAAATATGACTTTCGCTAGGAGTAGAGGTCGTTATAGAATGCCCTCCTTTTTGACTGAAATTACTTCAGGAACATTTCTTTCCCCTCGGTGTCCTCAGGACAAACCTAGAGGAACGCTTTACAGTCCTAATCTACCCGGCACCTTGAAAACACTTTGATAGATCTTAATAGCCAACGTGGTGAGCTAGACAACTTTCAAGAGAACCGATACATCAGAAGAGACAATTAGAGGACTGACTATGCCAAGAACAATGAAGTCTGGAACTCATGGTTATCATATTATCATATCATCATATGAATATTTAATATTTATTGAACACCAGCAATGAGCTATATGCATCTGCCCCTGAATGCGAAGGTGGTAAGTCTCCAGAAAGCAATCCTTCAAAAGCAGCCACCTGATCTATGAATAAAGACAGGGGGTTTTCTAACCTACAGTTTACATTAGTCAGGTTGGATTCCTCCATGGGGAGCTGAAATGGGATAATTGTAGAAAAGGTGGACAGAAGGAGCTACCTAGAGTCACAGTGAAAGACCAGCCAGACACACAGCAGTGGAAAATCGGGTAATTGTCTGGATAACAAATGCAATAATGTGGGAGTCTTTATGGGCAGATGATGTGGGAGAAGTTGCCAGTGACTTATTGGCTTAGCCACTGCCATAGGGAAAAAAAAAATCTCGCTAGCAGTAGTGACATCCACAAATCCATAGAACAGCTCCAGTGCTAACGATACTATTGGTAACTACCTTGGACACTTGAGCATATTTGACTCCACTTTCCTTTCTTAGTTTTTCATGTCCACCCATAAAACTAAGGAAGGCTACTGAGATTTTCACTATACCTGTAGCCTCTTCCCTTTCTTCACCTCCTCACCCTTCTCCTCCTAGTCTTCTCTTATGTCTCCTTTTCGCTCCTTCTAGTTTTCTACTTTCCCGCCAGTTCTTCTTCAAGATAAAAGCAAGTTTAACAGTGCTAGGTCAGTGAGTCTCCTGGCTTCTCAATAAAAGAGGTGGATGTTTCTGGAGAGCTGTGAAGATAATCTTATTCCCAGAAATGATTACCTGAGGACTGTAAGCTCTCTGTGGGCAGGGATCACAGCTACCAAATATTATATGGTACTTTCCCCAGGAGGGAGAACAGATATTAAAACCCCATTTTACAGTTGAGAAAACTGAGGTACAGAGAAGTTAAGAGATTTGCCCAAGGTCACACAGCAGTCACATGGCAGAGGCAGGATTAGAACCCAGGTCTACTATTTCTCTACTTCTCTACTATAAATCCTTCCTCCTTCAGTATTGCACTTTGAGCTCAGAAAAATCCTGAAACTTGACTGTAAGCAATGTAAGTTCCTTGTGGGCAGGGAGTGGGTCACTTGCTTGTTTCGTACTTCCGAAGTACTTAGTACAGTGTCATTGATGTTGATGTTGATGTTCAGTAAATGAGCATTCCTACTGACTACCTCCTACACTCCAAACTCCCCTCCCTAGACAAGAGACCAAGTGTATGACAGTCAATCATTTTCAAAAAATCACCAAGAGAGACAGTCTACTGTCATTTAGATTGGGATAAAGAGAACAAATTTGGCCTAGCCCTAAAGGTGGGTAAGGTGGAACTATAAAAAAAAGCCGAGATTCCCCTCTCCATTGTTGCTCTAAAATCAATTTTGTTTCACGACCTTCCCAAAGAAAATTTAGAAGAAGACATTCTAATATGTTCTCAGCTTGTAGCTCATTCTGCCATTCCAACCACTGTTTAACTTTTGATGCTGTTTTATTCTGTTGGTTTCTTAATTGTCCCAGTGGGGATTATATTTTCATCAGTAGCTCATTTCACTGAATTTATGCTCTACTGCCAATCAAGAAAAGGCATAATTCTAAAAAACTAAAATAAAAAAAATAAAGCCTACACTTGCCTCAAGTTTCCATGTGGATAATGGGAGCAATAATTCTAACCTACATTGGAGACTACTAGTATATCATTCTAAAAATGGCTGTAAAAATATCCTGTTAATACAAATGAGACCAGAGAAGCAACAACCAATAGGTTTTCTGCTATTGCCCCACCTACTCATCTTCTTAAAGGAAGTAGGAGCTGACCTAGGAAACAAACTCACTGCCGCATGAGTGACTCTCATCCCTGCATTGACTCAGAAAGCGTAGCAAAGCCTGTGTTCCTGACACCTTACTGCTTAATGGAGGCAGGAAAATGGAAGAAATCCAGCTGGCTGGACTTCAACCTCATAAAAGCAAAATGATGTTAATTGGCTATGGGCTGGGATTTGATGAACCGGAAATAATTGGTCTGAGAGTCCATCCACAAATCATCAGAATGGTCTGAATTTTGGGGGGGGAAGGGGGTCACATTTATCCAACTGGGGGAGAATAGCCAGAGCAAACCTCTCTGCCCAGAGAAGATGCTATCTTTCCTGGTCCTGCCCAAATCCACTAGAACAGGGTGCAGTGGGGGCCAGATGTGTGACTAGGAAATTCCCTCGAATGATCAGGCTTCTTCATGCAAGGTCCAGCCCCTCTCTTTCCTCCACCTAGCCCTGTTCTAAATTTTTAGCACCCCGTCACACAGGTTTTTGAGCTTTTAACAACATTGGAGCTGGACTACCCCAGTCCTCCAGAGAAGAATCTGTATTTTTCCGAGTGGAATAGCAGAGGGCTTCTAGTGACTTCCTGGATGATGGCAATGATTTCCCAGAAGCCATCTCTCCAGGGGTTCTTTCCTCAAAATCTCCACCATGGAAATTTGCCCTGCCCTCAGATGAAGAAAGTCCAACCCCGCTCAGAATTAGCTATTCCAGGGAGAGGTTCCCTTCAATCAATCAGTCAATTGTATTTATTGAACGCTTACTAAGTGCAGAGCACTGTACTATGTGCTTGGGAGGGTACAATGGCACCCATTTCTTTGACCAATCCAAGCCAGCCATGATTGGAAAAAAGACTTAAGGTAGGTCTTAACTTTGCCACTTCTTGCACAGGTGGATGACTGTGGTCCCATCTCTAAAATCATTCTGACAAGAAACTAAGGCCAGGAGTGCCAGGGTTTCTATCTCACCTTTTCATGAAGACTGAAGATCTTGATTTAGAGTTTAAGATTGCCCCAGCCATCGCAACCCAGCCTATGCTTTTCTTCAATTATGGGGCAAATCAGGAAAACATAGTTTTAAACATATTACTGCTAGGGGTATGTTAGTTCTTTACTAGAATGGAAGTTCCTTGAGGGGAGGGCTGGTGTCTACCAACTCTATCATATTATACTGCCCTAAGTACTCGGTATAGTGCTCTGCACCCAGTAAGCGCTCACTAAATACCATTAATTGGTCAGAGGGACAGAGTTACCTCGAGAGTCACACCCAAAAGACAATCATTAAAGATTGAATGTCAACCTGGATGGACATAGTGGTTGATGTCTTTCAGGTATCAGTTTGGGGTCTAGTTCTATTCAATTTCGTTGATGTTCTAAATGAAGGACTCGAGAGCATACTTGGCAAATTTGCAGCTGATACTAAATTGGGTTAGATTGCAGACACTTTGAAGACAGGAATAGAATTCAAAGTGACCTGCACAAATTGGAAAAACAGTCCTCCCTAAAAGAGAATGAAATTCAATAGGGATAAGTACAAAGTAGTGCACTTAAATGCATCAATTCACCATCCACCCTTAGCACTCACACACCTTATTCTTATCCTCAGCATTTATGCCCATATAGATTTTATTTATTTGTACATTCAACTACTTATTCGGCTATTTCATCCTAATATATTTATACTACCTCCTGCTCTTTGTTCTTACTCCTGCTCCCGTTATAGGTAAGTTGTTTGTATCACCTTGACTCCCCCATTAAAGTCACAGTTCCTTAAGGACAGAAAATGTGTCTCGTGTCTGTTAAGCTCCTTGTGGGCAGGTAACCTGTCTACCGAGTTTGTGGTACTGTACTCTCCCAAGTGCTTAGTATGGTGCTCTGCACACAGTAAGTGCTCAATAAATATCATTGATTGATTGTATCCCCTAAATGGTTAGGATAAGAAGAATAATAATAATTGTAGTATTTGTTAAGCACCTATTATGTGCTGTACTAAGTGCTGGGGAGGATACAAGCAAATCCAGTTAGACACAGTCCCTGTGTTCTGTACTGAGTGGTCAATAATTAATCATATTTATTGAGGTCCTAATGCGTGCAGAGCACTGTACTAAGTCCTTGGGAGAATAGCATAGCTTAGGTAGACATTATCTCTGCCCTCAAAGACCTACAGTCTAGTTCACTTCTCAGTGAAAAACATTACTACTCCAACCTGGCATACCTTCTGTAAATATCACTGGCTGGGTAATTGACTTAGAGATAGGAAACAAACACCGCCACAGGTCGGGGAGAGGCAGGATGGGTAGGAAAGGAAAAGATCTCTGGGACAGAAATCGAGTATGAGTTAGCAATTAAAGACTGTTATCTAAAAAGTCAACGCGGCACTTGGATGTGTTAGCAGGAATATAACATGCAGGATTAAGAAATAATCTCCCAACTCTGGTCTGCTCTGGTCAGACTGTTCCGAGAATGTGGTGTCCAGGTTTCATCCCTGCCCTTTAAGGGGCTAAAGAGAAGGTCCAGAGAAGATCGCGACCAAAATGGTGTAAAATAGGAACTAAAAAGAAAGATTTAAAGAACCGGATTTATCTAGCCTAGAGAAGAGAGTTGATTTAATTTTTCAAGTTATTATGGGGGGATACTGAGCCTTGCTTCTGGGAGAGCTTGGAAAAGAGATGGAATTTGTTACCTCGGGAAATTGTACAAACCAAGACTAACCTAGTCACTGTGCTTCATTCTCATCCCTCCTGGCATTAGCCTCTTCCTCATGCTCTTCCTGCTGCCTGTATTCCCTCCCCTTTCACATCTGACAGGTTACACCTCTCCCAGTCTTCAGAGCCCAGGAGGGTTCCCTAAATAATCTCTCACTTTCACACCTCATATCTCCTTGCTGCCACCGTGGTCCTCTGCACCATCTAAGTACTCTCCCAAAGGACTTACATATCTAATGATAATAATAACAATAATAGTACTTGTTAAACACAAACTATACGCCAAGCACTGTACTAAGTGCTGGGGTAGAGGCAAGATAATCGGGTTGAACATAGCCCCTTTCAACATGGGGCTCACAGTCTAAGTAAGCGGGAGTATGATTTAATCTCCATTTTACAGGTGAGGAAACTGAGGCCCAGAGAACTTAAGTGATTTACCCAAGGTCACACAACAAGCAATTGGCAGAACTGGGATAAAAACCAGGTCCTTCTGATTTCCAAGCCTGTGCTCTCTCCACTAGGCCATCTTGCTTTTCTTATATTACTCCCTCTATCTGTAATTTTAAGTGTCTGCTCTCCCACTAGACTGTAAGCTTCTTGAGAGCAGAGGTTGTATCTTCTAATTCTTCTGTACTCTCCCAAGGGCTTAGTTTAGTGTTCTGCCTAGAGTTCTTTACCTAGCAGGGGCTCAAGAAATGCTATTGGCAGTGAAAATGATGACAATGATATAGAAACTATTGGCCAGTTTTTTGCTTTATTAGGGACTTGGCTTAAAATTGCTTTTATGAATTTAGAAAAAACTGTTTTTTGAGTCCAACAGTGAAATTGCAAATCAGGAGCTGACTCTAAGGAACACCCTGAAATGCCATGATGTATTCACTGAGAGTCAGCTTGTGTTTCAGGAAAAGTCATGGTAACCCCATCAGTTTGCTTTTGAAGGATGTAGCAAGACTGAAGCTATGATCCCCAAGTGTCAATCAATCAATGGTATTGAGTACCTTCCATGAATGGAGCACCCTACTTACCTCTTGGGAGAGCACAATTCAGTAAAGTTGGTAGACCAAGAATGTGTTCACACATAATAATAATAATAGAATTTGTTAAGTACTGACTATGCACCAAGCACTGTTCTAAGCACTGGGGGAGATACAAGGTAATCAGGTTGGACACAGTCTCTGTCCCACAAGGGGCTCACAGTCTCTTTCCCCAATTTATGGATGAGGTAACTGAAACACAGACAAGTGAAGTGATTTGCCCAAGCCACACAACAGATAAGTGGCAGAGCCAGGATTAGAACCCCTGACCTTCTGATTCCCAGGCCCATGCTCTATCAACAGCATAGGTGAATTTGGGTTCTTCATCTTAGCTGAGACACATTATTGGTGAGGAACTGACTCAAAGATCAAAAGTCAAAGAAGGAAGGGAAAGTAATTCAGGGTTTGAGGCAGTAATGGGGGACGTGCCCCAAATCTCCCTGTTTCCATTAGGCCTGATGTTATTGTAAGCTAGGATGAGTGAGCTACAGATATGTACACATAACTGCCCTTTGGATTCAAAAATGATGCAACAGATGGGGAGACCTTACCTAGATGTAAAGTTATGGCTTTGTGTCACATGATCTAATGTTGAAGGGTCAGTGTTTCAAGATACATGTAAAAGTGAGTATATGTATAAAGAATAGGTTATATAAACTCCATGTTCATACACAAGTTTACTGAAGAGTGGTAGATACTCTCCCCCAGCTCCTGATGTTTATTTTAGAGTATGTCTCATCCTCTAGACTGTAAGCTCGTCCAGGGCAGGGAATGTACCTGCCATATTCTTATGTTGTATTTTCCCAAGTGCACAGTACAGTGCTCTGCACACAGTAAGCACTCAGTAAATATGATTGATTGCTGTCTCCCCTACTAGATTGTAAGGTCCTTGAAGAGAGGACTTGTTTGAGAGGACTTGCGTCTTCTACCTCTATTTTACTTTTTTAAGTGCTGAGTAAGGGAAGTAGCATGGAAATAGTGGAAATAGCATAGTAGTAGTGGAAATAACACAGGTCTGTCAGTCAGAGGACCTGGATTCTAAACCCAGCTCTGCCACTTACCTGCTGTGAGACCTTGGGCAAGTTACTCTGTGCCTCACTCTCCTCATCTGTAAATAGGGACTCAATGCCTGTTCTCCCTCCTAATTAGACTGTGAGCCCCATGTGGGACAGGGACTGTGTCTGACCTGGTTATCTTGTATATGCACTTCAGTTCTCAGTACAGTGCTTGACACGCAGTCAACGCTTATTATCGTCACAGTGCTCTGCATAGAGTAAGTACCATTGATTGATTTTCACAAAGAAAAAATATCTGCCAAAATACAGTCTGTGAACTGGATCCCATACACCCTTAGAAAATTGTACAACTTGGTTTTAAGTACAAATCAACTATATTTGAAACGTGAAGAGGCAGCTGCTAATAAGCAAAAAGGTACTGAAGACCCAGATAAGCTGACATGCCACTAAAGGAGGGGCGGCCTTTATCCCTAAGCAGATTCAATTCCCATCCAAACAAAGTGTCAGCTTCAAAGATAGCTTCACTGGATAATAGGAGACCGAAAGACAGCATAAAAAGCTCAGAGAGTACCAGGATCGTTGAATCAGTAAATGCTATTTATTGAGTGCTTACTGTGTGCAGAGCACCGTGCTAAACTCTGAGGATAGTCGTTCATTCAGTCATGTTTATTGAACCCTTACCATGTGCAAAGCCCTGTGCCATGTGCTTGGGGGAGTACAGTACAACAACAAACAGACATATTCCCTGCCCACATTAAGCTCATAATCTCGGAGGGAGCTGTAAATGAACTTTTGTGGAGGGCAGGGGAATCAAGCCTTCAAGTAAACGAGAACATTTGCCAAGTGGAAATCTCAGCCTTTTGTATATTTAGTAATGAGGAAAGATAAGACTGCTTTTTTGACAGCATGACGGATATAATCATAAAAACAATCATGCTGCTGAAAGGAAATATACCTGAAAAGCAAATTCAGTGGCTACAAGCTTTTACCTGAACAGATTTCAACCTTTCCTTGATTTAATGGGGCTTGCAAGTCAGGTTCTTGGATCTTTAAACTCCATCGTCTCCCCATCTCTGTAATTGATTTTCCTATCTGTTTCCCCTGCTAGATTGTAAGTCCCATGAGAGCAGGATTAATATTTACTTACTCTGTAGTTCTCTCCCAAGTGCAGAGTAAGCACCCAAATACCAATTGATTGGTGGATGTGGAATGGTTCTGATAAATAATAATAGTAATAGTATTTGCCAAGCACTTACTAGGTGCCAAGCACTTCTCTAAGCTCTGGGGTAGATACAAGGGAATCAGGTTGGATGCAATCTCTGTCCCACGTGGGGCTCTGACTCCCAAGTCCATGCTCTTGCCTCTAGGCCATGCTAATAAAGGCCATAATTAGTCATTTTTATAACTTTGAGCCAAGCTAGAGTTGTCATTAAACTGTTAAAATGATGTGGATTTCTCATAATCAATGACTCATTTTTAGCGTATCTGTTTACTCTCTAGAGTGAACAATGAACAACTGAAATTCAGAAAATTCTGACTCATGTTTAAAACAGGAGCCCATAGCAATGCCATTACTGGATCTAACCAATGATCCCCAGTTTTTGGAACAACTAAAATAGCATCAAAGGATGCTTATGGGACTCTCTTGGGTTATTCCACACTAGCTTTCTCACCTGGCATTAATCCGGAAAAATGGTATTGACTTAAGTGTTGCCTAAGGTGCCTATAAGAAGCCCCTACAAATGCTAGAAATTAAGAAAATAAACTTTCTTTTTAAATTCCAAAGCAAGTTGGTAAACTGAAGTTAGTGTTTTCCCATTGGGAGCAAATAAAGACAGATTTCTCCCAGTCCCGGCTCTCGAACATGCAACATCAGACTGAGCATGAGAAAAGCAAGCAGCTTCCAAATAAATATCTGGAAGTAGCCTAAAACCCGTTCCTGTGTACAAAGAGGCCTGTGTCATTGTTTAGCTGACCTGGCTCCCATAGAAACTGAAGGCAAAAGATGGCAGACAGATAAGTAAACAAACATCTAAATGTCATGTAAAAAAATAATGCATGTCAGCAGCACGTGAAGGGCACATGAAGAGGTCAATTTGGGTCATGGGTCAAACGTTTCCTGCCTCAAAGTAGCCTAAAACCTGTTCCAGGAGGCAAGGAGGATGCCGTGTCAAAGTTGGGTTGCACGAAAACTATAAAGTCAGTCAGCTGCAGATAAAGTGCACATGGTCAGTTCGGGTCACGGGTCAAACATTTCCAGGTCACAGGTCAAATGTCTCTGGTCGGAAAAAGTAGCCTAAAACCTGCTCCTGGAACCAAGGGAAACTCTCTTAAAGTTTCGTTGGACTGGCTCTCCCAAGAGATTGCATGTATAAGTGGACAGGTAATCTAAAATAGGCATTAGATTATAATTGCGAGTAATCGCATCCAAGGGATGAATGAAGACCACCGGTTTTCAGAGATTATAGTTAAAAGAGGAGTCCTAGACTTAGCTTAATTCTCAGCCAGTTAAGTCAGCTTCATATAACGCAATTGGATCTATAGACTGGAAGCTCCTATAGTCAGGGAATGTGGTTGCCATCTCTATTGTATTGTACACTCCCCGAGGGCTTAGTACAGCTTGAGAAGTAGCATGGTCTAGTGGAAGGAGTACGGGCCTGGGAATCAGAAGGACCCAGCTCCTCTGCTTGTCTGCTGTGTGACCTTGGGCAGGTCACTGAACTTCTCTGTGCCTCAGTTACCTCATCTGGAAAATGGGGATTAAGACGGTGAGCCCCACATGGGACAGGGTCTATGTCCAACACAATTTGCTTGTCTTTACTCAAGACTTAGTACAGCTCCTGACATTTAGTGAACACTTAAATACCACAATTATGATTGTTATTACAGTGCTCTGCACCCACTAAGAACTCAAATGCCTTTGATTAATGAATATGTTATACTGTAAGAGTTTAATGCAGTACTCTGTGTACATTAGACCTTCAGTCAGTAGTATTTATTGAGCACCGACTGTACTAAGCATTTGGGAAAGTTCAATAAACTGAGTAGACATGATCCCTGCCCTTGAGTAGCTGACTGATTAACAGATCACATCCACCACAGTTTTCCCCTCATCTATATCTGTCTCTCATCCGAGGAAATCAAACCGGCCAGACCCAATTTGCTTTCCACAAAGCCAGGTCGGTAACTCTTCTAGGTGATTGCAAATGGATTATTTCCATATTTGTTCTCTAATTGTTCTCTAACGCTAAGTATTAGTGTTAAATTGATCATCTATAATAATAATAATTGTGTTATTTGTTAAGTGTTTACTGTGTGCTAAGCATGTGTACTCAGTACTGGGATAGATACAAGATAAATAGGTCCTAGAAGGGGCTCACAATCTAAGGAGGAGGGAGAACAGGGTTTGATTCTCCATTTTGCAGCTGAGAGAACTGAGGAGCAAGGAAGTTAAGTGATTTGCTCAAGGTCACACAGCGAGTACGTGGCTAAATCGGAATTAGAACCCAGGTCCTCTGACTCCCAGACCTGGATCTTTCCATGAGGCTATGCTGCTTCTAGATCACCTCTTCTAATCCTGGGTATTACTTCTTTTCATACTATGAGGGAATGTCAGAGTGCAAGAATAATGTCAACTGACTCTGTCCTAACATCCACCAATTCTTTAAAGTACACGTCATCAGATCTTGCTGATTTAAATCCATCCAGATCTTTCAGAAATTCTTGTCTGTTTCTTCGTCTTTTCTAGTACGACTTTCCAATCTTCCAATGCCAGGGGAACTTGTTTCGGCAAAATATGACCCTTTTTTACCAAAGGAGAAGTGGAAAGAGACCCCATCAGTGATATTTATTGAGCGCTTACTGTGTGCAGACCACTGTACTTCAGAGTTGGTAGATGCAATCCCTGTCCTCAATGAGTTTACAGTCTAAAGAGGAACTTACTTTGGCCAGGTTCCACCTGTGAGAAAAATAAAAAATCACTTATTTCATTCATTTAGTTCTCTCTGCAGGTTGGCAAAAAAGATGGTAGGCAGGTTAATCTTTGGTCCTTATTTCCACCCTGTTTATTGAAAGATCAAGGATTATTTGCAAGCAGCAATCAGAGGTATCCCTTTCCCCTCCTAAAGAAGTTAGGAATATGAGACAAAGGAGAACTTTATTATTAATAAAAATAATAGTGGTTTTCATTAAGCATCTGTGGTGAGCTAACTCTATTTGGCCCTGGGTAGATTCAAAATAATCGGGTCAGACACGGTCCTTGTCCCACAAAAACCTCAAAGCCTTAGTAGGAGTGAGAACGGTATTTAACCCTTGTTTTATAGACGATGAAACTGAGGTTTAGAGAAGTGAGGTGGTTTACCTAAGGTCACATAACAGGTAAACGGTGAAGTTGGGATTTGAATCCAGGTCCTCTGACTCCCAGGCCCAGGCCCTTTGCACTAGACCATGCTGCTTCTCCAGAAAAAAACTCCAGAAAAGAGACATAGACATGTCGTAGACAAAAATGATCTTATTTTGCAAGGGCCAATGAAATATCCTCAATGATTAATCTCCACCATCTGTGCCAAAAGGAAGCTGCTAGAAGCCAATATGAAGGAAATTAGCTTTCACAGCCTAAATTGAAGACTAAGCATTAATATCTTTTATGATCCCATTTAAAAAAAAAAACCCCAGCTATGGTCTAAAACTTGGAATTCAATCTGTTGACTCTTTTTATTGGGGGAGATAAGAAACATAGTTCTTCCCTGAGTTTAAGATTGAAGTCTTCATCATAATCAAACAGCAGCAAGGAGTCCACTGAACTCTCATCTCCTGGAATTATACACAAATGGCTGTAAATGCACACTGGATTAGAAGCACACTGGCCGCAAAGCTTGTTGTGGGCAGAGAATGTGTCTGTTATATTGTACTCTCCCGAGTGCTTAGTACAGCGCTCTGCACACAATAATCACTCAATAAATACTACTGACTGACTCTCAAGGTTGCACCTGGAGAGTTTCCAGTACTCTACCAGTCTTGACTATGGGAGGGAGAGTCAAGCAGAGGCCTCCCCATTCCTAGCTTGGGCAGTGGCTAGCGAGTGGAAGGCAATCTGCTACAAGTCCAAACTCACCTGTGCTGGGCAGCAGCGGCTTGGGAGAGAGTTGAAGCTGGAGATTCAAGTTTACTGCAAGGAGGAAATGGTAAGCCACTTCTGTATTTTTACCGAAAACTCTGTGGATACACTACCAGAATGATTACAGATGGAGGTGGGGCATCCTGGGAAGATGTATCCTTGGGGTCTCTATAGGTCGGAGATGACTCAACAGCATAAGACAAGACAAGACTGACTCTACTTAAGATTCAAAGGAGTTCAAGGCATAAATTATATTGAATTAAAATTTAAAACTAACCCAGGGCTCCAGTAGCATGTTCCCTCCTGGGCTTCGCTTCTAGCAATAACAAACTTCTAAATCCTTTGACCTACTGCCACTTGTTATATGCGCATGTGGACCATAGAAGAAGCAGCCAAGAGGCAGCATAACCTACTGACTAGAGCCCAGAATCGGAAGTCCGAGGACCTGGGTCTGAACCCAAATTGTCCATTGTTTGTTGTGTGACCTTGGGCAAGTCACTTGGCTTCTCTGTGTTTTCATGTCCTCATCTGAAAATCTCTTCTCTCCCTCCTACTGAAACCGCGAGGCCTATTCGGGACAGGGACTGGTTCTGGCCTGATTGTCTTATACCAATCCCAGAGCTTGGCACAGAGTAAGCACTTAATAGCATCATTAATTATAGAACTATTGTAGTCTTCTAAATAGTTCTCAAACATGCCACATCAGACAAAGAATGGTTCCAGCCATGCTATCTTTATACACCCATGAATGTCAAATGGCAAGACAAGACTACATGGGAAGCAGTTTGTCTAGTGGAAAGACCATGAAACAAGAGATCTTGGTTTTATTCCCCACGTACGTCCCTGGCCTGCCAGGTGACTGCGTTGCAGAGAGATAAAATGGCTTTTATATTATTAAGTGCCCACTTTCCAGAACTTTGTAAAGATCTAGGTGCTCAGAGACAGGAGCGATTAAGGGAAAGCCCCTTGCCCAAAATGCCTAGCAAGGTAGGGGTAGAATCCCACCTCACACTTCTCCCCAGCAGTCAGCGTGGGGACCTGTAAGCTGCTCCAGGAATTCAGACTCTCTCCTCCTGGCACCACACTCTGGAGAGTGCTTTTCTATCCATCATGTGGTGAATTGCTAAAATTTCGAAGTGCTAAAAGCATTAACTCATTTTCCAGACCTGCCGCTGTTGCTGACCACGCTTCAAGCCACTCTTAAGGAATCAGTCTGATTGCAACACTTAGGTCATCGTTGGATGAAGTTGGGTGCCCAGAGATGTGGCTGCCGACAGCCCTGCCGGTAGCGAGGTCACCGCGGCTCTCACCTTGGAAAGAACGAGGAGAGGTCACAGAGCCATGAAAGGGTTACCTCAAAAGAGGTGCTAGTGGATCATCATGGTTCTGCTGACACAACCACACTGCATTCCAGTCTTAGTCCAAGGACTTTGGACTAAATCTCCTTCCTCACCAGCAGCAGTTGACGCACATTTCAATTAAATCGTATTTACTGAGCGCTTAAAATGTGCAGATCCCTGTACTAAGTGGTTGGGAGAGTAGGCTATAACAGTAGAGAGTCATATTCCCTGGCCACAGCGAGCTAACAGTCTAGAGGGGGAGACAGACAATAATATAAATAAATTACAGATATGTACGTAAGTGCTGTGGGGCTGGGGGAGGGGGTGGTGAACGAAGAGAGCGAGTCAGGGTGACACAGAAGGGAGAGGGATAAGAGGAAAGGAGGACTTAGTCAGGGAAAGCCTCTTGGAGGAGATGTGCTTTCACTAAGGCTTTGCAGGGTCTGACTACTCCAGAGGGCATTTGGATTTTTGCAAGATGGATAAGTGGTGCTTTTTTGCCCTTTCCCCGAGGGGAAGATCAACCCATCAATCATATTTATTGTTTACTTGTGCAGAGTCCCGTACTAAGCGCTTGAGAAAGTACAATATCATCCTGACTCCCTCCCTCTGTTCTACCCCCTCCCTACCCAACAGCACTTGTGTATGTATATACATACATACATATTATTCTATTTATTTTATTAATGATGGGTGTATATCTAAGATTCTATGCTACTGATGCTTGTTTACTTGCTTTGTTTTGCTTTGTTGTCTATCTCCCCCATTCTAGACTGTGAGCCCGTAGTTGGGTAGGGACTGTCTCTATCTGTTGCTGAATTGTATTTTCCAAGCACTTAAAACAGTGCTCTGCACACAGTAAGTGCTCAATAAATATGATTGAATGAATGAATGAATGTCACCAATCCACCCAGGAGCTTGGCATCGTGGGAGATCTCTTGGGAGAAAGTAGTCCAACTCTAATTGAATACCCCAGGATTAAGAATAGGACCAAGATTGGAATAGATCACAGAGCTACATGTTAAGACACCGTAGATTTGCGTAATTCAGGGCCTCTAATAGATAAGGATTGTGAACCCCAATCCATAATAATAATAGTAGTATTTGTTAAGCGCTTCCTATGTAACAAGCTCTGTTCTAAGATGGATACAAGATAATCAGGTTGAACACAGTCTCTGTCCCACAGACTAAACATAACAGCAACAATAATGATAATAAAAATAATAATAATATTTATTAAGCATTTGCTATGTGTTAAGCATGGTACTAAGCAGTAGGGAAGAAGCAAGATAATCAGGTCAGACAAAGTCCCTGTTCCACATGGGACTTATAGTTTAAGTAGGAGGGAGAACAGGGATCGAATGCCCATTTTGCAGATGAGGAAACTGAGGCCCAAAGAAGTTAAGTGACTTGCCCAAATCACACAGCAACAGGTAAGTGGTACAACCTGGGTTAGAACCCAGGTGCTCCCGCTCTTTCCACTAGACTGTGCTGCTCCTCTGGGAAGCGACTCTTCTTGGGATTCCAATCCCAACTCCCGTTTACCCCACTCTCACTGAGGTCCTGGGGATCAGGGCAGACCCTGACATTTCAGCTTCTTCAGGACTCTGTCACGTAAGGCACCAACAAGAAAGCCTCCCCAGTCCTCTGCCCCATTTCCAGGGGAGAAGGAGACCCCAAGAGAAAGAATTCTTCTGGACCTAGGTAACAGTCTTAGGGTGAATCACAGAAAGGCCAATTGTCCTTGGACCAGACGGAGTAACTGGAGCCCTCCTCTCATGCTGGGCCTCCTCAGGCCAGAAAGAGTTGTGTGGCTACCTAAATTATTATTATTATTTTTAGCATTACTTTCTGGCTTTACTTTCCAAGCCATTCTTGTCTGCTAGGGGTCCCACAGTCAACACCCCAGTGGAAGCAACTGGAAGGACAAGATGGTCACATGTGACTCCTCTAGAAAGACATTCCAGGTTTGACCCCGTTGTATTGGCTCCCAATAGCAATTAATAATGTGATAAAATAATCATTATAATCAACATCAGCAGCAGCAGCAGCATGGTCTAGTGAAGGAGCATGAGCCTGGAAGTCAGAGGACCTGGGTTCTAATCCTGGTTCCTCCAATTGCTTGCTCTGAGACCTTGGGTAACTCACTCGAATGCTCTGTGCCTTAGTTTCCCCTACCATAAAAGGTGGAGTCAATACCTGTTCTCCCTCCTACTTAAGACAGTGAACCCCATCTGGGATAGGGATTGTGTCCTACCTGATTTAACTCATATCTACCCCAGTGCTTAGAACAGGGCTTGGCATATAATAAGTGTTTAACAAAATACCATAAAAAAAGACGTCCCCTAGCCGCAAGGGGCTTTACCTTCCAAGCTCGACCTTTCTGCTAAGGGACTCCATCAGAGCTGCAGTGACTGGTGGAAGTAACTGGGAGGATAAGATGGTTGCCTGTGTCTCTAGAAAGATATTCCAAGCTCAGAGAGACACTTGGCATGGCCCTGCTGTGTTGGATCACAGTAGCAAAATTATTGATGTAAAGTGAATAATTCAGCCCAGAATTGAATTAATTTTCTTATTCATTTTGGGGAAACCCTGGCTGTTTAACTCAGAATACAGAACTGTAATAATGTGATATGAATAAGATCCAAAGGAAGGCTATATCACCAAGCAATGCGTTTTAGACTGTTTCCAAAATTACAGGGCTGACATCATGGAAATGCTGTGTTTTTTTTCCATGGCCTCAGAAATCAGGGTGATCCCAGTGCCATCTTGACTTGGAGCTGTTGCTCGTGGGCAGAAATGATTTTCTAGACCGCACATTGTGTCTTCTTTTATGGTAGCCCTTTTAGTACTTCGTGTTTGTTTTGATTTTTCAGCTCCCATATTTAAATCATGATTTATTTGGCTTTCAGTACAGAAGGATGAAAGGGCTAATTGTGTGTGTGGCTTCTTGGGTTGTTTAGAGCTATAAATATTTTAATAGGATCTTGATTCCTCTAAAACAATATCTAAGAAAACTTTTCACTGGGAGCAAATTTAAGGGTTTTTTTTTTTCCCTATAGAGCATGCCGTTGGAAAGAAGAAATATAGAAAATGATTGTGCTTGAAAGAGTTTTCAAACACCACTTGTAGGTTCACACTTCATTTGTAGGAAAAAGCATGGGAGTCAGGAGACTTGGGTTCTAATCCCAATCTGCCACTTGCCTGCTCTCTGATCTTGGCAAAGTCACTTAACATCTCGGTACCTCAGTTTCCTTTTCTGTAAAATAGGGATTAGACTGGGAGCCCCATGTAGACAGGGATATTCTCTGATCTGATGAAGTTGGATCCACCCCAGTGCTTAGCACATAGTAAACATGTAATAAATATTATTATCATTGTTATCATTATTATCACCATCATCCTCATTATCATCATTATCCTGAGGTCAACTCCTTCACAGGCATGAGCTGGGGAAACAAATAATCCAGTTTTTGTTTCACTCTATGTTCAATTTAAGTTGCTTCTTAGCAAGGACTTCCCAGCCCTAAGATCATGAGAGGCATCGCTACCAGGGAAAGGTATGGAATCTTCTTGCCTGGAGATATTTAAGAAAAGGATTGGGGGTAGATCTTACTGGGAAGGCCAGGCACAAATTACTTTTTGAAGGTCCTTTTGATCCTAGATGTCTTCAGCTCTAGGATAATTAAACTAAAGGCTTTAATTATGGTGGCCAGGCATCCAGTTTTTTGCCATACAGTCTAGCTTTCAGCTGATCTATCCTCAGTCAATCAATCAATCGATGGATCAGTGGTATTTGAGTGCTTACTGAATGCAGAGGACTATTTTAAGCACATATGAGAGGATAACAGAGTCGATAGACATGTTCCCTGCCCACAAAGAGCTTATAGTCTTGAGGGAGGGGCTTACAGATACCTTAATGTCAAAATTTTTATTTCCAGAGCCCAGCTTTCCTCCACCACAGGTCTTGATGTCAAATCCAAGAGCTCAGACATGGTGCTTAGGAAGATCTCTGGAAGGAATGCGAAGACTTTGGAGCAAATTGAAAGAGGATGGATCTGTGGTTCTCCCCTGTAAGAACCACTCTACATTCAAGCGAACTTGGGGCACCCTCAAAACGCTTGTGATGTCAAAATAATAATAACAATAATGGTACTTGTTTAGCACTTATTATGTGCCAAGCACTGTTCTAAGCATTGGGATGGATATAAATTAATCAAGTTGGACACAGTCCCTGTCCCGCATGGGGCTCACAGTCTTAATCCCCATTTTGCAGGTGAGGTAACTGAGGCCCAGAAAAGTTGAGACTTTGTCCAAGGTCACACAGCAGACATATGGCAGGGCCAGGATTAGAACCCAGGTCCTTCTGACTCCCAGGTCCATGCTCTATCCGCTAAGCCATGATGCTTCACATTTTTCTGAGTGCCAGCAGGGGCCACCCTGGCTTTAATGGGCCACCCTGGCTTTAATGGGCCTCACACCCAACAGAACTGCATCCACAGCACTGTGAGATCCCACCTGAATCAGCCCTGCTTTCCCTCTTTGACTTAATTTACTTATCTGCACAATGGGGCTCAGGAAAACAGCATGCACACACGAAATGTAGATTAGCATAATAACGGGCGTAAGCATAAACTCTGCCTGGCCTTGAATACTATAATAGTAAAGTGGATTTTGCCCCAGAATCACTCAGATGATGCTATGATGCCAAGAGCCAAAAGATGACAGCATAATTGAACTAATGCCCAAAGGCAATTACTGATTAAAATTGATTATTTCTACAAAGAAAGTTGACCAATGGATTAGTTGTCACATTACAGCAGATTTCGGCAATATTACCATAATTGTTAAAGAGACATATCTGCTGAATTTTAAAGGCGAATAGAGCATATGAGTCCTCCGAGATTCTTGCTGAATCGGTCCCATAAAAGGACGAAGCCACCAGCTACAATTTTAATTCAAACACTGATGGTTGATTTTTTTTCAATTTTGGTAGAATATTTGGGCATCTTTAGCTTTAGTTTACATGTACTTAACTCTCAGGTATGAAAATGGTGTTGCTAGATGGATCCTGCTTTTTTGGAGGAGAAAAACTGCAAAACAAAATCCTCTGAATTCCTTTTTTTAACTAGATAATCACTAGAATACATATGCATGTTTGCATGAGGAGTTAAAGGCCAGGGTTTATTACATGCCACTAAATAGTTGAAAGTTATCCAAATTCTCTGTTTCAGCTATTGGCGTGATGACATGCTTGATTGACTTTTTCGTTGAACTGTTGCCTAAGGAATCTAGCGTTGTTTAAACCCATTTACTGTCACGTGATCCAGTTTACTTCAATTAAAAATTGTTCCAGAATCCATTGATTTGACGCAGATGCACGTGGGGTAGTGGAAAGGCCACTAGTCAGCCAAGAGAGATGCAAGGGTAACAAATGTGTTTCTGCATTCTTGACAGAATGGAACACAGTATTTCCCCCTTCACGTGAACCCCACTCATCCCCCAACCCTAGAAAAGGAAAAAAAAAAAACCAGGGTGTAAAAGTGACAGCGAAAGAAAGAAAACATGTATACAACGTTCAAAAATCGTCTGCAAATGGAAAGGAACAAGAGACCCTGAAACAATCGCGCACATATTTCGCCTGCTACCATGGCCTGGTGAATGCAGCGGTTACCATGGCTGGATCTGACCGGGAGGTGGATTTTAGAGGGCAAGCTTTGTTTCTGATCTCTCCCCAAACAGAGAGCCTTGATCCAGTCTGTTGGTTTGTGTACTTTGGGGTAAGCAACTTCACACTGAAAAAGCCCAGGAGAACATTTTAGCTTGACTCTGTGTCCTGACTTCAGGTTTCTCTTAGGATACCTTCCCTCCCTCTTTCTCTCTCCCCACCCCCACCGTACTCTGGCCACACCATTCTAGAAATGTGGCAGTGAATTTCACTTAAGAATTTCAGGGTAAGTCACCGATCGATGGTCTCCCATTCATTTGCCACCTCAGAAGAGGGGAATTTAGAATCAAGTTCAATTCCATCATTTCTCTCCCTTGTTTCTATTCGGATTGAAAATGTCACAGCCACAAAATTTCCCTGACAGTTCTCAGTGCAAGTGGAGAAGGACCGACAGGCCTGGGACAGAGTGAAAAGGCATTTGTAATCACAAAAATTGAGGAACCTTCCTTCACCTCAAAAATCACCTCTCTTCATAGATCCAACTTGCAACATGAGGAATAATCCCCTTATTAGACATTCAGTGGCTCAAGATCCTTTAAGGAGGACCCACAAGTCATTAGTTTTCTTGACAGGGCTTCGGTTCATTCACAGAACAAGATGTCGGACTGGGCATATTTACTAGCTGGGCAATGTAACTCATCACCAAGTAAAACGCTTTAGATTAACTCATATATCAGACAAAAGAAGTTGCCCTTGTGTATGTATGAATATTCAATTAAGCACTCAACTTATTTGTTCTGATCTATTGCTTGTAAATATGTCTATATTTGTCTCCCTCATAAGAGTTCAAGCTCCTTGTGGGGAAGGAATTTTCCTTCTCTTTTGTACTTTCCAAGAGTTTACTACAATGTATTGCACTCAGTAGTTGCTCAGTAAATTCTCTTGCTACAACTGCTCGTTGAATATATTTTCTGATTGGAAAAATGGGACTTGAATATTACTTCGGGTGGTGTCCACGGTCCAGCTTTACCCGTTTAATTTGAAGTTCCCTAGCATCCATTCTAATGAGGTCAGGTGACCCATAAAGGAATCAATCACTACATATGAAACTGGATTATCTTCTGAATCGTGTGAGTAAAAAGAGGCCGTTCAACCACTGGTCCACTTGTTCAGTCACCCATGCTGCTGTTTTAACCCGCTGATTGACTTTGACTGCTTGCACCTCATACAAACCAAGGACCAAAAACAAGAATCGGCCCCTATTCCTAAAAGACAAACCCGAAGGTCTGCTTCCTGTCTGGCCCCAAAGCAGGCTGAACACCTACCTTGAAAAAGGAGACTGCAGAAGACAAAAGTAATTCCGATTTTTCAGATCATTTTCATAAAGAGCTCATTTGCAGCTCTAAGTCCAAGGAGGCTCTGATTTTGTCTGTAGCATAGCGAATGATAGAGCTGGATGGGCTCTTGAGAGGTTATAGAATCCATTCCCCAGTTTCTTGGATTGATCCCAATTAAACCATTCTGGAAAGCAGGGCCAGCTCTAGACATCTTAGTGCCCAAGGTGGAAGGAAGGGACAGGGAGTAACAATAATAATAATAATTGTGATACTTGTTGAGTGCTTATACTATGTGCCAGGCACTTTACTGAGTCCTGGGATGGATATAAGCAGATTGGGTTGGACACGGTTCCTGTCTCACGTGGGGCTCCCGTCTCAATCCCCATTTTACAGATGAGGTAACTGAGGCCCAGAGAAGTGAAATGACTTGCCCGAGATCACACAGCAGACAGGCCAGAAGTTAGAGAAAGGTGGTTCCTCCAGCTGAAAAGTACCCTAGGCCCTAGCCTGGAAGCCAGGGCCAACCTGGCCAGAAACAGAAAAGGTGTTCTTTCTCTTTTCTTCAATCTCCCAAAGACCAGGTATGCATGCAGTCAGGAAACTCTCCCTAATGTCTCCCCTAACTCCTTCCTGCTGCACTGAAATTTGATCTTCCCTTGCTCAATCCTCTTTCATTTTCTCCTCCCTCCTCTCAAAGAAGAGTCTAAGAAGGACGCTCAGGCAGGCAGAAGAAAACACTACCAATGACTTCTTCTTGGAGAAGAGAAATAGGGATACATGGAAAAAACTAGAAGGTGCTGGGGAGAAACCAGAACAAAATATTCCCCTGCCTTCTCCCGCCCCACCCAAAAAAAAATCAAATTGAACTGGAGTTAGGGGCTGTCAGCATAGACAACAGAATAATGAATTTTACTTGTCATTATGGCTTGGCAGCTGATATTTTGATTTTTAATTCACTTGCACTGTTAATACCAGGAATTGGTTGGAAAGCTGTTTCTAAAAACACAAGAAAATCTGGCAGTAAAATGAGGAGAGAGAAACCATTTTTCAAATAGAAGTATTAGCTCATCTGAGCAGTGTCTCTTTCCCTTGTTTTGGTGCAGACATATGTAATGCACCAAACGGCATACGCTTGTAATAGTAAGATCTGATAAGAGCTTCATATATTTATTCACTGTCATATCACTGAAATAATAACTAGTAACAATAACAATGTATTCTTCAGTAATGCTATTTCCCAAGATTGCTCTTCTGAGCGATGGCTCTGCCTTGCATTCCACGCTCTTCCTCTTTCATTTGCTGCAAAACTCTAGGTTTTCTGGGTTTTCGAAAAAACTCCACCAGCCTTTGACTTTCCATGCAGCTGGAGAAAACATGTCTTTGTTTTGAGATTTTGTTGGGTTCTGTTTCCCTCCTCCCGACATAAATCTTGTAAATCAATAGTTCAAGGAGTTGTTTAAACTTATGCCCTTGAAAACATCTTGCATTGAAATATGAGTTTGTATATGTTAAGTGGAGGACACTGTAGTTATCTTGCATGAATTCAGATGATTAAATTGCTGTCTCAACTCTCAGTTGCAAAGACGCCATTTCCAGTGGCCCCCAGATCAAAACCAAGGAAACAGACCTAGGTCATCCAAATGAGGAAGAGGAGAAATCAATCAGTGGTATTTATTTAGTGCTTACTGTGTGCAGAGCACTGTACTAATGCTTGGGCTTAAAATACAACAGAATTAGCTGACACGTTCCCTACCTGTAACGAGCTTCCAGTATAGAGGTTACACTCTAAGCTTCTGACACTCCAGTCTTAGCTACTTGACGAATGCCCAAGCTCTCTCTATATATAATAAGACACTCAAGTGCTGTGCATTTAGGATCTCAGAAAGCAGTGATGGAGTTGCAGTAGTCTACCGTTGAATATTAAAATTATTGTTGAGGGAGGAGTTGAGAACCAGATGAAATTCTTTGTATCCATAATTTATTTTAATGTCTGTCTCCCAGACTGTAAGCTCCTGGTGGGCAGGATAATTGGAGCTATTGCACTCTCCCAAGCACTTAATACAGTGCTCTCTACATAGTGAGCGCTCAATAAATAACCACTGATTGATTGATTAATTATGGACATTTCACTCTACTGTCATTGTGAAATAATATTCCTCTATGTTTTTCTGCTGCATTTACAAAGAGGAATCATTTCTGCTGTTACGCGGGAGCTGGGTTCTTGAAGAGCTGTGTCCAACCCAGTTGGCTTGAATCCACTCTAGCACTTAGAAAAGTGCCTGGCACATAGAAAGTGCTTAACAAATGCCACAGTTATCATTATTATTATTATTATTATTATTATTATTGGAAAAGCACATTGAGGTAATTGTTGATTCAATGGGACTTCATGGGTTAGGCTGTAGATGGTTCAAAAATACCACCAAAATGGACATTATCCATCAGTGGTATTTACTGAACATTTACTGTGTGGGTAAAACACTGTACTAAGCATATAGAAGAGTACAATAAAGTTATTAGGCAAGATCCCTGCCCTCAAGGAGCTTTCAACTTAACAGTGGGGCTTATGATTCGGTTAGAATTTGATACAAATTCTTATATTATTGGTTTATCCACCCACTGGATAAGACATTACGGGGTGGGTAAAATAATTTATTGTTATTTTACCATATTAAATATTATAAGCTTGCAAAAACACTAAGCTTTATATAGTACAGAATCTGGGCAGCATAACAGTATCAAACCTTAACTTTTAAGGTTAAGCTTAAATTTTAAGCTTTTGCCACCTGCCTATGCACTACCTATACCTGAACAGGGCAGACTCTGAGAAGAACATTCTCCAATACTTCCACTGTGTTATATCCAAATCATTTTCGGTATAGAGAACAAGTGTTATGCCAGGACTAATGCACTGTACTCCAGCGCTGGACTCCAGATATTTTGAAGACTCAGCTGATATCCGTTGAAGTGTGACCACTTCCCCATCTGTAAAAAAATACCAGGTGTCTGATCCCCACCCCAGAAAAAATCATCGAGATTTCATTTGTTGAGAGGTTTGAAATCTCACAGGTGGCAGTAAACTGTTCTCAGCTGCTGATGGCCATGGTCCATTAGATCAATTGATTGTATTTATTGAGTGCTTACTGTGTGTACTATGCTAAGTATTTAGGAGAGTATAATATAACAGAATAGGTAGACATGTTCCCTGCCCAAAATGGAGCTTACAGTCTGGAGGGAATCATCGTCATCATCGTCATCACTGTAGAATTTGTTGGGCGCTTACTATTGCCAAGCACTGTCCCATATAAGCCTCAGTCTCAGTAGCAGGGAGAATGGGATGCCATCAAACAGGTAAATCTCTCTGTCCTCAGCATTAGATTGGGTGGATAGAGAAGAGAGGAGTTTGGGTAGATATAAAAGTTGTGGTATGGTCTCTGGAAGCTACAAACGGCAAAGAGTACAAACTTGAGAAGAGCTGCTTTGAGACCCGGAAAATGGAGGGAGTGATTTTGATAGATGGTGAATGAGGAGATAACGGGAGATCTGGTTAACAGGAGGGTGGTGAGATAGGGGACTTGAGGGGCCAAATCTCTTCCAGATGTGTGGTATGGATGTAGTGGGAGAGATGGATGGCCAGGAACTTGGTTCAGAGATCACCTAGTCTGAGAAGAGAGTCTTGTTCTCATCTAGTTCCCTTAGTGCCTTGAGTGTGCAAATCACCATCCTTGCTCTGATTAATTTCTGAGTTAATTTTGCTCTGGAAAAGAAATTTCCCTCCTATTTCTATATGTCAGGCCTGCACAGATATTTATTTTTTTTGAGCAAAATGTTTGGACAGAACTTAACATCAATGACGTAAGCGCTCTGCTGAATGCCGAACAGGTTCAAGGCCGTTTCCTCTTAGAGGAACAGAAATGAGTTCTGGAAAAAGAAGGCGAAGAGGTTTGGCTGCCTGGTCCCCAGAGAAAGAGCAATCAAAACAATAATAATAATAATAATAATAATATGGCATTTGTTAAGCACTTACGATGTGCCAGGCACTTTATTGAGCACTGGGGTGGAGACAAGCAAATCAATCCCGGTCCTAAGTGAGGCTCACAGTCTAATCCCTATTTTACAGATGAGGTAACTGAGGCACTGAAGTGTTAAGTGACTTAATGTTGGTATTTGTTAAGCGCTTACTATGTGCCGAGCACTGTTCTAAGCGCTGGGGTAGACATAGGGGAATCAGGTTGTCCCATGTGGGGCTCAGAGTCTTAATCCCCATTTTACAGATGCGGGAACTGAGGCACAGAGAAGTTAAGTGACTTGCCCAAGAGCACACAGCAGACAAGAGGCAGAGCCGAGGTTAGAGCCCATGATCTTCTTACTCCCAGGCCCGTGCTCTATCCATTAGGCCATGCTGCTTCTCAGTGGACTTTGCTCCTCCAAAATCCTTCAGATGAGGAAGTAGATGGAAGGCCAGGAGACTTCTTTCCCTTCCTCGGGGATGGCTTGGAGAATGTCACCATTCACCAGGGAAAACAAAGGTGAAAGATCATTGAAGACCTGTCCTTGTACGGGGAAGGGACAAGGGGCAGCACCGACATGATACGTCATGGGGACAGGAGGTGGATCACTCCTTTACCCTTGACTGCCCACTCTCCCAAGCGTTTAGTACAGTGCTCTGCACACCTTACTGAGCCCTTGGGAGAGTATGTCTACAACATTATAACAAAGAGCATGTCTACAACATTATAACATCTACAACATTATAACAGACACATTCCCTGCCCACAACGATCTTACAATCTGGAGGTGGAGATAACCTTATTAATTAATTAATTCATACCATACTGCTGGCCTAGCCAATGGGATCCTCTACTCAACACCTGGGAGAGTACCAGATAACAGAGTTGGAAGACATGATCCCTGCCCACAACCAGCTAACAGGCTAGAGTCTCCTCATCCCACTTTGAAAAACATACTACTCGGGGCCAATGGGATGAAAGAAACTTCCAAGGATTCCCCTAAGAAATGCCCAGGGGTTAGGAGTAACCTTCAAAAATGCCTTGGGAGAATTAGTACTGGACCATGGGAGCGCAGGAAAAAGAAGACAATATCGCCTTTCACACCCTATTACTTGAGCACCAGTTCATCTTTATGGCCACTTTTCCTGCTTTCTCCTACTGCAAATGGTTTGGATCCCAAGCTCCTTGAGGGCAAGGATCAAGGATCATTAACCCTATTGTACTCTCAGACAGGGCTTAGTTCAGCTCCCGGCATGCAGTTGAGGTTCAATAAATACTATCGATCGATTGATTAATAAAAAGAGGCAGACATGAGATCAGAGGTTCTGCAGCAGCACACCGTCCCAGAGAGCCACTTCAAATCACTGTCATTAGAACGGGCAATGGGACGGATAATGAGAACCGTAGGCCTGCAGCCGAAGCCCGTGGCGGGAACAGGTGAAAAGGGACCCCCTTGCTTCGCGTCCCAGACTCTGAAGCATAGCAGCGGTTTCTTCTTGTCACCTGCTGCTTCTCTCCCCTCTGACAGAACGACTCCACACCATTCGACCCCGTGAGCAACTGGGCGTCGATGGAAAGGTGAGGGGGAGGGGTGTTAGATATGAGCATGAGGGGCTGCAGGGGGGACCTGTAGTCTATAAACTCACTGGAGGCCAGGCACACGTCGATCAACTCCGCTATAGTGTACTCTCCTAAGCGCTCTGCATGCAGTAACTGCTCAATAAATACGATTGATTGACCGACCGATTGCTAATAAGGCATGAAACGCGATGTGACGGAGGGGTAGGCGTTCTCTGGGAAACGGGCGGGACGACAGCTTCTACGAGACATTGAAAACCACCGTGTGGGGTTACTGGAAATTTAGAGCCAGGGAGAGATCGGAGTGGGTCAGAGAGGTGCCATGTTTGAGTGGAAGGGGATTGCAGAGAGAGAAAACACCTGAGAGAAAGAGATTAGGAAGACCCAGAGTGGAACGAGAGACCAGGAATGAGAGGCAAATGGTGAGAGATCAGAAGACGGAGGGAGAGCAAGGGGTTAGAGGAGTGACACGACCGAATCCACGGGATGCGTAGCTGTCGCTGCCGCCTCTGCTCTTATCCTCTAGGGATCCGTAAGAACACCTGGGAAGTGCAGGGCCCGTCGGCTCCGCTTCTGCCAGGGCAGAGAGCAGAGCAGCGGTTCTGGTCCCCCAGGCCTCCTGAGCAGCAGGGGCACAAGTTGCCAAATGAGAAGGAGGTGGTGGCGGGGCTCTCTGGGGTCTGAAGGCAGAGTGAGGGAGCCATCTAGTGTCTGGGGTTGGAAGAGAGAAGATGCAGATGCCCGGGCCTGGGCGACCCGGTGGTCCAGGAAGGGTGCCATCTGGGCCACCGGGACGGGGGGCGGAGGCCAGAGGCAGGCCGGCTCAGCCAGGCCACTTCTCAGAGGGTGAGGAGGGCGGACTGGAGATCGGGAACTCCTGGGGCTGGCGGGGCAGGGGGCAGAGGGAGGTGGGAAGGGGGCAGGGAGGAGCACAGAGACACACAGACAGGGAGAGACAGGGAGAGATGAGGGAGGCGAAGGCAGGGAGAGGCTGCCAACCTCAGCCCGGCTCCATCCCCGGGGCCCTGGCGAGGATCCCTTCTCCCGCACCCGAGCCAATGCCTCAGGTGTCTGAGACAACTGGACCCACATTCATTTTATAGTAAATCATATTATATATATATATGTAAACTGGGAGGTGCACCCTCCCAAGAGGACCTCGGTTGCTGAGGTCTATTGGACTTCTCGCATCTTCCTTTGAAACCTCCAAATCTGTCATCCTGGGTTTCGGGCTGTTGCCCCCCGAGGAGGGGTGGGGGGCTTGGTCCAGCCCCCCGTCGCCCGGGAATCCGTGCCCGTCTCGAGGTTAGGCGGGGGGGGGGGGGGGGGGGGAGACCTTGGGAATCCGTGCCCGTCTCGAGGTCAGGCGGGGGGACCGGCCGCAGAACTGACCCCGTCCCTTTCCAAACTGCCCAGCTCTGCTTTCCTTCACTTCTGACTTGAGACCAGACTGGTTCGGGACTCCCTACTTAAAAAAAAAAAACCACCAACCACCTTGATGCTGAAGGATATATATAAATGCGCGTTATACATATATATTTAAGGTGAATTTATTACTTGGCTTAATGAGTTCTTCCTCTGAGCTTCCTCCTCGCCTGGTTAATCTTTGGTTGACTGCTTTGTACCTATGCCAGTCCGGCTAATGACAACTTCCCCCGGCGACTCTGTCCTTTCCCCCTTCACTGCCGTGGACGCCAGGGTCCTGGCCAGAATGTCCCGCGGTCGGCCTGGGGGGCGAGGGGGCGGATGGATGGATGGATGGATGGATGGATGGATGGATGGATGGATGGATGGATGGATGGATGGATGGATGGATGGATAGAATGGAGGTGGGAGCCGAGAGGCGGAAGAGCGTTGCGTGGCCAGAGCGGGATCCAGAGGTGTGCGGTGGCCCGCACCATCGGGATCCCCTCTTATACCCTGGCACTCTTTGCTCATTCCATCAGCACGTGCCGCACAAGGTAACCACATCAAACGGGCACGCACTCCTCTGCATGGCGCTGGGGTTTCTCGTCGCTGTTTTGGCGCATGCAAGCGTGCCCGGGCTCACTCTCACGCACCCAGGCGCAGCCAGGCAAACCGCACGGCTGTACATGGACCCACTTCACGCACCCACTGGGCACGCCGAGAAAACGCCGAATACCTCCCACCCCACCCCCCGAGGATCGGCGCTGTTGGCGAACGCTTTTTCTGGGTTGGGCGCAAAAGCGGCATCCCGGGGCTCAGAGCTCGGAGAGGGGACTGGGAACAAAAGACACGGCTGGGGGGGGGGGGGGGTGTTTGTTGTTTGGGTTTTGTTTATAATCCCCCCCCCCCGCAAAGTGAGGCAGAGGAATCGGGGCAAGGGAGAGATGTGTCATCATCATCATCGATGGTATTTATTCAGCGCTTACTGTGTGTACAGCGTTGCACTAAGCGTTTGGGGGAATACAATGCAGCAGGGTTGGTAGCCACGTTCCCTGCCCACCACGTCCGTCTTTGGGCAGGGGGGAAAGGTGTCTCTTAAATGGCTCAACCCCAATTATACCGTGGGCTTGGGGAGGGGGTCCAGTCTCCCCTCAAACTCTCCTAGCAAAAGTGGCTAAAGGAAACGTTCGTGGACGCCCCGAAACGTTGTGAGGTCCCGGGTTTCTCCCTACGTCGCCTGGAGTTGGGAGGAGGGAAGGAAAGAGAGAAAGAGGAGGAGGCTCAAGTCATTTTCATCTCCACCGAGGAACACCGAACACCATCTCTGGCCGGACCCCAGACCGTGCCCAATGTTGGGGCAGGGACTGGTCCGGATCTGATTGCGTTCTACCCATCCCAGTGCTTAGTACAGTGTTCGGGACCTAGTAAGCGCTTAGTAATACCGCTCCAAACTGGCCCCCGAGAGGGGAGGTAAGGAGAAGGGGAGGCCAAAAAGAGGGAAGGAGAGGACTTGAAAAGCTGTCCCCTGCTTGGGATAGCCATCCTGTTTTACCTGAGAGGGGAAGGGGGAGAGAAAAGGGTTCGGAAAAGTTTGTGAGCTCCTGCAGTTTCATTGAAACCCAAACCAAGAGGATGTGCGTGCGTGTGTGTGTGTCCAGAGAGATTCCGATTTGGGGTCCAACCCGACCCTCAGCCCACCTCCCAGCGATCTGGGATCTCTCAACATTTTGGGTCAGAAGAGCAGCCCTCGAAGTTTAGCTTTGGTAATAAAGACATCACTTCGGTGGAGAGAAGAAGGGAAAGACAGAGACTCGGAGATGCAGAAAAAGAGCGAGCAAGAGAGACCCAGGGAAAGAGACAGAGGGAGAGAGAGAACACGCACTATTAATTTAACATTAAAGTCCTCTCCACCCTTTCCCCTATCCCTGCACTTTGCCCGGATCGATCTGCTGCAGTTCAGGACGGAATACCGGCGACACACACACACACACATCCACACACACATCCACACACAGCACCCACGAAGAAAGTTTCAATTTCTTGGGACTAACTTCCAAAAGAAGGTCAAGACTGTTCATCTGCCCCTCCCCGACTCCGTGGTCTTTTCAGTTGTTTTTTAACTAATGTAATTTTTAAAAATGCATCTGTATATTTTGTCGATTGCAAGTATCCCGCTTAAAAGTCCTTTATTCTCGTTCTGAGGAAGCTGTTTCTTGCAGAAATAGGTTTCAGATACAGATCACACTCCTCCCCTGTTCAGATTGGAGCTTGATTAGGCTTTATGCACAATTCTGCGTTATTTTAAAAAATAAAGTAGTAGATTCTAGTTTCCTGATAGAGTTATTAAACTATATTGGTTTATTGGGGATGGGGGGGTGAGTAACTACTAGACAAAAAGTTTTTATTGCAAACTCATTTGTTGATCAAACTTTGATTTTTTTCCGAAAAAGGACCTTGAAAAACTTGAGTTTCATTCAGCTTGCCTCAAAGCCTGTCTTACAGGAGCATCTGTTACTCTGCGGCTGACAAATTTGCCATTCCCAAGAAAGTTTGTGTGTGTGTCTGGGTGTGTGTTTTAACAGCATGTAATTGATGTTATCCCAAGAAAGCAGTCTCCACTCCCCCTTTTTTCTCTTGTGTATGTGTGTGTGTGTGTGTGTGTTTCCTTCGAGCCTTCAGGTGAAAGTAAAGCAGCAGCAGCAAAATGTTGTTGCCTTTTTGAGGGTTAAAACATCAGAAGACTAGCTTGTCTCGCATTGGCCAATCAGATACGGGCGCTGCCAGCTATAATATAGTACTAAAGGCAGGCTTCTCTCACAAGCGTCTCTAGGCTTGCTACCATTAAAATCAGCCGCTTTTTGTCTCTTGATTGCTTTCTCGCGACCCAACTCCGATGTGTTCCGTTATCAGCGACCTACAGCCTGCCATTTCAGCACCTGTCTCGATAGGGATCGGTGGATAGTTGAAGGAATCGGCAAGCAGGCGAGGGCGTATAAGGAGAGAGAGTGAAAGAGAAGGAGAGAGGGAAAGAGAGAGGGAAAGAGGAGAGGAGAGCGATCCGGGGAGACAGCCAGACATACACACCCACACACACTCACACACTCAGACACACACATACACACACAGACGCAGACACACACACACACGCACACACACGGAGCTTTGAAGTAACTGGATTCAATGGACGAGATGCTACTGCTGGCGAGATTTCTGCTGCTGGTCCTCTTCTCGGCTCTTTTGATCTCCTCGGGGCTGGCGTGCGGACCCGGCAGGGGGTTTGGGAAGAGGAGACACCCCAAAAAGCTGACCCCTTTAGCCTACAAGCAGTTTATCCCCAATGTGGCAGAGAAGACCCTAGGGGCCAGTGGAAGATACGAAGGGAAGATCACCAGAAACTCCGAGCGATTTAAAGAACTCACCCCCAATTACAACCCTGACATTATATTTAAGGATGAAGAGAACACGGGAGCGGATCGGCTGATGACTCAGGTAGAAGCCTGCGATGTGGCATTTGTGTTTCTTTAAAAAAAAGAGAGAGAGAGAGCGAGAGAAAAGACCAGAAAAGAAAACGTGTAACGCAGCTATCCCATACCGAGCCTCTGTTTTTAGTCTGATTGAAAAGTAGCCTCCTTCTTCCTTCTCTCCCCACCTTTGCTCCCCACCCCTATCCTTTCCAATCCACCCCCTTCTTCTTCTTCTTCTTCTTCTCCTTCCACTGATGTGTTTTAGGTGTGCACCCTGAGAAGTTTGCGAGGCGGTGGGGTGCGGTAGGCTCGAAGGGGACGCTCTGCTTTGACTGCATTGATTTTGTTTTTATTTTGCTGGGGCGATAGTCCTTAGTCCTGTACCAGCCCGTCATTTCCCCGCAGCTTGGAGGACAGGGCTTAGCTTGTCGGGGTAGGACATTCTGAGATGGATTCGGTGTGTTGCCGGAGGGGTGAGGAGGAGGGTAGGTAGAGAGGGCGGCGGGGAACCCCCCCAAGTGACCGTCAAGCCACCCTACCTCCCCTCCCCAGCCCCCCAGGTTACAGAGGCAGCCCCTGGACATCGGCTCTCCAATCTCAGAGTTTTCCTCTATTCAATCACCATGATTTCTCAATCCATCCCATCCCACCCCACCACCTTCTCACTTAGCGCCCGACGAATTCTTAATTCGGTAAACTGGGAGGGTGGGGGGGAACTGACCTCACAAAAGGCGGCGGCGGCTACTGCTCTTCCGTTTCTGCATTACATAGCTTGCATTGCAATCCCATCATTTGCAATGGTGCTCGTCCGAGCGTGAATATATTGATATTTCTTTAAGGATGCTCTAGCTGTCTTTCTCTCCGGGTGCCCCGGGTACCTCCGTCGGGGTGTGTGTTGGGGTGTGTGTGTGTGTGTGTGTGTGTGTTGGGGGGGGGAGACTTACAACTTATTACCACTGCATCGCGCCAGTTTTAAATCAGATGGAACAAGAATTACAACCGAATAAATATTGGAAGGTGGGGGGTGAGGAACGGGGAGAAGGAGAATAGATGGAATGCGGAACCATTTTAGGCATTTTTTTTTAAAAGCGCAAAACAAACATTCCCTTCTTCCCCCTCCCCCTCCCGAGAGGTCTGGGCAGCGAATCCGCTCTCAGTGCCGGAGTTTCTGAAACTCCCTGGATCTCTAAGCGACGACTAAATGTGGAAAATGGGTTTCCTGCCAATGTAGGTCAGCATCGCCGGCGTTGCCCTATTAAAATATGAAGTCCCACCTTTGTGCCGGGGAAGGCGATGCTGCTGGAGAAGCCACCGGCTGGGAGAGGAGAGGGGTCCAGAGGAGACTGCCTTTTTCCCATTCCCTCTATTCTTTGACCTGATTTTCTTTGGGGGAGGAAGAGGAGGGAAAGGAGGGGGGCATGGCTAAGTCTTTTGATAGACGTTTCGGGATGGGGGGGGTGAGAGTCTAGGTGTAAAGGGGTGTGTGTGTGTGTCTTCTCGGTCCTCTTCCTCCAGGATCTCTTCCCGACCACCTTAAATCTTACTGTACCTAGGAGTGTTGACGCGCGCTCCTGGGCCAGATTGAAGCGCGAGCCTCAATTAAATCCGCACAGGCCACAGCGCGCGCGGCGATGGCTGCGTGGGGAGGGAGTTTCCCAGCCCGGTAAACCGAGCGGGAGAAAACGGGGTAACGGAGGGCGGGGGAGTCTGAGCACGCTTTGCAGGATGTCTGTCCGAGACCCAGCGACGGAGAGGCACCCACACCCAGACAGCCCCCCGCTTCTCCGCTTAGGGCCCTCGGTCATCCCCGCCGCACTGAGAGCTGCGAGGCGGCCGAGCCGAGCACCAAGTCAGACGCATTTTCAGCTCCACTTACTCCTCCTTTATCGATCGCAACGGCTAGGGTTTCAGTCCGTATCCTTTTTAAGACGGCGGAGGCTGAGGCGGCTGCTGCTGTGGCTGCGACTGCTGCTAAGACCCGGGAGGGGATGGGGGCGGGGCGGCGGCGGAGGAGGGAGGGTAGAAGATATTTATCTCCTCCACTCCCATAGAATCCCCCCCCCGCCCCGGCCTGTGAATTAACAAAATAATAACAGCAGCAATAGTAATTAAATAAAACTGAGAGGGGGGAGAACAAGAAGGAAAGGGGGGAGGGGCAGAGGTGTGGTAATGATGTTTTAAAGAGCCGGGTGAATGGCTGGAGAGGAAGCCCGCAGACTATGTTGTAGCGGGAGTGGTGTAAGTGTGTCTTCTTTCTCCTTCACTGCAGCCTCGGGGTTGCTCGTGGGTCTGCCTGTCTCTCTCCCCCCCCCCACCCCCCGCCCTCCCCTCCCTGCGTGGCTGCCCTTCCCTGGGAATTCAGTGCTGTGCCTGCTACACGGATTGCCACTCTCGCCGCATTAGCTGGCAGCATTTGAACTTCTGACCTTCTGTCAACTTCCCTCAGACGAACGGACGAAAACAAATAGTTCCCCCCCCCCCCCCAGTGACTATTCCCGTTTCCAGCACAATGGAGTTGGGGGCTGGGGGTAGAGTGGGTGACAGCAGACGCGTAAAACTGCCCCGGCCCAGGAAGGGCGGGGGGGTGAAGAGCTAGAAATCAGATTCATGCCCCCTGTCCATTAAGAACCAGCTCCACACACATGTACATACACGTCTGTGTGTGAGCAAGGGTATGTGTTGGAGGGAAGGAGAAGGGACATTGGATCTTAATGATCCAGAGGTGGAGAATTGAGGGGCGGGATTGCCTCAAAGGTAAAGAAACGCCCAGTGGTCTTCAGGGTCGTCCAGGCCTTTAACGTGTTTCCTCCCCTGTTATAACCCCGCGTTCTGCTCTCAAATGCATGACTTTTTCTTTTCTTTTTTTTTCTTCTCTGTGACTACTTCACAAGTCCTTCAACCATGGCCAGATCTTCCCCGAATGGAACTGTTAAACTTTCAGGGCAGTTCTTGAATGCATTAGCTGCTGGTTAATATTAACTGGAGGGAAGAGAGAAACGCACACACGCACACATACACGTGTTCAGGCTCGGGCAGGGCAGGTCCAAACTTTGAGGTGACAATAGCAAGTGGGGGCAGGAGGGGGTGTCCAGGGAGGGACATGAAGCCGACACATTAAAAAAAAAAATGTACTTCCTGTTGGTTTGGGGGTGGGAGAGGCAGAGGTGGGGCAGGCTTGGTGGGGTTGGGGGGTTTGGGTATAGGGCGAAGCCCACCCGGCTGTTTATAGTGACAGGTACCTGCTAAGTGCTTCCTCCGAGCGATTCATTTGTGAAGAGATTAGGGAGCTTGGCAGAGAAAGGGGGCTTGTTGAACAACTTTGCCTCCGCCAACACAAAAGCCTGCGCCGAGGCAGCCCTGCTGGGCTTCACGGTGGCTGAACAGAATTGGGCTTGATTCGTGGCACACGACCCAATGAATTAATAAATAGTCTGGGCTTCACGGCTTTTGACTCTGACAATCCAGCTCAGCCGGTATAGAGGAGAGAGTCCTTCACGAGGAGGTGGTAACTTCCTTTTGCCAGAAAGAATTTCTGCTGATATACTGGGACGGGGGAGGGGAAGATCAGGAGGAAAGGCGGAAAGCTAAAAGCAAGATCTCTCTCAATCTGTGTGTGTGTGTGTGTAAGCGTGCGTGTCCCAGTCCTCACTGCCGTCTTCCTCCGTGTGGATTTCTTAATTTCCGAGGGACGCGGCCTTGGATAGCTCTCCCTCCTTTCATTGTTGTCCCTGAGACTGTTTAATGTTTCACTTTCCTTGTAGTTTCCTACAAGGAAGAAGGCAAGGGAGGAGGGACTGAATGTGGAAGAGATGAGCTTTGGGCTGAATTCGTGGGGGAGGGATGGAAGGGGGGGGTGTCAGAATTTGGACTCCTTTCCCCCTCTCCACCTCAGCTATAAACCACCTCTGGTCGGTGATTGATTTTCACGTAAATGCAATGCATCCTTCTAGTGACCTCACCCAAAACGAGCAGTGGCCTGCTTTCTGGTGTTTTTTTTGTTTTGTTTTGTTTTATGTTTAACTCCCATAACTATATTGCCTTTTTTATTGCTGCCAAACACACAAGTGAACTTTTCCTCTTAAGCAATCATGTCACGTCCCCTTAGAAGGAAGGCAGCAGGAATAGTATGAGCTGGGGCTTCTCTGCTTTCTCCTTCTCCTCTCTGTCTCTTCTCCCCTTTCACCTTGCCCCTGTCCACTTGGTGCTGTCAGAGGGCCCTTTGTGGTGTGCGGTTTTACATATTGGTACTGCCTTGGGGAGACCTGCCCTGGATAAGACCGATCATGTCCTGGCAGAGGTAGTCATGGTATATATCGAGCACCTACTAGATGCCATACTAAGTGCTTGGGAAAGTACAAAAGAAGCACAAAACATTTTCCCTGACCACAAGGAGCTTACAGTCATAGCAGCAGCAGCAGCGGCAGCAGCAGCAGCTTTTAGTCCTCTCTCCCTCCTTCTCTTCCCCAGTTACAAGGGGTGATACCTCCAGGCCAAAACCCTTTTTCCTTCCCCACTCTTCCCAGTCCCACTTGGCATTTTCCCTATCAGTTGTCTTAAAATCTCATGGAAGTAAGAGGCCAAGCCTGAGAATTTTAGATTCAGAAACGCTCCCGTTCATTCCCCCCACCCGAAAATGAAGTGTTTTTCACCAGGAAGTCTACAGAGGCTGAGGCTGGAAGGCAATAACCTAGGCAGCCTGCCCCTGCCCTGCTTCTTCCCTTCACTACTCTCTCCCATCCCCCACCTCCATCCTTCTCCCTATCTGCTACTCTCTCTCTCTCTCTCTCTTCACACACACAGACACACACAGACACACACACACTTAACCTCTTAGGTTTGCTTCTCCAAACTTGCCGGACACCATTCTAACTCTGGCCAAGGAAACAAGAGAGGAGGAAGGGAACAGGTTAAAGAAAACAAGAAACACAATCAGACCGCAGAAAACCCAGGCAGAAAAGAACTCCATGGAGTAAAAAGAATGTGGCCCTCCAGATAAAGAATGTTTGTTATCCCAGCCCTGGCCCATATTGAAAATTATAACTCACCTGATTGCTTTTGCTTTAAAAAAATCCAACCACCTTTGCTATCAGCTCACTCCCCCCTCTTGTTTTTTGAGGGTCTTTCTTTTTTTTTTTTACCTTTAACTGGCTAGTGGGAGTGAGGATTGTGGGGAGGGGGCCTTTAGGGGAGAGAAAAGGGAAGGGAATGGGATAAGTGGTCGCTTTTCCTCTGCAAACAACAGGTCCTGTAATTTTCAAACCCCTGTAACACACAGTTTCTGGGCCCAGGACTCTGGTGGGACCCAGCTGAAAATTTAGGATTGGGAGAAGTCCAGGGAAAGAGGTATTTTCCTGGGGGTCCCGGGGTCTCTCCCAGATGCCTGGAGTTAGAGCAGTCTGGAGCAGACCAAGGTGGAGCTGGTGGATGGGGAGCCTGGCCAGCGTGAGGGCTCAGGAGCATTTCCCCGCGGAAAGGGAAAACTAGGGCCCTGAGTGTGAAATCCTTGAAGAAACTGCCGATATCCCCAATGAGCTAGCGCGGCCGGCGCTCCCGCAGCAGCCGGTGGAAAGGGAACGGGTCCCCACGCCCCCCTTGTCCCCCGAACCCGGTCCCCGGATCCACCACCCCACAGGCCCGCCGGATTGCGGGAACCGAGCAGGGGTCGGATGTTTAGACCCTCCCCCAAGTGGGGCAGGATCCCAGGTGCCCGCCCATCCTGCACTCAGGGGGTACCCCCTAAGCGCCCCCAGCTCCCTTCCAACTTTATCCGGGCTGCGGGATCTTCTCCCCTCTGCGGGCTTTGCGCTTCGCAGAGAGTGGTGGGGAGGGGTGGGTATTGAGGGTATGCGATTGGGGGGGTGGGGAGGGGTTAGTGGTGGCCATGGAAGGTGCAATTTACAAAGGTGCGGGGCAGGGATGAATTCCCCGGGAAGCGCCCCATCCTTTCGACCATCCCACCCCCTATTCATTCGGTCGTAGTTATTGAGCGCTTACTGTGTGCAGAGCACTGTACTAAGCGCTTGGAAAATACAGTACAGCAATAAAGAGGAAATCCCTTCGTGTCTCCCCTCCCCCCCACCCCGCCCCCTTGTCTCTGCAGCGATGCAAGGACAAACTGAACGCTCTGGCCATCTCGGTGATGAACCAGTGGCCCGGGGTGAAGCTGCGGGTGACGGAGGGCTGGGACGAGGACGGCCACCACTCGGAGGAGTCGCTACACTACGAGGGCCGCGCGGTGGACATCACCACCTCCGACCGCGACCGCAGCAAGTACGGCATGCTTGCCCGCCTGGCCGTGGAGGCCGGCTTCGACTGGGTCTACTACGAGTCCAAAGCCCACATCCACTGCTCCGTCAAAGCCGGTAAGGGGGGACCTGGGAGGTGGGGGGGGTCGGTCTCTCCGTCCCCGTCCTTGCCCCCTCCCCAGGGAGCCCCCGACCCCGGAGGCGACAATCCACCCACCCGCCCTGCGGTGGCCGCTCCGAGCCGGGGACTCTGTGCCCCCTGGGGAAGGAAGAATAATAATAACGGTATTTGTTGGGCGCTTACTACGTGCCCAGCATTGTTCTAAGCGCTGGGGAGGATGCAAGGTTGTCCCACCTGGGGTTCACGGTCTTCACCCCTATAGGAGGTGACAGGCATAGAGAGGTTAAGTGACTTGCCCAGGATCGCACAGCAGACAGGTGGCGGAGGCGGGATTTGAACCCAGGCCCTCTGACTCCCAAGCCCGGGCTCTTTCCACTAAGTCACGCTGGAGATGGGCCCTCGCTTCCCCTTCGGGCTCCGCTGCGAATGCCGGGCTCAGACCGGGCCTTTCTGAGCCTTTCCTGGGGCCTCCTCAAATGGGACCCGAGCCGTGGATGGGACCCGAGCCGTGGACAGGGGTGTTCCCCGGGTGCAGAGGCTGCTGAGAGGGGCCGGGGGCTCTGAGGGGTTTCCCTGGGCAGGAAATCAGGCCGCTAACCACGCTCCACCACCGCCGGGGGAGGGGAAAGGGTCAAACTGGAGTTTTCGCCTGGGGCCCTTTCCGTTTTATTTTAGAGGTTCTTCCCCCCATCCTAGCCCCCCTCCGCAATCAACAACCCCCCTGCCTCTAGCCAGACCCAGGATCCAAGGTCGGTGCTCGCTAGAGTTTCTATCAACCCACCGCTGCGCGCCTGTGGATTTTAAACTAACTAAATAAACAGAACAGCCCTACTAGGCGCGCAATAAACACTACAGTCCCCGCTTCCAAACATCTGGATGGCCGCACGCTCGGAAGCCGCTATTATTATTATTAGCCCGGCTAGAATTACCTCCTGCCGGGGGTGCGGGCCAAGAAAGTTGATTTCATCTTGTGGTATATCCCCGGGTGGAGGTTCTTCCTTCCTTTTTTTCCCCCCCTTCCTTTCCTGGGCTTGCAACGCCACATACTGTTGCAGACAAGGAATAACTAGGAAGAAGAGAGGCGGGAGATGAAAATCCTGACTCCAAACCTTCCCCTAAATATTCCGAATCGGTTGAGGTCCCTTTATCTCTCAGCATAAGTTGGCGCGTGTAGCTAAACAGTTCACAGTGAATTCCGGAGGGGATGTTTTCTCCACCGCCCCGCTTTGGTCGTGGGCACCTAAACTATGTTTTAATGGCATCCTTTAGTCGAGAGACACTTTGGAAGTGTCAAGAAACACTTAGTGGTAAGAGAAAATAATGGGCTCTCCGTAGCAACAGAAAAGGGGGGAAACTCTATTACGGGGATAAGCTCCGCAGGAAAGAGAATCACCAATGAAGGGTACTTACTGAGCACTTACTGGGCGCGGAGCACTGTAGTAAGCGCTTGGGAGAGTACAACAAAGTTGGTAGGCACGTTTCCTGCCCAGAGAGACGCTGGAAATCTCATTCGGGAGGCGGAGGGGAGGGTGGAAGCCGGAAACTCTCAGGTAACACTTTTGGAAATTGGGGGAGAGGGAAAGAGGGAAACCAGTGGGGAATTTGAGGGGCGGGGAGAGACACCTGCGGGAGATAGTAATCGTTCCCGAGCCATGCTGGGACCTCTGGTTGGAGCGGGAAAAATCCCACCACCCTTTATTCCATCTCTCTCTCCCCCTCGCCACCCTCTATTTCCCCACATCCCTCCTCCAAAGTGTCCCTCCGAGGGTGGGATGAAGCTTGCAACCCTCTCCCAAATGAACAGCGGTAATCCATCTTGGGGGAATCTTTCATGGGGGAAGGAAGAATTCCGAGGAACTTAAAGCTCCTCATTGAAATTCCGAACACACTTGGGGTTTGGGGGCAATATTTAGTGCGTGTCAGGAAGGGTCGTGTGACTGTACTACATGGGTTTTCAAGAGCCCGGGGTCGCATACCGGGGGCTAGAGCCGGTTTCGAATGGTCAGACGCCCGTTTCATGACGGAGAAGCTGATGAGAAGATTAGCGGGCCCCCCTCGCCCCCCCACCTCCATTCCCCCTCCCCTATAATTCCGGCAGGAAGATTCTTTATCTCGATCTCTATTTGCGAAAAGTATGATCCCGGAGATTGGAATGCAAAGAAGAGTTTCAGTGCCCCCTCCCCTCCGCCCCCTCCCCCCACCAATTCTTTTCTCTCTTCCCTCCACCCCGAAGGCCCGAATTATTGTCATCAGGACAGAGCCAGACAGAGAGCGAGGGGCTGCGGCCAGTCCTTAGAGCAAGCTCCTCCATTTAAAATTCAAATACACATCTTGAAGTGTCTTGGAAAAGTGGCTTCTGCTGAGCAAATAGAGCTTGTGAGGACTTGGGTTTTTGGAGAGTATGTGTGTGAATTGGCACATAGGGGTTCCTGCACCTGAGCAAATAGTGGGGTGGGGGGGTGGGGAGAGCGGGAGAGAGCGCGACAGAGTCAGGAGGGAAGTGTGTGTTTGGGGGCGGGGGGGGAGAATTAATGGAAGTGTCCTCTCTCGCAAGAGCGTCTCCCCGTTATTCGAGGAATCGCAACGACAATGCAGACCCCTTATGGGATTTTAATCGGGGAGCCCAAAGGAGGCCGGCTTTTTTCACACCTCTGCCCGTTCCCTGGCCCGCCCGTCGAGTCGCTACGACTCCTCTAGGCCGTCCTCCATTCATTCGGGAGCGCGGAGTGAGCGCCCACGAGGTGCAGAGCGCCGTTCCTCCCCCCGGGCACCACGGAGGGGCGAACACGGCGGCGGGGCCTCCGCCGGGCACCGGGGCGGGGAGGCCGGCTCGGGGGGCGACGGCGCGAACCAGCCCCGAAGGGGGTTGACGGGGGGCGGGCGGGCGGGCGGCCCTCCCTTCTCGTCCCCCCGGCCCCGCCTGACCGGGCCCTCTCCCTTCCTCTCGCCCGCCCCCGGCAGAGAACTCGGTGGCCGCCAAATCCGGCGGCTGCTTCCCCGGCTCGGCCACGGTGCACCTGGAGCAGGGCGGCACCAAGCTGGTGAAGGACCTGAGCCCCGGCGACCGGGTGCTGGCGGCCGACGACCAGGGCCGGCTGCTGTACAGCGACTTCCTGGCCTTCCTGGACCGCGAGGACGGCGCCAAGAAGGTGTTCTACGTCATCGAGACGCGGGAGCCCCGGGAGCGGCTGCTGCTGACGGCGGCGCACCTGCTCTTCGTGGCGCCGCACAACGAGTCGCGGGACTGGCCGCCGCCGCCGCCTCCGAAGCTGCCGCCGCCGCCGCCGCCGCCGCCCGCCGCGCAGCCGCAGCTCGCCTCCCGCCGGCGGCCGTGGCAGGAGCCGAGGCCGCCGCCGCCGCCGCCGCCGCCGCCAGGGGGCGCCGGAGGCCGCAGGGCGCTCTTCGCCAGCCGGGTGCGGCCGGGCCACTGGGTCTACGTGGTGGAGGAGCGGGGCGGGGCCCGGCGGCTGCTGCCCGCCGCCGTGCACAGCGTGTCGCTCAGGGAGGAGGCGTCGGGGGCCTACGCGCCGCTCACCGCGCAGGGCACCATCCTCATCAACCGGGTGCTGGCCTCCTGCTACGCCGTCATCGAGGAGCACAGCTGGGCGCACTGGGCCTTCGCCCCGTTTCGGCTGGCGCACGCTCTGCTGAGCGCTCTGCTCCCGGGGGGCGCGGCCCAGGGGCCCGGGCTGCCCGGCGCCCCGGACGCCCCCGCCGCCGGCATCCACTGGTACTCGCAGCTGCTCTACCAGATCGGCACCTGGCTGCTGGACGGTGAGGCGCTGCACCCCCTGGGCGTGGCCGTCAAGTCCAGCTGAAAAAAGCCCGCGGCGGCTCAGCGAGCCACGGCCGGCGAGCACGGGACGGGACTCCGTCCCTCCCTTCCTTACGATAAGAATAAATCATCATCATGCAGACAGACAGACAGACAGACAGAACCACCAGAGTAGGACAGTCCAAAGTAGACCTTAAGGAACGAAAGACCCCGGGAAGGTGTGGTGTTTAGTTTAGTTTTTAACTCCGTTGTCGTGGTTGGTTTATTTTGGTCGTTGTGTTTGGCTTTCTTTCGTCGTCGTCGTCGTCCTTTTCCCCCTCCTCCTCCTCCTCTCCTGGATATTTATTTGTTTGGTATCCGAATAGATGTTTTAAATGATATGAACCGGACCTTCAAGAGCCTTAAATAGTTTGTTTCTGGGATAATTTATTATCACGCGAACTGCACTCACAGGGGGAAAAATAATTATTTTGTGAGGCCAAGCGAAACTGCTCAGAGTCTATTTTTCTACACGTCCCGCGCGTCCTGACTTTCAGAAAGCAAAATTCCGTCCTCTCCGTTCCGCCTCCGCATCGCTCCTGCTTTCAAGCGGATGTACACAGAGACATGCTTCATGGGGGGTCCATAAATTATATTTTTATACGCAGAATTGTAAATTAGATTTTTTGAGAGATCAATACTTAACTGAATTACATTTCGTTTTTTGAAATAGTGTAAAATATGAGAATATATTATTTTAATTTAACTAGTTTCAATTGTAACGCCATCTCCGGTATTGTCTTCACGGTTCGACATTTGCTTTGTCAACGCTATCTGGCCACCTTCTTGGAAGTCAAGACTGTTACACACGCTTTTGATTTGCAGACCGCAAGAACTTCGTTATTTTTAACTTCAAAGATTTATTAGAAAATAATATTTTTTGAAAAGCGCACACGGTGATGAGCCCGCGAGGATGGGGCCTGTAGTTTGTACAGAGAAAAAACAAAAAAAGGATGTTTTGCATTAATAAAATGAGAAATAACTGCTGTAAATTTACTAAAATGTATTTTTGAATATTTTGTAATAGTTTTAATAGTTTTATAGAAATAAAATGTGCCATGCACAGTCTGGTTAGTATATAATAACTAAGAGTTCCCGTTGCAGCCCGTTTTTTGGTTTTTTTTTCTTTTGGCTTATCTGTTTAGGAAACATGGTACTGAAAGGAGTCTCCGATATTATATATTTAGATGTGTTGTTTATACTGTGAATTCAGATGAACTTAAGTAGGTAACCAAATACATCAAATCAACTTGTTTATTCTCATCTCTTGAGAAACCTCAAATTTGTTTCTGTTTGTTTTGTGAAGCTGTTTCTACACTCCCATGGGATTTCTTTTTTAAATCTCTCTCTGGCAAAATGGGATGTGCGTGGCAGAGAGGAACATCTGCAAGAGAGGTTTCAGTGGGTTGCCTCCTCCTTCCCTCTCGGCCGTCGTCATTCTCGGTTTTGGTTACCTGTGGTCTTTCGTCCCCGTTTGGCTCTTCCAAATAGGCCCCATCTTATACCTTCCGACTTCCCATGGGTCGACCTGGACTTCTGAGTTTTCATGGCTAGGATGGCCCCCTCCTGAGCGATATCGCTACCAAGCGCCACCCCTGAGCTGAGACTACCTCCAGGGTGGGATTTGCCTCCTACCCGACTTGACCGACGGGGATTCTCTCTTCCTCTCTTGTCCCTCTTTGGAATTCACCAGGGACAAGGGTGAGAATTTGCCTTGGAAGATAGGGTCAATTCTCTTCCGGCCCTTTTTAGGAGGGCCGACTCAGAAAGAAGGAGTCTCGGTGACGGTTGCCCTTTTCCCTCCCTCCCACCCCCCAAGCTACTAGCTGAGACGGATCCAGAGATGACCTAGGCCCGTTTTCCTTTCAAGCTGTAGTAACCACTCCAGCGGCAGTGTCTAGGAGGAGGAGTTCCCTGCCCAGCTAGAGAGTTGGAGACAGCTAGAGGACCGGTGCACTGGGCTACGGGTTGCAGTGCTTATTGGTGGCTGTGAGCTGTTTTTCTCAGAGGAGTGCAGTGGGCTGTCTCAGACAGCTGCAGTGTCTGGGAAATTTGAGCCATCTGCCGGAGACGGCTGCCGTGTCTGTAGCAGCAGAGCCAGACGTCCGCCTCAGGGAGCTGCGGCATCTACAGCAGTGGGGTTGTCTGCCTCGGGCCACTGCAGTGTGAGGCAGCATGGAAGGTGTTCGACACCTCCCCTTTGTGAGGGTAACGGGACCTGAAAGGGTGAAGTGAAGGGTTCTCTGCCTCCCACCCAGTTTGGGGCTTGGATTTCAACTCTGCCTGGATGTGGGCTGAGATTAGGTGTGAGCGGATGGTAAATCTGAACCGAATTGTGTGGGCGCTTCATTGGCCGTAAATGCGCGGTAACCCAGGCTCTGGGAAATGTGATGTTTGTCCTCTTCTCTGGCCCGAGTCTGGGCTTTTTATCCATCCTTGCTCAGATGTGCCGTGTTTGTCTTGCAGTTGTTCCAGATCTGAACTAGGACTGGGCCCGGAGTTGGACTCCCTTTCCAGTCGCTGGCACCCCCTGGAGCTACACGTGCAGGCAGGAGCACACGCTGCTCGTGGCCTCCGGCCCCGGCGGTGTCAGGGACTGGAAAGGAAACGGCCCCCGGGGGAGGGGCAGAGCTGTGCCTCTGCTGTGGGTCTTCCCGCAGGAATCCCACCATTTCCCATTTTCCAGGTCCAGCCGCGTGCTAGGAAGGGGTCCAGAGGGCTCTCGCACTTGCACAAAGTGCCAGAGCGGGGTCAGCTTGGACCGTAGGAAAAACAGGCATTTTCTGGGCGGGGGGGAGATCTCTCCATACTGACAAGGTTCGCTCTCCTGCCTCTCTGTCTCTTCTCCTCAGAGGCCCCTTTCTCTCCCTGGCCAAACCCAGTCGAGTGCCAGCGTCGAGCCCCGGTAGATTGAGGGTTTCTTCAGGGAAAGGGACACCAACACGAGCGGTGGTAGTGGGTCCTCAGTGCTTTTCGCCTTGCTAAAATAGTGTTGGCTCCCAGGAAGCTGTTCCTCCGCCAGTCAACTTGGGGAGCAGCTGGAATATCTCTAACAGCCCTAAACTCAGAAGCCCGGGCCGGGGAGCATCTGCTGCTTGGGGGATGACCAGTCCTTTCAGCTACGCCATCTGGTGTTGTGTTTCCATTGCTTGTTCCACTCCATCCTGTCCCTTTTCAACTCCATCCTTGAACAATGCCTTCACAGCTTTATACTAAGAATCGCCCTTCTTCGTGAGTACTTGGAGCTAGCTCTTTGTTCGAGGAAGCTCACGGCTCTGAGATAGGCAGGAGCTTCAGGCCTCCTCTCACTGGATTGCAAAACTGTAGGTGCGGCCCAGGGGTCTCATTTTCAGGGCTTGACTACTGGCAATAGTTTGTGTAAAATGTACGCATAGTGGTTGCTGCAGACCAGCTCATGACGAAATACATATCTATTCCTGTTGAAATAATGTATGAGAATGTACTTGAAGCTATTATCCTTGTGCTCTGTTGTTTGACCAATTAAAGAAATTACAGAGACTTTCTGAAATGTCTATTATGTGACAGCATTCCCGTTCCATACTGTCAGCTATTCATTGTGTCCTTCTACAAGGTTCTGATTAAAGGCGGGTGAGGGCAGGGTAAGGAGAATCAGAGAGCGATTACCACCTCTGAATGGTCTCAGTGGATGGCTAGCATCCAGCTGAGGGGATTGTCACTTGAGGCGGAAGGGCCGGGATGACTCACGGCAAACATGGAAGGAATGCGAGGTGAGCCGTGAAATGTGGTTTTGGGACCGGGGATATTTCCCCCCTGCTCCATTTGATCTCTGGTGAGACTGTATAACACACACACACACACACACACACACAGAAAACACAAAAGAGTGAAATGCTGGGCAGCTGTGCCAGGGAGGCTAGTTTGTCCCAAGCTTTTCCCAGGGATGGGAAAGGAATCGGCTACTGATCCGGGAATGCCCTATTCAGATCCTTCTCTGCTTAGGAAGAGGAAGTCAAGCTCTCCTGTTGATTTTCATCATGCAGTACGAAAGATTTAAGCCCCACCTACTGAACATTAAAGGGATGTAGGAATCTTAACTCCAAATGGGCTCCACAAGCTGGATTTTCTGCTAGATTCACCTAGGTCCTCATGACTATGTATAACGTTCCCAAACATTTAGGGTTGAACTAAAAGGGAGAGGGATTCTTGGAGCAAAGTGGGCTGGGGATAATTGGTTTGCAATTCCAGCATGACATACTTTTCAATTAGAATTCAAAGGAAATACAAATGAACATTTAATTTCACTCATTACTGCGAGCTATAGGGGATCCATAGAGGTTATTAAGTCTGCGACAAATTTCTCAGTAGCCATTTTTGCCCGGTGGTTTACTTAACCAGCCAAATTCAGGTGTTAATCAGCTGTAAGCTTAGTTTAAAAGTAGAATTGTGAAAAGAGAGGAACTGACGATTCCATTCATACTTAACCCCTTCTCCAAGCTGAAGTCTTGTGTGTTTGAAATGGAACAAAAGGAAAGCAGAATTAAAGTTTACTATAGAGAATGGGTGAAAATTACCCCCTAGGAGGAGATAAAGACATCTGGATTTGGGTATCTGGATTTACCCATATTTGGGTATGGATCTATATCTATGTAGATCTATATCCATTTATGTAATATACATAGCTCTAGATGTGTATATATATATATAGGACTGAGAATGATGGTTGAAAACAATGTGGAAAAAAGGAAAAACTTCACACAAATGCTTAATTCTACTAAAGGAATAATCCGTATTTTTGTTACTATTAATAAAAATCACCAATTAATAATAAAAATCATCATCCTTAAAGTCCATTCCAAGTCAGGAGTTCGCTTCAAACAAATCATTTGGTTCACATCACAGTGATCTGAACTATAAGAAACAGGTGTCACTGTCAAGTGGGGAGATGCCAGGCTGGAAACCTGAGGAGTTGGGAGAGTCACTGCAAGATCTCTTTATGCTTACACAAGGGCTTGGATGAGACCTTGAGATTCTAGTACAGGTCCAGGGGGCCTCCCCAGTCTCCCCCATACCCACCTCACCCTGGACCAAACTGGAGAACCTGAGGCTGAGGTAACAAAGCCGATAGTGGACCAATGAATTATACCTTGAGCCTTTCCTCAGGAGGAGCCAGTAGATATTACAGATGAGAAAGCTCATTCCCCCAAGGATCTTTCAAGAATGGATTAAGATGCTCCCTAATATAGTAAAGGAGGATGGAAGTGCTGGGGGAAGAAGGCTGGAGGCAGTGTTTTCCCTTATGGAAAGAGCATGGGTCTGGGAGTCGGAAGGGCTGAGTTCTAATTCAGGTTTCACAATTTGCCTGTCGTGTGTCTCTATGTCTCATTTTCCTCATCCATCAAAAGTATTTATTGAGCATTTACTGCATGCAGAGCACTGTACTAAGTGCTCAGGGGACTAGATACAGTCGAGTTGGTGTACACATTTTGTGCCCACAAGATGCTTACAGTCCAGAGGGGAAGACAGACATTAAAATGAAGTACAGAAAGAGGCAATGTACATACACCCCGTGGGGCTGGCGGTGGGGTGAAAATTTAAAAGGGTGCAGATCCAAGTGTATAGGAGATGCAGAAGGGAAGGCTAATAGGGGAAATGATAATGGTCATATGGGGAAAAAAATACCTGTTCTCCCTCCCTCTTACATCATGAACGCTTGTGGGTCTGTCAGTCCTGTTTATCTACTCTGGTGTTTAATACAGTATTGGGCTTAAACCATCATCATTATTATAAGAAGACCCCCTAAGCATCCCTTTCTATCCTCACTTTGGGATTCTGCTACCCCAGCTAGTCCAAACCTGAACTTTGGTTGGCACCACAGATTCCCATCTGCTTGTTTTCCTCCTGTGGATCCAGAGGACAGGATATTCAGCTACTTGCAGGACTTCACCGCTCTGCTACATTGGGTTCTTTTGTTCCCTGCTTGGGGATTCAGGAAACCCGAATTCTAGTCCCAATCCTGATCCTGACTGTAGTTGGATTATGTGGGCAAAGGTTGTACAAGCACTTTGCAATGCCCTGCACACCTGCCCAACTGCTACCTTACTGCACTCAGTGCCCCAGCGGGAAACCACTGGCAGGGAGGAAAGGGTGCGAGTGGCATTGTGCCAATCCATTCGCACCAAAATCAATTCCTCTGCGCAACTTCTGGGACCTGAAATCTCACGGCTGAGGCTCATCGATCATTCCCGAAGGGAAACTCCATCGATCAATTGTATTTATCGAGCGCTTACTGTATTCAGAGCACTGTACTAAGCACTTGGGAGAGTACGATATAAGAGAGTTGACAGAGCCGATCTCTGCCCACAACTAGCCATCATCGTAACACACCCTGGCTGAACAACTCTTTGGAAACTAAGGAAGATCACCTAAACAAGGTGGTCAAACCCCACTCTCTTAGTCTCCCATGGTCCTTTTCCTTTGCAGCAGTCCAGTCCAAGAGTTTTCATGTGAATGAGTCTCACTCTCATGCCTCCACGTTTAGAGTGACTGGACACCAGAGTTCTTGGGAAATTGGGGCTTCCCGGTCCCTAAATGGAATGCAAGCCCCTCTCGCCATGCAGCCCAGCCTCGAATCAGGCTGGGGATGGTCAGGACCCCCATCCCCACGAGCACAGACCGGGGTCTGCTGTTGAAAAGGGCAGTTCTGCATCCCCTCGGATTTAGGTCGGTTGGCGACTAAACAAGGGTTGGCAGGAAACCTCGAGCTTCGTGAGACCGTCATTATTTCCTATTAATAATAATGATGGTATCTGTGCTTATTATTATAGGAAATAATGATGGTATCTATTAAGCACTTATTATGTGGAGAACACCGTGTCAAGCGCTGGGATTGAGATTACACTAATCAGATTGGACAGAGCCCCTTACCCATCCTGAGCTCCCAATTTTAGAAGGAAGACAACAAGAGGCAAGGAGGCAAAGGAAAAAAATAGTGCTAGCCACTGCAAATAGTCATAACACAACAAGGGACAATGTTTTTGTGTACATCTTTGGAGAAGCAGAGTGGCCTAGCAGAAAGAGCATGGGTCTGGGAATCAGGAGACTTGGGTTCTAATCCTGGCCCTGGCACTTGTCTGCTGTGTGACTTTGGGCAAGTCACTTAACTTCTCTATGCCTCAGTTTCCTCATGGGGATTAATATTTTGAGCCCCATGTGGGATGGACTGTGTCCAACCTGATTATCTTGTATCTACACCAGTGCTTAGGACAGGGCCTGGTATATAGTAAGCCCTTAACAAATGACATTAAAAATAATAATAGCAGTGAAAATAATTGTTCGGAATTGTGGGTCCCACACTGGCCTTTTCGGCACATACAAACACTCATAGGTGAATTTCCCTGTGAGTGACATCTTCAAATAAGGATAGCTATTATATAATATTTTCATATATGTATACATATCATTTTATCAATGCCACCACATCATATTAAAGCATTTGGGTGATGAGTTATCTTCACAAACCGATATAACATATCTACACAGCCATTCATGGAGAAATGCACATGCACTCAAGCACACAGATACACACACTCATGCATTCACACACTCATGCACCCAGATGCATCCACTCAATCAAAAATCCACATTCTCTTGCACCTGCACACTGTGCGGTGGCTTTTAAAATTGCAGCTCCACTGTTTTAAACTAAACCAACTGCACCGGGCAGGATGATAGTTATGAGATAATTGGACCAAAGAGGATCACTGAATCCTGAACCCGAAACCCCACTCATCATTAATCTTCAAAGATTGCTTGCATTTGGGGGAACTGGAAATGAAGAAGGGAGCATTTTTGGAAGAGAACCACTGAGTGACATGACCCCAGGCATAAAATCTGACATACGTAAACTGAAGCGGCTCTAGATATGTTCTCACATGGACACGCTGTGTGTCTTCCACCCCTTCCTTTCAACACTTGGGCCGCTTTCTGACCTCTCTCTCAGATAAATGACACTTCTCGCACGGTTATGCAATTGACATATGAGTCTATCTAGTATTCCATTAGGTCGCAGCATTTTTCTTCTTCCTCCTAGGTGCACCTCAAAGGAGGAGAGGCCAATGGGTGAGAGGCGGGGGGGGAGGCAAGGGGAAGGACAGAGATGGGAGAGAAGGCTTTCTATCTTCCTCAGCCTTGCACATACCTTTATCCATCAATCAATTGAAGTTTATAAGCACTTTACTGTGTGCAGAGCACCATTCTAAGCACTTGGGAGAGCACGATACAATAGATTTGGTAGATACGATCCCTGCCCCTCAAGGGATCTAGCTGGGGAGTCAGACATTAAAATAAATTCCAGGTAAGGGGAAGTCACAGAATACAAGGATATGTACAAGGAACATGGCTACCAACTCTGTTATAGTCTCCCAAGTGCTTTGTACACTGCTCTGCACAAAGTAAGTGCTCAATATATACATTTGATTGATATATGGAAGTGTTGAGGGGGTAGAGGACGTATGCCTTCATTTTCAGAAATTATTTCTCAGAGAAAATTCTGTAAAATGGGTTTAGCTTCAATCCCCGCTGCCAAAGCCAGTATCGTCTCCTCCTCCTGCCCAGACCAACTCCACAGTTCTTCATGAAAGAACACAAGTGTCAATTCACTCAGTGATTCACTCAGCATATGTGGCGTCAATTTGACAGGTGCCCACACTATGCTCTCCTTGGTCCTACTAGGATTTCATATGAACAGAATCAATCAATAGAATTTATTGAGCGACTGCTAAATGCAGATTACTGTACTACGTGCTTGGGAGAGGACAGTACGATAGAATTGATAGACATGAGAAACTCTGTTTCTATCCTCCAAACCCTACTGACCTATGGTAACACAAACCATAGCTAACTGACTAGTAGTAGAGTTGTCCTTTGGTTCAAAGATGGCACTGCCAATGGCAAGACTGAAAACCCCAAATTTATGAGCTTTTCCAAACGCTTTGAGGGAAGGGACCGTGCCAGTGCTTAGCACAGAGCTCTGCACACCATAAGTTTTCAATAAATACATTTGATTGACTGATTATTAGTACTGTTATACTCCCCCAAGTGCTTAGCATCTATTTTGGTTGACCCCCGGCCTTCCTCTGTGTGCAAAACACTGTACTAAACACTGGAAAAGAATACATCAAGGATTATTTAAGACTTGTTCCCTGGCCCTCAATCTAAAAAGCGGAGGGCTTTTAGAACATGAGGAAAGATGAATACCCAACAAAAAAACACCATATAACAAGAATCACTACTTTCAAAGTCCTTGGGACATTTGAGGTTTAATTTCTATTTTGCCTTATTGTATTCCTCGAGTGCAGTAAAAATGCTCAGAAAATACCACTGATTGATTAATTGATAAGCATTCAAAAGGCAAGCTTTATATCTACTAAGGGAAGCCTGAAGACCAGAGAGGTTAAGTAACCAATCCCAGGCTACACAGCAGACCAGAGAATAGCATGTAGGCATTTTGGCTTCCTGTCCTCTTTCCACAGAGGCTACTGCCTCCTGGTGAAAAGGAGCTGAGACAGAAATTCCCACCTCTGCTCCAAGAGACACTGTCAGTCATCTCGCAGACATGCCCTAGACATCTCCGCTCTCCAGCAAGTGCAGCCCTAAGGACTTGTTGGCTGGAAGAGCTCACGCATCAGCCTACTTCCCTCCCTGAAGAACAGTCTCTATTTATAGGCAGGCTTTCTGGTGTACGTCCTTAAAGACTCAAGTGCTCAGTAGGAAAAAAAAAAAAAAGAGTCTTTTTAGGTCAGGGAAAGTGAGTTTAAAAATATCCAGTATTTTGAGAAACCTGCTAAGGTACCAGTATTTAACAGGGTAGAGAGGGTTTACTTTGTCTTGTTTAGGGGCAGGATGCCTGGATTCTAAATAGGCCCCTCCCTGAGGCAGGGTCAGTTCCTTAGACACCAACGTAAGGTCACCATTTGTCCGATGTTCAGTTGGTCTGCCCGTTGAGTAGTACAGATACAGTACAGATGCCTGTCTGTCTGGGATTTTTATTTTCAGAGCCCAGCCAACCTCTGCCTCAGATCCTGCCTCTGAGTCTCCTGGCTAGGAAGTGACACCCACATCTACAGGGATCTGGGAAGGGAACAAGCCACTGGGACAAGGGAGGACTGGGAGAAAGGTGCTGAATACTGAAGCTTCCCCTGACTTTGCTGACCTGGTAATGTAATTTATGTAATCTAAGGGTAAGATAAGGACACATGGGAAACAGTTCTTTGCAGAAGTCTGAAGAACCTATAAAGATGAGGATCAGGTCACTTGGGATCACCTGCCACCCCTCCCTCCCCCTGTGCTTCTGAGCCGTGGAACTCAGCAGTAAGAAGATAGATGCCCGAAATAAAAACATGGGACATATAGATGCCCAGTGCCATAGTTGTACCCAACCGAGGACAAAGCTTCTGAAAAATGAAGTGCCCAGTAGAAAACTGGATAACTGACCACCCTCCTGATTGATCTGATCACTGGATTCTAAAGTACAAGTCTCAGAAAAGCTTCAAAAAACTGAAAAAAAGACATCTTTCATCCATACCACCAAAAAGTCAAAGAAGTCAGAGGGTCTTTTCTATCTCCATTTTTGACTAGTTAGTAGCAGCTGCATTATACTTTTCAGATGGAAAAATATATTCTTTAGCCACAGGTAGAACTTAGATATGACCGGCAGACCAAAGCACACAAACTGAGACTATATTTCTTCAGGTATATGATGTGATTTCCATTTTTTTTAAGGTCTTTATTAGAGAGTGCAGCTATATATAACTCTCTGCCGCATCCATGATCATGTATCAGGCCTGACTGGCTTGGGAGATTCTGAGTACAATGAAGAAGGAGATGGAGGGAAGGCGAGGCCAACAGTGGAGTAGACATTTCAGACTGGTAAACACAGTCCTATTCTCGGCCTTTCTTGGAAAAGGGAACTGTATCGTAGGCCATTTATGTCTGAGATATGAGGATATCGCTTAGTACAGTGCTCTGCACACAGTAAGTGCTCAAAAAATACGACTGAATGAATGATTGGCTTCCCTACGCAGGTAAAAGAAAGACCATAATGTCACTTACACGTTTTAAGGACACTGGAGGTAATATGTATTTTACATATACCATATCAATGCTATTAAGCATCTACTGAGTGGTAAGCACTGAACAAATCTCCTGGGAGAGTACAGCTACTAACTCTCTTAGAACAGTGCTTGGCACATAGTAAGCGCTTAACAAATACCATCATTAATATTATTATTATACTCTCCCAAGCACTTAGTACAGTGCTCTGCATACAGGAGTTCAATAGAAACCACTAAAATACCATTAAAAAAAGCCCAAATCCAAAGAAACCCTTGTATTAGGCCATTCTCTCCCAACTGCTTAGGTGAAGCAACGTAGCTCAGTGGAAAGAGCCCGGCCTTGGGAATCAGGGGTCGTGGGTTCTAATCCCGGCTCCGCCGCTTGTCAGCTGGGTGAGTTTGAGCAAGTCACTTCACTTCTCTGGGCCTCGGTGACCCCTATCTGGAAAATGGGGATGAAGACCATGAGCCCCATGTGGGATGACCTGATCACCTTGTATCCCAAACAGCACTTTGCACATAGTAGGCGCTTAACAAACTCTACCATTAGTGCGATTACAGTGCTCCACACATGGTGGATGCTCAATAAATACAGCGTGGCTCAGTGGAAAGATCCCGGGCTTGGGAGTCAGAGGTCATGGGTTTGAATCCCGGCTCCGCCACTTGTCAGCTGTGTGACTGTGGGTGAGTCACTTCCCTTTTCTGTGCCTTAGTTACCTCATCTGTAAAATGGGGATTAACTGTGAGCCTCCAGTGGGTCAACCTGATGACCCTGTATCTACCCCAGCGCTTAGAACAGTGCTCTGCACATAGTAAGCGCTTAACAAATGCCAACATTATTACTATTCATTCAATAGTATTTATTGAGCGCTTACTATGTGCAGAGCACTGGACTAGGTGCTTGGAATGGACAAATCGGTAACAGATAGAGACAGTCCCTGCCCTCTGACGGGCTTAAAGGCTAATCGGGGCAGACGGACAGACAAGAACAATAGCAATAAATAGAATGTTGGTATTTGTCAAGCGCTTACTACGTGCAGAGCACTGTTCTAAGCGCTCGGGTAGATACGGGGGATCAGGTTGTCCCACGTGAGGCTCAGTCTTCATCCCCATTTGACAGATGAGGGAACTGAGGCCCAGAGGAATGAAGTGACCTGCCCACAGTCGCACTGCTGACATACCACCGACGTCGACGTAATGCCCGCCATCGGGGAGCTTAGAATCCGGAGGCGGGAGGGACCTTCTCCCCACCCTCCGCCATTTTGTAGCCTTTCTGCTAGATGGGGGTTAGGAAAAGTCGAGTCCACGAGCCTTGTCCTCGTGTGCCGGGCCGCATCCAGCCCCTCCCCGAACCCTTGTCGCTTCGTCGCCTTGGAAATGGGGAAGAAGGGTAAGATGGCGCCCCTCGGCTCCACGTCCTGTCAGAGAGACAGGAGGGTCGAAGGCCCAGGCGCAGCTTCAGGTCACTGCTCCCGTTCGGCTTTGAGACCCGGGGCCCAACGACTTCGCCTTACTTGTTCAGCCCTCACCGTGGCCGTGGCGACGGGGAGGGGGCCAGGGCGAGGAGGCCCTGGAGGGGTTTGTCCCCGCCGGCCTGACGAGAAGTTGGCCTCCCTGGGCGAAGCGGACAGTCCTGAGGGAGTCGCCATTTCCGGTCAGGTCATTGGGCTGGGCTCGCCGGCCCGGCCTAGCCAATGCTCGGTTTTGGAGCGCCATCTGCTGGAAAGCCGTATGGAAAGCAGGTCAGTGCGGGGCCTTGGCGCTCAGATTTCCGCCGGATTTTCCAGAAGGTCTGGATGGTTTTCTTAATGGTATTTAATAATAATAATAATGGTATTTAAGAAATACCATTTCTTAATGGTATTTAATAACGCTGCTTTTCTAAGGATGGCATTTGTTAAGTGCTTACTGTGTGCCAAGCACTGTTCTCAGCGCTGGGGAGGATACAAGGTGATCAGGTTATCCCACGTGGGGCTCAGAGTCTTCATCCCCATTTTACAGATGAGGTAACTGAGGCCCAGAGAAGCGAAGTGACTTGCCCAAAGTCACACAGCTGACAAACGGCGGAGCCAGGATTAGAACCCATGACTTCCGACTCCCAAGCCCGGGCTCTTTCCACCGAGCCACGATGCTTCACTATTAAGCACTTATTATGTGCCAGCCATTATAATAACTCCTGGGGGTAGATACAAGATAATCAGGAAGTTCGTAGGTTCTAATCCCGGCTCATTCACTTGTCTGCTGAGTGATCTTGGACAAGTTACTTCTCTGGGCCTCAATCAATCAATCAGTGGCATTTACTGAACTCTCTGTGCACACAAGGCATTTGAAAGAGTACGATATAGCTGGTAGATATGATTCTTGCCCCCCAGGAGTTTACGATCGAGTGGGGGTGATTAGACATTAAAATAAATTACACGTGGGGGAAGGAATAGAGTATAAAGATATCTACAGAAGTGCTGTGGGGGTGGAGATGAAATCATTCAAGTGCTTTGGGAAAGGGAGTTGAAGAACACAGGCACAGAAGGGAAGAAGAATTGAGTGGGAGGAAGCTCCTTCACTAGATTGTAAACTGCTTGAGGACAGAGATCCCGTCTACCAACTCTGTTATATTGTACTCTCCCAAGTCCATACTACAATGCTCTGCAAACCGTAAGTGCTCAATAAGTACCATTCGTCGATTTATTGAGATGCGAGGTTAGTGATGGATGATGGAAAAGAAAGGGAGACCAGGGTGGGGAGATACGTTGGGGAAGATTTATTTGAAGAGATATGATTTCAGTAGAGCTTTGAAGATGGGGAGGGTGATGGTCTGCCTTGGTTTCCTCATCTGTACAATGGGGATAAAAAACCTGTTCTGTCTCCCTCTTAAACTTTGAACACCATATGGGTAAGAGTCTATGTGCAACCCAAGGACCTATTATCAACTCCAGCTCTTAGCACAATGCTTGGCATATAGGAGGCCCTTAATAGGTGCATTCATCATCATCTTCAGAAGCAGTGTGGCCTAGTGTAAAGAGCACGGGCCTGAGAGTCAGGGGACCTGGGTTCTAATCCTGCCTCAGCCATTTGTCTGCTATGTAACTTTGGGGGGTCTTTACTAGGTCACTGCATATGCTGTTAATGTAATCACAGTCCCCTTACCCTTTTGGTTTATTATTGAGGGTCGAGTAGATAAATGTTATAACCACAAAACGCAGAAAATTAATTGAAGGGATAAGCATTGCCCTCCAGAGTGTTCTTGTAAATGGCAAAGTTTTACATGGTGTTTTCCAAATAAAGCTCATTCGTGCTTTGAAAGTGGAAGGAACATACTACTGAGGAAATACTAAATCTGGAGAGAACACATCCTATTTCTGGAAAAGGCACAAATAGATTGCTAAAGTAGGTTTGTTGAAAGCAGATTCTCTCATTTTTACACTGCAACAACCCTGTATTTAAGGACTCTGCAAAGCATTCTTAAATTGTCAGTGGTCCAGTAATTCAGAATTTGTTTAACCCTCAAGCACAACGAAACCATCCACAAGGCCTTCTGAATTCTAGTCATTTGATATCTCAGAGCCTTTTAGGAGAATAATGGGCTAGAGGCTCTCATTTAGTCAAGGATAACTGCTGACATTATATGTGCAAATACTAAATATGGGAGTGGAATTGTAGTGGCTGAACGTAGCCTCAGAATGCAAGATTAAACTACAATCTCAAACTGTGGCCTAGCTTGGTGTCCATCTCTAGACACCACACAGGGAAACCGACAAAATGGAGGTTCTGGAGGAAGGAAGAAGGGTGTCAGCAGTGCTTCACTTGTGAGGGAGAAGAGCAAATTAATGAAATTGAATGGATAATACTGTTTCTTAATGTTCTATATATGAACCATTACAATGTTAGGAAAAATTCAGTCATTAAAGAAAATCAATCCACAAAATGTTTTCAGCCCCAGCAAAAATTTTCCCCAACTCTCCTCCACTGGCCACTGAGACATACGTCTGATGACAGTGACCACCCTGGAGCTGGATCACATCTTCAGCTTTGATTTCATTGTCTGGTTCAGTTCGATTGACCCCAAAATCGATGGGGCCCACTGCTCAGTTTCTGCTACTTTGGCTGAAATAAGCTCTTGTTTATCCCCAAAATTGTGTATTTCTGCTTTAGCATGTTCCAGTCCTCCTGTGAATTGCTGCTTCTAGACCATGAGCCCGTTGTGGGTGGGGATTGTCTCTATTTGTTGCTGAATTGTACTTCTCAAGGGCTTAATACAGTGCTATGCACGCAATAAGCACTCAATAAATACGATTGAATGAATCAATTCATCCCTCTTTTAGGTTGTAAAGAGGGACTGTGGCTTATTTTCGAGAAAGTTCCCTTCATTGTCATCAATCACCATGTTGGTTGCTCAGTACGGTACTCTGTACTCAGTGAGTACTCAGTACACTTCTCTCCATACAATGGGTGCTCAGTATAGTGCTCTGCAGGCAGTATCCTTAATTTATTATATCCATACTTCATTTATAGTAATGTCTGTCTCCCCCTGAAGACCGTAAGCTCAATGTGGGCAGGGAACGTGCTTACCAACTCTGTTATATTGTACTCTCCCAGTAAGTGCTCAATAAATACATTGATTGGTTGGACACTCAGTAGTTCCCTGCACATAGTGGGTGCTCATAACAGTTCTCTGGATGCCATAGGAACTCAGTACAGTTCTCTATACACAATGGGTGCTCAACTGAGCTAGGAAAGGGAGACCACAAGGGACATTAATCACCCTAGAGGTGGTAGTTTTTCCCTGAGAAGGCGGTAGAGAGGACTTCCAGAAAGGACAGCTGTGGCAGCCATCTTAATCATTAAAATTATAGTTATGGTATTCATTAAGCACCTACTATGAGTCAAGTGCTGTGCTAACCACTGGAATGGATTCAAGATAACAGATCAGGCACAGCCCTACAGGGCTCACAGAGACCAAGCAAGCACCAGAGAAGCAGCATGGCATTGTGGAAAGAGCACAGGTTTAGGAGTCAGAGGACCTGAGTTCTAATCCTGACTCTGTCATTTGCTTGCTGTATGAGCTTGGGCCAAACACTTCACTCCTCTATGCTTCCTTTACTTCATCTTTAAAGTGGGGATTAAATACTTGTTCTCCATCCTACTTAGACTATGAGCCCCTTGTGGGACAGGGACTGCATTCACCTTGAATAATTTGTTTCTAATCAACCCCAGTGCTTAGAACAGTGCTTGCCACACAGTAAGCACTTAATAAATACCATAATAGCAATTATTATTATTAGAACCAGAGAGAGAGAATAAAACTCAGATGTAGATAGGCGCTTAGTACAGTGCTCTGCACACAGTAGCACTCAACAAGTATGATTGAATGAATATTGAACCAACCAGCATGCTGTGAAGCAAGATGAACGCCCACGTACACTTGCCTCAAACAGAACCTCTTGTCATCCTGCTGGGAGAAATGAGTGAGGATGCTGTCCTGCCTTGCCCTGTCCCTAGCTGACCCTCAGATTTATAAACTGTACTCCTGTTTCCAAGGGGCCACAAGCCACACGGAGTTTTACTTGAAATCTCAGAGGAGCCCAGAAGGCAGAGGTGTGTAAAAGTGTGGGATGGGGGAGGTAGGAGGGTTTTAAAGTTATTACGATCAACCGTCAGAAATGTAGAATGCTTGGAAGCAGGATATATGTCTTGCAGCATTTCCCGATGAGCCTATGTCCAGACATATGCCAGACATTTCATAGCAGTGGCAGCAGCCCATACTCTCTATCTCTGTCTCTCTCTCTCTGTCTCTCATACACACAAGCACACACATTGATGCACATACATACTTCTCATTGACCTTGAGGTGGAGGCCCTGCCCTGGCCTCTGCTTCCCTTCCCAGTCTGGCAAGGGGGAGGCTCCCGTGCTGCAAAGCAGATTGGAGGGTTGACACTGAGCCCTCAGACTTAGCAGCCTTGGCCGAAGGCAGCAGAACAAGCTGGACTGTGAATGGGCAGCCAGTGCATAAAGAAGAAGACAGTGCTTGGGAATGACACATTCCCTGCCCTCAAGCAGCTTACACCCTAATGTACTGATATTGGACCCAGCCCTGCCTGATCATTTTATGGAAGGCTTGGGGGCTCAGGAAAGCAGAGGGTGTTTGTCCCCAGACTCCAGACGTGCAAGCTCTCTGCCCTGAGAAGCCATTACAGCATCCAGCAAGCTACCAGTCTAATGTCTAATCGCCCTCGATCCTGGCATTTTAAATAGTGTGAATGTCTCTGCAGTTGTATGGCCCAGGAACATCAGTGGGACTAGTTGGGGTTGGGCAGAGGGATGGGGAAGGGAAGAGAGAGGGTGCTCAGCCTGGTCTCTCTGAGGGGAGAATCCTTTTTGTTCTCTGCTTTGCGGTGGGCTTCTGGGAAGACCCCAGTCCAGTCCTGGAACTTCTCTGTGCCAGACAATTAATCAGAAGTATCTATTGAGCACTTACTGTGTGCCTCACATAGTATTAAGCACCAGGGAGAGTACAGGAGAGATGAGGCACATGAGCCCTACCTTCAAGATGCAGAACAAAGTACTGATAGGAGGTAAGAGAGAATGGAAAGGTGGGTAGGTAACTGCTTAAATAATAGAGTGTGTAAATCGGTATGCATGTAAGTGTTATGGGTAGCTTTGGGGGCTTAAGTGCCGAGGTAGTATTTGGGAGGATTTAATTTCACGAGAAGGAACATTAGTCACAAGGCGCTATCATTTTATGAAAGGCTTGGGGGAAAGACCTGACGGATTTGAAGGGTGAGGGAATTCCAGGTAGGAAGAAGGATGTGAGCAACGGGTCAGAGGTGGGGAAGTCAAAAATGAAATGGAGAAGGTGAGCTTGGAAAGAATGAAGCAGATGAGTTGGGGTGCAGGAGGAAGGGAGAGCTGATAAGTATGAGGGGGAGAGATGATGGAGGGCCTGAAAGTCAATGGCCACCTCGGAGTTAGAAAATAACAACGAGCCTTGTTGCCAGAGAAAATACTCGTTTCTGAGACGAGTCTGCGTGAGATTTTTCAACCACTCAGGGCCACAGAAATCAGTCGGTGGTGAGGGGAGAAGTGACCTTACCTCCCGTTTCTGGGTATGGGAGCTAAACTCTGTTGCCCACTGGCTACCTGAAGGGCAGGAGTTCTCTGGTGACTCGGCTGGCAAAGTGACCCAGGACAGCACCCTGAGTGGGTGGTAGAATCCCCTATTTTTCTGAATTCCAGGGCAGGAGGGCTGGGTAAGACTTTGCTAAGCTGCTCAGGGATGCTAAACTGGCCGGCAGCGAGAGCGAGGTTTCCGCCTTTGCAGGTTGCAGAGGGGTGGACTTCGCTGGCCGTGGTGCTGCTGTAGCCATGCTCACAGTCTGCCGCAGGACAGGGGCAGTCGGGGTCGTTGGATTCATCCGGCTGGGCTTTGTCCGGCATCTGCTTCCATGGCAGAGCCATTGGCCCTGAGACTCTTGCTCCTTGAAATGCACAACAGGTTCCCTCTAGACTGTAAGTTCACTGTGGGCAGGGAATGTATCTGTTATATTGTGATATTATACTCTCCCAAGTGCTTAGTAGAGTGCTCTGCAAACAGTAACTTCTCAATGGATATGATAACTGACCCACGGGATCCTCAATCGGTAGTATTTGCTGAGAATTTGTTGAATAACTACTAAAAGCAGGGCACCGGACGAAGTGCTTGGGGGACTGTAAACTTGTTGTGAACAGGGAACGTGTCTGTTCATTGTTGTGTTGTACTCTCCCAGGTGCTCAGTACGGCGCTCTGCACACAGTAAGCACTCAATAAATACGATTGGGTGAATACAGTACCTAGGAGTTGTGATTCCCTGCCCTCAAGGAGTTTACGATGCAAAAGGGCAGGTAGACCTAAAGTGATTTTTACTGATAGGAGGAAGAGACTAGAAAAATGGATAGATGAATAAATGAGTGCTTCGGTAGTAGTGTATGGAAGTCGATATGTACATATGTGCTACGGGAGCATATGAGGGCATAAGTGGTGAGGTGATATTTAGGAGGAAATGATTTGGGGAGAAGAAAAATTAATCAGGAAAAGCCTCCTGGAGGAAGTGGACCCTCCTGAGGGGAGCTGAGTTTAAAGAGGGGAAGAAGGGGGATGAGCCAAGGGAAAGTCTCCTTTCTTGAGAGAGGGAAGAAACCTTAAGGAACAAAAGAGCCCGGCTGAGTTTGGGGTATAGTTCATAGGGCTTTCACACTTCTTGCCTGGAGATTGACCCCAAACCTTGGCTGGAGAGATGGGAGAGTGGTTTTACTGAGGTGTAGGTGTCTCCCAGGACTTAAGGTGGCTAAGGCAAAGGGGAAGGACTCAGTATCACTGTGCAAACTCAGGGTCCTGAGAACAACGAGGACCAAGAGGAAAGCACTGTGGAGCTGCTATAATCCAGTTCCCCCAAATTCCTCCCAAATCTAGCCCAGGTTGGAGCGAACCCAGTGCCAGAGGGAGATCTTCTCTCCGGTCAGGAATGGTCCCAAAGCAAACCCAGATGTCCAAGATCAGCCACAGGATCAACTCATTTGAATCCGACCCTGCCCCTCCAACTGGCCTGGAAACATTCATCAGATTGATCTCGCCTGAGACATCTAGGCCTTTCCCATAGGGCCCCTTCATCAGCCGTATTCACTGGGTGAGGGCCTACTTCACCTTGTCGAGTGGAGGCAATTACTTCTCGTCAATTAGACTCAATCACTGCACCGTAAACAGCTGGTGGTATGTAGCCATTATCCTCATTTACAACACTGATAGCCTTTTAGCCTTTTCAATTCTCCTCTGCCCGCTCCCGGCTTTCCCTCCCCCTCATAAATTCTAAGAATCATAAAAATGTATGAGAACAGGCAGAAATACAGGAGAAAGGGGACGCACATCTTTGAACGAGGACAAGAGCGATCTACCACCAGCTGCTTGGAGTGCAGTGATTGAGGGCCTAATTGATTGAGGATGATTACGTCCTCGCTATGGGAAGGTGAAGTGGGTCCTTAGTCTGGATACCACTGATTAAAGACCATGAAGCAAGGGCCAGAGCCTATGACAGGTTCAATTGGATCTTAATTTTTCAACGTTTGATAGATGTGTTTTTGTGGGCCCCAGGAGATGAGAACCATCTGGGGATCCACTTTCCCCAGAGCCCAGTGTTCGGTTTCCTACTTCCCCCTGCCCCTGGAGGAACAGGATTGGTGCTGGCCCACCCAAGGGGAAATGATTTGCTTTCTTGGTGGCGGTCAGTCCACTGGGCCATCCTGGTGGGGATGCTCAGAGAAGAGCTGACCTCCTGTTCTCACATTTCACCGTTTTCCAACTGTCCCGTTGGCACAGTCAGACCTGCACGTGGTACCCTCGGAGTGATCTTGTAAACTCTCAGGGGAGGCATTGTCTAGTTCCTTCAATTGCATTGATAATTCTCTTGTTCATTAAGCATTTACTCTTTGCCAAATGATGAGACCCAGTCCCTATCTCACACAGGGCTAATAGTCCAAGGGATCTGGAGATCTTCCAGTTTTACAGATGAGGAACCTGGGACCCAGAGAGGCTAAGTGATTTCCCAAGATCACACAGCAGGCCAGTGTCAGAGATGGGACTAGAACTTGAGTCTCCTGATTCCTAAAAGCCATGCTTTTCCCACTAGGCCATTCTAAGTTTTGCTGAGCTTAGCACCTTTTTTTCCCCAATTTACAGATGAGGAATCGGGGGCCCAGAGAGGTCAAATGATTTCCCCAAATCACACAGCAGGCCATTGTCAGAGCTGGCAGTAGACTCTGAGTCTCCTGATTCCCAAACCCCATGCTCTTTCCAGTAGACCACTGTAAATTGTACATAGCTTAGCACCCTTTTGGGTCCTCGAAACCTACTCAAGGGGCTAATCTCAATTCATTTGCTATTTGCTGGTTCCGCCTCAGAGAGAACTGGGATTCATGAATCAGTTCCACTGAGAACGCCATCCAGCAAAGGAAATTCCCTTAGAGGAGAAGGAGCAGCCAAGGGAGAGGGACCATGTCTAATTCCCACCTGTTTATTCTCTCCTAGTGCTCAGCACAGTGCTGTGCACACAGCAAGAGCTTTATAAATACTATTATCACTCCTACTACTACTAATAATGTCACTAAGGGGGATTTGGGAGGGAAGGCCTCCCACCATCCAGCTTGAGAGGGAAACCCAGAAGCCAGAAATTTTTCCCTTTCAGATTGAAGGTAAGAATGCCAATTCCCTATTTTTCACAGTGACTCCCTCCAAGGAGAGCCTAACTTAAGTCACTGGTTACTTCTCATTACGAGAAACTGATATTCTCCATTTCCTCTAGATTGTAAGCTTCTTGTGGGCAGGAAATGTGTCTATCAATTCTATGGTACTCTCCCAAGCACTTAGTACAGTGCTGTGCACACAGTAAGTGCTCAATAAATACCACTGATTGATTGGGTTGAAAAGAAAGCAGTTCTAGAGGGCATTGTGCCAGCCACCAGAAGCTGAGGTGGAGGCAGGATGCAGGCTCTGGATTCAAATCCGTAGCCTTCTCAGGAGGCCAGAGTTCCCCTCCTGGAAACAGAGTCATCTTGGTGAGTTTCTAAAATTGTGCCATTTGCTAGACCGCATCCTTAGAAAAATCAATCCATCAAATTGTATTTACTGAGTGCTTACTGTGTGCATAGCACTGTACTAAGCACTTGGGAGAATACAATGTAACAGCGTCGATAGACATGTTCCTTGACCACAAGGAGCTTATAGTCTAGAAGGGGAGACTTACTATAATAAATTATGGCTGTGTACATAAATGCTGTGGGGCTGAGGGTGGGGTGAATAAAGGGTACAAATCCCAAGTGCAAGACTGATGCAGAAGGGAGAGGACGTAGGGAGAATGAGGGCTTAGTTGGGGAAGCCTTCTTGGAGATGTGATTTAAATAAGGTTTTGAAGGTGGAGAGAGTGATGATCTCAATTCCAAGTACAACTGTAAGGTCTACAAGATTAGACACTCAAGAGCAGAGTAGTAATGTGAAAATAGCACCGAGAAGCACAAATAGATTAACTGCTTGCATTTTCCAGAGCCATCTGTGGAATGACTGATCTGGTGGTAGGCTTTATTAAGGTGTGGTTTGAATCTGGGGAAGAGAGAACTATGTTTATGAATAATAACAATAATGGTATTTAAGCACTTACTATGTGCCATGCACTGTTTTAAGCACTGAGGTAGATATAAGGTAATCAGGTTGCCCCACATGGGGCTCAGTCTTAATCCCCATTTTACAGATGAGGGAACTGAGGCACAGAGAAGTTAACTGACTGGCTCAAAGTCACGCAGCTGATAAGTGGCAGAATCGGAATTAGAACCCACAACCTCTGACTCCCAAGCCTGTGCTCTTTCCACTAAGCTATGCTGCTTCTCACAGACGGTCTGCTTCTTAGAGACTGCTGGGAGTGGAGCAGTAATGGAGGAGAGAAGGAGTGTGATTGACTGAAGTAGGGGAGATGGGAAAGGGGCAAGCAGGTCAGAGGCAACTCTATAACACTGTACTCAGTGACTGGACAGGAGACCCCTTATGTCTTTTCCCTTTCAAATTCCCGGAGGTCAGTAAAGGCCATCTGTGCCCTGCCCCATTGTAGAACTGGGCACTGTGTGTATTTAATTTTTTCATGGGGAAATAGCTGAGGCTGGTCTAGAAGGGAAACTTACCTTGGTCGCCACTGGCCATCGACACATAGCAGACAGGAGCCACTCTTGACCCTTGCTCTTGATCACTGCGTCAGTTTTCTCTCTTTCTCTCACATTCATCAGCTCTCCTTTCCCACTATGACCCAGCCTGCACTCGTCATTCCTCCAAAGCTCATGTGTTCACTGTGAATCTCTCTTGCCTTTAACCCCTTGCCCTTCCTCCTGCCTGGAACTTGCTTCCCCTTCAAATTGCCAGAATGTATTTCTCCCCAACTTCAAAACTCTGAAATTCCACTTCATTCAGGATTAATTATACTTCTCCCCAGATCATTCCTTCCCAAATGCCACCTCACCACTTTTCGTGTATAGTGAAAAGGGCTACAGAATCTTTTCTATGAATAGCATGTGGGTTTGGATATCGACTCCACGATCCTGCCAACGATCTCAATGACACAGACAGACAGAATAGTGGTTTGGTGGGATGACTGGGCTGGTTGGACCCAGGAATGGCTATGTATTGAGTGGAATTTCAAGAGGGGAATTCTGAGTCCAATTTTGCTTTAATAATAATACTGATGGTTATTTAAGTGTTTACTATGTGCCAAGCACTGTTCTAAGCTCTGTGGTAGATACAAAGCAATCAGGTTATCCACAGGGGGCTCACACTCTTAATCCGCATTTTACAGATGAGGTAACTGTGGCACAGAGAAGTTAAGTGACTTGCCCAAAGTCACACAGCTTATAAGTGGCAGAGCCGGGATTAGAACTGAAGATCTCTGACTCCCAAGCCCATGTTCTTTCCACTACGCCATGCTTTACTCATGCCCAATCAAGAACTGCTTATATGTACCTGAGAACAGAGTCTGAATCAGTGAGTGAACATTAAGGCTCCAGTGATTTAGTTCTTCATCGTCACTTACACTAGAAATAATTGGATTGAGATTCCTGTCCATTACCCTGCCACTCTTTGCCCTTGCAGCAGAATGATACAGAACACAGTCTATGGTTTTAAACATGAAATCAGAATTTATTAGCATGCTCATAAATTACAAAACACTTCACTACAAAGACACTTTCCATATTGGAATCACATTTTTAAACAATTTTACATTTTCAAGTATTCCAGCGTTTTAATCATTACATACGGTTAAATACGATTAAATTACATGTGTTTGTAATAAAGATTGCACAATTGCTAATGCAGAGATGAAGAACTTGGTCTAATACGGTAATATAGTTATCCTCATGTGAGAAATTAAATTAGTCAGGTAACTTGTTTTGTAGAAAATGGTGCAGATGAACCTACTGGAAAGTCAGTATCGTGATAACAGACGTCTCTGGATTTTTATATTCTGAATGAGTTCCTAAGGAACATTAGCTTCATGTTCCAAATCGGAGTGGGACCTTTCAACTAGTGTTCCAATAGACCCGAATATGTACAGTGCATAGAGCTTATAGGTTAGGAAGGATCACATTCAGTAATAGTAATAGGACGCTATCCAGGAGTGCTTGCTATTTGAAGAGGTAAGAACAATGCGCTATTACTATCACTGAATTCAACAAACACAGAGCTCCTGAAAAGGCAGAAGGAATTAAAACAGAGAAAACTGGATATTAAGTGCACCGCAGCTGGCCTGGATCTGGACTCTCTGTTAGGGGCCTGGCTCCCACAGCTATAAAAAATTAAAAGCTCTGAAAAATAACACGAATAAAATGTTATTTCACCAGATCTCTTGACGTAGATTATCCACTAGAGTGGAAAACCTGTGGAAACAGAAATCGTGTTTAGGTTCGGTCATTTAATATAAATACCATTTGGAAAGGTTGAGTGCAGTTCATTTTTGGAATGAGTAGACTTGAATGGAAACGAGATGGAATAGGTGGGATGGTTTGTGGTGAGCATGAGCAAGCGTTCATTCTCCTCTCAACTCCACAGCGGAGAGAAGGGGGAACAGGGGTGTTGAGAGAAGGAAAGCAGTGAACGTACGTACAGTTGGGAAAACCAGAGGGAGACTGAGGTTTCAGCACAGGTGTGGGTTCTAGACTGTCCACTAGCCTGTAAACTCGTTATTGGCAGGGAACGGTCCACTAATTCTGTTGTATTGTACCCTCCCAAGCGCTTAGTACAGTGCTCTGCACAGGGTAAGCACTCAGTAAATACCACTGATTGGTTGATTGATTGGGTTTAGCAGCATTTTAGCAGATTAATTTCTACACAAAGGGAAGGGAGAGGAATGCTAGAGAATGAAATGAAGCTGAGGGAAAGGTGCCGTGGGTTAAGTCGCTGAAGCTACTGCCTCATTTTAGTGCGGAAGCTTTCAGAGACAGATCTGAAAAGGAAAGACCGGGCAAAACCGTCCACAGGGCACCTGTGAGTAAATGGGAAAATTATTCTCAGTTGAACCTGCAAATGGAATAGAGGCATTAGTCTAAAAGTCCTCAGGGGGAAAAGTGTTGAGAGTTTCCCCTCCTGTAAAAAGTAGAAGTTGCATTATACAGATTGAGTGATGATTTTCTTGCCAGTAAATATAACAGCTAAATTATACACCAGCATAGATTTCTACAGAGTGCAAAACTTGAAACAAATCTTTAGATACGTTAAAGGGAAGCAATACCAAGTTCCATGACGACTTCCTACAATGACCAGTAGTTCAGCAAATCACATTAAAAGACCATCAATAGGTCTTAGATACCATAGTAAACAAATAAATCTGCAAGACGAATTTTTATTAAGTGTCTTGGACTCCAGTGGCCTGAAGCACTCTAAGGCCCCACCCATAGGCTCAACCTGTTAAAATTAGAAAAGATGAAGTCAAAGAGCCCTCTCCCATTTTGTTAGCAGTGAAAGGCAGATCCCAGGCTCCCCTTTCACCCACTTCAATCAAGTCTTTTTACGGTATAAAATACTTCCACCAAAAATACGCATAGAAATGGAAAGTGAAAACTTTCAAACATTCTCTGCAATAGTCAGTGTTACAAAGAATGATCCTTCCCAACCGTATTTTACCAGAAGATGGTATACATGCGGATCCAATATGAATCAGTGTTTTTTGACATAAGACCTTGGGCTTATGTAGCCCCTAAATTAGGCATTTTCAGGATAAAAATTAATCAGGTTGCAAAATACCTTACAGAAAATCCTTAGGATTTAATAATAAATTAAGGTAAAATATCTTTGGAGAATTGATCTTTAAGAATGTTTAAAACAACATTTCATTCAAAGT